>NC_138782.1:109759746-110359746 GCF_965178545.1 Coloeus monedula | reverse complement strand
GGGAGGCACGAGTGTGACCAGATCTGTGTGAGTAAAAATGGATCCTATGTCTGTGACTGCTATGAAGGCTACACCTTGAATCCAGACAAGAAGACTTGCTCAGGTAAGAATTAAAGGCTACTTGAATATATGAAACCCATGGAGATATGGACATGTTTTCTGTGAGTTACCCTAAAATGAGAACTCAGCTGTAGTCTTTCCCCTTGGTTTCAATAACAATAACATTGCATTTTTCTTTAAATTTGTTGACTAAAAAATGCAGTTTGGCACTTACCTACCATTTTATGGTCTTCACAGAATTCCATAAACATCGTTTAGCTGCTCAGTCTGACATGGGGCAAGTTACTGCTTATCTCGTGGGTTTTTAGGTTCATCCTTACTGGGGATGTACAGGACTGCTGGAATTGCTGATGAAAGACAGAACTGCATGAGATGTGATGTAGTCACGTCTTGCAGTATCTACCTCCTCCATTAAATAATTAACAATTGAATTCAGCTGTCTGCAGCATAATATAATAATGTAGTAGGACATTGGTTAAATTGTAATTAAAGTGTAATTACAAATGTTGAGCATTTAAAACAGTGAAGTGTCTGGGAGGGATTAATAGGTTTCTTTTCTAAACCATGGCTCACCACAGCCATGGACATGTGTGCACCTGGAAGGCATGACTGTGCCCATGTCTGCCTGAGTAATGATGGATCCTACAGCTGTGGCTGCTATGAAGGATACACTCTGAATTCAGACAAGAAGACTTGCTCAAGTAAGATCTGATTAAGGAAAAATTGTGTTCCACTGAAAGGAAGTAGCTTTTAAAAAGCCAGCTAATTTATGTTATTTTTCTGATAAATTATCTCAGAGTTTCTGTACAACCCCTGAAAACTCAGGGCAACTTTGTTTTTTCATATGAACAGTAGTAATTCGAGACCCTTGGCTATGCTACAGTTCTGTGAGGCTTGTATTTGGTAAGATTAATATGCCATTTGGCATTTCCTTGAGGACTTCACAGTATTTTCACACCCATGGAGCATGAACTGCCATATCCAATACATGATGTGTACCATCTCTGTCAGAAAACTCTTCAGTAAAGCAGCACAATGAATGAGGGAGAGCATGGACTGTGCTGGAAGAGGGACTGGAGTCTGTATCATCACGACTGTTACTGCTCTTTCTGGTGGATGTGTTTGGACCTTAAAAAATATTGCAGCCTTAGAGCTCTAGAGGATGGAGGGAAATGTTCCTTCTCAGTGCTGGTCTCTTGTGGAGAACAAGAGCATAGATGTAGCTGGTATTCAGGGATGTACACAAAAGTATATATTATCTACAGATTAATAACTATTCTATATTGTCTTCACTTGATTATGGTTTGATCTTCACTCTGAATTTCTTTGGGTGTCTCACTGGTTATTTATATAGGGAAAATCCTTTTTTTTCTACTTCCACTACAATCCTTTTCCTTACTATATTTTGTGTGACCAAGTGTTGAACTTAGGCTTCCAGTCCAGGAAGTTCCTAGGCAAATCTCTTCAGTTAAAGTCACAGTTCTCACAACACAAAAAGGTGAAGTCACAGGGCCTGAGTATTTCTTCCTGCCTAGGTTAGGAGCTGATTTTGTAAATATGGTGCCTAGGATTAGCTCTTAGCTGGCATTATAGAGAGGCAATAAATATGTGAGGGAATGTAAATTCAATTAGGTCTTCCCTTTGGGATTCCAATCCCAAACCTCATTTCATTGCACCGATTCTCCTCCTGCATACTCAAACTTTAAATTATTTTCTTCACATGCTTGCTTTTTTTTTTTCTTTTGAATCTCATTTTGCAGTATCCTGCTAATGATTTCCCAACCATTCATGTCTTTGTGACAATTACATCACAAAGATGTGCAAAAATGATGCAAAAATAGTCTAGGTCTGGGAGAGGGTATTTTCTCCTTTTCCTTTTTCCTTTTACTTTTCCTTTTTTTCTTCTCTTCCTTTGCTTCCCTTTCCTTCTTCTTTCTTTCTCTCTTTCTCACTTTCTTTTTTCTCTCTCTTCCTTTCTTTCTCCATCCTTTATTTTTTCTTGTGCCTTACTGGGCCTCCTTACTGCAAAGATATCCAAATATAGGAATTCCTTCTCAGCTTGTCCTTCCAGAATTGACATGTTAAATTTGGCAGAAAACAGCAGCCTCACACATAAAGTGCCCACTTTGTAACTGGCAGTGGGTGTCACATCTTTTTAGCAGCCACATACACTTTTTTGTTTATGGTCTTCTCACTCCATAAAACAGTGTCTTCTCCAACTCAATAAAAGCTGAAGTAATGCCAAATAGTCTCTTAGAATCAAGGTATTTGATTTCTGAAGTTGTTGGATAATTGTTTTGTAAATGCATCACTTCTAGTTCCATTCCTTTTGCCATCTGTTTGTTACAGCTGCAAAAAAGTGTTGCCAGTATTTCAAAACTTGTACTAATTTTGTGATGTTGATAGCCGGATAAAACCACACTCTCTGCACCCTGCTCTGGTTAATAGCATGCTGACATGCAGTAAAATCATCCTGGTTTGCATCCAAATGAAGATACATTCGCAAATGGGAATCACTACGAGCAGCTCTCAAGGCTGAAGTTTGGACATTGATTAATATTCTTCTCCTCTGAAATGCCTCCCTCAGCTGCTGACGTGTGTGCGCCTGGCAGGCACGACTGCGAGCAGGTCTGCGTGAGGGATGACCTGTTCTACACCTGTGACTGCCACCAAGGCTACACCCTCAACCCAGACAGGAAGACATGCTCAAGTAAGAGCAGATTGCTGATCCCTTTCCCCCCATGCCCTCCACAGCTAAGTGTATGTATTGAAATAACTCTCATTAGTACATTAATATATTTGTATCTGTTGGAGGAACTTTCATGTGCATCCAGGTGTTAAAAGACAGCTCTGTGTCACTCTGCCTTGCCCATTTTGAGCAAAATTCAGAGACACAAAGGATTTTATATGTAACAATGTTAGTAAGTACTCACCATGCAGTCTTTCTCAACTTAAAACTTAAGGCCTTCCCTAATTTCTGCAATATTGAGAAAACCCAGAACTGAGAAATTGTTGAAGAGAGAAGGGATTAGTCACATGCCTTGCAGTACTGTGGAATGTGTGTACCACCATGCAAGACAGTTTGAGGTGATGTCCTCCCCTCCAGGCTGAATTTCATCTTGCTGTTCCTTTCTTTAGCTTCTCAGTGGCTTTGTGCTACAGTAAAAATGTAATAATTTCAGAAGTGTTTCTTTCCTTCCCAGTCTCCTTACTGTAAAGTTTTTGTGTACTGGAAACCTTTCCTAGTGTGCCTTTGGAGCTCATGTGGCATTTCACATCTGGTGGGGTAAGGCACCAGCTGGGTCAGAGTGAGCAAGGTCTCAGGTATCCCTTGTATTAATTAATGTATTAATCCCCAGTAAGACAATTGCTGCTCCAAGGCAAGATCAGTTACACAGCTCAGTAGTTCCTGGTAAGATTCATAGAAGATAGGCTCCCAGCATGGAAAAGCATTGCCACTGGGAAGCATTTAAAAATGTTATCTTGTTTTTGGATAACTGCCTCTCCAAAGCACATCCTGTGTGAACTGATGTATGTGCACCAGAAACCCATGACTGGAAGCAGGTCTGTGTGAGTGGATCATACACCTGTGACAGCTATGAAGGCTTTATCTTAAATTCAGATGACAAAACATGCTCAAGTAATAATTTCATGTTGTGTTTTTTTCTGAATATGCTTATTTATTGAAGCACCTCTTTTTAATGTGTTAAACATTTTTAATGTCTTTGAGAAATGGTCTATCAACTCACAAGCTCCCAGGAAGCACAATCCCTTTTCATTCTTTTATGCCTCTTTCCATGAATATTTTGAGCTAGTTTGGTCCTTCTTGTTTAGTTATAACAATTACTGTATTTAAAATTAGTTTAAGTTTAATGTTGCCTCTTACCTATTGTTACACATTTAAGGACTCACTGTATTTAGAAATATAATCTGTCATAATCTACATTCCTTATGAAATGGGAATAATTGGCGGTGTTGGCAAGGCAGGATTCTGGGGCACCTGTCTCTGGGAAGTGAGTCTCCATTGCATACCACCATTTGGAGAGTGGCTGTGGGGGTCCAGAGGGGAACAATACTCAGGTTAGAACTACTGCAATGCTAAACCTTTTCTTCTTGCCCACTCCTCCAAGATGAGTGGGGCAAGCATGAACTCACCAACTGTTTTCTCTTCAGATGGGCAATACTGGGATCAAATGTTGGCAGAACTGCTCCACAGTTCGATGTAGAATCCTAAGTTAGGCTGGGTTGGAAGGGCCATCAAGATCTACCCAGCCCAGCCCTTGGTTCAGAGCAGGAATAACCTGGCATCATATCAAGTGGCTGAAGACCCTTTGTAAGAGCACAGTTATAGGTGGATATAGACAAACACCATCTGCAAAAATAGTTTCTGGTTGGTCTGGACTTGAACACAAAGGCAGTGTAAAAACACAGCTTTAGCATGGTTTTTGTGACTTGTTGGGCATCCCAGTGGCAACAGGAATGCCCCAGATTTTGAATATCAAATACTGGAAGACTCTCAAATTCATAGGACTGTGGAAGAATTCAGAGTACTCTTGGACAATTGCCAGAGTTGGTTGGAAAAGTAATTTTGTTACATCAGACAAAATCCAAGGAGGATCTGTATCTGTCACTGGAGAATTTAAATGCAGACATAAAAAGTTAACTGGCAGTTGGTTGGAAACCAACCGTGCTGGTGTGATGTTTTGAACTGGCCTTCCTCCAGCTGACTCTTGAACAGCTCTTCTTTGTACATTGACCATAAAGCCGGTGGAATGTTCCAAAGAGGGGAACTGGACAAATACAGCTTCAGTAGAATCAAGGAGACACCAGTTTCAACACTGGCTTTAAGACAAATGAATTTCTTCACTGCCAGAACTGCAGACTCATAGATTTTAGATTTTGCAGTTTCCCTGCAAGAAAAAAAAGAAGCCAAAACAATCCAGGAAAAAAGGGAAATGTACTTGAGTATAATATTTTTATTGTTTTACTGTGACAATGCTCACACACTTTGTTTGGCATTGGTGAGCTATGCATTTATATATCTAGAGAATAAAAAGATTAATATGCTGTTGCTACCTTTGCAAGCAATGAAAAAAACACTTAGGAAGGGGTGGGTATTATATACAGGTAAGAAGGGGTGGGTATTATATACAGGTAATACCTCTTGATAACTTGTTGAAAAAGTATTCATAGGGTGGGTCTCTTTTAGGAAGGCTTTGCCTTTGGAAACTTATTATTCCTGTCTCAGATGTATATGGTAATCTCACTAGCTACCTGTGCTGCAGTAGGTGTTGATACATTTGTTCTCAACCTTCAGCAAGTGGTGCAGCCTTAACTTATTACTTATTTTATGGAGTAGGTGAGGTTAAATTGCCTTTCATGCAGCTAAGAACTCACAGTCTTCTGCTGATGCTTGACATTATTATACTACAGTGAAATTGTTGTCTCTCTGAACTCGTTGTCATCATTGCTGGTTTTTTGTGAATTATGGAGAAAAAGGAATTCTTGAGGACAGCTGAGGCTGGTCCCCTGCAAGTCTGGAAGACTGAGGTCAAGACCTAGGAACAGATTCAATGGAAGCACTGTGGAGTATAGCAATGCTTGCTTTCTCTTTCTGAAGAGACTGGTGACTTCTCTGTCATACTAACTGGCTCTTCCAGTGATACTGCTGTGACTTTCTGCTAGATTTTAAATTCACTTGGGCCTATTTGAATGATGTCATTCCCCCCATCTATAGTCATGTGACATTGGAATGGATTTGTGTGCACCCTCTTGAATCAAGATAGATATTCCCTATGCATGTATATTACCAGTGTTAGAAACCAAGAATACTTGTGGGGTGACACAATTAAAGTTGATGGGGAGGCTGGTTGGTCTCTGCAGCCAGCCCCTTTTTTTTTTTGCTCAGTAATGGTCTAATTTAAAGAGTGTAGAACATCCAGGTAGGCAGGCGATGAAATCACTGCTCTGCCTTCTTCTTGGTTAGTTGAGCTCTCTCTTGCCTGTCCTGGACTATGACACTCACGTCTCTGGCTACACACAAGCCCCTGTTCATTGCTGTCCCTCCTTCCCAACTGCCCTGGCTTGCAGTGCTTGCTGTAGTCTTACAGCATGGATTCGACTCCTTCCACAGAGTCAAGCATTTTCTTGGGATTTAAATGTTCAATAATTGTAATAAAAATACTAAATGCTGTTTTCTCTCTTAGGAGCCATAACGAGCAGTCTTGTAACAACTGAAGAGTCCTGTAAGTGTGAAGCCATAGTTGCCCTCCAGGACTCGGTGACCTCACGCCTTGAAACTCTGTCCTCAAAATATATCCTTTTTTTTACATGATCACCTGCATTTAGCACTTTACTGGTATTTTAGAGGTAACTGTTTTGACATAAACCAGGGAAGAAATATCCCTCAAAAGAGAAAGTATTTTCCGGGTGATTTTAGAAATATTATGGAAAAAAATCTTGTTTGCAAACATGACTATATTTTCACACTTCACTGAAGAGCAACATGATACAGATGAAATAAATGCATATACCCACATTCCCTAGATTACTTATACCATGTTGAACATCAAGCACAGCTCTACTCATAATTCTTCTGGATGACTTTTACTGTTACATCAAACACTGAGTTCTGACCCCTCTTATTATGCCCCAAAATTTTAGAGACAACTTCATGTGTGACAACAGTCCCATTAGCTGTGGTATTCCTCTGCATCCCACTTCCACAGGCACTGTCCCAAGTGATTTTCAAGCACCTTCTTTTCTCTGGAAATGTGTGAGCAAATTAGTGTCCTGGGATACAGGAAAATGGGAGAGCTGCAAGGCAGGGTGCTGAGGCTGGAGCCTCTGGGCAAGTGTTGGGTCCAGAGGAGGTCTGAGGTGCTGGTGGGTGGAATTTGCCAGCTTCGTTTGCTGCAGTGCCATGTCTGTACCCGTGAAATTTGGCCAGCCCCTGCATTAGACATTTCACAAACATGTGGGAGAGAAAAAAACCCATCCAACCACCAAAGAGAAAGTGGTGAACTCTGTGTTACCACAGCAAGCCTGCATGCTGGAAGAAATGCCCTCAGATGACATGGCAGGAACTAATAACTGGAAATTAAAGCGAGACAAGCCGTGGTACATTATAAGGTACAATTTTTAGGAGTGGTTGGTCACTGTTACAATTTACCAAGGACTGTGGCAGATTTTTTTTGCTGAAATTTTTGAGACTTAATGTTTTTTTCTGTCAAAGCTGCTTCAGTTCAAATAGGAATTGATTGAAAGGAGCATTATGTCTGTGGTTATCATCCTGATCCCTGGGGATTCACAATCAAGGAAGAGTGGGATATTTAAGACTAAAAAAAAGGAGAGTAAACTAGTGAGTTTTATACATGAACTCATCATTTACATAGATAAAATAACTTTCCAGTTTGCCAAAGTTTCTGAAAGCCAAATGAAAACTTCTGCCAAGGTCACAAGACTTTCCCAGTTTTTCAATAAATTCAAAGTTATTTTTATGAGATCTAACTGCACATCCCTCTTCTTGCAGTGTGCTTGGAGTTCAGTTTATCTGCCTGGGAAAAGTGAGGGGAAGAACTCTGATTTTCCTGGATTATAATATATAATTACAGGGACTCTAAGTAGTTAGAACTGAACACCAAGATATTTAAACCTGTAATGTCATCTCAGTACTAGCACATCCTTCAGAGATCAATCTTTCTGCCCCAAGAGTTCATGTTAAGGAAGAAAATGTTGTGGGTTTAAGTTAGGAACAGACTTTATTATAAAGAACTGAGTCTTTCTTTCAAAGTTATTCTTTGATGGGCCATTTCTATCCCTAGCATCCTTTCAAGACAACCTGGAAAACAGCAGAGACCATCACCTGCTGCTCTTCATCCCTGAATATCACCTGATCCAACTCCTTTTTAAGAAATTAGGGTGGTTGAGATTATTTGGGAAGATGCCAGATCTTGATGGAGCTCTAAAGCATTTGGAAATCTCTATTTCAAGCATGTATTGACCTCATCTAGAAAACAGACTGCTTTTTGAAAATGCAGCAGTGAAAAAGACTGTAAATAAAACAAACCTTATAGACATCTATTTTATTGCCCTTAACAACTGACCACTAGAGGAAGTGTCTGAGAAACTGCGGGCATATCAAGACAGACAGCAGATTGTCTAAGCTATCATTCTGATTGATTTTAAAATAATCTTTCAGAATCAAACCTTTTTATTGTTTTCAGCAAGCTTTATTTCACTGCACAGCTTACAAAACAGAAGTTGGTTTATTATTATTGACAAATATCAAGAAGACTTCAGGAAGACAATAGTCTTGAAAATACAGTGACCCTGAGATCTTCATATACAGTCACTTTATAGCCACGAAGCTACCCATACCTGCTGTGCTTCAGTCTGTACTGCAGATACTGCTGTTCTGTAGTAACTGCATTTTTTATTCTCTTACTTCAAAGTAAATACAAAAAAAAAAAAAAAAAGAATGGACACAGTATATCACATTATATAAAACTTTGAAATGGCAAGGCAGAACGAAAAAATGTGCCCATGTCTTCTTTCCATTAAACTGGAAAGTAAGTTGGGATCTTGTAACTTATTTTAATAAAATACAATATGATATGCAGATTGATGTTGTAAGTTATTTTGTATTCAACTTAAAGGGTGTGTGTTATGAAATAAAGGGTTTAAAAAACCCAAGGAAACAACACCTCAAAGATAAAGGAGGCATAAATGGAAGAATTAAACAGAAAACTGCCCCAAGTCACATGTTTGGAAAAAGAAGTATTTTATTTTAAAACCTAGAAGTCATTGAAAATATAGATAAAAGATTTAACAGTAATTTCAAGTATTAATAATGTTTAACATGTAGAAGAATGAAAGACATCCTCCAATTTAATATTTTTACCCTGCAAGATTTACTTATGTTATTAGACAGTCATTCCTGTTGTCATTACACAAACTTTACTGACACTTTACTTGTGTCAATCAGGCTTTTAGGATAAAACATACAAGCTAACAATTAAAAAAAAATTAGTCGTTAAAGGAATCCATTGATTTTATACATTTGGCATTTATAATCATCCAAATACTTTAGAAATTATATTTAAATTAGGAGCCAAAATGATGGGGATTTTTTAATGGAAAAATTCCACACAGTTTGTAGACCCTTGCAATACAATTACATAAAATATTATATCTGGTAGCTGGTTTGCCAAGGACATATTAAACAACATCTGTACTTGTTTTGCACCTGGCACATAACACATTCAAGCAAGTTCAGTTATGTTCACTTCACTGCACATGGCAGTGTGACTTCAGGTATGCCTACACAGTAATGTTAAGCTGGAATACAACACTACATAGCACAAGTGAACACGGGACACAACTTCAGCTGCAAGGGCTAAATACGAGACTATAAACTCTCCAATAACGCTGGATTTGGCTGTGCTTGGTATTTTGTGATGTATCCCCACACTGATATTAATTTGCTGTAGTAGAATTAAAGTGAGCGTGGGACATCCTGGCTATGCTACACTTGCTTCCTCAAATTGTTGTGCATGCAGATTTTTTTTCTTTAAGTCATGGAGTTTTATATCCAGCACTTTGCTTACTTTCATGTCCTCTGCATAGACATGGGTATTATACAGGCATTTATAGGGCCAGCAGTATGCCTTGGCCTCTGTAATTGGTGAGAATAAACAAGTCGTAAATCTAATGCAGGACTTTACAACTTCTTGGCAATTGGGAGGGGATGACCTCAGTCCTATTTACACTAAGGCCAGTTGTCAGATGAGATGTAAAATTTTATATGATAGTGGAAAATTGTTCTGGAGGCCAGATGTATCTTGCAAGCTGTCAGCTGGGCAGGCTTTGATTCATGCACTAGTATTCACAACTTCATTTTATACTGCAAATGATAATATTTACATTCAATTCCTCTGAGCAATTACCTGCCTCACTTTGCGAGTACCAGGTAAAATTCCAAGATTATATAAATGATTTGTTTAAAATAGGACATACTGTTGTTCAGCAAAATTAGATTTATTATCCAGTGTGTTACAAGCCAACAATTACATACTCAAGAGAGACATAATTGTTTATTTCAGAGTTGTGCACCCAGGCCCGGGTGCTCAGTGGTGTTCCAAAAACCAAGCACATTGACTATAAAAACTTTTTAAACTTAGTAAAACACAAAAATATAGTAAAATTTCTCCCTGAATACAATCAAAATGCAGTACAGATTCTATTTCTGTCCACATACAGCTCATGAGTCCTGAGTCAGTTTCAGCTTCAGGGTCCTTCTGTTCAGATCACCACGAAGTTGGAGGAATACCTTTGGTCCGTGTGTAATGAATTCATGAGTCCAGTGCTTTTAATTTCATGGCTCTGTGTGTGGTTAGCAGTACCTGATAAGGTCCTTTCCGCTTCTCAGCTAGTGGAGTATCTTTCCACGTTTTCAGGTAGTCTTGATCTCGATGCTTGAAAGAATGTATTGGTGACTTGATTGGGACTGGTGTTCTAAACAGCAAGCACTTGTGTAATAATCCCAGGATTTTACTTAAAGACAAGAGATGATTGGTTAAAGCTTTCTCTGCTACTACATGAATTCCTGTCAGATTCACATTATGTGGTGTACCATACAGGATTTCAAATTTTTCTGGATTTTTCAGTACAACCTGGCAGACTCCTTCCAATGTATCAAATCAGTGGTTGAAAAAGGAACTTGTACATATACAGGGTTTTGGTGTGCCCAAATTCTACCTACAATTGGACTCCATGTATCACTCCCTCCAGTCTTACCACCAGTACTGTCCTGGTTCCAGTTAGCACTGTTGTGATTCTTTCTCAGAGAAACCAACAACTGTACACCCTCTTCCTCACTATCCACCTTCAGACACCTTTTCCCTATACTACAAGCAGAGCAGCAGCAAGATGATTTCTTTTTCTCTTCCATCATCAACACATTTGAATCAGACATCAATAACCTGCATTTTTTCTTGTTTCGTGACCACTTCTCAACGAGAAAAATAAATCCACACATGGGATTTCATCCCATTTATCCAATCTTCTGCAAAACAACAGTTGCAGCATGTTATTATAATTTAATGTTTCCATTTCTGGCCACTTTTCCTCACCATCCAATCACTGAGTACAATATTCCTTTAACTTCCACTTTGTAAGAGGTTCTCCACCAATCTTATTCCAATGATTAAAAATACCTCCTAATGGAGAACAAGGAGAAGGTTTAACCAATTGCCCCATTCCATATCATTACCCAGAAAAGAATGTTTTTTAACCATGACTTCATACACTTGTCACTGTAAAGCATGTATGAGTTATCTAAAATTCTACTACACAATACCAAGTTCACAATATTATATCAACCCCTCTTTTTACTTTATACAGTTGCTTTTCATATGTTGCATCTTTGAGTCTCTTACCCACTCCTGGATGGGGAGACACTCACAGAGTTCCTGACCATAAGGGCTGTGGGTGCTGGAGTTACATAGTGCTACAAGTTACATAGTTATCTTAATAATTAGCATTCTATCTTCTATTGGTTAATGATTCTGTGAAAAACGAGGTTCACTCTCCTGTGAGAATTTAAAGGGTTTAATATAAAGACAATAAGAGACACATAAAATAAAGCAAAGGAATAACGGCCGGGTGCCTTGGCGCTCTGCCAAGAGCACACCTGATGCTAGAGGTGAGTCCTTTTTATACCATTTTTACTGTCTGTTCTCTATTCATATTAAAACTTTTCCCGGAGCTGTTCTGCATGGCCACTCCTTGGTTCTGCCTTTTTAGAGCATGCGTAGTCTTCTGCCTTGTGGTTTTATTTCTTTTGATTCTTGGGGTTGGGCCCGCTAGGTAAAAGTCGATGGTGGGGTGGATCTCTTAATTCCCCAGACAGTCAGGGCTGATTGCAGCTTTGGGCCTCTTTGTCCCCCGGGCAGAGCGGTGATAGCAGCTCTCGGACCCTCCTGGCCGCCCGTTCTCCGGGCAGAGCAGCCTTTGGGCCCTTTTGTTCTCTGGACAAAGTGTTGATCAGCAGCTCCTTGGGCCTCATCCTCTGCTCCCTTGGAGGTTATCTTACTTGCTCACACTTGCTAACATTCTTGCTAAAAAGAGAGAAAACTACATCCACACAGCAAAAAAAAGCATTTCTAACATTATATAATATCTACCTTTATACTTTGCGAGAAGCCAATATTATAATATATGTTTATAACAATCTCTTGCTTTTCATGCTAATTAGTCCACATGCTCAGTCTTTCTTTTCGGTTGGTGGGTTTCTTGGGTCTGGTGGTCGCAATCTGCTCTGCTGGAATTACCCTTTACCCTGTCAGAGCTGATTTCAGCACGGTTGCTGAGTTGACTTTATTAGTTTCTTTCTTATCTTGGGAGTCCTGCCAAACGTGGGCCTTGAGGCCCATCAATTCTGCATTCTTTGTGCCCATTATCAGTGTGACATCCTTCTTCCCAAGCTTTGTTAACCTCCCCCTAGGTCTGAGATCATCAAAACTTGTCCAGCTGTAAATTTTAACACAGCAATATTAGTGACAATTTATCGTTCTAATACCTGAACATCACTGAGAGCTTGTTAGTCGCTGTCTCATGGATTAAGCCTCCTTTCTTTTTGATTAGGAATGTTTTTAATCTGGAAGAGGGCAGCTGTAGATTATGTATTAAGAAGAAATTCGTTACTGTGAGGGTGGTGAGGCTCTGGCACAGGTTGCCCAGAGCAGCTGTGGGTGCCCCATCCCTGGAAGTGTCCAAGGCCAGGTTGGATGGGGCTTTGTGCAGCCTGGCCTAGTGGAAGGTGTCCCTGCCCATGGCAGGGAGGTTGGATCTAGATGCTCTTTAAGGTTTCCAACCCAAACCATTCTATGACTCTATGTTGATGTAAGTTACACTGCAAACACCGTGTGCAGACAACCTGGGGTTCACGAACTTTGGGATTTTCCTTCGTGTAAAAGCAAAGTGACCTTTATTAACAAATTCCCAATGCTTTCTAACCAAGCTGAGCACTCCCATTAACGGCTGTGCCGGGATGGGACCCCCAGCCCGCCTGAGCCGGGGAGCCCCGGGCGGCCCTCACGGCCCATCCCGGAGGCTCGCGGCCCGCGGCGGGGCGGGCCCAGCCGCTAATGGCGCCCGGCCGCTCCCCCGGAAGCGGCGCCATTTCCGCCGGCCGTTGCCAGGGGAACGCGGTTGCCGGCGCGGCCGCGCTGCCGTGAGAGCCGGCCCGGGTCGGCTCCCCGCGCTCCGCCGGGATGTTCATCTACCTGTGCAAGAAGGTGCCGCTGGGGACACGCGGGACGGCGGAGCGCAGGCTGCTCCCGGGCAGGGGGAGCTGCCCTGGGGAGTCCCGAGGGTCGGGAACCCGCGGGAGCTGAGGGGACTCTCGGGGTCCCCCCGCCGCCTGCGGCCGCTGCGGGGAGGCTGGGCACGGTGCGGCACTCCCAGAGCGCTGCCCTGCCCTGTCCCGCCGGTTCCCTCGGCCTGGCTGGGGTTTCTTTGATCTCCCGCTGCACCAGCAGCTCCGCAGTTTCCCCCCGGTAGGCTTTGGACGCGGCTTTTCCGCTGGAGACCGGAGCCCTGTGCACTGTGTGACCACGGTCACCTGTTTTGGTTGCTGAGCACACCTTCGAAGGTGTCCTGCTATTATTACTTACTTCATGTGTTCGATTGCTCGAGTGTGGCACAGTTTCATTAGTGATTGTAGTTCTGTCTTCTCTCCTTCTTTTTGCATGTACAGATCTGTTAATAGAAATAAATTTATCTCTTGTCCTATTGTAGGTGTCTTTGAGGTGCTCAAATAGACTATGTAAAATAAAACGTGGTTGTTGCAACTGTGTAGAGATGCAAAATACTTCTTTTTCAGATTGCAATTCCAGGTAATGTTCGACTGAAATGTATTTCCTGGAATAAGAACCAAGGTTTTATAGCCTGTGGTGGAGAGGATGGATTACTGAAAGTCCTAAAATTAGAAACACAAACAGGTAAATGCGGGGGGGGAGGGGCGTTGTTTGGTTTTTTTTGTTTGTCTGTTTTAATTTTTATTTTAAGAACAACACACTTAAGAAAGCATAACTTTTCCCCTGAGTTCCTTGGCAATGTTGCATATGTTTTAAATCTGTACATAGCTAGTTATGTATTTCCACTAACATCACATTTTTTCATCACTGTCTTTTGAATACAGTTTTCCTCCAGCTGGTCTTACTTGGCACACAAGCAATTTGTCTACCTGTTATATTTGCTGAAGTTTTCTTCAGTGCTGCTTTTTTTTTTTTTTCAGGGCATATCATTCATTCTTTTTGTGTAGGCTCTTTTTTTATTTTGGAACTTACTTTGTTATTTCTTGATTTTGTTTGAACGTTCTCTACCATCTTAATTATTTTAGGGAGAAAGCTGTGTATTTTCTTTTAAATAAGTATGTTCCAAGAAAGGTAAAATCAATTTTCAAACATTTTTAAACTTTTTTTTTCTGAATGTAACAAAATGTGGTAGCCATAGCTGCTGTTGTGGTTTTGTTTTGTTTTGTTTATTTTGTTGGCTTTTTTTCCTGAAAAACTGCTAGACCATAAGGCATATATCAATTTGGATGACAGATGTGAACAGCAAACACATGGAACAGAGGGGGGGAAATTCCATCTCCCAGTTACTATATACTTTCTTTTAAGTGGTTCAGTTTATCTCTGTAAATTGTGATTAGAGCTGCAGTATTCATAGAAACATGGTAATATGTTTGCTTTGTTAGGTTTATTTTCATAGTGAATTTTGTTATTTTTTAGATGAAGCAAAGATAAAGGGACTGGCAGCTCCTAACAACATTTCTGTGACTCAAACTCTTGAAGGCCATAGTGGTAAGTGTATTTGGGCATTTAGTCTACTCTTGGTTAGAGTAGAAAAACCACAAGATTTTGTGAAGCTGATAGAGTAATTTTAGTGTAACTTTTTATTTTAAGTCTGAAATACAGGTTATGAGTATTTAGCATGGGTATGTAACAGCTTGGTTGTATATTTTTACCATGTTATCCTGGATAAAGCTGTTTGGGGTGTTCATGTCTGTGAGATTTGCTTATACGTTACAGTAGCTTTCCATTTTTTTCTGAAGAAATGAAAATTATTTCAGTAAACGTGATTTCTGTGTTAAACATATAGTAATTTTTCCCTTTATTGACAAATTTCAGAATGTGTGTATGCATAGACTGCAGTGTAGTGTAGAGACAAAATTTAGAGAGGTTAGAAAGCGAGCTGGAGAAGGATAATGTGTGAAGGTAAAAACTGAATGCAGCAAAATTAGAGAGGACTTAAATTCTCACATGAGAAATGTTGAGTGGTCATCACCCATGGACAATGGGATATGAAGGTGATGCTAAAATCCTTGCAATATTTGAAGAAGTGGACTTTTTTATGAGGACTTGCAGTTGAAATCTGGCAAGAGTCAGGTTATTTTAAGGGCTTAATTAAATAGAATTGGAACAAATGAATTGTGAGGAATTGATTTAGTGGATACTTTGGGTGAATGTGTTCAATTCTGAAACAGATTACTATTACCTTAAAAATCCCTGACATTCAGAATATCTTTGATTGCATCTATTGGTAAAGTTCATGACAGAAACACTAAAAATGGAAATGATACAGAGAGAATGGGTACCCAGCAGTGAGGGAGGGAAAAAGTGTGATGCAAGTTGATGTACAGTATGGAACTGATAAAAGTTCAAAGATGTTTCAAGTAAAGTCAAATATTTATGAGTGGGATCCTATATGAAACTTGAGGGTCTGAAGCATTTGTATGTAGAATGCTCTTTTGGGTAATTATCAGGGAGATTGTTTTAAAAGTGCAGCAGTAGTGAGGATCGGACTGCTGAGAGGAAGAAAAACCCAAAACTTCCTACAACAGTAAAGTTTTATCAGTGTCCAAGAGTGTCAGAGGTGGTCAGAAACTGTGAAACTATGATTTGGGTTTCGGGTGTGGAATCAATACTCTGAGCAGGATTTGGAGAGGATGTTACTCCAGTGGGTGAACACAGAAGCAAAAGGAGCTCTTGAGCAGAATTTTGAAAGAGGAAATAAGTGGCACAGAAAGAAACCTACAACTAAATCAAAGTCAGCAATGCAAATTTCTGAAAAGCTCCATGCTGATTAGGTTGGATGTGATATTTTTTATTAACTTACTTAAATAATGCCAATAAAAAGCTTTTTATCACTTTCTAGGCTTTGTGCAGGTTGTGACGTGGAATGAACAGTATCAAAAATTGACTACCAGTGATCAAAATGGCCTCATTATTGTGTGGATGCTGTACAGAGGTATTCTGCAAATAAACTTGAGATGGGATAATATTCTGTGTCGTGAGAAATACTTTTTTTCCCCCTCACCTGCAGTTTTTACAGTTCTTTTCTGGAGTTTTTATTTTGCAGATTGTATAGCTCAAAATAGCTTTAAAACAATTTTCAAGTTTTATTGTAATACTTGTTTATAGTGTAGTCATATGAGACAAGGCACTGGTCCTGCTGAGCCTGCTGTAGAAGAAGATACCAGTACTTAGCCATGTGCTTGATAAACTGCTCTAAATTTTTTATCTCTGCTGCTTTATTCCCTTGGAATACTACATGAAAAATATATTGTGCATTGAGCACAAACATACTGGTAGACTAGAAGAACTTATCAACCCTGCTTAAAGCATCAATTAAATAATCTCATAAAAACAATCTTTAGAAATGTTTAAGGTAGTGAACCAATATGACTAACCAGTGTATGACTGTAATTATCTTTTATTGCTCTTGACCCTTTCATGCACATATATATACTACTGTGGTTCACTGGCATTCATTTGAAAGCCAGCAAACCTCACAGTCAAGGTAACCACTTTGCAACACATATGGGAAAGAAAAAGAAAATAAAGGGCTTTCCTATTCTTTTGGGAATTTTAGTTTAATGAAAAATGGAAACAAATAAAAGCTCTGCTCCTCATTTCAGGAGTAAAGAATAAAACTCAGTCTTTCTGGCTGATTTGTGGTGGCTACTGTCATATAAATAATCTCTTAGTTTTAGAAAAAAATCGGTAAATTTCTTACTACCTATTCATAGCAAAGCCAGTGGTTTGCTCTGTTTATGTTTCCTATTGTATTGTCTGTTCTGAAATTAGTGAAGCACAGAACTCTTTCTGTAGGGCCCCTCTTGGACTTTGGCTCCCCTTTCCAAGCCCTCATTCGTCACCTTTCGCTTTGGAAATGAGCAGCTCCCATGTGAGCGCTGGGTTTCACAGTAACTGTGTCTGTGTCTTCTGGGGCACTGTACTGTAGTCTTGTTAGGCTTTTACTGAAAGGGCAATTCAGTGATTTGCATGTCCCTTGAGTCCTCCAGAGGTTTATCAAATCACAAGTGTAACTCAGTTTTTCTCTCACGACAAATAGGTTCTTGGTATGAAGAGATGATTAACAACAGAAATAAATCAGTGGTTCGAAGTATGAGCTGGAATGCTGATGGACAGAAGATTTGTATTGTATATGAAGATGGAGCTGTGATTGTTGGATCAGTGGATGGTAAAGTTTTAAGCCCTACTGATTGCTGTGCTATTACACAAATTTGTTCGTAGTGTTATATACACAGTGGCCCTGTTTCTCTGGGTAAATACAATTAATAGTTAGTTACTAATTGTTGCTTTGACTTTAGCTGCTTTAGTTTTTACACTGGTAACTTGCATGCTGTTTTAAATTTTATGGTGTATTTATTAAGTGCAGTCAATGTTTTGTTCCAGGCAATCGCATTTGGGGAAAAGACTTGAAAGGTACCCACCTGTCCCACGTGGCCTGGTCCTCTGATAGCAAAATTTTACTCTTTGGAATGGCAAATGGAGAGATTCACATTTATGACAATCAGGGAAATTTTATTGTAAGTTCATTGTAGTATAATTAAGGATTATAACTTCAACAGGCATAAAAGCTCACTTCCTCTTAATTTATTTCATGTTTGTTTAGTTGGTGGACTTCAGTACTGAGAACTGTGAGCTCCTGCACAGAGCTTTTATTCAAGAATTCTGCAGCTTTTTATAATAATTTCTTTTCTGGTAGCTAAATGAATATCACATCAACTAATGCCTTTTGGCCTTGCAATAATTACTGAAAATGTAAAAGTAGGAATGGTCATAGTAGTGAAATTAAATGAAACTCTTTAGGACATCTGAAAATACTTACTTTCAAAGATGTTTGTGATGATAGGTCAGGTTTAATATTTTTAAGCTGTTGTTTCTTTCCTCTCTTCATTATTTGGAGGAACTAATGCTGGCTTAAAGGATATTGACTTCTTACAGCCTCTGCTTCTTAAAGTATTAGCATGCTTTTAGAAAAAAGCAATAGTTTATTTTCCTATTGCTCCTATTATTCTTTAGAGAAACCTGGTAGTGAGTGGAAAAATAACAGCTATAGTATATTGTTGAAGTCCTACAACCTAGACTTATTTATTTATTTTTATCTACTTACTTGGAGTATTGGAATATGACTATAACAAAATGCTAAGTACAAACACTGGTTTTAAAGTCTGTGATTTGGGACCATGTTCTTAACTTTTAAGTGCTTAATATGGTGAATTTTCTTCTCCTTTCCATTACCTTCCTAAGAAAGTATCTGCTACCCTTCGCATTTTCTTTTCTTTATCCTCCCACTGTATCTTTCTTCCTTCCCACTGTGTGAGTCATGGTATTTCCAACTGCTGAATTACTGTTAGAGAATTACTGAAATTCTTTAAATAACTTGCTGTCATTTCCCCCACCATATCAACAATGTGTATGGTTGTGCTCTCTTTCCCTCTTCCCTTCTCTCCCATAACTTACCTGGCATTCATCTTTGAAATGATCCAGGAATACTCTTATCTTTCAGAAAAACCCTTACTTGTGTTACCAGGTATTCAGGGCTAATTATTGCAAAAGTGAACGCATCTTGATTGGTGTTCTAATTTGGACACTAGTTTTTTTCCATTGTTTTTATATGTTATTCAGACTTTAGTCAAGAAAAAGCAGACAGAAGGTTTCTTTTTTTTTTTTTTTTAAATATTGTGCCCAGGAACGGTTTGAAATAATTTTTATTTTTTTCCAACGCTCCAGGGGGTTTCTTGTGTCTATGCACGTGTGTGTGCACACTGGGCTTTTTATGTTGTTGGTTTTCTTTGTTTTTAAGTTACTTTTCAAAGAATGAAAATGCCAATATTAGGGCACCCCTTTGTAGTTAAAAATATATGTTTTCCTGTGTCTGATCTGGCTTTGATTATATAAGGAAGTTTTTCAAACCCATAAAATTCTGAGAACTTGAAAATTTTTCTTGGAACAGGAAAACAATTTTGCTTAGACATCTTGGCTTTTGCAAGTGTCAGTAGAGATATAAATTATTCTTTAAATAGCATGTTATATATGACTTTAATTAACCGTTCTTGTGTAGGTGAAAATGAAGCTGAGTTGTTTGGTGAACTCAAGTGGAGCATTCAGTATTGCTGGGATACACTGGTACCACGGTACCCAAGGCTACATTGAACCCAACTGTCCTTGCCTTGCTGTCTGTTATGACAACGGGAGATGTCAGATAATGAGAGATGAGAATGACTACAGTAGGTACAAAATGTGGGGTGTGAGTTACTGACCTGCTCTTGACCCAAAATGTCTACGTGTGTTGATATTCTTAATGTTTATTCCTTAAAAACTAGATCCTATTTTGATTGACACTGGTATCAATGTAGTGTGTATTCAGTGGAACCCCAATGGAAGTGTCCTGGCAGTGGCAGGCTCCCTCAAAGCAGCTTCTCAAGATAAAGATGTCAATGTTGTGCAGTTCTATACTCCCTTTGGTGAGGTAAAAATATTTGATATATAATAGAAATGTTTATTTGTTTGTTTTAAAAATTTTATTATGTTTTGCTGCAGGGTCATTACTGTTGGAATTAGAATGCCAAAATGTAGGTGTTTAGTGTGTTTAACATGCTCTCAGTTATCCATCTAGGATATCCACATGGACCTGGAAAGGTGACACAGGACCAAGTACCATTCTAGAACAGCAGGGTAGTGTCCAGCATGAAAATCCAAGTGCATCTCAAAACACTAATAATAGGATAAGTGTGGTGTCTAGCTTTGAACACCAGATCCCATGAGACTATAGAGGATGAGCAGTTTTGAGCATAGGCACCAGTCAAGATGTCAGCATCTGTGTATAAAATTGAGAAGTACTTTTCTTTCTACACTGGCTAAGAAACTTGGGCATCTCTAGATTAGAAGCTGAAAATAACAGCAGCGAATGCTCCCCTCTTTTTTTATGGAATCAGTGAAACTGGCAAAAAGGCATCCTGTATCAGTAAAAGCAATGGCTGAGAAACCTCAGAAAAGCTAAATTGTTTCTAAACTTCTTCATTTGGCTGTTGGGGCTATTGTTTTGTAAATGTTTTTTGTCCATTCTGTCTTTTTTATAATATGTTAAATGTTTAATAGTTGAGAGACAACTGGTCAATACATTTTTTGTTGTGCTATTTTTGCCTTGCCAGGTGATATCCCTTTCTCTCTTAGTAATATATCAGAAAGTTAGTGTAATGTATCAGAGTGTGATGAAGTTTGTCCCTTGTACTGAAGTACCAGCCAGCTCTGAGCTGAACCGTGAAAGGGGTTAAGATCTAACATCATCTGTAGGGGTTTCCCTAGTTGAAAGTATTTAATGGAACCAAAGGTTTTGGCAATAATGTTACACCTCTGGTTGCTAATGTCCTTCAGATTAACTGAAACAGGTGTTCCAGATTTTGTATTTAATGTTCAGAAGTAAATTCTTCAGGTTTTAGAATTGGTTTGTACTGGTTCTGATACTCAGATATGGACTTAACTTTTTGGAAGATGGTATTTTCTGTGAATAATGTGTGACCAGTATTTTGGCTTGGTATTTGCATCTGGTCAAAGGCATGAAATAGGTACTGAACTGTGTAAGTTCATTGGTAGCAGTTTTCTTAGGCACAAAGTTATGCCCTCAAAAGGAAAGTTAGATCTGAGCATAAGTATCAGTGTTGTACTCTTTTAAAGCCTAAGATTATTTAAAAACGTACAGTAAATAGTAGATAAGTGTATCTTTTATTACATACATCTGTATTATTTGCAACTAAAAAGGTACCCACAAACAAGTGCTCTGTGGGACTAAGGTTATAGCTTTTGAAAACATTATTTTTTTTCTAATTGTTTCCTTCATTCAATTTAAAATTCTTCAGCAAAATAAAGATACTTGAAAAAAGAGGGAAAGTGTACCAACTGCCTTTCTTAGATTCTTTTGGAAAGGGGATAGAGAAGAGGAAAATGTCCATTACCTCACTGAAAATTGTGTACATATGCAGCTAATTCATTGCATGCTCTTGACATAGATTAGGGATATGTTTTTATTTAAGCTATCAGCTGTAGTTAAGGTTTTGTACATGAACTGACTAACACACTTTGAGCATCAGTGAAACTTCTGAGGTGTGTCAGGATCAGTACTATTGCTGTGTTTTAGTTGTGACCGAAATGATAAAGGTGATTCAAATTACCAGCCAAAGGAAATAATGTTTATAACTGTCATTCTCCATCTACTGTTTCTTTCTGTAAGATTGAACTATCACTGAATCTTGTTTTTAATTTCTCTCTGGAGAAATAAAACACAAACGAAAAAACAACAAACCAAACCTGAGGTGAAAGAACACATTATGGTGTACACCTTAAATATCTCTCTCTTTGCAAATGCATTGCAACTTGAGAATTGTTATGGGGTACTGTAAAGAATATCTATGGGGTTTTTTTCCATCAACTATCAAAACTGTTCGTTGTTTATGTATTTTAGAGTGGCTTTCCTTTGATAAATTCATAATCTTTTTCTTTCCTTGTTCTAACGAAGCACTTACGTACACTGAAAGTTCCTGGCAAACAGATATCCTCCTTGTCCTGGGAGGGAGGTGGACTGAAAATTGCACTGGCTGTTGATTATTACATATATTTTGCAAACATTCGTCCACATTACAAGGTATGTAGTAGTGTGAAACTTAATTGTATTTATAAGTTTCCTATTTATATAGGAAACTCATAACTTCCTATAAGTTATTTATTCTCTTTCTGATTGGGTTGAAAAAGTAGCTTTTTCTAATATATATACATACATATCTGTGGATGTGTGTATGTATATATATATATATGAAATTAGTATTAGCTTAATTTAGGATTACAGCTTCATCAACACTACCGACTTGATGTTTTAGTGGAATGTGAGGGTCTGTCTTGGTGATGCAGTGACTCAGCCATTGCCTTTACAATGCATTTGGAGTTTCATTTTCACAATAAGGAAATGTATGCATTGCTAAATTGGGTATGGTTCTAAAGTTTGTAGAAATTGAGGATGTCATTAGGTAAGACTGCTGTGTTTTCACTGCTGTTTGGTTAACTAGGTCGAGCTAAGTGATATGATGGGAATTGTTTGAGTCTTACTGGGTTTTTTTTGGTGGTGAATTATTTATTTGAGCCAGGGAAGTTGTGTAGAAACCTGAACAACAGAAATGAATGCAACCTGATAGATGTACTTCCTACTTAAATTTCAATTCCCAATATACTCCTTACAAGTATGTATTCAGCTAATTCTAAATAATGTTTTATCTTACCCACCACCTGAGTTTTTTTCATTGGGTGGGGTGTTTTTTAGGAGTTAGGAATATTTCACTAAAATTTACAGTTTAACAAATAATAGCAATTACTGTCCAGTATACAGTATTGTATACTTTTTTTTCCCAGCACAGGATATGTTCTTTAATCATTAGTGTGTACCCACTGTAATTAAAAAGAGAGTGCAATGTGAGGAACACCCTGCAGCTATATTGAAATGTATTCTTCCACTTGGTGTGAAAAATCATTGGTTAGGGAGTTGTAAACACAAATCTGCTAGGAAGCAATTTGAAATAGTTTGTTGTAAATCTTCTGGAAAAGACTTTGGAAGTCTGAGCTGGAAATTAGTCTTTCAGGAAATGCTACCTAATGTTTATTCTGGGAAATGTGTTAACAGCTGGAACACAGGCCTGTTGCTTTTTCTTAAACTCATCAGTATCTAGGAGACCATGAGTATTTCAAGATCTGGTATGGTTTGCAAATTAATAATATTTTGAAACCTTAGTTTTAGAAACTGCATGTGTAAGCTCTTCTTCCCCCCCAACTCCATTTTGTATCGTTGAAATGGAAAACGATGTGTTCAAATTAAATTACTTCTGCAGCAGATAAACTCCTAATATGTTGATAGTGTACTCTATTTCAATGTTAAATATTTTTATGGTGAATGATACATGTTTTCCTTCAATAAATAATACACATTACTTCTGCTGTGTTCTGATTATATGAGTAACTCCCTTTTAGGAACTAGATATGCTAAAAGTGACAGTTATTAAATGGGAGTGATTTAAAGCAGTAATTATCTTAGGCTGGACTGGAATTAATGACCTGGAGATGAAGAGTTAATATCACATTACCAATGTACTAAATAATCTATTTTCCTCTATTTTTCAATAAAGTAAAATAAGAGAAAGAGGTTTTTTAATTAACATGACAGTAAAAACTAACAGTTGAGCTCATCTTTTTTTGACCTATTCATAGTTTGCATGGAGTTGTAATGCTAATTAAGAGTCTGTAGATCTATTCTAGTTCTTCTGTTTATGCTGTAATTTATCATCTTGGTTTCATTTCCTGAGGAGTGTGGGAACCTCTCTTGCCAGCACTAAGAAGCTTTCTCTTCTCTCTCTCTAGTAGATGCTGATGCAGAGAATTCTATTAGTTTTTCTGCAATTCCATCATCATCTTTAAGTGGTTTGCTTTGTGTCTCGTTTATTTGACAGCTTCACCTCCTTTCTGAGACATTTTCTGATTCTGTTGTATTTTATTGGTTTTCATTATTAAATTCTGTACTTTAAATCAGTCGAATGCAATAAAATGCATCCTCTTGTATATTCTGTTTCTTTTGCCTTTTTGCCCTTTCTCTTGTTAGAGGAATAATTATATTCTTCTGGGAGTAAGGGAGGGGTTTTCTCATGGTACTGATGTGGAAGAGGTGATGTGAGTTATTACAGTACTCCTGTATAATTGCTTAATTTGTCTGCTTCTGGAATTGCACTGTTTAGGGTATTTATTATATTTCCTCTGGGAAATGAACTTTGGGTTTCCAAATCAGTAGTCACAAAGCAAGCATTTTCATGGCAGAAACCATCACAGTGGGTATTTCTGCATACCCACTGAACAAGGAAGAAACAAGGCACAGTGAGATCTTGTCACATTTTGAGGTTGATCTTCCAGTTCTGAGGTTGCTTTGCATGATAGAAAGGCTTATTTTGCCTGTTTAGTGTTATGCCAATATCTTATCGCCTGAGCTGTGTTCTCATACTTTTAACAGTTTACTTGACAGGTGAAAAATACTGAATACTGATTGTGTAGATGAAATAAACTCTTTCTTTTATGGCTGTGAACAATTCATTATTGAATGCTTATAATTTCTGATTGGTTTTGTCAATATTGTTTTTCTTGGCAGTGGGGTTACTGCTCCAATACCGTTGTTTATGCCTATACCCGACCGGATCGCCCGGAATGCTGTGTAGTCTTTTGGGACACAAAAAACAATGAGAAATATGTGAAATATGTCAAGAGCCTTATTTCCATAACAACTTATGGGGACTTCTGTGTTTTAGCAACCAAAGCAGATGAAAATCAGCCTCAGGTAAAATCTGTCTTTTAATTTTCGCATGAAATGCTCTGTTCCACATGTCAGTTCTTTACAGCCAGAATAAAATGAAATGTAAAAGTCTGAATCTGTCTTAGAGTTGTGTCAGTTGTCATTTGACAGAATAGCACTTGAATGGGCTCAGTGTTTAAAAACAAAGAATCCCAACAAATAACAAAGTAGCTGATAAACTGCATCTACAGATGAAATCCTTGTAGCCATTAGTAACCTAATAAAAAGTGCAGCCTTACAGATTAGTGTTTCTTTAGAAATATTTGGAACAGTTCTCCAGAGACAAGCTAAAAGCATCAGAACAGTAATGAATATTTCATCAGTCAGAAATGGAAAAAAAGGGGCAATTTCTTAGGTGATGTAAATTACATGTTACTGCAAACTTCTTTGTTTATTAATTTATTTTATATGTAATCACAAATGATAAATGTATCCTTTGGTTAATGAATGTTTGGTTAGTGTGATACTGTTACACAATTTTTCTTGCTCAATCACTTCAGAATTATTTTTCTGTATCACTTGTATATTGCTTACAAAGGAGGAGCATGAGACAGAGTCATTTGGTGCCATGGTAAAAAACCCCAAACATGCTTTAGAGCCGCTTTGCTTCATTGTGCAATAAATGGTATACTGTCATATGGACTGAAAACATAGGATATGTGGCCATAACCATTTGGTGAAGTTGAGTGCAATAAATTTTTTTTTTTTTTGGATTGTAATTTTAAAGGAGGAAACAAACAGTAGAGAGATTTAGTGTAACTTTATTGAGCATAAATAAGAGATTTAATTTTAGCACCTGAAAATTACAGATAGTAAGGACCTTTCATTTGTTTTGAAATGGCTCCAGTGTAGTTATTAACACTGTGAGTTGCCAGGTTTTAGGAAATGAAGTGCATAGGCTTATGGGTAGAAGTTCATTAGAGTTGTTTTCTGAAAAACTGATTTGGTTTACAAGAGATTTTGGTCATTAGAATTGTGATTTCAAATTGGCAGAATGTACAGCAATAGTTAAAAAAAAAGACTTAATTTCAGCAGGACCTGTTTAAAGATATTGCAAGTAGATGTGTCAGTAAGTTAAGAAGGACTTCATGTTGATATCATTAACAAGGCTGGGTAAATCAGACAATGGAAACTGCCTGCCCTGGCACCACCCTGTGTGGGTCATACAGCCAGTCGGGGATACTGCTACTCCATCATCCCATGACAGGCTCTGATCTACTGACTTGGAGTCACAGAAATTACTAGTAAGGGCATAAAAGAGAAATTTATTGTAGAGTGAATGTAGGCATAATTTACCAGAGAAGAATTAATGTAAACGTGATGGAAATAAAAAAATAAGAGAGTTAAGAAAGCTATGTGTGTTTTCCTACAAAGGCAGAGGCACAACGTATTTTTTTGGATAATAGAAATTTGAGAATGCTGGTGGACAGTTTAACTCATGAACAAAGAAATAAAAATACAATTTTTGTGAGGTACTTATTGGTGGCCAAACCAGAAAAAAAATTATTTAATGAAAAGAAATCCATGTTCAGCTCTTTTTCTTTGAAAGAATGAAGTTCACACAGTAGATGAAAAGGTAAATTGAGCTGCTCATAGTGCGGCCGGGTTGGGGTCTGTGGCTCGGACCCAGGAAGCCGTGACCGACCCGGAGAGAGCGTCCCGCAAGGGACAGTCCCCCAGAGGTCTGCGGCGGTCCCTCAGCCGCCGGGGATGCCTCTGCAGAAAGGTGCCTGTCTCAGCAGGCTGTCAGCTCTCCAGTGATTCAGCGAGAGTGACTCCAGCTCTTGTTCTGCGGGGCAAACCCCAGGCTGGACCGGGAGGAGAGAGACAGAGGCTCGTTTAGCAGTCCCGCATGCGGCAGCTTTTTTAGTCCGCACCCCGCGAAGGGGAGGCCAGGGACGAGCTCTCCCAGCTCAAAGGGGGAGAAGGGTAGGTCTTACAGGGATACAAGGGTGGGTGTGAGAGGCTAGAAGCCAATGGATTCCAAGGAATCTACACAGGGTCTCCCAGAGGAGCATGGTTCTTGTTTTCTCTCACCCTCACCGAAAGTGCTGCCTTTTCCAAGGGGATTCTGCTGGGAGGTTATGCAATCTCTTTATCTCAGCAGGCCTCCCTCCAGGGCAGGGGCTGGGTATACCCCACACTCTCATGTGATGAATGTCAATCTATCAGTTTAAAAGGGTAGCTGTACAGTTGCTGTATTCTGCTACTACAATTACATGGATTGTTCAGGAGGTGAAAGAGCCATGAAAAAATAATTATCTTTCATTTCCTGGAGAGTCAGGGTAATGACTCTTGGGCAACTCACATTTTGGTACCAAATGTGAATTATATTATAATTTTTTACATGTATATTATATTTATTTTCTTTTAAGTTTAAAGACTTGGCAGTAAAAGTTGCTGCTTAATTTCCACACTTCTCATTCAAGGCATTTCCCTATGTAATAATCATTAAGCTATTTAATTCTGATTTAGATCTGAAGAAATAAATACATAAGCTACAACAATGAAGCATTGGTGTCTAGGGAATTGTTATATATTTGCATCTTCCTGAATATAACAGCCCAATCTCTGAGGTACCTGTGCTATCAAAGCCTTCCCCAGTGGGATTACAATAAGGGCAAAACTAAAAAAACCTTTTTTTTGTAGTACCTGTGATACTGCAGGGCACAGGGAGAGACTTATTGACAATTCTCCCCACACTGTTACCCTCTTGGAGGTTCAAGGAGATGGAGATCTGCAAAGGATAGGACAAAGATCCTAACTGCTGAGATTTCATTAGACTGTCTTTTGCATGAGCAGCTGATGAGAGTTGAGCCACTGCGTCAGTGGTGTCATGCCTGTAAATACTCACAGTGCAGTGTGTGCCTCACACAGCAGCAGGGGAGACGCTGCCTGTCTTGCCCATGTGTTGTCTCTGGACATGCTGGTGGTACCTCCTACCTGTTGGATTTTTTCTGGTAGATTTGCTCCCGTGCATAAAACAGCTGGTTACTTGCCTGTTTTGTGCTTGTTCTTCATTTATAGTGCTAATTGGCAAGTATCTCATTACTCTCATGCTTACGCTGCTTTATATTTGCTGTAGTCGTGGTCTCTGTGTTTTCTGTTGCTGATGAGCGTTAGAATGTGTGATGTGAGTTATGAGATGCACCTTCACAGAAAACCTTGTACAGCTTACTAATTTACAAAAAGTGTGGTGGTAATTTATTTCTACCTTGGTTTTATTTCCATACAGTATGTGCTGGTTCTCTGCAATTCTATTGGCACACCCTTGGACCCGAAATATATTGATGTTGGTAAGCAACTTGGTATAGTCTTATTCTGTAACTTATGTTGGAATTGACCTGTTAGTTATCTGTTAATAAAGATAATGGCTTATAAAACCAGTCATATTCCTTGTCAAATTGGCTAAACTTAAACTGAGTTTTCCAGTTAATGCAAACTATGGATAATAGAATTTTTAAAAATTGCTACTTTTCTTTTTTTCTTTTTAATGGATGGTTTTTGGCAATTCAGATTTTCCTTCACAACAGTCGTAATTCAACTTCTTTTTAAGGAAATGTACTTTGAAAAGTGTCCAGTTGTATCAGAGGAAGTGAAATAATTTGGACTTTCATTTAAAAATAACTTGTTGCTGCTTCCCAGATATCTTAAACATTAATTTATTGTGTTTCAGTGTTGATAATGTCTTCCTTATCTTCCTCACAATTGTTTTATCTAAGTAGTTTCAGATTATAAATTAAAATTCAATTAAAAAAAAATCAGTGAATTATAACAGAAGTATGAAAACACCCCCAAATCCTAAATAGTGCTTAATTCCAGGCTTTCCCTATTTCTTGTTTGCTGCAGGTATGGTACAGAACATTGCCAAGTAATTGCAAACCACTGTTTTCTGTGAGTTTTGCTTGAGCATAAGGATCATTGATTATTTTCCCTTTAAACAGATGAGGGAATTGTAGACAAACCGACAAATTAATCATTTTTTTGATTAATGAATCCACTTTTATTTGTTCTGGTTTTTGCTTTATTTTTGGTTTGTTACCCAAATAGATATGAATTTGGATTCAGAGTAGACACTGTGAATCCTGTTTGCAGTTTTCTTTTTGAAGCTTGATTCTTTGATTAACTCTCCTGTTTTGTTGAAAGGCTAAATAATTTATTTAAATTTATACAAATATTTATTTGCTTTTGAATGAGAGAGAAGACTCTATAATGACAAGAAACCTTATGAAGTTTTTTTGATGTAAATTGCCTTCTAGAGCCATTGTTTTATCCTCTCTGAAAAAAGAGACTACTCTGCCTAAATTAGTCTCAGTAGAGAAGTTAGTTCCAAGCCATAGTGCTAATACTTGGTGTTAATATTAAACAACAAACAGTCCTTTTGTCTGATAAAATTGATGGGTAAAATGTCTAGCAAAGTTTTGGTAAGATCGAAATGATGAGAAAAGTAAGATGAAGAACTATTAAACAAGGAAGTAACAATTCACTGAAGAGTATAGGTAGGAAAAGTCAATCAAAGACTAGAAATAATTGAGATCATAAAGATGATTATTTTCCTCAACCAATGCCTCTAAACAGTTTTATTCTTCGTTATATATTAACTAAGTTTGTAAGTATCAATTTCTAATGCTCAATTTTTCAGTGATAGCAGGAGGAAATAATCTGTGAATCATACATATTTTGTGAAATTCACGCCCTATATTGTAGATCATAAGTAAAATGAAGAGTATGCTCTGATGAATGAGTTTGACTACTTTGTCCTATGAAAAGTGTATTAAATACTATGGTAGTTTTAGTCTTGTGATTTCCGTTTATGTCCCTTTGATGTCCTCTTGCCACCTTTTGCAATTGGGGGGGCCATATCAGAATCTATAGGAATAACGCGTCCAGGAAGTTCAATATCAAAAGTTTTACCAAGAATGGATGAAAAAACAGCAAAAAAACAACCAAACAATGCTCCCTCCCCTCCAAAAACCCTAAACCCAAACCAGAATCCCAACAACATAAGCACTGAAGTAAGATGATGTGGTGGGTGATGGTGGTGTAAGTTGGGTGGCTGTTTTGTCCCCCTGTCCTGTCTCTGCTCCTCCTGATCAGATGTCTACACTGTTTGTGCCCAGTAGTTTCCTTTTCTTACTTGGCAGGTGGGATTGGGTGGGAGGCAGATTCAGGGATTTAGAGGGAGTAGTTCTTCTCATTTCTGCAGTTGACATCTAAAATAAGTTGAGTGAATCATTCATGAAGGGGGTCTTTTTGCTCTCCATTGGGTACAAAGAAGCCCAGGGCAGCCAGCTCATCTCTGTCAGAGATGTCTAAAATTAGGCGAGATGAATCCCACTCACTGTTAAAATTAGCTTTGCATATACACCTCTAACTCTGCATTCAAACTCTTTGCTTTGCATTTTTCTAGTGTTCTGTTTATGTGAACTTACTGAATGTATCTGTGAGAGTTTTATTTACATTCTAAACAAAGGTTTCTTTGTGATTCTGCCAGTATGACCCATCTCCTACAGCTGCCTGTACACAAGAAAAGAATCCTTTTCAGTAACTGGAAACAGTTAAAAAGAAAGGCTATTTAATTGAAAAAGGCTGTTGTTATTCCAACTGTATTTGAATTGTGCTGAAGAGATTAAACAATTTATTCCTTTAGCATAATGAAGCCTTCTGCAGTCTGCTGCTGTTCCCTCCAATATTGGAGAACCAGTTTAGTGCAGAGATTTACAATGCTCTTTTCTAAAGTGAGTTCACTTGTGAAAATGCTGGGCATTACAGCCTTCAGCCGCATAGATGGGCAGATAACTGAGGTTAGGAATATTTACATTTCTGAAACCTGAAAAATTTCTGTAGCCTCAGTAGTTAAAACATTACAAGTGAGTCTTTCATTGCTGTATGGTAAACACAGCCAAAGATTCGACCTTTTTTAAAAAATATATGCATCCTGTAAGGCTCCTTTAAAGTTTGCTCTCCAAACTTGCAGAAGGGATTGGAGGTAAAAGTGTAAAGCAAATGCCTATAAATGCAACTCCTTTGGAACACATTGTGCTGGTTTCATCATAGTTATTTTCCTCTTTCTGTAACATTTGAAAATGCAACTTTATAGAACAACTTGAAATATTTACAACATAAGGTCAGTTTGTGTGAGAGGTTAACAGCTGTACATAGTCAAGGTCCTATTGTACAGTATGTCATGCTGTTCATCACAGTTGGAGCTTCTTGGCAGTAGGAAGTGTAATTGTTCCAGTTTGACAGCATGCTGAACTTAAGCAGCTGTCTGGCCTTGCAGAAATCAATAGAGAGAGAAGACCTTGTAAAACTTCAAGAGCAGAAGACCTTTCTGAAAGTTCTTCTAAGATTCCAGTTGATACATGATTTCTAACAAAATCATTGACCTTTTGTTCTGCTTATAAATGAGGAAAATCAGCATTAAATCATTTATCAGGTGAGACTCATTATTAATAGTTTAAGGTATTAGCAGTTAAAAAATAAAATTAACTTATCTCTTCCTCAAGATAACTGGAGGGGTTACTTACGAAACATACTATTACCTGTTTGTGAAATTCTTTTTTTTCTCTTCTTTCTACCAATACAGTTTTTCAGGTTATTTTCTTTTAGTAAACTGATATATTGTTACATTAAGTTCTGTTCACAGAAAGTTAGATGAGTTTTGTTTTGAACTCTTGTTCTCATTTTGGAGTTCTAAGTGCTGTCTTTCAGAGTGGCTTAAGTACACTTAGGTTGTTACTTTATTTGATTTTCATAAATGCTGAGAAAAAATTATTTCTTATGCTGTAGGATGTCCTCAACAGACCACTTGGTATCTGTGTGCTCCTACATTTTCTTGAGTATGTGCTCTTCACTGCCATGAGTCTAAACTATACTTTTTGACTGGCTGTAACTACTGCAAGTTGAACACACACTATGTTTGGTTTCTAGCAGACTGCCCCTTGTTGAAACAAGAATCACCTGGAGTTCTAGTGAGCATAAAGGGTTTACTCCTCCTTGAGACTTTGGTGCCTTGCAGGCCTCTTGGGTAGAGCCTCTTGGACTTTGTCCAGGTAGAAGATTGATAGTGGAGAAAAAAGACTGCTCATCTAGATATGCTAAATAGCTGCCAGAGTACTTAAATAATGCATCTGCGAATGTGTGTTAAGGCACAATTTGTCTGAATTGTCAATTTATAGTATTTTATAATACTGTTTCAACAAAGCACTATTAATCTCCTAATGACAAAGTAATTGTGACATTATGCAATGTTTGACTCACCCTCAGGAGATGTAAATCTTATGCTGTTGGGCTCTAAGCCAGTAGCTCAAGTAAGGCTCAAGAAAAGAAGTGCTTATCTCCTTTATTCTGTTGAATTTTTAATTATGTCATTAGCTTTCTAATGCTTGTCTCTGTTAATGATGGCAAAAAAGGATTAATCAGTCATTATCTGATGAAGGGCCATCACTTCAGCTTTCTTTAGACATTGATGGGTGGTTACACTTTCAGCTGTTCCTCATACTGCTTTTTATTTTGTCTAAAGGCATTTTGCTTCCTGTGCTTCCTGTGCCTTGTGTTTGAGGTCCTTCACAATAGCTCATGTTTGCTAGCCCATAAATTACTCTTTTCTTCATTGTTTAACATTACTGCATTCCATCCTACTCTGGTACAAAAATTAACCAACACGGTGTCTTCTGTGCTTGTTTTACAGGCTCACAGGCTTTCTGTCAAAGTCCTTTGACGAATAACTAAATATACACTACAGAAGGTTAAATATCTTGTTATATCATATCTTTTTAATGGAAACACAACAGATGGTATCTGCTAAGAAAAGGTCACTCAGGCTGGATTATATCATCTTCTTACATGTGCTTAGGAGCACTGACATAGTGAAGTGTTGAGTTATCTTTCAAGTGTGTGTTAGCACCCAGTGAAATTAATACACCAGCCTGACCACCATACAGGTGGATTAAAGGCAGAGCTGGAGTCATGCCCAGGTGTCTTGCCTCCCTCCTGGATGCCTTAGCAGGGATGACTGAACTACATGTGAAACAGCACTTGAACTGCTGTTGCTTGATCCTTTTAATGTAAATCATAAGGGATTCTGAGCATGTTCTGTAAACTGGTTGTTCATGAGTTGTCCCACATGTCCCAACATGTTCAGTTGTCCCTGCTGTTGCCTGACATTTTCTTCCATTTGTGAGCCAACACTTGTAGAGATACTTGAATCAAGCTCTAAAATTAGGTAGATTTATTGATTAGACTAAGTTCATTCCAGTTTCTCAGGAACAGCCTGTAACAGACTTGTATGAAAACAACAGTTTAGTATTGTCTGTCAGTCAGATTGCTTCCTTTCCATCAGATTTAGGTGGGGATTTCTTGTCTTTCTTGTTTGTGTATCCTATCTCATAGACTAAAAAGCATCCCAGCCTTTTCATGTGGTGAAGTAATGTAGTCATACATTGAGTTTGTTTTCTGTCTACTATTTTTACAAGATTAGACATTGAAGCAGATGTTTTCTAACAGTTTTGAAGTGAGATGGAGTGTGTGTGGATGAAATGCAGACATTGTAGGTTATTTGAGATTCCTGGATATATAGGAAAGAAAGTTTCTTTCCTTCAGGGAGGAGGCTTTATGAAAGAATAGTGAAGAGAAATGAGGTGAAAAGAGAAAGGAGGGCCAGAGAGAATTTAAAGGGCAGTTGTTTCACATGTTGGAGTTGTTTTGATGGGGATGGTTTGTTTAGTCCTTTCCAGTATTTTGCCACTGAAAAGTAAAGCACCTGTTTAAGTGTTTTCCCCACATATTTTCAATGTCTGAAAATGAAGTATTAAGACATTAATACTGAAGTTGGGTATCTGCAAAATCAGCAGGAAGAACTAAACAGTTTCAGAAGTTTACGTGTTGAGCATGGAAAGCTGCTGTGCAGGGGGAATGCTGAGCAGAGGAGTGTCCAAATCTCTTGCCTCCTTCAGACCCTAGGTGCTTGCACTTTTGTCTGCTTAATAGTCAGAGCACCGGTTCTGTGAAAGGCACTGATGCTCAGGTAAGCAGCACCTGCTGATAAATCAATGCTGTCATATAAGATGGTATTTCCCTACACTGAAGGAAACGTAGGTAATTAAACCAGCTGCCTGGAAAGGGATTCTAGATCTTCCTCAGCCTGAAGGGATTGAAATGAGCATATTGTCTTTCCTTGGAAATGACAAATCCCATTCCTTCCTTCTCTGCCCCAGCAACAGCTCAAACTTGGAGTGGCTGAGACATCCTTCTCTCATGTTGAATTTATGCTATTATGCAGTCAAGAAGGAAAACATTTTAGGAGCAGAGCATAGCCCCGTGTGGAAGGCTCTGAGGTGAGAAGGTGGGATGGAATACTTTCAGTTGGTGGAGTCTGACAAGGATCAGCCAGTCCATGATCACTCTAGGGCTGACCAAAAGCATGTTGCTAAGGGCATTGTCCAAATGCCTCTTAAACACTGAGAGGCTTGGGGCACTGACCGCCTCTCTAGGAAGCTGTTCCAATGGGTGCCTACCCGCTCTGTAAAAAGTGTTTCCTATCTCCAGTCTAGACTTGGATTTCAGTTTCTTTTTCCACAGATTTTTCTGTTTGTGTTTTCTTGTTCAATGATTGACCAATATAAAATGCTAAAGCAATTCTAGAAAAAATGCCGTGTGTCCTACTTTTATGCAATTGTTGAAGTTATATAGGCAATTTTGTAAAAGCATCAGTTCCCACATAGAGTTGCTGCTCTTCCAGATGTGGCTTTGAATGGATCTGATGCTGATGATTGTGTCTGTGTGCTGTGCCCTGTGATTTCATGTTTGGCTTAAATCCAGTCATTGCTGTGCCTTCTGTTGCAAAGAAGGGAAGGCCCTGCCCTCCATGCTGGCTGCTCATTCCTGCCTGCTCCAGCATTTGTGATTTTCTCTTTAATCCACCTTAATGTAATCTTTTATTTATTTATTTTTGAGGTCAGTTAGATGAATGAACTGATCCAACTTACTCTGCTGTCCAGCTGCTGCTAGAGCTGATATGAAAGAAGCGGCAGGAAAATGTGTCAGGGGTTGGTATGTGTGCGCTTTTTGGCAGTAACAGTCACTTTAGTCTTAGGCATGTTCATATAATGCCTAATTGATGGTATTCCCCTGGATAAAGCATGGACATTTTGCCATCTTGTTTCTGGATCACAACAAAGCTTGTGTGAACAACCTTTTATCCCAGATTGGGCTATTTCAAGGTGTGCACAAATGAGCAAGTTTAGGCTCTGTGGAAGCTGTAAGTCAAAGGGGGCATCACCTGGTCAGTGTGAGGAATGCCCATGGCTTTCAAATGTGGGTATGGCAATGTGGTTTAACATGTCTTGGCCCACAAGTACTCAAATGTTGACTAATTTGAGTCCAAATATGAGGCTTAGTACAAAAATACTGTGATTTGTGCAAACCTTATTCACTCACAAGTCAGGAGATTCTCTTGTTTCATTTTTAAAGAATAAAAGCATTGATTGTTATGGCACATACAGCTGGAAGTTAATAAAAGAACAGAGTAAATACATAGAATATATTAATGTTTTTGATGAAACAGGAGACTGTATCAGTTTGGACGTGACTAATTATTGAAATGAATGTGTTATAAGTACATGAAATACACTGAGTTGTGTATAATGTAAACAACTGTGCTGCTCACATGTTAAGCATCATCACTAAACCTTCTTACCCAGTATTGACATTTTTACTCAAAAATGTTCTGCAGCCATCAGGTAGCTTATATAATCCTCTTGGTTTCAAAGAAATGAAATCTGTTCAACCCATCTTCCCCCATCTGTCTCTTGTAGCAGTGCTCTTCTATGTGGCAGGCTTATAGCTCCCTCCAGAGTTCTGTTCTGTGCTAAAATACAGAGCAGAAAAAAACCAAAAGAGATTCACTGTAAAAGAATTGTATTTTGTGCTCACATCATGTTATCTGCGTGACTCAGTGTTCCACTATGAGGCTGGTTTGCACAATTGTTCTGAATTTATCTGGGGGTTTTTTTGGTATCATCATGATTTACTTGTAGAACTTAAAGACACTGGGTGATTTACATACAAGGTTTCTTCATTTTTCTATGCCTTCACTGTTTTGGTTTTGTTGGGTTTTTTTGTTTGTTTTGGTTCTTTTGTATTTTTTTTTTCCTGAGCATGGACAGCAGAAATGAGATACTCAATTTATGCACATATTCTAAGTGGGCTTAGGGCTGAAGTAAAGAAAATACTCTGCATTCCTACACTGTGATTTTTTGGTATAATAAAGTAAGACTTAAGTGTAGAGTCTGCTAAATATTTAATTTGTTGCCATTCAGATAAAGAATTGATATTTGGCCCAGCTGTTAACTAAGGTACAAACAGCATTTCTAGGTCTTGTCTAACTTAAAATTTATGAACTGATTTTAAGAAGAAGAACCTCTTCTAGATTGTCAACTTTTGAATAGCCTTAAATATGTCAGATATAGAAGTATTTAATAGGTCTTGTTAATGAGATTCAGGATATTCCTGAACTAACTGGTCATTAAACTGAAAGTTGTCTATATGTATTTGATGTTTTCTGCATCAGCACATGAAGATTTGCTGAAATAGCAGGGAGAAAAGTGTTAATGGTAAAATCAGAACTTTTAAAGAATTTCACTTTTCTTCTGGACAAGGCCACAAGGCCTCTCTGAAACTTGTTATCAGCTAATGAAAACTGCTGTTAGGTTTTGTGTGGGTGGATTTTTTGGTTGTTGTATTTTTGCTTTTAATGTATGGGCATATGCTTTCATCCATCTTGGAAAAAATTTACGAATTAGCATCTACTTCAATGCTTGCTGCTCTAATTTTGCAACTCTTTGGGTTTTATAACAGAGCCATTGTTTGTCACAATGACCAAAACACACGTGATTGCGGCTTCCAGACAAGCGTTTTACGTCTGGCAGTATCGGGTGGCCAAGAAGCTCACAGCCATGGAAATCAATCAGCTGACACGGACCAGGAAAGAGGGCAGGGAAAGGTTTGTCTTCAGGCTTTGGCATTTTTCTTCCTCTGCACTGTTGTTGTTGATAAGGTGGATTCTGCCATGTCTAAAATGCAAACCCTTGTCTTCTCATTTTTTAATCAGGTTTGTTGACTTGCAGGCCTGTAAGATGAAATACTAGTTTCTTATAACAACTGTGTGTTATCCAAATCCCTTAGACATTTTTGAATGTTCCTGTTCAGTGTCTCCATTTGCTTGCTGCATGCTTTCCTTACGGAGCTGTGTCTTGTTGCCTTTTTGCCCCTCTCCTGTTTCTCCTCCATGCTCTTAGTTTCCAAGCAGCTCTGTTCCCTGTGATAACTTTAACTGCTTGTCGTCTGTCACTGCCTGTAAGAATACAGTCTGTCCAGCTGGCTCTTCTCTAATACACTCGTGTCTGATTGTGGCTTTGACGACTAATCCTGTATGGACTTTTATCCTCTCAAACTAAACAAGCCAAAGTCAACATTGTTTTGCTTCCAAAATATTTCCTTCCCAGGTGCTTATTTGTGGCATTAATTTTTCTGTCACCTCCACAAGCTTGCAACTTTGTCATGGTTTTCTTATGTGTTATCTTATGTGTTCTTCCATAGAGACACTGTATCATCTTTCTGTAAATCTACCATCTCTTGTCACCATATATCCCTAATAATGAGTAATTATTTGTACATGGTGTAATAACTTACATTGTTGTAGGACCTAGATGTTCTAGCCTTGGACAAAATTACAAATTGATAAAAATACTGAAAAATATAAATAGTCATAATTCAGCATTAAGGATGATTTTAGCATTCTAAAATCTTTCCTAATGCTACTTTTTAAGGCAAAAGAGAAGTTATGAGTAAGTATTGAATAATGCAGTAATATATAACCTTTTGTGGATGTGAAGGTGAAACTCTTCATAGTTATGGAGAAGAGCCTGGGGAAATATGGAAGTGTATGTTTGAAAAGAGACAACTGGGTGGTTGATGGTTTGCAGGAACTTAGTGTTACGGGATGAAAGCTTACAGATCATAGGGAATAGACCATCAGGGCTGTGAAAGTGAAAGCAGTTGCCATATCTTTATATCAATACAAAGCAGGTTTATCAAAGGGGATGCTTTGGAACATAAGAACAAGCACAGCTTTTATTGTCTTCTCCAATTACAATGGTTTCTTCTCCAAGGACATACCTATATAATACCAAAGATGATCCTTTCTTTGGACTCACTTTTTCTTCTAACTTTCCTTCTCTACAGGATCTATCATATTGATGACACCTCTTCAGGGTCTGGAGATGGACACCTTGATTACAGCAGAGCTTTTGAAGTGAGTGATGTTCTGACCTAGTTTATTGTGGTGTCACTGGTAGCTTGAAAGAGCAGTAGTTCATGTTGATTTATTTATTTTCAGCGATTTTCATTAGTAGAAGTGGTTGTACTTAAATTTTCTTTTACTTCTACCTTTTGTACATAAGTGTTATGTTTCTTCCCTCTGGTTGGTGCTGTTACTATGTCATATGTTGCTGGAAATTTACAGCAAACGATAAGGAACATGGAAAAAGTATATTCTGGGGTACAGTATGTAGACACCTGCTGTCTTCTTGGTCAGAGGCAGCTCCCCTTACTTCAACAAAATATAACCTTGTTAAAACTCAATATCCTTTGTGATATTTTCTCATATTTTCAGCTGTTTTCACTTCAGGTGTCCTTAGTAATATACCTGTCCTTAGTAATATACCTGAAATGATTAATTTACAAGCCTCACAAGTCTGGGATTGTTGCTTTCTTGTGTTTTCTGTTAAACACCTGTTACATTTTGGGTTTCTTATATTTCTGGAGGGATGGGCAGGACAAGAAAGGAAGGTGTTAATATTATTGTCATGGTTCCCATAGCAAAGGCTACTAATATCATAAACCATCCATATAGTGTATGCTGACAATGTTTGATAGCCCCTTTTCATGTGGATACTTAGCAACATTCTTGTTTATTTAAATAAACCTTCTTTCTTTAACAGGGCATTCTTAATTTGCAGTAAAACTGATACTGATATCACTTGTATACTTTCAGGGAACAATAGATCCAATTTGTGCAATAACAGCATCTGATAAGATACTACTTGTGGTAAGCTACACAATTAACACAACTTCTAATTGCCCCTTGTGCTTGTTAGGCGTAAGATTCTTCTGCTCTGTGTTCATAAGCAGTCATAATTTCAAAGCATTTCTGAAGTTAGAATTTACACAAAATCTCTTTTTAAACTTCTTTGAAGATAACTTTAACAGTTTCTTCTGTTAACCTGGATTCTTTCCTTAGGAGGGCTAATACACTAAGTACTTACAATTTAATTACAGACTAGTTGCCTGAGTTAATACTTACACATAGGATTTTATAAAGTCTAAGTCAAGACTTAATTCTGTAATCTGAGTCCTGGGAAGTCTCTTTGACTGTATGTTCTAGGCACAAAGATTTACAAAGTTTGTCTGTTTACATATTAATGGTATAATGTATGGTACTATACTATATACGGATTCATACACTTATGGATCATACAGATGTGTGAGGTATTGAATCATGCCAAAGAGCCGGTGCATTTTTTTGTTCTGATCTGGAAAGTGATCTCATTAGATGAACAAACTTACATGTTGGCTTTAAAGCAAACTAACTGAACAGGACAAAGAGAGAGAAAGAACACTATTTCTTCCTGTTACCCACCTTCCAAGAAAGATTTTGTTGTTTTCTCACGTTCTTATTCCAGTGTGGATTTTTGTTTTTTGTTATATCCTTGGACTGGATTTTACAAAATCAGAGAGTCATGGGAGAAAGCATGAACAAGAAAAGTGCAGTGGTTAATAGGTGACTATAGGATTGTTGCCACTTGAAGAATAAGAAAATGAACTTCAGACAATAATTAATCTGTGACTCTTGTTAAAAGGAAAGGAATGTGAGGAAATGCCTTTGAGACCAGATCTGGATAAATGTGCTGAAGATGAATGCATATTACAGTGGTTCAATTTTCTAACACTTCTGAACTAATGTGCTTCTTAGTCTATAGAATATACACATGTTAAAAAGTCTAAGCTGGTGATTTATGCTGAGGATCTTAGGGAAGGCTTTGGGGGAGGAAAAAAAGAAAAAGAAGGAATAAAATTTGCACTCCTTTAATGTTGACTCATTTCCAGCATAAGAGTTGAACAGTAGGCAAACCAAGCTGGATATGTTGTTCACTTTACAGAAGCACCATGAGAAAATGGGGGCAGTCATCATTTCAGTCCAGGGATGTCAGACTACTTTTCAGCCTGTTGGCCTGATGGTGTCTTGACACAGGGAATGGTTGTTACATTCAGCAAAATAAAGAGAAACCACATTGGTACTTAGATTTGTTTCCTGTTACTCAAACCTGTGCATAATCAGTGTATTTTATAGTATTTCCTTTTAAATCTAGCTCTGGTCTTGCAGGAACTGGTGAGACTTGTTGGCATGCAGACAGCCCCACATGAGCAGAGCTGTCCTGCTTTCAGACCTGGGCTGGTGCTGTCATATGGTGCTCTCTGAGGGGATTTACCAGCGTGGGACAAGGACACCTCTCCTTTCTTGTTTTGTGACCATGTCTGGAGATTCGTGGCTCCTGAAATTCTGTGGGCTGTATGTGAACTGTAACTGTTTGTTTTTACAGCCCTGATTTAAGCAGATCTGTCAATTGTAGCATCTTAAAGTATTTTGTTTAAATACCAGAATTCAGAACTTTTAGGCTGATGACATTCCCTCTTTCCACTCATGCTCTGTCACTTATGCCAAAGCTCTTTTGTCTAAAACAGCATATAAAGAAGACCATTTTAAAGGATTTACTGATGGACAGATTCTCTCACTAAGGCAGCATTGCTCTCCTCTAGGGCAGAGAATCTGGCACTATTCAGAGGTACAGCCTCCCTAGTGTGGCTGTGGTGCAGAGCTATACCCTGGGCTGTCGTGCCTATCAGCTGTGTTTGAACTGCAATTCCAGGTAAGTTACAGATCTGCTTCTAATACAGGTATCCAATTTCAAAATGCAGCACTAAAATTTGTGAAAATATTAATTCTATGAAATCCACAATTCTATAATAATTATGTACTAATTTTCATTTAATACAAACAATTTATTTATTTTAGTTGTTCTTAATAGTTGCTTAACCATTTATTTATTACTAATTAATTCCATCTGGACAGTCATTGCTCTGAGAGACTGTTAATAAAGGTCTCCTATGTTTTCTACCCTATATACATGAAAATACCTTTGTTTTATTAGATGAACCAAACATAACCTTCCTTTGATTGCAACATGAATTGATAAAATTATGTCATAACCTGAAGCTTTATAACTCTATGACTTCTTTCTGTTTCTGTGTCCTTCTAATGCCTGGAAACTTTGTTCATCCCATTTAATTTTCCATTGTTACAGGCTGTAATTAGTGGTGATGGTTCTAGTAAGTCTGGTTCTCTTGAGCTTTAGCTGTGCCAATACTGAAGTTACTTCCTATTTAACAGCTATTTTTTTTGCAAGAGAGTGCATGAGAGTGTTGGCAAAAAAGGCAAAAATACACAAGAATTTGCAAGGCAATTTTAATCACTTCAAAATAACTTTATAATTTCAAACAAAATTCATAATGCATGTGTAGATCTCTTGCTTCTTCGGGTATAGCCCAAAAATAGATTGCTTCGCTTAAAAGGCAATGTGATCTACTCAGAGCCATATTCAATTTGTTCTGAACCCAAGTTGTTTTCTTCCTAAATGACTTTGGTCTAGGGAAATAAGTTCAGATCCATAAGCATTTTGAGGTTAATTTTCTAAATTGCTTTTGATATTTTAATAGGGATTAGGGGTGTCTACCTATCAATATTTAGAAGTGCTTTTAAAATGGCCTCGTAGTAAATACAAGTTACTGTGAGTCACTGAAGACCTACACAACTATAAATTTTCAAATGTAGCCTTCTAGAAATTGTATTTTCCCCGTATTTTAAATTACTTCAAAGATTAATTGGATTATACTTCATATTGCTTTGAAAAACAGTGAAGAATACCCTTTGTAGAAACACAAGAAATCCCGTTTTAGGGATTAACAATCTGCATCACCACACTGATTTTTTAATTTAATAATCTGCTTCATTGCCTCCTAGTAAATAAATAAGGAAAACCAGTTCTGTTCAGTTGTTCATTTTAGTCTTTGTCAAGAAAAGTTTGGCGAAGGACAGAACCTGTAATTTATTCAGCTTGGTATACAATATAAAAATGGGCATGTTTCAGAATCTTTTCATGGCCAGATCCTGTGTGAGCAGATGAAGAACATCTTTCCATGTGTCTGGTCTCTGCTGTGCAGAAAAATGAAAATCACATGGATCTGTGCTGGTTCTGGCACACGACAGCATCTCATGGAATCTATAGAATTATACTGTGCTGGGTTAAAGAACTCTTTCAGATTTACAGCCTTGAGTAGTGTTATTTGGCTGCCTTATTTTTTCTCTGTTTTTCTGTAGTCGTCTTGCCATCATAGATCTTTCAGGGGTTCTGACTTTCCTTGACCTGGACATGCGGGCTGCAGACAGCACAGGGCAGCAAGAGGCAGGTGAGCAGCTGAAACTGGAACGCAGAGACGTCTGGGATATGAAATGGGCCAAGGACAACCCAGATTTGTTTGCAATGATGGAGAAAACAAGAATGTATGTTTTCAGAAACTTGGATCCGGAGGTAAATATCAACATACATAAACTACTCATTTTAAAAAATTCACTCATAAGTTAATGGCTCTTTCTTGAACAGTATTATTTTTGTGCTTACCGTTCAGTTCTGCAATGTTTGTTTATATAAACTTGCTTCAGAAAACCTCAAAATCTATCAACTCCTATGTGGGAATGTTATTTTGGACCAAACAGGTAAAACGAATGGTCAGTCCTAGAAACATAAAAAATGCTGTCATATTTTCTTAAATGTATGAGATTTTCAGGAGCATATGCTTTTGTATGCTTTGGAAAACATAAATGCAATTTTAGTAGAGATACCTGTAAAACAGTTCAGTTGAATCTAGATATTGGCAGGTGTTGCTTTATCTTTTTCTCATAATTTAATTACAGAAAACATGAGGAGTTTTAATGATGTCTGTGTTTACAGAATTGTCAATAATGTTAATGACTGTAGTATTTGTTTCCTGTTGGAAGTGCAATTCTGTCCTAGTTTGGAGAAGAATGAATCTATATGTACACTTAACAGGTTTGATTAGGATTTAGTCAGAGAGAATACAAGCTCATTCCTATGTAACTTATTTAAGGAACCTATACAAACATCTGGATATATATGCAACTTTGAAGATTTAGAAATCAAGTCTGTTCTTCTGGATGAAATATTAAAGGTCAGTATAATTAATTTTATTTTGTAAGAAAAGTCGGTGTCTGTCTAATGATAGATACCTGTTTTGTTGGGTGAAAATAAAGGTCACCAGGAATAAAAGTATGTTTCTTTATCCATTGTGTTAGAATCCTGAACATCCTAACAAAGATTACATCATCAATTTTGAGATTCGGTCATTACGAGACAGTCGAGCATTGATTGAAAAAGTTGGCATTGAGGAATCTTTCCAGTTCATAGAAGACAATCCACATCCCAGACTTTGGTAAAATCTCCTATAAGCCAACTTTTGTTTAAATTTGTGTTCTTTTCTATTCTTTTCCTGACAGACAGATCAAGTATGAAAGTACAAAACCTCAAATTAAAACCAGCTAAAGCAGTATACATCCTACACAGAATCATTTAAGATTTAATGAATGTTGGTGTACCTAGGCATGTGCTGTGCCATGGTAGTGGGTATAGGGTGCAGGCTCAGGACACCTTTTTGCTCTGTGCTGTATGGGCCCCAAAACACAGTGCTCCTTGTGTTTTGGAGGGAATTTAAAGGAACTTAAAAACTGGCAGAAAGCTAACCAAGTTGGTTAAATTAAAATTAAAATGTATATATTTGATATTGAACATTAATGAGCTTAAAACCCAGTAAAGGGAACACATCAGAATGGTAATAGGATAAGAGTAGTGTGAGTAACCTTGTAGCATTTGGACAGGCTGTAAAGGACAGAAATGAGAAGAGCTGGGTGTGCTGTGTTCCCAAGCAGCATCTCAGAAGTAATCTGAGAAATGGAGATATTGGCATGCTTAAACTAAACATGGCTCAGCTTTTAAACTAAAGTTGAAAAGCCTGCACAGCAAACATGTGAGAGTAAACCTGTGAAAACAGGAGTTCTGGAAATCTGTTTAATATCCCAACTTGTAAGGGCTGAAAGAGTAAAGGCCTTAGTAAGTAATTTAATGAAAAGTCAGTGCAGAACCTAAAACTTCATTGACAGGTTTCTTGATGAATGGCATCAATTCTCTTTAACTCCATGGGGATTGTTTACTTATCTGTACCTTTCTTTAGTAATTTTGGCTCTGTCTTGAAGCTAAATGATCTCTTGCAGCATTGGATGTTTAGCTTGCATCAGGGGGTTAAAGAGTTCACTGTTAATTATGATGGTTCAAGAGGAATTTAGAGTTGCTGAAAGACTGGCCAAGACACCTTGCTTTAAAAGTTTGTCCCAAAAAACATTCCTTTCTATCTAGTTGTGCCCTTTTCTCCACAATGTTCATTTTGAGAAACAGGATTTGCTAGTTACATATTGAAAGTTTCTCTAATAATCCTGTAATTTTATTAGCTTGAGTGTGTAGGGTAAAATGTTAGAATTTTGAGTTTTCAGTTTTGCTAAGGTCTTGAACTAACTGAAGATTTTTGAACTTTGAAATCTTTCATGCTTTTTTTGCTAGTACCATCTGTTCACTTAATATAAAATGACTATTGGTTTTGCAAGTCTGTGTCTCAGTAAAAGTTTTATATTGTAAAATCACAAAATATATGTAAAATTCTGTTCATCTTGTTCCAGAATTGCCATGAATTTTATTTTTATTATGAGAGAAAACGTGTCACATATTTATGAAGAAGAGATGGATTAGAAGTACTGGATATAAAGCCAGTATATTCCAGATCAGAACAAAACAGTGACCTTACTTCTAGAATGCAACAAACAGGGTGATGTGTAGCAGATCAATTGGTTTATTTGATGTCAGTGATGAGCACTTGAGTTTAAGTGATACCAATCTTCTCAAATTGATGGAAAAATACTGAGCTGATACTGCCTAAGCATGGCTTGGGTCACTGAATACAGCAATAATTAGTGGTTTTGTCAGTGCCTTAAAATGTCAATCAGCCAGCCTAAATTTTAAATTGCCTTATTTTTGCAGAAATTTCTAGAGCTCATTCAAGCACCTGATGCATATAGGTTGGCCTGAATTCCCTCTTTGCAGAACTAACCAATGTGGCAGCACCTGTTACAAGGTTCTCCAAAGGTTTTCCCTGCTCTCCCAGACTGCTGTCCTAACAGGACAAGGAACATCCAGATGGATCAGAAGCATAATTTATTTGTCATAGCCAGTGTAGTTGGAGGCATTTAGACTGAGGCTGCCGTCAAGGCTTAAAGTTTCAACAAATGCATAGGGAGAAATAAATAAATGGAACTGCACTGAGATCAGCAATACACTTCACAGAAGTGTAACACTCAAATCTTGCCCATTCCTCCCAAGCCAGTGTCCATCTGAACAGCTGACCAAAAGAATATTAGCAATTATTTGAACATCTCTCCCATACCAAGAACCGGACAGATCACAGAATGTATTAGGAATAAACACATGACTGTATTAAGATCAGCTAATAAACAATAAATTGCAACAACTTGTATGTCTTCTTTAAATAATTACTAGTTAAATGTATAATTTACTCTAGCTGCTTTTCTATCTGCTACGTTTGTTTTTCACACAGGCGTCTCCTGGCTGAAGCTGCTCTTCAGAAGCTGGATCTGCAGATGGCTGAACAAGCTTTTGTGCGTTGCAAAGATTACCAAGGCATTAAGTTTGTGAAGCGCCTGGGCAATCTGCAGAGCGAGTCCATGAAGCAAGCAGAAGTGGCAGCCTATTTTAGCAGATTTGAAGAGGCTGAAAGAATGTATCTGGATATGGACAGAAGGTAATTGCATGTAAACATCTCAGCAGCAAAGCAAAAAAAGTCCGGGAAAAGAAAAAGCATTCCTTAATCAGGGATGGCTGTTTTCTCTGGAGAGTCTTTACCAGTTTCTGCAAAGACATAAAAGGATCAGATGGAGAGAATTTTGGTTTATCCACAGATAACCAGTTCTATATGTAAACTAGTGCATTCCAAACTGTTTACAAAACCTTGGCTGCTCTAGGTAGTGCTGTGTTTCATAGATTTTTTTTCACAAGTATTTTGTCGGTATTTCAACTGGGATTCCAAAAATACAAACAATCTTAAATAATGTTTAATTTATGTGGTGTTGCTCTTCGTTAGTAGCCAAGTACACATTCTTCTCAATTACATATACAAACAACAGAGTTTGTAATGAACTGTAATCTTTGGAGAGATAAGAGGACTCTGGATGAAACTGTGAAACATTGAAACCAATCAGCGTAATTTTTGCTCAGGAATGAAAACAAAGCAAAATTTTAGTATTGCTGGGAATATAAATTAACACTAAGTAATTAGCTAGAGCACTGTCTCTATTGAAAAAGAATAATGAGAAATCATCAGCAGCAGTTGTGCAGTGTAGCCTGTAGATGGTAGTCAAACATGGAGAAACATGAATCCCTTACGCACACGTGAAATTTTTAAGCTTTGCTTAATGGAGCCATGAAAAACAGTAGGGAATTATGGAGGAAAAAATTAGTGACTATTTCATTCTGTAAGAATGAAAGTAAGGGGGACAGGGTGGCAGGCCAGAGGGAGAAGGCAGGAGTTGGGGAGAGTTGCCCAATAGAGCCTGGTAACAAAAACTTCCTTGCATGTCGTTAATTAGTTGATGGCAGTTTGCTGGTCTGGGGATGTGGGCTGCCTCCTGAGCACTTCAGTCACACTGCAACACCCAGTTTTAGATATGGCATATTCCCTTTCACATGGCTGAAGAGAAATTTGGACATAGAATTGCAGAAGTCAAAAACCTGCTTTTTGTTTACTGGTTTCTTCAACAGTAAAGCATCTTATTCTCCAGCTACAAGAATATGGAAATTCTGTATGACCTTATGTGTCTCCTAGAAAACACAACTTGTACAACTAGAAAACTCCTGTAAGGATCTACCATAAATCACAATGAAATAATTATATTTTTCAAATACAATTTTAATGTTTTTAGATAGATGCTCTTATTTATCTGACTTCACTGACTTGCGAGTGCCTTCCTTAATTTACTTGTAAGTTGAGGGTATTTTTAAAAGAAGTGCATAGGTCTCTCCCATTTTTCCATATTTTCTATGCACCTGCAGAATTACTTTTATATGAGGTAATATAGAATTATTCTATTTGGTGGAAAAAACATGCCAGACAGACACACAGTGAGTCATATGTATGCATGAATAATAAAAAGGAAAAACTACTGCTGAGTCCTTTCTCCTTTATCCAAAATCACCCTGAATCTGGAAGAGAAGTCTCTGAAATCCATTTTATTACATCTCAGCTTTAGCCTCCATTATTCATATTCCTTGCTTCTTGGCCTTTCCCCTCATCTTTCTTCTGCTTTTAGCCTTTTGCAGCTGCTGCCATCTCTTGTAGTGGTCAGCAGTGAAAGATACAGAACAGAGTAAGAGGGAACCTGAAGTAATATCAGCCCAACTGTCTCACACATTTAACCCCTCACACAGGAGTGTGGCTGATAAGAAAGTGCATATGTGTGATATAACCTGTGAGTTCTCTTGAGTATTTGCTTAAATAGAATAGTGTTTGAATTGTATCTGGGATCACTCTGATACCTGCAATGCAGGTTAAGAAAACAAAAAGACTTTTGGATACTTTTCTGGAGATTTTTGTTACCTATTTTTTGTGTTCGACATTTCCCTGCTGTTTTCTGTGAAGAGACCTTGCCATTGGGCTGCGGATCAAACTGGGTGATTGGTTCCGCGTGCTGCAGCTGTTGAAAACGGGCTCGGGGGACTCGGACGACGCCCTCCTGGAACAGGCACACAACGCTATTGGAGACTACTTTGCAGACCGGCAGAAATGGTACATTCTGTAGAGGAACCAGCAGTAAGGAATTTACAAAGGAAATTATTAAATTGATGACAAAACTTAATTTATGAGGAGGGACAGATGTCAGGAAAGTCAGGATGCAATGCATTGGATAATTTAGGCGTGATGAGATTTAGTTCAGACCTTTATGGTTCCATGGTATGATAAACAGAGAGCTGTTGATCAGCTACTTAAAAGGTGAAGGTAAAAAAAAAAATCTCTGCTTTGCAGAAGTCTGTCTGCTTCAAAAGAGGGGAAGAAAAGAGAAATACCTATACAGTTGTGATATAGAAAGTATTAACAAAAACAAAGTAGGGTTAAAAGTAGGACGGAATTACTTACCATCAGTGAATTTTCTAAAAGCTTCAACCCACAAATATTTGAGAAGGTCCAGAATTCTCTAGGACCTGGATCTGTCTCCAGCTGCTGCCTAAACTGGGCACCCAAGGAAGATTTTAAGGGCAATGCACACTTGTAATGGTATTTCTCCAAAACACATTTTGCAGTCAGCTGCTTACTGAGCCAGAGGCAATGTCTTCATCGCTAATAACTTGAAGGGATTTTTTTAAATGAACTTGTTGCTTTCTAAGCCCATGCCACAGAGTTCCACAGCTGTACTATGTATTGCCATTATCCAAACTATTGTCACAATGCTGAAAACATGTGATTAGATTTTAAAAGTTGAGTTTTAGGTGCCTTAGGTAATTTTGGAGAATTGCCTTGGGAGGTCTTGGTGCTTGTTATAAAATATGGAAGCACAACAGTAAAGCCCTTTCCTGAAAGTTTAGTTGTAAGTTGTCCATTATCTGCTGTGATCTCTGCAGATGTAGGACTATAGCTTTAAGAATTCCTTGACCTCCTAATCTTATGCTAGTCAGAGAATCAATATTGCTACACTCTGAATATAATGATCTGTAAAAATTAAAATTTGTAGTGCATTTTGGAAAAACAGTGAAATTCTAGCTACACGAGCTTTTCCAAGCAAAGTTACCTATTTAAAATGTGATTTTAAATTTACAAATGCAAAAGGCTTACAGAGTTAAAAACATCTCTTGTGTTTACACATCAGAAGCCACCACATTTTTTTGTCTTATTAGGTTAAATGCTGTACAGTACTATGTCCAAGGACAAAACCAGGAACGTTTAGCTGAATGTTACTACATGCTAGAGGATTACCGAGGACTGGAGAACCTGGCTAACTCACTTCCAGAGAATCATAAATTGCTTCCTGTAAGCAAAAAACACCTTTATTTTTCATTGTCTTATACCCAACTATTTCTTTAAAATTTCCCATCTTGGGAGGGTTAAAAATGAGAGAAAGAATGCAGCGTATGACCTACTCACTTAAGTGCAATGGTGTTACTGTGGTATTGATCTCTGGTATTACTGCTGTTTTCATACTCCATCACTCTCCCTTTCCCTTATTGTCCCAGTTCCCCAGAAAGACCTGACTGACAATACTCTAAAAGGAGGGGAAATAGGTGGGATAGGGTGTGCAGGGTATATAGGTGCACAGGGTATAGGTGTGTATATGTAGCAGGAAATTACCTACTAAATAATATCTAATTTAAAACTATGCCATGGTTGATTTAATCCAAAATGCTTGAAAAATGCAAAACATGCTCCTTTAATGCCTTTTTCAGTAAACCAAGACATAGCATTTTCTTTTAACCTCATTGTAATAGCCTTCTTGAATTTAGAAGCAGTAGAGTGTAGCACACTGTTCTAAAGATTTTCAACAATGCATGGTGCCTTCATGGCACAGGATCCATGAAGCAAACAACCCATTCCCCACCCTCTTCGACTAAATAAACCAAATAGGAGTATTGCTGTTGCTGCACAATGTACTAAAAATGTGGAAGTGAATTTAGCACAGTGCTGATGCTTTTTGCAGGATATAGCTTACATGTTTGTGAGAGTGGGGATGTGTGAACAAGCTGTATCAGCCTTTCTGAAATGTAATCAACCAAAGGATGCTGTGGATACCTGTGTGCATCTCAACCAGGTAAAATAAAAGGAGATAATCTGCTTTAGCAATACCAGTTTAACAGTAAGATTTCTATCTTGATGACCAGTTAAATACAAATCCTTGTTAAGTGTCAGATGTTTTGTCATAGTTTCTGGAAAATTCATACTTCGGTGCTTAAGCCAGTTCTCTGAGGTTGAGATTAGACCACTGGAGGGGCAGTGCAAAGCTACATGCAGGGTGTGTGGGCAGCATGCTCAGCATACAGACATCTGTAGCCTCTGGGAAGCTGGGCTGTGCTACCTCCTGATGGAATGGGAGAAGACGGGAGAAGAGATAGATGTTTGTTCTGGATATTTTCCACATCCTCCTCCTTCTTTGTATAGATGCAAATGGATTTGTGACTACATAAGGACGTAGCTGGAAAAAGCTGAGCTGGAAATTGATCTGCATGTTTGTAACTAGAGCTGTTTCCTGCTATGACTTAACCTGTGCAAATGTCTGTGTCAACACAAATAAGAGAAAAACTGAGCATGGCTATGAGGAACTTGATGGATGGGAGTGGCAGGACTAGCTAGGGCTGGCTTTATGTGAACAATTTCTTAGTTTATGGATCTGAAGAGCTATTAGGTGTGAGATTCAGTTAAGATTCTCAGTCTTGCCAAACTTTTCATCTGGAGCAAACACAGTAGCCAAACCACCGAAGATCAGGAAAATTCACAGACAAAATGAGGTATATAGAAGGATAAGTGAAGTGTTACTGTGTGCTTTAAGCTTCTGGGTTGAGGTCCTCTTTCAGACATGCTTTTGAGAGTCTGGGTTAAGTAATATCAGAAGTGTTGAAATCCACATGTCTAGCTATGAGATGCAGTGAAATGATTTTGCAAAGCTTTTATGAAAGCAGAAGCAACTGTTTTATATATGGTTTTGGACAGAAGTCCAGCATTTTTTTCACGAGCCTGCTGCATCACATGATTGGCAATGATGTAAGAATTTGTATTCTCTTGCTTTCTATGTTAATTTTATAGAAGTCTGGTTCAAAATGGTGATGAAATATTGCACACAAATGTTGCAGTCTGTTCATGGATAACCGGTTTGTTCAGAGAGTGTATTTGAAAAAATGAGTTTAATAATTATCTCCTTTCATTTCTAGTGGAATAAAGCTGTGGAGCTTGCTAAAAATCACAATATGAAAGAGATTGGATCATTGCTAGCCAGATATGCAAGTCATTTACTGGAAAAGAATAAAATCCTTGATGCTATAGAACTCTACCGCAAAGCCAATTATTTCTTTGAAGCTGCTAAGCTCATGTTCAAGGTATCGCAAGTTTTATTTTTACGTCAAATAACTGGGTTTTTTGGACAGCTCTTACTGTTTCCATGCTTCTTTTATTCTCTTGGGGTTATTTTAGTTTTAACAATGTCTAGGCAGTAAGCAGATGCCATCATACAGGAGACTGCAAAGATGAACCCAACTCCCAGAGTTCAGGTATGGGGGTGCTCTGTAGCTAGTGGAAAGGACACTTTGGGGACACAAGCCATCTATTTATTTGGAGACGTTCGCTTCAGTGTGCGATGAACTGCACCTCAGAAAAGGTCCTGATGCCCTGCATTGCCTAGTAAAGGAGTATGGTAGATGGGTCTGGGGTGCAATGTCCACATTAGTTTAGATGTCATGGGAGTTATTTTTATCTCCTTTATTAAAAAAATAGCAATGTCAATAAGTAGAAGTTAAATTTTGGTATTTCTTCAATTAGTTGCTTCAATTAGAAATGGCTGTGGTGTGCTTTTAACATAAAGATGTTGCTTAGATTTGGTTTGGCTGCAGAGATTTCTCTTTATAGCTTAAAGTCTGTAGGAGTGATATGTAATTTTCACAGCAAATATTTATAGCAGTATATATATGTTACTTTCAAAAGCCATTCTTCTTTTCTGGGAAAACCACCAGACCTTATTGAAAGCTATGTATGTGTTTAAAAATTGCTATTTTTTAGTTTATTTTTATACTAGGTCAATAGACTTATACATGGTTACACTGATATATCCTTCCTGAGAATCTGGCTTTATATACATGTTAGCTAAATAAATATAGAATAATGTGCATACTTCACTTTGACATTTTCATTTATAGTTCTGTTTGCAGTCTAAATTATTACATTTAAAGGCAGAATCATTTTTTGGCATGGTTTCCTAGGTTTGTACAAGCGTGCAATTGTCCAAGAGAATTAAATCCCTTTGTTGTGTTTTTTAAGATTGCAGATGAAGAGTCAAAGAAAAGAACGAAGCCTTTGCGAGTTAAAAAGCTTTTTGTGCTATCAGCCTTACTTATGGAACAGTGTCATGAACAAATGCAAAATGCACAAAGGGGAAAAGTTAAAGAGAAAAGTTCAGAGGTAGTGTCTTTTTTTTTTTTTTCCCCTTTCTGAATTCTGGTATCTGATAGCTAATCAGAATAAAGCAAGCCATCTTCATGGGAGCCTATAATGTTTTTTTAATAACCCTTTTCCCTCCTAAGAACAAAGCTTTCCTTAAAGCAAGTCCCCCATGAAAACATATTGTTTTAAGTATTATTTTAAAACATTTAAATCATATGTATTAATAGATATTTTTCTTCCTAAGTTTAATGCGTTTTTCTTAATGTTTTCACTATAACAATGAAAACCATACTAAGAAACTCTGGACTTTTTTCTTCCTGCAAGACTCTCATGTCATTTAGGAGTAAGTATTGATCCCACAGGGTGATCTGTGATTAGATTAAGCTATGTTGCCTGTAATTCAGCAGAGAGATGGCTCCAGATATGGGGGAAGCAAATGGAAGAATTTTTTTTCTCTGCTCACACGTTCATCTTCATATGCACAAATGAAATAGTTTAAACAAAGTTTTAAGAGCTCTGGTGTTGAAATGCAGTATTAATCCAAACTATGAACCAGTCTGCAGATGTGCACAAAATATATTTGTACACACACGTATATGATATTTATCTTTGAAAATCTGCACCATATGTTGTGCCTGTGCTCTGTACAGAATGCCTGACAATGTTCACTGTAGGTCCATTTGTAGTTCTCCTACTTAACACGGACAGTAATCACCAAGTATAGAAAAGCTCTTTTTGTATATCCCCATTTCCTGCTGTATCTGTTTCATATAAAAAATTACTTGTGATACTGGTTTGTTTTCAGAGTGCTTCAGCTTTGGCTGGTTTGCTGGAAGAAGATGTTCTTTCTTCAGCGAATCGCTTTGCAGACAATGCTTGGCGAGGAGCTGAGGCTTACCACTTTTTCATACTTGCACAAAAACAGCTCTACAAAGGTTCTGTAGATGCAGCACTTAAAACAGGTAAGAATTAATTTTCAACCCTGTAAAGACAGCACGTAACTTCATTTATAGCTGCCACACTTTTCAGTTCTTAATAAATCCATGTAATTTAAACCAAAACCATATAATGAATTGAATATGGCTGCAGTCACAATACCTGGAAAGGACTTCGCTGAAGAAAATGAAAATCTTTCCAAATATTACCTGGTAAATTGGTCAATCTCTGCAGATGTTCTGCTGACTGTTTTGTTTCTTTCCTTAAATTATAAGGCAAACCTGAATTTACATCAGACCTCCTTCATAAAAAAATTGTGGGAATTAGAGAAACAAATAGTGCCTTGTACTTTGTCCAAGTAGTGAAGATTTCAAATCTTTCTAATATTTTTAAAACAAACCAACCAACCAACTAAAATAAAGTGTTTCAAGAAGACACTTCAATTTCCCAGTCAAATCTCCTTAATTTTTTTAGAGCAATGTTTCATAGTAATGTCAATAAAAAACTGTGCTTCATTTTGTCCAATTTCTAGGATTAATGCTGTCTACTAGTAGCAACTATTTCATACAGATGTTTGCACTTCTCAGATATGTAAAAATTTCCTTGGATTTATTTTTTTTCATTTTTTTAGCTCTTCATCTGCGAGATTATGAAGACATTATCCCTGCAGTTGAAATCTATTCCCTTTTGGCACTCTGTGCATGTGCAAACAGAGAATTTGATACTTGTTCAAAAGCCTTTGTTAAACTAGAATCCTTGGAAACTCTTAAGCCAGAGCAGAGGCAACAGTATGAAGACCTTGCTCTAGAGATATTCACAAGATATAGTCCAAAATGCAACAAAAAACCTGATCTGGATGCTGTTCTTGAGAGGTGGGTTTATTTTTACATGATACTAAAATAATACTCTCATTTTTTTCTGCTGTTCTCTGTATTTTGGGTTTTAGCAGGTTTTGTGTATGACTAAATTAAGTGCTTAAACCAACTATCAGGCAAGAAGAAGGTGTTAGCCAGTTTGGAGGAAGGTAATACAGCACTATGTTGTTTGGGAAAATAGACACTGACTGCATTTGAGGAACCGGGCATAGAGATGTAACTTCATCTTAATTTGAAATGCAGGTAGACAAAGCACAGGAGTTTTAGGGCTTTGGTACTGTATCATGTGACATTAAAGTAAGAATGTTAGTGTTTGCATCACCATGGTGGTGTGATGCAAGTATCAACAAGGGAATGTTTAGCCATTATTAACTAACAGGTCTCCAGTGTTTTGTGAATTACCTAAATCTACTTGGTGTGAAAAGATCAGTATGTGAAGTGGAAAAATTAGTATGAAGGGCACATTTAAGGGTAAGTCCTTGGAGTGGCTGTACCCACAATAGTGTCGTTGACATGTTTCCTGCTACGAGCATGGAACTTGTAAATATGGAAATCAATTGCGAATCAATTTTCTTTCAGCAAACAGGATTTTAACCTGTCTTGATTGATCCTACTGTGCAGCTGTACAGAATCTCACTAGCAGCTGTCAAGTTGACCCTTCAGACTTCAGAGGAAGGAGTATAATAGCAGGGCAGGTGTCTAATCACACCTCACCTTTATATGGCCTTCACTGCTTCTTTTCACCCCACCTCTTGGATCTGCTGCTCCTGATTTGTTGACTGTATGGTTCTGGGGGTGGGCATTCTCTGCTGTGAGGATTTACACGGTTAAGTCAACAGTGAAATGTTACATGAGCTAATAACTACTAATCAACAATTGATGCACCACATTTTTATTCTTTCAGCTTTATTTACTCTTTTTTTTTTTTCTGTTTTTAATAGTGGAGATGGTAAAATTCCTGTATGTGTTGCAACAGGAGCCCCTATCCTGGAGTATCAATTCTGGATGTGCAGTGTGTGTAAGCACTGCATGAAAACCAAAGAAGCAGAACATTATAAAGCCTGTCCTCTGTGCCACAGCACAGGAATCTGAGGAAAAAGACTGTGTAGCCGCATTTATGACTGCTAAAAAGAGCCTGTAAAATGTTACTATGTTTTGAAATACAGCTCAGGTACTGTATTGTAGCAGTTAGTGCTGCTATTAGAGCAACATTAAAAAAAAAAACAAACCAAAACCAAGACAGAAAACCACAAGAGAAACCTTTAGTGGTTCCATTTGTCTGAAAATACTACCATGCAAATAGACTCCATTTTTTGCTACACTTTAAAAAAAAAGATTTAAGGTAAAAGCATTCTTTTTGTAGATTGAGCCTAGTTTCAAAACTTTGTGAGCTGAATATGCGTTCATATCAATATGTTTTACTCTGAGCAGGCTCCATTATTTTGTCTCTCTAATTCCATTGGAAATTACTGGGTTTTCTCAGAATTCAGTTTTTTGAAAGAAGTGATTCCTGAGTTGAAATAATGTCACAATAATTTTGATAATATTACTATGTATGTTTTTGTACTACTGTTTAAGGTTACTAGAGTGATGATACTAGTGTACTGGTTTCTTTTGCCAAGAGTATTGAAACCCACCATAGCAATAAAGGGCTTGAAAACACTCAGCAGTCAGTGTGTCAGTCTGGTTCCTGAGCTTGGGTGATATCATCTTCAACAGGTTAAGGAAACCTCCATGAACCTGCAAACTGGAACCTGGCATTTTTCATGTAGCTTGAGAGAGCAGCCTGCATCTGTTGAGCTCAAGTGTCACCCTTGTTACACACAAAGGTCCAAGGAACGATGTCTCACTGTCCTACCCATACTGCTGGTTAAGCCTCTGCTCTGGCAGTGCTGCAGGGCCTTGATGCACAGGATCAGCTCTCCCCAGGACCAGCCAGCACTCGGCTGCCTGGCAAGAGCCATGAGCTGTGACGTTCCCATTGTGCATTGGCACGTTTCCGAGAGGAGAGTGTGAGACCTCTTCTGTGCTCTCACCTTAACTTAAGCCAGGTGAAGATAGAATCACAGAGTACTACAACGGCCTGGGCTGGAAGGAACCTTAAAGACCATCTTGTTTTGAGCCCTCTGCCCTGGCCTGGGACACCTTCCACTAGACCAGGTAGCTCAAAGCCCATCTGACCTGTTCTTGAACACTTCCAGGGATGGGGCAGCCACAGCTTTTTGGGGCAACCTGTTACAGTGTCTCACCACCCTCACACAAAACAATTTCTTCCGTATGTTTAATCTGAACCTTCCCTCCTTCAGCTTAAACCCATTCTCCCTTGTCCTATCCCTTTATGCCCTTGTAAACAGTCCTTCTCCCGTTCTCTTAGAGCCCCTTTAGGTACTGGGAGGTGCTCTAAGTTCTCCACAGAGCCTTCTCTAGGCTGAGCAACCCCACCTCTCCCAGCCTTTCTCCCGAGGAGCGGTGCTCCAGATCCCTGATCCTCTTGGCCTGCTCTGGCCTCGCTGCACCAGGTCCTTGTTGTGCCTGTGCTGCGGCCCCAGAGCTGGACGCTGCATTGCGGGCGGGGCTCTCACGAGAGGAGAGGAGCAGGCAGCTCCCTGGCCCCGCTGGTTATCACTGAGAGCACCAGCACGTTCCTGTGTTGGCCGTGCGCGTCCCGCCGTGCGCGCAGCTCCCTCCGCCGCAGCGCCGTCCCTCACGAGGCCTCGCGGCTCCCGCGCCGCCGTGCCCGTGACGTCAGGGCGCGCCCGCCCCGCGTGACGTCAGCGCGATGGCGGGCGAGGCGGCGGCGCTGCTGGCGGCGGCGCGGGCGGAGCTGCGGGCGCGGCGGCTCTCGGCGGCCGAGGAGCTCTTGAGCCGCTTCATCGCCCGCAGCCCCCCGGGGTAACGCCGGGGCCGGGGAGCGGGGCGGGCGCGCCGGGCGGGCCCCCGCTAACGCCGCTCCTCCGTCCCCGCAGCGCCCGCAGCGACCTCGCCACGGCGCTCAACGAGCGCGGGCAGGTGCGGTACCTGCGCGTGGAGTTCGCCGCCGCCGTGCAGGACTTCACGGCCGCCATCGAGTGCCAGCCCGGCTTCGAGGTGCCCTACTACAACCGCGGGCTGGTCCGCTACCGGCTGGGTACGAGCCGGGGCGGGGCGGGACGGTGCGAGCCGGGCGGCCCCGGGCCGCGGGCGGGGGCACCCGCCTGGCACTGGCGGGACAGGGGCGGGCATCGCTCCGGGACACGCGGGACACGCGTTGCCAGCAGCGACAGCACCTCTAGCTGCTGCCTGCCCCGTGCGTGCAGTTACACCCCCCTGTTCCTAGGTGTGCTGCTGAGTCTCTCGAAACGATGCTATTCCGTGGAAAATGGGAGGAAAGGTGCAGTTTGACTTGTGGGAAAATTTGCACTGGGGTAAATAAAGCCAGTTCCAAACACCACCATTAAACCTGAGATAAATCATCTCCCAAGCAGCTGTAGCTGCAGTGAGTGTGGCCTTCTCAACTTCCAGTGGGCTGCTGGTGACTCTGGGGAATTTCCTGCCCTGTTTTTGATGATGCTGTAAGAAAGTGACAGCCTTGTGCCTTTTGTTGGAGCTTGGCCGTTGTAGAGGTTGAGGGACTGGAGAATGGAGCCAGACCGTGGGGCACCAGCTGGAAGCTTTCTGCCTGTGTGCCAGCTTTAAGGCAGCCTCATTATTGGTGTGGGCCTTTTGTCTCCTTCTCTTGGAATAAACTGGCTGAATTGAGCCTTAAGTCCGTTTGAGGTTCAAAAATACATATTCTGATTCTCAGTGTGAAACGCTTTGACTCCCACTTGGGCCTGTGGGGAATCCAAATGTAGTGGGTCCAGTAAGTAGCTGCTACTTTTTGTTGGTGAAACTATTTGGAGGTGTTCTTGAGTTGTGGTTTGTGAGTGTGAGCAGTTACAGAAAGATAATTTTACTTTTTTTTCTTTTTTTTTTTTTTTGGGACAGGAGACTTTGATGAGGCCATGAAAGATTTCAGAAAAGTATTAGAGTTAAACCCCCAGTTTGAAGATGCTGCATTGAGTCTAAAACAGGCTATTCTTGATAAAGAAGAAAAACAGAAGCGGGGTTATTGAAAATTCAGGTAGTGATGTGATGTGAAAGTGTTCCACTAAACGTGATGTTTGTCATTGATGGATGAAACACAAGATCATCTGTTATGACCTGTTGAAGAACTTCATTCTTGGGTAAATAAGTTAAAAATTGATTATGATTGCAAAATAAACTGGGTTTTGGATATTTTTAGTCTTGAGGGAAAGTATAATGTTGATCTCTGTGAGACGCATGTACAGATTTTGTACAGAAATAGTTTGTAGTTCTATAAAAAATGTATTGGCCAGATTAATTGAAAATAAAAGATGAACATGTACTTTTTATCTCATGATTGTCTGCAAATAGTTTACTGTAGAGAATATTCACAGGAGGAATTGTTGTTTTCTCTTTCTTATTGAAGAGATCAATTCCCTGAAAAATACTGTGTGAAATCCATCTGATGGAACTGGCTGGGAATACCCAGGCAGCTTCATTTCTCACATGGCAGGAGGGACCATTACTGAAACCTGTGAATCATCAGGCAGAAACTCCCTTGCACGTTCATACTCTCAGATTGCCTACATGAGCATTAGGATTTTGTTTTTTAAATAAAATTATACCAGTGACATTTCTGCTTCTTACGGTGAGTTCCTCCATGGATGATCCCAGAGCCTGCGCAAGCACAGGGCTCACTGAAGATGGTGGGACCCTTTGGGTGAGTCATGAGAGCAGACTGGAGCCTTTGGATATCCTTCCCAGCAGCCTCACCGAGATCACTTTCAGCTTTGGGATGAAACTGCAACAGCCACAATGAGCAAATTTGAAACAGGGATGAGGAAATGCTGCATTTACCTCTCATGCTCCTGACACTTGACTGCAGCCATTTGAAGTTACAGAAATAAGATGCATGATACCAGGATGTGACCATTGACAGTTTGGGAAATAGGCAATGACCATTTTTTTCCCCCTCAGAAGTCTTAATTTTGGACTTTTCTTGATATATTAAGCACATGCTTTGCTACCATTTATCTTGCTCTTCTGTCTCCAAAACAACACAGATAATTCAATGACTTGACACACTTCATGCCACCTAAGTCTTAAAAATTGAGAAATCCTACCAGCTTCTGGTTGATGGTGAGAAGGTGAGCTAGAACTAAACATGTTCCTGACTGACCATGCCAAGGCAATTAAAAAACCAGTAATGAATAGTTGAACGTGACTTACGAACTTTTACTGTGAGAAGAGAGATCACAGATGTGGTTCTGCACAGAACACTTTAAATGACAGGCTATAGATCAAAATATTAACAGTCAATAAGTATTTTAGAAAACAAAGATGCTAGAGATAATATTCCAGCTTGTGTTGTTTTGTGAATGTTGCTTAATTACTTCTCATGCAGTTGTTGGCACAGAAATACTACACTGGGCTGGGAGTAACTGCCAGTTCTCCACAGTATTTCCTTGTCTCTCCTGTGAAAGGATGAACTGTCATCATGTATTTCAGCATAATCTGGAATTCTTTCAAGGTAATTTTGGCCAGTAGGGCTTTCACATTTTCCCCTTTCACATGCACACGAGTCACTCAGTTCTCTGGCTTTCAGGTTTTCAGCTTGAAGTTATTAAATAGCTCTGCTGGTTTCAGCTGGGGTAGAGTTAGTTTTCTTCACAGTGGCTGGTATGGAGCTGTGTTTTGGATTTGTGCCAAACATAGACCTGATAATATGGAGATGTTTTTGTTATTCCTGAGCAGGGCTTACACAGAGCCAAGACCTTTTCTGATTTTTGTACTGCCATCCTGGTGAGGAAGTTGAAGATGCCTGCGAGGCTGGGAGGAGACACAGCAGGGACAGGTGACCCAAACTGACCAAAGGGGTATTCCACACCATAGGGCATCATACTCAGTATATAAAATATACAAAAAACCCCCAAAACTCAGAGAGGAGGATGTATTTAGTAACTCCCCTTGTCCTGCAAAGTTTCCTCTTTGTACAAGTTTAAGAATTAAAAGCTTAATGGAGAATAATAAAATCCTTTTATGTAATGTTTTGTGAAATTCAGGCAACCTCTCAGCCTGTAAAAGGAGCAGGGTTGTGTGCTTTGGATGCTTTGCAGTGTGAGGTGCTGTAGCTTTATACAGGGCTTTAGGGGTTGTCTCTGCACAAGAATTCCACACCTCTGTGGAGCTCCTGGGTCAGTCCTGCCCATTCCACTGCCCTTGTCAAAGTCATGGGGCTGTACCAGAAAGTCCAGCAGGTGGTTGCTGCTAATGCACTGTGACTCTCTTTACTCTGGCCAGAAATGTTTCAGATGTAATAATTCTCAGCTGCTTTCCCAAGGTTTCCTACCTATAAAGCTACTCTCCCAAACCCTTGACTTTCCTTCCACAGCTGTCACTGGCAGCCCCTCTGTTTGGCTTATTCCCCATAGCCAGGGTTAATTTGGCAGTGAGGAACTGTTCTCACCTGATGATTTACCTGTAAACTTACAAAAACCCCTGTGAGTTCCATAATACGTTACAAAGAATAACATCCCTACCTTACAGAGCAAGGCAAAGAGTAACATCATCACCCTGTGTTTTCCCTAGGACTCTATTTGTCCTACTGAAATATGGGAGGAGGAGTTGTCACACAACTCTCAGTGTTGCAAGGCCTTTCCCTTGCTCTTGCAGAAAGGTGGGAAAACCTGACAATGCCAAGGTGAGCAGGGCACCGAGCAATGTTGGAAGGCTTTTGTGCACGTTTGATGTGAGTGCAGCATGGGGAACAAGGAGAGCCTTTCCCAATGGAAAAGCTGTGGCACACTGAAGGCAAAGGGTTTGGTTGTCAAGTACCCAGAATATGTCCGTCTTCCACGTGCCTGCCTTCCGAGTGAGCTACAGAGGTTAAGTCAGCATGAAAAGCCTGAAAGTCTTGGCCTGTTACAAGTGAGGGCTGCATTGTGCACTTCTCATCTAGGAGGTAATCTTGTTAAAAAGTGACTGAGAAGAGAAAGGTGCACTATCCCAGTTTTGTGGGGATTGAACACCTCTACCTCAGTCAAGCTCAGCTATGCAGGTCATGCTCTCTGTTGCCTGTCAGGAGGGGAAGGATTCAGAAAAGCAAAAGCAATGTTCAAAATTGAAGATTGCTAGTGGAAGGATAATATCCAATATTCTTTCATGTCAGCAGATTACTGTTCATTTGCCTCATCCTTTTAACAGAGGCAGGAGCTGGATCAGTGGAACAGATTTGACCCCAGCCAATGGCTTTCATGCAGAATGAAACGTCTGATTGCTTTTTATGAAAAATGTTTGCTGAGAGATCTGGTCAAGTTGGAGGCCCCACTTCCAGCATGTTGGGACTGTTTGAGCTGAACACTGGTCTGTTTCCGAAGATTATTTCCAAGACTCTCCTTGTAGGATCCCTTTAGTGCATGAGCAGGGATGGGATGCAGTCCAGAGCATCGCTTCCTACAGCTCGTGATGATCACGTTTTTCATCACTCATGTCTGTGTTGTACAATGAGCATGTGAAATGGGCTTGAAGGATATCCTTGTCTCCCAGCGAGGAACAGCTGCTCCAGCTGTGTCCCAGGCTTCACAAGAGTAGTTTCAACCTGACTCCTGTTGCTACAGAAGGCTGATGAGTGCTTTCCAGGCTGGGGACTCCCCAGCATGGGGACTCTGGTGTGGCTCTCTCTGTGCATTTAAAATAACTTTCCAGTTCCTTTTCTCCACATTGGCTGAATAATGAAGGCTTGTTCAACTACAGTGGTATGACCAGAGTGGTTCCTGAAAGCTAATTCAAGGAACCACTTAAGCCCATGGGCCTGAAAACAGCAATCTAGGACAGGAGTTAGGTGCTGGAAGTTCCACCTGCAACACCTGAGAAGTAGGAATAATCCCAGGAGAGCGTAGGTGCAGAGCAATACACCCATGCAATAGCGTGGCTGAACCACACCTTGGGAAAGACCCTCAGATGTAAACAGGGAATGCTTAACTCTAACACACCGTGAGATTCAGTGTCAAAATCATCATCCACACCATGAACAGCAACCAAGGTAGGAGAAAGACACCAAGTATGTGGAATTGCTCTGGCTTGTCTATGGGAAGGTGGAAACCTGAAATGGCTGTTGAAATGGGAAAGCAAGTCTGTCCCCCCTTCTCCATCTCCCTTCCAACATATGTGGAAGAGAAAGGTCTCCTCATCTGTCAGGGTATGGAATGCTGCTGGAACCATTCCTGGTTTTCCAGGGAAAAAGGGGGGAATCTGGGATATCCCACTCGCTGCAGACAAGTTCATCTGAATATACTCTGCAAAGCTGGAAAACAAGTGAACCTTGTGACACCAGACCCGATGCTCACCTGTGTGGCTTGAGAGTGCATGAGAAAAGAAGAGCTAGCATTTAGTCATTATTATTTTCCCTTCATCCCCATTGCTAATTTCTAGAGGATCTCTTTTTAGATTAACAGAAAGTTAACCTAAACTTAGGAGTTTGTTGCTGTTGTTAAAAATAGGGAATATACTCTCCTGGCAAAGGTGTGGGAGCAGTAACTTCCTGGGCTCTGCAGTGTAGGCTGTGGACAGCAGAGTGCACTACTCGTGCAGCAGAGGAAGGCAGCACCCACGCAGCTGCTGGGGGGTCCTGGGGTCCCAGCACCCTCCCATTCCTTTTTACAGATCTTACTCCTTCATCAGGTACAGCTTTAAGAGGGCATTTATTCAGCAATCATCTCAGGCATGACAGCAGCTTTTGGAAAGCAGGCCACGTGTGTGCACTGACCAGCAGGCCTGGGAAGGCAGGGGCTGCCGGAGCTGGGAAACCCTCTGGAGACTGCACACGAGTGTGCTGTCGACACAAGTGTGTCATCTGCCCCCTCTGCATTGCTGTTGAACACCCTATATGTGCTGCAGCCACACCTGCAGTTACACTGTAGGCACATCCTGAGAGTGATTACAGGTGGCTGTGTGTCAGGTTTGTACTTGATCTCTAAAAAAAAAAAAAAAAATAAACAAAAGCTTTCTGCGTGCACAGAAACTAAAAATACCAGGTGTAATTTTCACTCCTACTAGACCATCCGTCTACTCACATTTTGTAGAGTCAGTCTTTTCCATACAGGGGCAGGTGAGAGGAAAATGAGGAACTAACAAGTTTCCAAGAATGTCAGGTTGATGTAATGATACAGACAAAACTCCGCATTAGTGGGAAGAAGCATGTGCCCTTGTGTTGCACGTGGAAGGGATGCTGGCAGCGGTTGCTTGGCTCTTTGAAGCCAGTGTTGGTACACCAGATGGTTGCTGTTGCACATTAGCAAGATGTTCTGTGCTTACATTGCTCTGATGTATTTTTATTTGACTTTTCAGATTTGCACTTTACATTCAGATGGGAGGATTGGCAGTCATTTTATGAAATATTACAAGAAGCAGCCATAATCAGGGCCGGAATAATTTTAGTGATCTGCAAGTCCCATATTTCAGCAGCTGGAAGAAATAAGAAGTGTTATTTCACAGCCTTGGGTCATTTTCTGGTAAGTTTTCTTTTGTAGCCACTTCAGAGAGGCAACAGGTTGCAAGATTTATTGATCCTGTTAGCAGACTCTAGAACTTTCCAGTGCTGTCCCACCATCTGGTCTTTAAACTTCATGCAAATAGTGCTGGTGGTTCCTGGAAGAAGTAGCTCCTGTGTCTAGTGGCACTGTTTGGAAAGCAGCCAGCACAGCAGAGCCTTCAGGTGCTGTTGGAGACACACAGAGGCTGAAGTGAGGAGTGATGCTGGAGCAGACAGCTCAGCAGCTCTGGTTCTCCAAGGGCAGATGAAGCTATAGGATAAACCCTACTGTTTGGAGGATTTGAACCATTCAAAAGCACTTGGAATATGGCAGTGACTTGTGCCTTAGTGTTTGTTTCTAAAATTTTGGATCTGTTTTCTCTCAGACTGGGGTCAGTCCCGTTGAAAACCTGTTGAAATAATACCTGGCTCCAAAACTGCCTGCTATGGCCCAACGCCAACATGCCCTGCTCTGCTGCTGGCATCTGCTCCAGAGCCACACCACCTGTGTTTGGCTTGGCAGGGAGCTCTCCTTCTTCCCCTCTCATGGGCTCAAGCTGAGACCATGGGACTGCAAACCATGTCCATTCCCTAGTTCTTGTCCCTCAACTTTTATTTTTCAGGTCCTCAAGGACAGGCTCTGCATTGCCTGTGTCACAAAGCATGGCGACCTCTCAGGCTGAGTACACAGGGCCTGGTGTTCTTACCAAATTCAGTTTATGTGTGTCATCTTAGATCTGGAGCAACAATTCGTACTGGTCCAGCAAGTACATAGCCCTGGAGACTGTCAGAACGGTGACCTGGAAAGGCTGAGAACGACACACAGCGTGTTTGTGCAGTTTTTAAAGAATACATGCATGCTGCACGTTAAGTGCTTGTGTATTAAGCATGAACTAAAGGTGACATCAGTGTTCACAGTCCATGCTCGAGGCATTTCAGATGCCAAAGTCAGAGCTCCTAAATCTCTGAGAAACATCAGGTCTGGGGTGCATTGCAATGGCTCTTTTTCTCCTCCACACCTACCCTTCCTCTCCCTGCTTGAGTGGCACTGTCCTCTGCAGGTGCTGCCAGGTTGTGTGTTGGTAGGAGAGCATGCTGCCACTGAACAGTGCACATACACCTGAAAAGAAGAAGAAAAAGTGCCACTTGGTCCACATCAAATCCCAATTTGCAGAGCATTGTTTTATCTTTTGTTGTCCTTTTGCAGAAACTACATCTGATTAGACTTAGGCTTCTCTGAACACTTCCACATGGCACCTTCTAGCTGAACCTGCCTTGAATTTTAAAGTTGGTGTCAAGGAAGCCCTCAGGCAGTTTGGTAACTGAGAGGCTGAGATAGGAGAAATCAAACCTCACGTGCTGCAGTATATCGAACCTAGACAGAAACTCAATCTGGTGTCTGCTGCAGCTGCACACTTAAGGAAGCAGCACAAGCCACAATTGCATCATGTTAATTTCTAGCAAGTTCAAGAGTTGAGGTGCCTGTGAAAGGCAGAGTAAATAATAATGCAGTTAGTTGAGCTGCCCAGGCAGGGTGAACACACCATGGCTGGTATCAGTACATGTCAGGACAGGCAGTTCACTCAGCTGGTGCACAAGGAGAAAAGTACCCTCAGGTGACTGTCCTAGGTATTTTGCTCTACTTAGTCCTTAGAGGAGAACAGGATCTCAAACTTTAAGACCAAACCCACATCTCTGCTTCTCTGCCCATTGGGCTGACACCCAAGGAGATGGATGAGTGGCTAGGACAGATGGGAGACAACAGAGCTGAACTTCACATGGATATTGGGAGATGTAAGTTGATTTTTTGCTCTAGACATTTTGAGTTGAAGTGCTATGAATCTGATCCTACACAAAGCCAGAACCACCATATAAAAATTATATTTACACACCAAATTATTTTGTTTACTCCAACCAGTCCAGTCTCAAGTCAATTGGGTGGCAGAGGAGATTTAAGAAGAGAACTAAATTAAAGCTGTGCACCAGTCAGGGTAGTTGAGTTGAATGCTGGCTAGGGTTTAAGTCTGAGGTGCCTAAATCAACTATTTTTCAAAGCATAGAGTCATAGAATCTCTCAGGTTAGAAGGGACCCATATGGATCATCAAGTCCAGCATCCTGGTCCTCGCAGAACTGCCTGCAACTTAACCATATAACTAAGAGCATCATCCAGACTTCCAGGATAGGGTCCATGAGAGGGATGTGAGCCCTTCACTCGATCCTACCTGTTTCAGTTGCTGTGCCAGGGTCCTTACTGCCAGCCTTTTAAAGTGAGAAGGGTGTCTCACCCTGGAGCTAACAGGTACCGGGCAGAACTCTGCAGCAAACTCACTGCCACTAATCTCACACCTATTTGAAAGGAAAGACCAACAGATCTAAGCAGAAATTGGGGCTTTGCTGATAAGTGCATTGGACATTTAATACTACTTGCCCATCTGCAGTGATGTTCCATCTTGGGGTGCTGTTGAAGTCTGGAGATCTGGCTACCCAGCAGTTTTCCAGGTATAACTCGACACTGGGGCTCTCATCTTTCAGCTCCACCTCAAGAAACACAGGCTCTACAGGTTGTTTGAGTATTGCTATGCTGGGCTCATAGAATTCCGTGAAGGATTCATCTCGAGAAAATGTCAGGGCATTTTGTTGTTGTTTAATTTTATTTAAACTAAAACATGTGTGGAAATTCTCTGATTTCCATAGGAGATTTACCTTTGGACACTCTTGAAACTACATTCAGAGCTTGTCTTACCCTTCTGTAAGCTGCAGAAAAGGAAATGTTGGTGAGGTTCTTTAGTTGAAAGCAAGGCATGTGTTAACAAGGGAATTTAGGACTGAAAGAGAGGTTTGAAAATGAGGGAAGAGAATTGCACACCTGCAGTATTTGATCGTGGAACCATCGTCCCAGAGCCAAAGGGAGAGGATGTGGCTGGGTCACTGGAGAAGGCGCCGAGCACTAGGGTCTCTTTTGCTTGGTAGTAGCACAAGACTGTTAGTCTAGAATAGAAGAAACAGCAATTTTTGTGTTCACATCTGCTTCCCAGCAGCTGGACGAAAGTGAGCAGTGTCAGCGAGCAGCAGTTCCTACCTGTAGTCTGAATCTCTTGTGATTGTTGGTATGCTCTGTCCTGGAAGAGTCTCCTTCTCATAAGAGATTTCATTCTCATAAATGATGTGATCACCTTCAAACTGTGCGTATGGGAAGCTCATTATAAATTGGCTCTTCTCAGGAGCTGGGGCAGGGGAACAAACGAGAATGCAGGAGAGGCAGAGACTTCCAGCAGGTGTATCTGCTCTGGCCATGGGCTTACCCTTACTGAAGTGCCACAGGTAGTGACATGGAACTTGAAGAAAGCATGGGCTTCATTATACTCTCTAGGCTTGCAGGAGCTGTCCCTTAGCTTGGTTTTACTCATGTCAATGGCAGGAACGGTCTTCATCTGGGCAGATATCATTATGGTACCATCTGGGTGGCAAACTGAGAAAGTCAGAGTTGATTGTGAGTGAGTATTCAAGGAAGTAATCACACATCTTTTTATTGATTGATCAGTTGATAACTTACTTATAAATACTGATGAATTAAAACTGCAGCTAACAGAGAACATCTGTAAGGTCTCCATAGTTCTCACTTTCCTTAGGGCAACATCAAACCTTGCTTTAATTTTCTGCAAGGACACTTCCTGCAAAGGAGGAGATGGAAGAAATCTCCTGTTACCATGCATCATCCATATATACAAAGTTCTGCTCCTTAGCTTGTGCCACTTGAATGCTAACAAGTCACAAGAGTTAAGTCAGTGTGAAGACTCGAGCCTGATGCAACATGGAGGCAGAAGGTTTCTTGTACTAATTAATCAGTCACTGTCATGGAGATAAATTTTGGCTGATTATTGTAGAATAGTTCAAACGTTTATTACAGCATCAATTTTCCCCTGCCATGCCTTAACATTTCTACAAAAAAGTTCCTTTAAAAGAGCTTCTTTCATAAAAGCTGTATTGAAATATTGTTTCTGGCTCAGAGCAGATGGGACATTTTGCCTCATCTTACTAAAAACACTGAGGAGTTTGTTTTTGAAGACTTGGTGCATATCGTTTAGAAACAAGTGGGGACTGCAGGTTGCATAATACATGGCATTACCAGAAGGGTCCATGTCCGATGCCTCTTGTCCTACTTCCTCTGGCTTAGTCCTTCCCTCTGGAGGTTTTCCAATATGTGTAACACCACAGCACTACAGACTGTGACTGTAGGACTCTGTGAGAGCAAACAGTCCCATGTGCGTTAAAAAAGGCATTGCTAAACAGCTCCTGTACCTTATAGATGACTCCCCCAGCAAACAGAGGTATTTGCAAGATCAGGTGTGTGGAGTTGGTAGCTGCAAGATACCCATTGGTGAGGGCAAGGTGCCTGTTCAGGAGCTTGTTACCAAGGTACAGGTCCCAGTACTGGTGCAAGCCAAAAGTGGGCAGGGTTAGATACAGGTTTTCTTCATCACAGCCACCAACTGCTTCTGGTATTTCTGCAGGAAGAAGGTGGGGTGAAGAGTTAGCAATGAAGGAAGGTTTGAGGGTGATATTTGGCCCAGGCAGGGATTTCTGTCACAGGTGAAAAACCCAGCAGCCTGTTATGTGCATGCTGGCATTGTCTGCAGGGCTTGGCTGTGTAGTGGGTGTAGCAGCTCACATCTGATGGGATGGGGAGTCCTCCTGCTTTAGCAGTGGCCTGCCAGCTTGCATCCAGGACTGATCCCTATTTCAGTAGGGCAAGCTGAGCTATGTATGTAAATATATTTTTTGATCAGCCTTCTTTGACCTGAACCAAGAGCTACTTCAAAGATAAAACAGGACAGTGAGGAGACTGTCATGTTCGTGGCATGCAAAAAGCTAATAAATTTGAGAAAATACCAAACAGACCTCCTGCCCATTTCAGTAACCTGCTAAGTACAGCTCTTTGTAGATGATTTCTCCTTACAGAAATGCTGTCTTTGGAGATCAGAGCAATTTATTTGAGTCAGTTAAATTCTGCCCTGGATGCAGAGGCAAAATTGTGTTTGAGGACAAACTGAAACTTGTAGCAATGTCTGAAAGTTTTGCCAGTAGATGTATGTTCATGTTCTGAGGCATCTTGTTCACTGAGTTTGCAAGCCAACTTCTTTTACACACTTGCTTTATTGCTCTCAGTGTCTCGAGGGCAGACTGTCTTGCCAGTATGCAGAGGAGCTGCCATCAGTAGAGCAGCAACTTGGCTGTTACCAACAATGAGCTGTGGAGGGGTGGGGTTTTCCCCAAAGCTCTCACCCTCACTCTAATGTTCTCACTGAATTCAGTGACAGCCTGATCCATGCTGTTGATGCAAACCAGTTTATGTCAGGGGAAAGCTTACCAATATCAGCAATCACACACTCCACCTCTGCTGAATGATAATAGAGTGTCATCTCTGGACCCACGCTAAGGGTGTAGTTAACCAGGAGGGTGTATTTTGTTTCATTTCTATTCACATACTGAAAGAGAGAGAAGTGTAAGGCTGTAGCAGCTTTCAGAATAGGCAGGCATGTATATGCTGAACAACACTAATTATTCCAACACCCTCCTCTCCCCTGCAAATAGCTCAGTCTCCAAAAGCATCGCTTCAGCTGGCATAAAACTATTCAGAAATCTGGCCTGGATTCAACAGCTCTTTCAGCCAAGCATAAATGTGGAGAATGTTTTGCCTTTTCAGAAAATAAAGACAAGTGAACATAGTGGTGGTTCCTCTGTAGCCCAGTGGTGAAAGAGCTCGTAGAGGGAGATCCAGGTCCAAATCCTTACTCTTCTTTACTCAGTGTGGGCTGAACCCAGGATAGTAAGTAATCGGTTGAATGGAAGGTATGAGGAGATGCTGTGAGAGATCCCTCTCAATATCCTCTTTGACTTCACTGAAAGTGCTCCCAAAGCAAAACCTGGTGTTCAACCTGAAAGAAATACTTCTGAATTTTTTTTTGCTTGCTTTGATCCTTAATGCTATTTGCCTGTGGTTTGACTGCAGCCTGAAAACTATTTGCACAAACCCTGTGCGTTCACAATGTTATTCCATGTAACAGCATCACAGCTCTGTGTGGTTTGGTTGAAAGAGTGGTAGAGGATTTGCAGTTATGCATCCTCCCACTGAAATGAGAGGTTGAAACCCCTCTGTGAGTATATACTTTTTACAAATATTTAGATTACAAATGGTCTGAAGCTTAACAAAATTACATTTAGAGTACCCTGACCCTGCCTGTAACATGCTTGCACGGGGCATGGCCTGTGCCAGCAGTCAAATGGCTCTGCACAAACAGTGGGTTCAGGAGTTACTGGATTTTGGAAACTGGTGTTTGCCAGCATTGCAATAATTGATTTATTTTTCCTAGACACTCCTGTTTCAAGGGGCAGTGTCTAACACAGATTTGGCAAACCTCTTCCTGTTGGGTGTGCACTCGGACATTAGTCATGCTGACAGGCACTTAAGAAAGTAACATTTCATCCTATCTAATTACACTTGATACTGATCTCCTAGACATCTATGGAGAGCAAGGGGGGGCAAAAGCTTCTAATCTTAACTCAGATGAGCTCAGACTCATTGACACCTTTATGATCAAGGAACTGTTGTTGGTTAATAAAAGCTGGACCATGTTCTGCAAAGGGACTGCCCACTTCCTCCACTCTGCTGCTGAAGTGACCTGCTGTATCCTACCTCTTTTAGAACATATGGATCATCAAAAGAGACTTCCAGGATAAATTCTTTTGTTCCATTAGAAAAGGGAGTTTCATAAATGCTGAAGCCGTGGTGTTGTGCTTCCCTCAGGGTAAATGGCACATTTCCTATTGCGATTGCCACCAGAGAGACATCAGGAAGAAAGTGTCCAAATGCAACATTAAATAGCCGTTCCTCTGGCACAGTATCTGCAGGGAGAGAACATCAAATTACTGCTGATGTGGATCGAATAACGAAGATGGTTAGGGTGGCCTCCCATTCAAATTCCAGGAAACTTAGCCAGCAGCCATCTCTTTAATGGCTCTGATTAATGAGTGTTTGTGTTCTAGTCAGATCTGAAATACTCTGAGCACATGAGAATTGCTTCAAGCTGCAGGGGATTAACAACAAATACATACAACTTTATAGGAAGTGGGTTCAGTGACTTTCTAGAGGTGCACTATGATGTGCAATACCTTTGCTATAAAGAAATCTAGAATCTACTTCAGCCACATAAAATATGAAAAAAAATCATAATGTATGATAAGAGGCTCCTTTTTCTTTCTATATTACTTATCCAGAAAGCTCCAAATATGTTTAGTGCCTTAATGCATTGGAAAATATAATTTAAAAACCATGACTGCAGCACTGGGTAGCACAATGATTTCAGTACGCTCCCAAGGTGTCAAATGAAGGCAGTTTGGGGGAGAAAATACCATCAAAGAATGCTGTCCTCAGATAGTTCTTCTTCCCAGTGTGATAACTGCACATCACAACATCTTTATTCTAGGGTCCCAGCGGCTACTGGAAAAATCCAGGGTAACATTAAAGGAATGTTTACATTTTTATCAGAAACTTGTAAGTTAAGGCTAAAGGGTTTTTGTTGGTGGTTTGTTTTGTTTATATGTTTGTTCGTTGTTTTCTTGTGTGTATTTTCTGTTTTGTTTTGTTTTGTAATATGATACTTGAATCTTGACTTTGCCTAGCAAATTGGAAGTGGGAGTTGAGGACATTCTGGTGAATGTAGATGTGTGGCACAGGTCAGGTGGAGCTATGTATAGCACAGCAAAAGGTTGGTAAAAGTCAGTGAGAGGAATGACTTACTGTTGATAACAGTTGGTATTTGTGGCATGAAAGGTGTGGTGATGGATTTGATGACCATATACTTCGTGGTCTGCCAACCTGCATCTGTCCACGTGTGCTCCAGACACAGGTCAATACTGTAAATGACTCCATATACACCACCAGATATGGAGCTCTAGGAGGTAAAAAGTGTGATTAAGTCTTAATTCTCAGTAGCTTAATAAAGAGATGACTGAAAATCGTTACAGTTCTTACACTAGAAAGAGAAAATGGTATTCTAGTATAGCTTGGAATGGATTTTGCTAAGGGAGCTTGTTTGGTAGTTTGGCCCATTTATCTGGTCCATGTGTGGCTCAGATACTGCTGAGATCCTTAATAATGAAGTACCAGGTTTTCAGGGGTGTCCTCATTAAGTGTAGCATGTCACCACATTTGTGGTTTTTTTTACAATCTGTGGATTACCAGTCATGTCTTTTGTTCTGTCTGATACACAAAAAGGGAACTCCTGAAGGAGATAAGTCAAAATCACACCAATGTAATTTTGAAGAAATATTGCCAACTCCTTTCTAGATATTCAAGGTCAATCTGGTTGGACTTTTGAGCAAAATGATCTATTGAAAGATGCCCATGGCAGGGGAGTCTGGAGTAGATGATCTTTAAAGGTGCCTTTCAGCCCAAACTATTCTATTCTGTTCTACTGAACTTTTTTTTTTTTTGACATTACCTCTCTATCTGTAAATTATATATTGATGAGGAACAAACTATATTCAAAGCAGGTGACTGCACACCAACCACATGCAGAGAACCTGTCCCATGCTAAATCATGCTGTCTTTCTATGTCTGGAAATTGGCAGGGAAATTACTCCTGGAGCCAGGCCAGAATTAACCAGGACTAGTTTCATTATTTAACAACATAGACAATTGAATTCCAGTTTCCAGGAATACTTTTGCCCTTGATTTATTAGTATGTCTTATAGATTCCTAACAAAAGGCCGTCTCTTGCTTCTATCATGATTTGTCATCATAAATTCTTAGTTTCTGAGTAGGTACTTTGAAAACACAGGGAAGTGGCATCTAGTTCTTCAAATATTTATTGTATCTACAAATTTTAAGCAGTAATCAATCACTTTTTGGAATTATCATGATTTGGAAACATCTGTAGAATCAGCCCTCAAATGTATTTGTGTGTGATAGGTTCATACTAACCTCTAGCTTGCCTCCTTCTGCTCCAATAGGGATGGTTATTCTGATATGTGTCTCGTTGTGCTCCAGTGAGTAGTTCATCTCCTCTGGATTTACTATGACTTGATCATCCACTCCCATTACAATGCTTTTAGACAGAAAGGTGGATTCCTGAACCACTAGTGTGGGGATAACTCTTGGCACAGTCCACGTTAGCATAGTATCGGTGAAGCTGATGCCATCTGTGGAGTTAGATAGACAGTCCCAGAGGAGGGGCTCCCAGTCAGTCATGTCTCTGCCTTTCCCTGATTCCCCTCACCAGGCTATTGCTACAGCTTTCACTGATGCAACACCTTGTAGGATATCAGTCGAATGATGGCTATTTTGTCACAGAGACCCTGGCACTCAAAGCAGACCTGAATCACCAGTTTCAGGTGAATCATTAATTTATTCAGAAGAACTGGCAGCCATACTCCAGATGCCTGCTCTGTTGTCCTTCTGGTCCCAGGGATTACTGGAAAAAAGAATAGGGCACAGAGCAACCTGTTTGGACCTTCTTGAAATACTGGCTTCAAGGTCATGACAACTTAAAACCTTGTGCTTCCTCATCACTTGTTCACATTAATACCCTTCTGTGAGAGCCAGGTGCAGCCACCACTCCTCTGCAAAAAGCCAGGCTAGTCCTGCCTCTCCAAAGAAAAGGACTAGGTGAGTCACAAGGATGCAGAGCTGCATGCCTTGCGTAGACTTGTATGAAAGAGGAAAGCCAAGGCTGTGGGATTAGTCCAGGGGAGGCTGCCTTGCTCTTCTATAGCAGTTTTCCTTGTTTCCAGTTCCCTGCATCTAATGGGGGGGTTTTGAGAAACCAGAGAAGGCATGACACTGCACTGGGAACACAAGTAATGTAGTGTCACAGCAGGGACCGTGTTTGTCCGGGACCAAAGCCACAGACTCTTAGCTCATGTTGCTCTGAGGGAAGCTTGTAAACCTCTTCTCTTAGAGAGAATAGGAGGACTGTGTTTTCTACTAACTCCTTAGGTGGTTATTTTTATCCTTAGGTGGTGTTGAAGAAGGAAGAGATCCTTACCAACAGGACAGGAGACAGTTGTGTCAATCAGCAAGAGCAGCCATCGCTGCCTGTACATGGAAGTGGAAGTGACCATGTTCATATTTACACCACTGACCTGTTTGAGCCCAGGCAGAAAAAGAGAGCTGATGTTCTGGAGGGGCAGTGGGAACAGCAGAGCTTTGTTTCTGGCTGGGATCAACAACTCACCACGCTGACATCAGACTCGTTGCTGTGGTAAGGCGCTCGCAGGTACACTCGGGACAGGGTGTTATTGAAGCTGTAGCCCAGTTTTACTGCATCACTTACTGTTATTCTCTTTCTCCCTGATGGAGAAACAAACACCATTTGCCATTGCTGGTATGCAACATTTTGAGTCTGCAAGAGAAAGGTGAGCTACATCAGTTCTAGGTCTACCAATGACTCTTAGAAAGCTATGATATTGTAGCACCTATTTTCCTGTTAGAAATGGGAGTAACTGGAATGATAGTGGACACTACTAGTTCATCTCAGGCAAGAAATGCCCTTGATATATATATATATATATATATATGTATGTATATGTATATATATATGTATATGTAAAGATAAGGAATTCTAGAGCTCTTTAAGGCATCTTTAGAGATAGTCTTCTAGCAGCCCTGGAAGAAATGTAGACAGGTGGCCTTGAACAAATGCACTGTGGACAAAATACCTGTTCTGTTAAGAAACTGATTGTCTTCATGTCTGTTGATTGCTGGAGCAGCCCAGAGGCCAAATGACAGACTACCTTTTATAGTGTGTAGCCATACTGTGTCAAAGATAAGATGAGAGCAATGACTGTACTGGCCTTGAACAGAGTCCCCTGAAATGATGGCCATATGGGAGCACAGTCAAAAGGAAAATAGGCATAAGGAGCAAGTAAGACATGAAAAAATAGGACAAGCATATATATTTCACAGAATCACAGAATGGTTAAAGTTGGAAGGAACCACTGGAGGCCATCTAGTCCAACCTCCCTGACTGAGCAGGGTCCCCATGAGCATGTTACTCAGGATTGTATCCAGGCAGCTTTTGAATATCTTCAGAGGAGACTCCACACCTTCTCTGGGTGATCTGTTCAATTCTTCCTCATGTTCAGGTGGAAATTCCAGTGGATCAGTTTCTGTCTGCTGTCTCTTGTCCTACTGCTGGGCACCACTGAGGAGAACCTGGCTTCATCCTCTTGACACCCCTCCTTCAGATGCTTGTGTACATTGGTAAGATCCTCTCCTAGTCTTCCCCAGACTAAACAGGCCCAACTCCCTCAGCTTTTCCTCATAAGAGAGATGCTCCAGTCACCATTTCCCACTCATTCTTTCCAGCCTCAAATATTTTTCATCTCAGTGACTCCTGAGCTGTCTGTAGCTTCTTTGTATTTTGTATGTCTTATTGGGCTTACTCTCTTCAGTCAACTTTTCCAGACTCTCCTTGGGATCAAGTAAGATTTTAGCAGCCATAACATCTTTTGGTGATGAGTTTGACAGTTTCACTACCCATTGTGTGAAGAACCACCTACCTTTGTTTGTCTTGAACTCAGTTTCTACTAATGGAACAAGCATATGACTCTGTTCTCCCACCTAAATGTCTTTTTGCAGTCTAGAGGTCTAAAAATACTTGAGAGGTTTTCAGTACTTGATGGCAAATTTGTCATCTCCATTTTTTTTCAGAGCTGGAGCTATGCCCCAAGAATGACTCATAAGAGTAGAGAGAAGAGGCAGGCTAGGAACTGTTAGGAAAGACTCCCCTTCATACCTCTGGCAGTGCTGACATCCATGCTACGGTGTAGTCATTTGAAACAGCCGGGACATCAGTCTTCACTGACACCTGGGGACACAGGAGATTCTTTGGGAGCAATGGGAGCAAACAGATTGTCAGTATTATTACAGGCATGGGGAGCAGTGTCTGTCAGGATTTAGCAGTTTGCATTCCCTGGAGGTAATTAATGTTTCCATGGAGGTTCTTGATGGCAGTAATTTATGTGGCCTTAAAACGAAAGTTAAAACCATGGCATTTATAGTGGTGGGAATACTTTGTGTATAACCAGGTAAACCTAAAGTCCTGCTTCATATCTGGTAAGCTGTAAACTAGATTCTGCTCCGGAGACTTTCAGGGACATCTGGGTCTCTCCAGTGGAGATACTGGAAAGCAGGTTATTGGCACTAACAGGACTGGTTCCCTCTTCCCATGCAGGCTGAACACCTGAAAATGCAGGATCCCTAAGTACCTAAGGTAGGTGCCGTGGTGTAAATCTTGCCCACATGTGCTGCAGAGTGAGGCAAGGACAGAGGACAGAGTCAGAGGACACCGAGTTTGGAGTCAATGTTTGCCTCAGACATCTGTACCATGGTTTAAGTGTGTTACAACACCCAGACATGACTGCACAGCCTCGAGTTCTAACAGGAGAAGTATGTTTTCTTTGTCCTGCCTCTTGTAGGCGTGCACAGCAAGCAATGAAGTTTGGTTTGTTCACTGCCTCATTTCTACACTGGTGTGTAGGTGATGGCAGCAGGCTGGACCTGTACCACCTGGCAGGAGGCAGGTCCTGTCTCACAGTAATGTCCTGTGAGTTGTGTGATGCAGCAGAGATGCAGCTCTTCAAACTCTAGGTTTTATTATGTTAGATATGAGGATGACATTCTCACAGATGCTGCAGGACTTTATGACAAAAAGGTACTCTCATGAGCTTAAGAGCTTGGCCTTAAGCCTCTCTGTTGATTTGCTTGCAGAGTCTTGCCTTACTTCATCTGTACAGTTAACCAAGTTTCACTGCATCCAAAATATCTATGGCATGTAAATGTGTTACTAATCAGATCTGCAGTTACACACTCTGCTAAATATCAGCAGGTTGCTTTTATGCCTGGTACATGGGGTACAATCAACTTCTGAAAGGAATTTGGGGAGGTTGTTGTGCCTGGCAGGGAGCTTGGATGTAGCCTCAGCTTTAGTGGGAAAGTTTTTACCTCCATATAATTTTCTTCGCACACAATTTCTCTTGAAGCCCAAGAAGCGTAGGAGCAGTACATAGGGTAGGTGTAGGTGACAGCTGCCCTCATGCTTGAAAATGAGGAGACCTTGATGTTCACAGTCAGTGAAAACAGCTCATCTGCCTGGGAAGAAAAATAGGCAATTCAGCAGATGGTGTGGAAGGTTCCAGGAGTGGCTGCATGGGACCATCCAGCCCAGTGTCCTGTTTATGACAGTTTTATAATGATGAGAGCAGGTTGAGAGTTGTAGTGACAGGTCCTCCAACAAACCACTCTGTCTGAAATGGTTTGTGTGCAGGGTCTTTTGGAGCCAAGGGCATTGCCTCAGCACTCACAGCCTTTGCCTCAGACCCCATCTCAGCACTATTTTTGCCACACTATAAAGGAGCAGCTGGTCAAGGGAAGATCTGACCTACCTTACTGTGAGGATCATGTTTCTCCCATTTGTGACTCTGTGTGTCTCCACATGGAGAGAAAGTACTGGAACTTTTGTTTTGGTGTAAGTAGTTCAGATCCATCCTACAAATGCTGTTTAGTGTCTAACACTAGACTAACTCCGGTAAAAAATCCTTTTGGTTCTTCAGCTCCCCAGGAGCCACACACAAAGCCATGGACTGTCCTTCTCTATGACATATATGTGTATTTTTCTACAGAAGAAGGCAAAACCTTTACAGAGAAATTTCCAGCCTGGAAATCCAAGTCATTGCACAGGACACTGTACACCCCCATTCTTGTTAGCTAACCTCTGCCTATAAAGTTTTACCGTATTTTTTCTGTGGGGCTTCCAGGACCAAGCAGACTAAACATGGACAAGCAATGAAGTTTCTACTCTGATTTTTTCTGGTTTTGAGTACATTTCATCTCAACTAACATTTAGAAATTGGAAATCCAGGCTACACTTTTACATGTATTTTTGGAAGGGGTGAATCACCTTCCGGAGATGCCTGCTTCTCTCCACTGACTATTGTGGAAGAGCAAACAACTAGTTTAGACTAGACATTATCTTTTAGATGGCTAAAGTTACGTGAGGCAAATCTGGGTCTAATAGACATGTGTGATCTACGTTCCTAGGCATGTGTTAACAGGCATATTACCATACAAATTAAGCCAGGAAATGATCTGCCAGAATCACACTGCAAACATTGCTTTTTCAAGCAGATGCCTACTTCTTTCCAGAGAGGCTTTCAAGAAACTCTCTGGCAAATCAGCAGCTACAAGGATATGCTTGAGAACTGGCAGCTACTCAGCAGCATTAGGATAAGTGTCATTCCATGGAGAGAGGAAATCCCATGTCAGTCACACTGAACAAACCTCAGAGCAGAGAGCCATTACCTATTCATTTCTACACTACGCTACCAACACTAGTTCCGTGAGTTGAGTATTCTCAAAACATGCCATTAGAATGCCATATACTATCTCAGTCTTGTATTTCTGGAGAAGATGTACTGCCTGAGCTGTTTCCAACCCCGTGTCTGGGCCTTACCTCGTTGGCCACGTGACAGCCGAGCACTGAAGCGCGGAAGATGGGATTGCCCCACACGTCTTCTGACAGGACATAGCCACAGCGAGATGCTAGGTTCTCATCCAGAAGAACAGGGCCAGAATAAGGATCTACAGAAAAAGGGAAAGATACGTGGGGGTGTAAAGCTCAAGGCAAGTCCTGGGGCAGAGTGGTGCTGAGGCCCTCTCACACAGCTCTTCTCCATGTGGGCTGGGTGCTCTCCAGCGACATGTGCTGTTAAGGAGCTGGTGACACTGTGCTGGCATGTGTAGGAGTGCATGAGACAGTCTGGCATGACTCAAGCTCCTACACATAATGTGCACTTCAGTGCCTGTTTCCTTGCATCCAGAAACTTGTGCCATTGCCACTTTGAAGTGCTGTTATGGAGAGTTTCTCTGAAGTGTCACCTACATTTCCCCCTCCCTGATTTTTTTCTCTAGAAAAGAGTTATGGGCTATTAAGCCCATCAGTTTCTAAAAATCATCATTGTGATAATCTGCTGCTCACTCTGCTCAAAGGATGTGGTCACAGACCTGTTTTGGGTGGGCACTTCCACATATTGATCAGGTTTGCTGCTCCTCTCTGCGGGCTGTGAAGCCAATGGAGGTGCCAAGTAAGAGGCATGACGGGCTGGCTGTGCTCAGCTCTTGGTGATGGTAAGTTAATAACATCATATTTTGTTAATTATCTGTCCTCTGATTAAGGAACTATTTTAGTCTTGGGTAAGACACAAGAATCTGTACAAATAGATAGGGTTTAACTAGCTGCCACTGCAATTTCTAGATTTGTCTGTCATGTCTGTATGTCAGACAGTTCTAGAACTGCTGTTTCAGTATATGTATGGCTGCAGCCAGGATAGGCTCAGAAGATAAGTGGGAACGATTTTGGAAGAAGAAAGAAAAGCTTTTATGAGACCAACTGATAGAGCTGGAAGAAACAAACAGCATTTTGTGCCTGAAGGCTGGTCTGTTTTTTCCAGCAGTATCGGTTACTCTCATAAATGCTATCCCTTCTGCCCACACCCTTTCCGTACTTGATTTTTTCAGTTCTGCCTCCAAATAAAATGAAAAAAACCATAACCCAGAAAAAAAGTGCACTGATCTCAAGAGAAATTAATTAGGTTTGGGGTGAAATCACATTCTTTTTACAATCTCATGTGAACATTTTCTGGTTTTCATTTTGGTTCCGAAGATTTTTGTTTTCCTCACAAAATGGAACCCCTTTGTCCAATCTGAATTACAGTATTTAAATGCCATTGTGGTGTTAAATAAAAAGGAAATTTAAAAAACCTCCAAAGTCCTTTGACTGCTGCAGCACTCACTCAGCACTCACTGAGAGTGTGTTTTCTGGGTATTACCCAGCCTACACTGCTGTTGTCATTATGCTGTTCAGGACACATCCAATCTGCAATGTCGCCTTTGTTTTCCTTGCTAGACACGTGTAAGGGCTAAGCAGAGGAAAGAATGAAAGGCAAACGTCAGCCCTCCCTCCTCAGACCATCCTTTCTCCTCTCCCAGCACCGTAGTTGCATGGGGCATGTGGCTGTAGTCACCAGCTTTACTCCTCTGTAAGGTAGTGGCCAAACTGAGGTGGGAGAGGCTGGCTCATGGTGACAAGGATGTGCTGCAGGTTCCTTGGGGTAAGTTACCAATTATCAATAGATGGCAGCAGCATCCAGATCACAGACTCTGTGATCACTTAGGTGATTCCCCAGCCTTCATGTTATTCGAGGCTGCCACTTGTAACTCACCATAAATTTCCAGCTGGAAGAACTTTCCCTGGAGCAAGAGTTTATTCAGTTTCATCCAAAAAATTCTGGAGCGGCAGCTACTCTCTACAAAACCTGGTAGGAGCACATACAGAGCTTTTGAGTCAGTGGGACTGGAGGGCAGAGAAGAGACACACTGTGTTATGAGCAAAATAACCGAGTTGTCATCCCTGCCTCTCTCCCCACTCTGCTTTTATCGTGTTTCACCAACCTGGGGGAGCCGTCCGCCTCCCTTGTCCCAGCCAGAACAGCAAGAAAAACAGCCAGATCCTGCAGTATAAGCACATGAACTAATAATAGGGAGAACAGAGAGAAAAAATAAAAGATCAAAATGGAAAATTAAGGAGGTGGAAACCAATGCATTGTTACCTGCACAGCAAGTGACCCACAGCCTCCATCTGTCCCCAGAGACCTGTGCATGGGCAGCAAAGTCCTCCTCCCTGTGAAGTAAAGCAGACCCAGGTGTGCAGATGGAACTTGCTCAGACCCAGGAGGAGAAGTACAGGTTACCTTTTACAGATTGTGCTGTCTTCTCCAAACCTTGTGTGTGGACCAGGAAAGGCCAGTGGCTTCTGTTGTGGAAGGACACCTGGGCGGAATCCTGCAGTGCCCTCCAAGGTTATCAGAGCTTGCCCCCAGCAGTGGGAGGCAGTTCCCTTTCTCTGGGAGGGCACAGCACCCTCCTGCCAGATATTTGCAAGGTCAGAGGCTGCTGCTGAGCCTAATTGTAATGAGTACAGCAGAGGGTGCTTGGTGCTTTCCATCAACCCCTGGGAAGTACCCTCATTCCTTACCCAGTTGGGTAGCTCTGGCTTCAGGTCCTTAGAACACATGAAACATTTCCCCAGAGGTATTTTAATTGGGTCTACACAGGAAATACATTTTTGTTTCTGTGAAATGTCCCAGTGACCCAGCCATGCCAGAGATAACAGCAGTACTTTGGCAGCTGCACGTTTTACTTTTGTGGATCCAGTTAGGTTGCCCTTTGATTTATTTGATTATCAGAGAGTGTTTTGCTGAAAACATCTTGTTTTCAGAAGTGCTGCGATATCTCTGTGTCAGTCAGACCATGTGCAGGTCTGTAAATGGCCAAGCATATTTCCTGGGAAAGTCTTTGCTCCTGACAGGAGTTGTTTCTCTGGGACTGCAAGTGACCCAGGAAAGAAAGGCTGAGAGGTTTGGTGAGGTAAAAATACAGCTTGTGTGGCATGGATGAGCTGCGGCCCGGTGAGGAGTACAGGAGACTTAGGTTGACATTTTAGCCATTTCAACTCAGGGCTCAATTTCCTTTTTGTCCCCATTTTGGGCCATTGCCCAAACGTTCTTGCCTTACTTTCATTCACAGGCATGAGCAGAGCTGTGCTGTAGAACTGAGATTGCATTTGCAGCTCACTTCACACCATTGTAGGATAAACAAAAGCCAGCAGACACATGCCCTCCCAGGACACAGTGCAATCAGTGTGATTTCTTCCCCTCTCAGAGGACCTGTGTAGTAACAGCAGACCCCCTACCACTGCCCGGCCAGACACGCTCACTTTGCACAGCAGGGAACAGTGGCACACACTGTGTGAGTGCTCTGGAGCGAAGCCCCGGGGCTTTAGCAACCTCCTAATTAATGTCCTTTGGCCACAAGACCCTTTCTCATTCAGTGGGAACTGAAGTCCAGCTTCTGCAACAACTTCTCATGAGCCCACGCAGGACTCGCTGCATGATCCTGGCCCGTGTTAACTCTGCGTCCGAGTGACTCTTCATTGAATCCAGCTGGGGCTGGAATTCTGCTGGAAATGGCCATACTCAGATACCACAGTGATGAGTGTGGTGTAACAATGAGATTTTGAATTTTGAGTGAAAACTTCAGTGTATTTGGACAGCAAAGAGTTCCAATTTTGATAAGGCACTTCCAAGAGTCATGTAGCATCTCCGCAAGATACTGTGAGTCAAGGTCTGAGGGAGCCATGTTTGAGAGAGCGTGATCGCAATTTATTAATTAGCAGTCAACTGTCAGGGCAGGTACACAGCTGCAATTAGCTGCCACAAGCACTGAGAAAATTTCTGCATCTTTGGACAACTCAGACCATCGTGATTACAGTGTTTCTGGCATTAATTGTGGTTCTAAATGTGACAGAAGTGACCTTGGATGTGACATAGAAATTGTGGTCACTGTGCGATAGCCAGTTCTTGGCCTCACTGTCAACAAAGCAAAGCAAAGCATGTCCAGGTCAAATGCTTTTGGCTTCCAAGGATGGCTTAAGTGCTGTGGAAAGCATTGTTAGCACTGGGCGTCTGGAAGCATCAGCTGCTTGTGGTCCCTAAAGTTCCTCTGGTACTCATTATAAAGGTAGGGAGAATAAGCCTGTGTGTTCCAGGTTATTATATTTGTCTACTCGGTTTTCCTCGCTGTTTTGGCTGCAAAAGAGCACCCATCTTAATGTTCTTGCAGGGTAATAAACAGCTGCTGCATTTCAGCGTTGAGGTGATGGCATTCTGCGGTGGATGATTCATGGCTTGGGTTCTTTTGAGCTGAAAGGTACTGTTTGAATGTAATGTTTTGGTTTCTCTTTTTTTCCTGCATGGGTCTGGACCTGGGCTTTGTATTATATAACGTGATTGAAGATTTAAAACCGGCCACTTGGAGCAGCACCTCTCCCAGTGAGGCTTGCTTTCAGTGGTGGAAAAAGGCTCCAGCCCTTTGAGTCATGGTGTTTGTGCTGTTGTTCTGTGGCACTGAAATCCCCAGGTTAGCTGAATACTACAGAAAAAGATTTTTGAATTTCTTTGTCCTAGGTTTTTAATGATAACTTTATTTCTACAACTGGTTAAAGTCCAAAGATATTTTTGGTGGGTTTTTTTCCTCTGGGTCCTGCGTGTTGATCTGAAGTAAGCCTCATAGTTTGATACTTAGTCTGAGTGTGGGATAGAGTAATATGACACCTATTATTGGACAAAAAAATAACTAGTGAGCAGTGGGAGAGGGAATGGGGCAAAGTCTTGTTTTAATGTATCAGAAGCAGATTCAGAGAATCATAAAATCACAGAATGGTTTGGGTTGGAAGTAATCTTAAAGATCATCTTGTTCCAACCCCCCTGCCATGGGCAGGGACACCTTTCCCTGGATAAAGTTGCTCAGGGCTCCATCCGACTTGGCCTTGAACAATTCCAGGGATGGGGCCTCCACAGCTTCTCTGAGCAAGAGTTTTTGCTTATATGGAATCTTTGCTTATACCTACGGGTTGGGAAAAGCCAATACAATAAGGTATCTCTGCCCTCCTTGTCCTCTTGCAACTGCAGGACTGGCAAACCTGAAATAGAGGTAGAAATATTGTTATGTCAGTGTTTCTAAATCTAGAAGTAGCTGCCCAAGAAGGTGAGTTAAGATGTGGCCTTCAACTAGAGACAGCCTCTAGAAAGTCTTTGAGGAGATGCTAGAAGCGATGCTTCCCCATGGGAAGAGATATGCCTTGCAATAAGCTGAGAATTAGATAACCAGGTTGTGGGTTCAGAAGGTGAGAAATGGGAGTGGTGTTAAGCTTTATCTCTGAGAAGTGTTTTCTCAGGGTGTCTGTGAGACAGAGAGGTGCAAGTGGCCTCCACCTGCAGGGTAGCATTGTTGTTCTGGAATGAGCTTGGTCACCTTGGCACAGTTGTAAGCTTGAGCTCTGCTCCCATCCACATGCACCAGGAGCTTGTAAATGCATTCAAAATGCTCTTGAATTCCCAGGGTAAAATACCATCTACAGATAGTTCTGGTTGAACTTCATACCATGGCACAAGATAACCTCACTGATGCCACTGGTCTGTCTGTCTTCATATGCACATGTCATGTTTCAGAGGGTTGAGGCCTTACTGTTCTGAGCAGATGGTGCAGGGGAAAATATACCTGTAAGGAACAGCTACAGAAAAATCAGCTCAAAGAGGCAATTTCTTCCTATCCCCATGAGCAAGTAGTTGGCTTATGCTCTGGACTGTGAGAGTTTACATTCCTCATCTGTTATTATTAAAATATCATAATTATTATTATTATTATTGTCTGTATAATGTGTGTTTAGAAATTGTCTTTGTGTTTATGCCATTTTTATCTTTAAAACATGCCACACTCAAATGCATGTGAATTCCAAAAAGCAACAGTTGCTATCATTGCATGCCACTAAATCATTAAAGTGGTGGAAAAAGCACAAATAAGCAGACCTGTACCTTGATGGGCTTTTAATATTTTTTTAAACATGCAATTGGTGTTAATTTCTCAGTGTCTGTAATGTTTGTGTTCACTATAACCGAACAATAGAACTTTGTTTTTGTTCTTTGTGTAAATTAAAAACATCTGTTCCCTTTATACGAAAAGTTGTTTTTTAAAAGAAACTGGTCTGATCTAACTAAATACCAATGCTGTGTCCACAATGAGTTACTATTAATATTTGGGAAAGGCAACCATCCAAAGCAAGTGTAATGTCAAATCACTGGCGGGAGTGCATATTTATTGCTCGAAGTGACAGATAAAAATGCAGAGGTTACAAAAACAAAATTCTTACAGATGACTAATGATGCATATATATGCCCCCAGTGCCCCATCACCACATTTACAATTGGCAGGGTGTTCTCCACTGCCTCCTGCTCCCCAGGATTAATCATCAAGAGACTGGTAGCTTGGCACCCTCCGTGGAGGAGCGACGCTGCTCCCACCTTCCCTCCAGCAGACCCTGCATGGAGTGACCTTTGGGGCATACTGGAATCTGATCCATCTATTTAATTTGTCTGACTTTTCCCCCACCTCTCTCTGGTATTTGACTGCATGGGTTTATTTTCTGCTGAAGGCACACGACTTTTTTTCTGTGCAGGTGGAGGAGGTGGACCATGCACTGCATGTTTCTGTAGTGCCTGTGACACCAGCACCGTGGTCGTCTTCAGAGCTGTCTGTTAAGTCCTGGTATGAAGGAGTTGGAATCCCAAGACTGGACTGTCATCTTTCTCATGAGGAGCAGTCCTGCATTTAGCAGGACTGAAGTAGCTATTTAGGAGGTTATTTAAAAAAAAACAAAACAAAACAAACCACTATTTGTCATGATCTGCAGTAGCAGAACTGGGATCTGAGAGGTTCAGCACTCTGCCTGCCCAGGTGACTGTGGAGCCCTGTTACTAATGTATTTGAACATCTCAGAGATGATCAAGTTGTCCTCACAGGCAGGTATCTTCAGAAGGAAATACATCTAATTAACATTTCTTGACGAAGGGCCTGATTCAAGAAAACATCTCTATTGAGTGCAGTAGTTAAGCCCTTGCTTAAATCTCATTTATTTCAGTAAGATTTAAACACAAATAAATCTTTCCCAGACCCTGGGCATGCCAAGCTCAGACCTCTGTCTCCCTTTGCTGCTAACTCTGGTGTCCTGTGCTAAGGATGACATGCCTTTCACTGTCAGGAACCAAGAAAAAAGGTTGATTATATTAAAGAATTAGATATTTTGTTGATATGCTTATTGCAGTCAGTTCCACAACAGGTATTGCCCTATTATCAGCATAATTTCCTGGCTACCCCTCAAGGGGACATATATATGTCCTTCCCCTCTCCTCTTCTCCTGTAGAGGAGCCCTGTGCTCCTTTCCTTCTCTTACCCTTTTCCCTGACTACCCCTAATACCTGTACTATTAATCTCCATCTCTTTCTACAGCATATCTGCTCTCTCTGCCATGCACTGTGGCATCCCCCATCCTGCTCCCCACATGTACCTGCACCAGTGGGCAGCCCTCTCCCATGGAGCTGTCATCAGCCTGTTGGAGGTATTTCACCTCCATAGACACCCACAGCTGCCTCCAGGATCCAGCTGAGCACAGAACTTGCTGAGTCACATTTTCACCACAAAGCCACTCATGTGCTTCCCCAGACTCACACAGTTATAGGCATAGCCTGGCCAGAGAGGAGCAGACAGATTTCACCCTGAAGCACATTCAGGAATGCTGGCAAGAAGTTGCTTTTATTTCCTATCTCGGGTTACCACAACGCGGGTTAGGACTACAGAAGCTTGAAATCCCTGGCAAGCTAATGCTGTGCATCTGTCTAAGATGATGGCCAGCATGGACAACCATGGGCTTCAGCCCATGACCAGTGTGAAGCACTTTGTTCCTTGCTGAGCAGCTGTCATTAGCAGTGATCTGTGAGGTTTCTTCCTGATTTCACTCAGTGGCTTGCATGGCTGCTCTCTTCTCTGTGAGTTCTCCATGCTTGCCTATGTGGCTGTGGAGGTAATCTACTGCCTGGCCTCACCAGATAATTCTTCTTGTCATGTTGCTGTCAGGGGGGTGAATGCTGTTTCCATCAGTTTGATGAGCTGCAGCCCCCCTCATCCCCTTGGGGATGTAAAACCTGTAACATGGGAACAGTACTTGCTGCCAGGGACCCTTGCAAGGGATTAATAGGGAATCCTACTAATTAGTTGCTGGGTAACTCGAGAGTATCTATAACTCACCGGCTCAGCCTCCCTGTGAGTGGAGATCTATTTGGGAAGATGATCTATGAGGTCACTGCTTCATATCACTGGTACCTTATGGCTCTTTCTACTGTCAGAAACCGATGAATTAAATTAGTGCTGCACTACAGGAACTGAGTCTTTGTGTTCTGTGGGACCTGTCAGACTTCCCCACCTCTCAGTAGGACTTGGTGCTCATGGCCCACAGTGAAGGGGGAGAGCAAGGTGCAATGTCCTTTTGTTCTCTTGAGGGAAACAATTTTGATGCCGATTGTCCTCAGGTATCCAGGCTGATGTAGTGCACGATGCTGCTGTCACCTGCAGACATAATATTTTTTTGGTGTGGGGGTGGAACAACAGCCTACCCGTCTGGATGTCTTTGCAGAAGCAGTGTTCAGAGCGGTAGTCGCCCAGCCGCTCCCAAAGCCCTACACGCCGCTGGCCCCGCGGCTTTTAGCGCCGGTTCCCATTAGGTGTCTCCCTTTCCCTCCGCACGGAGAGCGCGGTCCGTGCGGGCGGCAGCGGGGATCGTCCCCCAGCGCCGCTCCGGGACGGCGCACCGGGATCGGGCACCGCAGCCCGCCGCGGTCAGCTTCTGGCTCAGAGCGCATTGATGGATGTTGTGCCGGGATGTTTGCCCAGGAAATTTCCTTGGCAAGGGAAGGGAGCTGGATCCTGCCACCGGCACCGCTGTCAGAGCAGTGTGTCCCCCTTTTCCAGCCTCCCAGGGGCTGCACAATGATCCTTGGGGCTCCTATTCCCTGCCTGCTCGGGGCAGACAGCATCCCTGCTCGGGATAAGTGTGTCTGCAGGCAGGGACAAACAGCGCTGAGTGTCACAGAATCACAGAATGGTTTGGGTTGGAAGGGACCTTTAAGATCATCCTGTTCCAAGCCCCTGCCATGGGCCAGGACACCTTCCACTAGACCAGGTTGCCCAAAGTCCCATCTAATCTTGAACACCCCAGGGTTGGGGCATCCACAGCTCCTCTGCACAACCTGTTCCAGCGCCTTACCACCCTCACAACAAAGAATTTTTTCCTAATATCTAATCTAAATCTCTCCTCTTTCAGTTTAAAACCATTCTGTCTTGCCCTATCACTATCTGCCAGTGGAAAAAGTTGCTTTCCCTCTTTTTATAAGTAGTTCAAGTTTCCCCTTTAGGTACTGGAAGCCTACCAGGAGGTCTCTTTCTGTTTGGAGACATTCCTGCTTAGAGGCCTCCCCTGAGCCTTCTCTGCTCCAGGTCTCTTAGCCTGTCTCCACAGGAGAGGTACTCTAGCTCTCTCATCACCTTTGTGGCCCCCTCTGGACCCTCTCTAACACATGCACATCCTTCTTGTGCTGGGGACCCCAGAGCTGGCTGCAGCACTGCAGGTGAGGTCTCATGAGACCAGAATCAAGGCAGAATCCCTTCCCTCAACCTGGAGCCCACAATGCTTTGGATGCAGCCCAGGACATGATTTGCTTTCTGGGCTGCAAGGGCACTCTTGTGTCATGTCCAGCTTTTTGTCCAGCAGAAGCCCCACAGACACAGAGCTGTATCTATGTTGTATCCATACAACTTACTTTGTGGCTTCATTCAACACACCTACATGGAGTTTCAGGCTGAACCCAGAGTTCCTGGTGTCAGGAAAGCAGGCCAGTAAGGTGGAGGGAGGCTTGAGAAGGGCTGTTGCCTAGTCACAGGTGCTACGTGCTGTCCCTGTTTGGGATGTTCCCCTGTGTTACCAGTGTGTGAAGAAAACACATGCAAAGAAGGATGTATGATAGCAAGCCATGCACAAATGTGCCTGGCCCCCTCCCTGAATCCTAATGTGAAATGATGGCAATGATCTGGAGACTTTATGTGGTGAGAAAAAGGCCCTTTTTGGCAATGGGGTGGCTGGGAGGCTTTTGCCTCTCTTTCTGCAGATGATTTCTGATCCTACCTCTGCTTTAATCAGTTTGGCTCCTGTGTAGCCTGTGTGTCATCCCAGGGAGCTGTCTAAAATTATTCAAGTTTTGTGCATCTTGACACTGGACGTGAATTTCTGCTGATCCAATATTATTTGGTGCTCAAAATACAGCAGGTTGTGAATATACCTGCATGCTGCAGCCTTCACAGAGATCATCCAGTCACTACCATGGCTTGCTCCTCATCTGAAATGACCTTGCAAAGGGATTTTTGTGGCACTAAAAGTTTTATAGCTGATTGCATATTTTATTCGTAATTCACATGCAACACTGAAGTGGCACCACTGGCACACTTGCAGCATACGAGTTTAGGTCATCTTGTCACCATTTTGTAGAAAGAAGGACTTAAGCTTGAGCCTAAAACATTATGCCAAGATTTAGATGCCGGAGAGGAATGTCTTTACAGAAGTATTATTTAAAATTTTATTTTGATTTAAATTTATTTATTAATTCTGGGCACGAGCTCCTCTTGCTGGCAGTGATGTTATTTCAGCTGTCTCACAAGCAGAGTTTTGCCCCAGATGCAGCTGCATCTACAATCTTTGGTATAGGCTGACTTATTTAAACAACATGTAGCATCTGGTCTCTGTGGCTTGGGCCACTTACTGAAGGTCACATAGCAGAGACTGGGAAACAGCCCAGCTCTCCTGCCTCTGATCTCTCTGCTTGAATTTTTGCAATGCCTCCTCAACCACAGAGCAACACTAATGTCCACAGGCAAGAGAGGTGATCTAGCCAAACTTGGGAGATGTGGAATAAAAAGGTGGCTGAAAATCTGTCTGGGTTGGAGGTGAGTGGTTAGTGAGCTGGGGTCTGGCTGGTCATCAGTGCTGAGTGGTGTCTCTCAGCTGTGGTACTGGGATGGATGGTGTCAAACACCTTCACCACTGCCCCAGGTGATGCTGGCAGGCACCTCCGTGGATAATGCCAACTGATCAGAGCACTGAGCATGCTGGAGGTTTCACTGCTATCTAGGGAGACATGACAAGCTGGGGAAAGGAGCCTCAGAAAGCTCAACAAAAAAGAATGTGAGGTCCTGAACCTGGGATGGAGCAACCCCATGCACCACTGCTGGCTGGGGAGTGACTGAGGGCTGGGAAGAGATTTGCAACAAAGGACGTAGGTAGGGGTCCTGGTGGACACCAAATGGGACAGAACTCCCCAATGGGCTCCTGTGCCAGCGAGGCTAATGTGCCCTAGGCTGTATTAGCCAAAGCATAGCCAGCAGGCTGAGGGAACTGGTGATTCCTTGAGACAGGAGGAGAGGTCAAGACATCTGGGTTCTCTCAGCATGAGGAGCATCTACTCACTGTTGTGTCCAGCTGCCTAAAGGAGGGCTGCAGAGAAGATAGAACTGAACTCTTCTCAGATGTTCATAGCAAAAGGACAGAAGGCAATAATCACAATCTGCAGGAAGGGAAATCCTGACTGAATATAAGGAAAAAGCATTCACAATCAGTGGTTAACCACTGGCATGATTGCCCAGAGAGGCTGTGCAGTCTCCATCCTTGAAGATTTTCAAAATATGACTGAACAAAGCCCAGAGCAATCTGAAGTAATTTTGAAGTTCTGAGTAAAAGTTTTGACCAGATGACTTCCAGAGGTCTCTTCCAACCTAATTTATTCCATGACTTTACAATAGCTGGATACCTTCAGCATAATTCCTGTTGTATTCCTGGGTGAACCGAATAGAACCTTTTGTCAGTATTGTTTTCACAGGCACACCTTTCATAACCACCACATATATCACAAAAGAGAAAAAAATAAGTGCAACACTGAGAGGAAAAATTGAAGCAAAACAATGATCAAAAGCTACACAAAACCTCCAGTGTTTCAAAGCTGCTGGTTGCTGCTAGTGTTGGCATGAGAGGAAATATAAAGTGGATTAAATGCAAGGACAAACAATCTGAGGCATTCTGCTAGCAGATTCTCCTGTCATCCTCCTACCTCCCAACATGACAGTGATCCAAGCTGTGCAGAGTCTTGGATGAGCCTCCAAGTGCTGAATCACTTTTACTCCCCTCCCTCCCCTGCAATGATCATGGACATAAAACAGACGTGGCTGAGAGAGACTAGGGCCCAGTTTATAAAAGGAAAGTCACTTTTCAGCACAGCCTACATAAAAAAGGATTGTTTGGTTTTACCACTTAACAAACCGCCCAGTGGCCTGATGAGGAACATACTTCTTAAGCTGAGTGTCCTTCCTCAGGCTAGAGGAAGGTGGGTTTAGCAAGCTCTACTTGCTGCCAAAAGGTAATGGTACCCTTGAGATGAGATCTGTCCCCGTGGCCCCAGTCATATTTTAGAATGAAGGAGATGCAAAGAAGTGACAAACATATCTTTTACTGCCAGAAAAGTGCATCGATAGTATAATTTCTACATGGCACAAAACCTTTTGTATTTGAAGAATATTAAGGCTCAAAAATGAAACTCCCATTGATGTAATAGCAATTCAGAGCAATTTTTTGAGGAGTTTGGGAATATTGTCTCTTCTGGTGTGAACCCACATCAAGCCGTAGTAGGTCAGTTCCCTTGGCAAGGGAGAAATCACTATAATGACTGGCCATGTTCCCCCTGTTCCTTGAATTTGGGCAGCTTCAGGCAATGGCAGGCAGTTGGCAGCTTCCTGGGTAGCAAGAACAGTTTCAAGCAGCAATTACAATCATTTGTATTTCCTCTCACTGAAAGGAACTGAACTGCTTCTGCCTCCTGCCTCCCTCTTTTGAAAGCCTTTGGCCTTTGCTTGGGCATCACCATTTTGAAGTCCTGCTCATTACACACATGCCAAGTAATCCCTCTTGAAAAAGCCAGGTCCATTGACTTCAGAAGGATTGCTCGTGTACTTCAACCTCTGTGTGTTTACAAACCAAGGTTTTACCTTGGGTTACCACCACAGAGATTGATGGGAGACCTGCTCAGAGGGTAAAAAAAATAATGGAGTGTATGTCTAGCAGGATTTCATTCCAAGCTTAAATTATATAAACACTCCTATAATAAGCATCTTTGGCAAAATCCATGACCCAGCTGTGCCACTTTTCTTGCAGTACTTCTATTCCTGGATCCATTCTGCCGAGCTGTAGGAAATTTCTGGAAGTGCCTAAGTAAGCATCTCCTCAGGTCGCACTCCCACAGCAGTCAACAGACAGAGGTCAGCTTCTCCAGACATCGTGTCCAGTCTTAGCTCTGCTCTGCAAGTGGAGACGAAGCCTGTCTTTCTTCCAGGACCGTACTGGGAATTTACAATGACTGGGTTCCAAACTAGCCTCAGTTAGATCCCTAAAGCTGGGGGAAGGAGAGGATACCCTCAGCTCTTAATATCTAAGAACCACCTGTGAGGTTATTGCTGAAGTCCTTGCACCCAAAACTCCCCCTGACCTTGACCTTGTTGAAGGTGATGGAGCTGGTCCTGCTCCTGCGGCAGCTCCGTGAGTGGGTCCTGTGCCGGAGCCGCGGGTGGCTGCAGCCGTCTGTCCTCTGTGCCCAGAGCTGTGAGATCAGAGTCTGAGCATCCACATGTGCATGGTTCTCCACTACATGTATGAATTATTTGCAGTGGAGAATCATGCATCACACAACAAGTTCAAGAAGAAAAAAATCTTGCCCTTCAGGAATTAGTTTCTGGCTGTGGAAAACAACAGATAACATATATGCATGAAAAAACTCATAGAAAATAATCTCAGGAGTTAAATCTGATGAATATAAAATACTACACAAACTATAGAACTATAACTCAGGATATTCACTATGTTCATTAAATCTCTCTCACACAGCATTTTAAAAGACCAACATTTTTTGAAGTAATCTTTCCCCAGCTATTCTGTATTAATGACTATTTACATAATAAGTTATTTTAAAAGATATATGCATAACGTACTTCTTTGAAGATATGCACTGGATAACTTGGAATAAATCCTACCTCATTTAATACAGATTTTCTGAGATGTATAGAAAAATGAGTCTTGAAAAACCTGGAAAGAATTCACATCTGATGAAAAAGAAAATATTATATGTGATTAAATTTTCCAACCAGCTTTAATAAATACACTGATATTTAAACCAGAGCAAAACAGAACAGTGAGGTATGTCAACATTTTTCAAGGCTTCTAATCATTTTTCAGAACATGAATACTGCCAATTTATATCCAATTATCATTACTCCTTTTTCTTCTATTAATGTCTGTAAAGTAATTGAGAAGGTAAAACAGTATTGGAACATGCTGTTAAAAGTTACTAGAACACCTAAAGCCTCTGAACTACAAACAAAATAAAACGGGGATCACTCTAATGATCAAGTTATTTAAATTAGTTTAAACTAAACACAGTAAAAAATGTATTTTTTTAATAGCAGGGAAGTGAAAAGCTAAAAATAACATTTTCTATATGAGATTGAGGTTCATTAATAAGACCTGCATTCTGCCTTTTAAGCCCATATCATATGTAAAGTACTCTAAAATTTCTAGTTCTTAAAATCCCTTTTTTTGTTTCTCTTTCAACATTTGAATGCATCTCCTACATGTAAAATTCAGTCCTTCATTTGGTGAATGCAAGTTTTTAAGATGTAGTACCTGATGTTCTGGAAATATTTCATTATCTAGCTCAGAATGCTCTTTCTAGCCTGCCACTCATACTTTTAAAATTTAAACAGAGATGAAATAAGGCAACTAAAGCAAAACAGAAAAGAAACTGGAACATGAGTCTGTTCAGCTGCAGCAGAGCCTGTCTGTGAGAGGAGATCTGAACACTAATCTCATTGTTGATTTACATCAGATTCCTTTAACTTTTGTTACTTTTTGTCTGAGTCTTTACTGAGGCTGTTCAAATCAGTTTGTAAATGTAGATTGAAGGAGCAATTTATACCATTATCTTGACAGGCAGCTCAATCAGGATAATTCATTGAAAATATCTATTTAGAACTCATCATGGAGACAGAGCATTTAATGCTTCCCTTTTTCAAAAAAAGTAAGGATGATTTGCTAAGGAAATGGGGAATGGAAACACTTTTTTTTTTTTTTTTAATTTTACTTTCTGGAAAACAGATGTACTTAAGCTCTTATTAGCTCCCTTTGCATTGATGTGATAATGCATGATACTTTCCAAGTCATGAAGGAGCCTTCCTAAGGAGCCTATGAAAGTTACTTGTAAATTGCGTAATCCAAATTTTAATAAATAAATGTTTACCAAGTTATAGTAAGGGAAACAGTGTCCACAGTAACAGAAATTTCTTATGACTTTAAAACACAGGTCCCTATTCAGCAAATCAATTTAACATGTAGCTAGTAGATGAACAATTCCCTTAAATTAAATCTATAAGGAACTCTGTTGTTGACATGGAATTCAGACATCTAAACTAAGAATCTTTCCAGCAATTAATAAGTAAGGCGCTCAATTTCCCACGTGCTTCAAATTTAGGATAGGAAGGCAGGTTATCTGAACTGGCTCTTACCTATTGAGGGATAGATTTTTCCTGATGATTTTACTGCTCAGGAGGTCTCATTTTCAATTCTTAGGTGTATCTTCTCATCACTTCGTAACCTCAGGAAGGACCAGCAGGCTCACAGCCTCTGATAGCAGGGCAGGATCCCTAAACTTTGTGCAAACTGGACCTTTGCAGGGATGCAGCTTCTGCCAGACTTTGAAGCTGCTCTCTGGTCAGAATCTGAGGGGCTGGCAGTGAGGTGCCAGAAGGATTCTTATGAAAGATGCTAATGAAGAGCAGAAAGCTGCTACAAGGGGCTTCTGTGTATTGGTATGGAAGGGAAACCCCAATTTCTTGGGAAACCTTGCCTGAAAGAACATAATGCTTCTTTATAGAAGTGCCCAAATGTTTTTCAGACAAAAGTCTTACAAAGGAGTTAATATGTTGTAATTTCACCGACAAAACAAAGGCATAGATAACTTTTCTTCTTAGTATCACAGAGGCAGCCAGTAGTAGAAAGACTCCTCTCTGGTTCTATATTGCTACTACTGGGACATATTCTCATTGCTTTTTCTTTTCTTGAGGACTTAATAACATATTTCTATCTCATAATAAATAGATATCTTTGCAATTTCCAAATATGCTAGGGAAGAGAATGGGAGCAAAGTGTATTGGTTTGAAACTGCTATTTCAGAAAAAATATCTTAATTTTTTTGGTTTGAATGTAAAAACAGTGGAAAAAACCTAACAAAAAAGTGAAGGTACATAAAAAAGAATAGATTTTTTTATTAGTTATGAGAGCAGGCTTTTTTGTAAATTCATAGACAAATGGATAGATGGAAGAAGCAGAGGGTTTTGGGTGACAAGGGGCTCTTCTTGTGTCCAGTGGTACACCTGACTCCAGTAGGTTTGGCTGGGGTGCCCAAAACGCCTTTTAACTGTAGAAGCCTGACCTATTTTTTGAGGAAATTTTAAGCAGATAAGGGCTGTCTAAGCCTTTTCAATTTAAAGGGCTGCTATTCAGAACAGAATGAAAATGGTAGGTTTTCCAAATGGCCAGACACAGTGACAAAATTGCACAGCAGCACTGGAGAATAAATACATGAGTTTCAGGCTGATAAGCATCAGGGGATGAACTGAGTATGAAGATTATTTATATTTGTTTTTCTTTGGCTATTATGAACTTTGATGATTTTCATCCTAATTTAATAGCACAATAAATCAATTTTATGAACATCTTGCATTTTAATTGCTTCCTTGTTAAAATGTGAGCTAATTGTCCTTGGTCTTGGAATAAACCTTCAGGGAAAATAAAATACTGTTCTCAACAACCCGAGTCTCTTAAGTTCAACAAAGCTGCATGAAAGTGCAAATGTCAGAACAGCCTGCTGTCGTGTTCCTCACTGGAAAAGATAAAATTGGAGCGCACTGCTGTGTGTTTGTCATTGCTGCTGAGTAAAGGTCTGTGCCTGAGGGAATTCCAGAGCTCAGTCTTGTCTCTGACCCCCTTGGCCTTTTCTCACTGTACCAATGGCTAACAATGAAATCCCACTGGCCTGGGCTGGCCTGGACACCTACACTGGATATGGCAGTGCTACCCTCACACAGACTTTCTGTAGGGAAAGAGCTTTGCTGCTCAAAAACTCATATGCCTGCTCCTTGGGAATGACACCAAAGAATACCTTATAAATGAAGTATGCTTCCCATTAGGGATTACAGCATCATTTGATCAAAGTCCACTGGAAATAGCTCTTGGCAGCACAGACATTCTCTGTAACTCTTCACTTGCTCGAGTCTGATTGGCAAAGTTGGGAAAAGCAATGCTGACTTGAAGGCTAGAGGAGACAAGGACATGACAGGGGTTCTATTGTTTTTGTCATCTTTCTCCTTGGTTAAGGAATGGCTGTGTGAAATTTGTTTTATGGATGCAAATAAAACATTGGCAATGGGTTTATTCTTCTGTGGAGCTGATCATGCCCTGTACACTGGCTCAACTTGTAAAAGTAATGCAATACAGGCATTGCTTAAAATTAAACAATTTTTTGGCAACTCTGGTGAAATATATTGTCATCGGCTGTAGAGCACCGGCACACTTGATAGAGTTAAAGAATGTTTGGAAGACTTCAAGCTCTCTCTGGTTTGAGTTTAATGAAATCTGGGCAATCAAAATGTCTACCTGGCAGCTCACAAGAGACACTTCATGTTCATTATTTTGTAGTTAAACTATCTATCTGCCCTGATGTGCAAGGATACAATTTGTATACATTTTTAAATCATCTATTTCCATTGTAAATCACCCATAAATTAGATACAGACATTTAGGCACCTTGGAGGGTTTTTTTGATCTCTGTTTTAGTATTAAGGATACATGTTGCAGAGTTTTGTACATTGGTTCCTCTCTTGAGAAGATCAGTGCTTGCAGCTGGGAGAGAAATACACCCCTCCACTGCCTCTTCTTCCCATTCTATGGGCTATAAATCATAACCTTTAAAAAGATGAAATACTGGTGCAGTGCTGTTTTTTATGGCTTTTGTTTGAAGACTGCAGAGCATCTGACAAATGTAAATTGATCCTGACAAAACCTCGGTGAGTTATTATAGAGCTAAACCTGTCCTTCATAGAGATGGCAAAACATAAGTGATATGATTTATAAAAACCTCCTTACCCCAAATACACTGTGAGCATAGTCCTAGTTAAATACACTTCAGTCAGTTTTCCTGTTGCACATAAATCTACAATCCCTTTAAGATAAAAGGCAGAGATGGATGAAGAGAGCAGGTCCCTTTCTTTTCTGCCATGTTGTGTCTCAGTGTTTGCACGTCAATGCAAGAAAGTTAAGGACTAGTTCACTGTGTTCCTTGGACTTTGTCTCGATCCTGAGTGATGTTAGTCAGACCATTTGGACACAGAGAAGAGCACACATTTGTTTTCCCCCACCAATAGAGAAGATAAAGTCCTGCTCCCAGCTTACTCCCCGTACTTGAAAATTGTCCCATTGTTAGTGTACGTGCAATTCTATTAAAAAAAAATAAAAAAACCCTGTAAAAATGGGGTTTGTACAGAGCAAGAGAGACTGGAGGATAGAAGGGCATTTCTTCTAAAGTAGGTCCTAGATTCCTCTGAGCAGTCTTCAGTCCTCTCTCACCCCTTTTCTCTCTAGACACATATGTTCCAGTTCATTTTACTTTTATTTCCTTTTTGTGAGTGTAATGTGCAGATTACGCAGCTGTCTTTTTGGTTATTAAATGGGTTTTTATAGTTTAAATATATCTCATGTCTGTGTATATAATGGCCCCAACATGTTTATGACAGGTTATGTCATTGGTTCCCTTGTTAGTGAAACTAACAAAGCTTCTCCATTAGCTTAAGAGGCCTGGGAATTTTGTGCATCCTGTTCTTGTTGCTCCATGTCAGTGCTGGGCGGATTGCCATTATACCTCGGTGCACGGTTTACTGGTTAAGAACATGTGAGTGTGTCTCCCTCTAATGTGTGGCTCCAACAACAACCTGCTCATTCCCCAAAGCCAGCAAAGGCAATCTTGCCAATTCTTGAGGTTTTATTGTGAGTCCCTTGACATTTGGTGTGTGCCTTAAAAAACACAGCTCCTGGAGTTAAGATGACTGCATAGAACCTCAGCTTTCATTTGAAAAATAGCATAAAATAACACATTCTGAGCCTTCCTGTTGTGGAAGTGTTTGGAAGTAGGCCCCAGTGGTAAAAAAAAACCAACCCTAGACAGCAACTTCAATCAACCCCAAATGTGTTATTAAAATCATATCTTGTGGTGGATTTTTTAGCTAAAGACAAGTTCATAAGTATGGGAACCTGTCTGTAACTTTTGGATGGCTCAAGCTGGCAATGCTAGAGATGCTGTTCCTGTTCAAGTGCTGGGCTTTTGTACCTTTGATGCTAAAATTCCCATGCTTTTTCCCAATGACAAATATAGTGCCGATCCGTGCGCTGCTCAGGATTTGACTCATCTGAAGCCAGCAGCCGAGGGCCAGCCTTTGGAACTGAAAGTCAGGTATGTTGCACTTAGTCAAGGACAACTCTGCTTTAGTTCACTCTCCTGGAAGAAAGATCAGACCTGTGCAGGTGCTAAGCAAATTCCTCCCTGGTTACATCTGCGTGGTTCAGAGAGCTCTCAGCCCCTTTGGTCTCGGCTCCAGAAGCCACACAGTCATGCTAATACTGCAGTGCCCTCTGGATAATATATCCTGCTTTCCAGGGTGGTGTTTCATTTGGGTACCCTGCTACACTAGCACAGAGATACAACTTCCAGACAGGAGCAGCTTGGAATTTGGGGTGAATGCATTGGTCACTGTAAAGAGAGTGTTCACACCACTGTAAAGAGAGTTATGTTAACAGTGCTTGGGGAACCACTTAATGGTCAACTGCCAAAAGAGGTCCTGTGCCACCAAAGCTGAAGGCTGTGCTTTCCAGCACCTGTGCCCACAAATGTTTGACAACTATCGTGTTCATGCATGTGTGAAAATGGAGCATCCCAAGCTGGATTGGCATTTTATATGTTGGCCTTTTAAATATCTGCCCACGCAGGTATCTAAAAGCACCCTCTTCCTTGGACTGGACATTCTAAACATCACAATCCTTTCATCAGAAATTGGCTTGTAGCAACTTCAGCACTGGCTTGATGATGCACACTGCTTGAAATATTGATACTCTTCATCTTGCTGCCTTTTCTCATCCATTTCCTCCTTGGGTTGAGCCAACACCTGTGGTCCCATATGGGCAAATCTGGCAGGTGCACAGGATGGATAACAAGCTCTGGAATATATTTTTCCAAGTGTGTCATCTGGCTTATAGGAGAACTCTGGCTTAGCTGTACTGCCAGTACTGGAATGACTCTGGAGCTGTCTCCCAGTCAAATGGTTGTAGAGCTGGCTGGCTTGCTTTGTTTTCCTGGACAGTGTATTGTCTTCCTTAAAAAAAAAAAAAAAAAAAAAAAAAAAATATATATATATATATATGTATATATTCCCTTTTCACTGTGAGAAATATGGTCCATATGAAACATCTGACATCAAACCCCTGTTTTAAATTCCTCCTTCAATCTGTGTACTAGGTCCATTAAGATAAAGAGAAGTCTTTTTCCAGTGTCTATATATGTTTGTGTTGTAGCTGGGAGAGGAATTCTAGGAACTACCTGTGTCTCTGCTTCTGAAATCCAAATCTCAGCTCTAAGAATGAGTGCAGAATTCTTTGCTTGCAAAACCACAGCTGTGCTTAATGACCATAATGGAGATGAAGCAGCACATTTTCTTGCAAACATTAATAACTCCTGTGCACATTGTCAACATTTTGCAACCACGTTTTCAAACCACGGCATGTTTTTCTGAGGACAGCTGCTTGAGGAAAGCCTTTCTTGCTACCAAATGCTGGCACTTGGTTGCAAAGGTCTGCTCTCGATTTAAAGAGTAAAAATACAACAGGACTGGTGGCCCAGCACTAGAAAAATCAACAACCAAATAAATCTGCTAGCTATTATTGATCTTCATTTCCCCCCAAATGGTATCGGAATTCAGCATTCCTCAGGCTGAAGGGAATGAGGAGTTCATTTTTGAGTACTTGCCATAGTGCATATGTCAGTACTTGCCACTGACTTTCCCCCATCACAACCATCTGCAGCCCTCCTGAACAAAATCATGTGCAGCATTGTGTTTAATGTTCCTGAAAGAAAAGGGAACATGTAATAATTATTTTAAAATAAACACCAAAGGGACAAGTACTGTGTTCTTTGGCTTAATTCATACATGGATGAAATCATTTCTCTGAGCAGTCCTGCCAATGTCTTGTTTCAAAGTCTGAGCCTTGGAGGAGGGCTGCAATCACTGAATGAAGTGTTGGCCATGCCTCCCTCCTCCCGCCCTGCTCCCGGCTCCACGGCAGCTCAGCGAGCTCAGCCACTGCTGCACCGTGTCCGAGGAGAGAAGCCATGGAATATCTGCTCAGGATAAGAATATAGCACCATGTCCAGGGTGAGGAGGCATGGAACACCTGCTCAGGATAAGAATATAGCACAGGCACTGAATGTGAGCTGGAGCCTGGGTGCCCTGCGGCAGCCGGCTCAGCTGCCTTGGCACTGGCTCCCCACTTCGCCTCCACCTCAGCATGGAGCAAACACATGTCCCGATGGCACTGTCCATTGTTGGCTCAATGCCTCCAAGAACCTGGGATCAGCCTGCTCCCCGTGGTGGCCTGGGGCTGAGTGGGTGCCCCCGTGGGTGCCATGTGTGCTGCTCTCCCACCTGGCACTGAGGTGCTGTGGCTGTGGCACTGGGGCTGTGCTGCAGCCTCTGCTGTGTCCAGCTCCAGTTCATGGGCTCCAGCTGCTGGTGTGGGCAACATTAGACAACTGTGCAGTTTAAATCTGTTGTGTGTGTATTAGATACACGTGCTTGTTCTCTCTCTCTCTCTCTTTCTCCTCCCAGTCTCCCTCCCCTTATTTGCAATATTTGGTGACAGAGGCACAGAGAAGGGCTCCAAGTTCAATATGTGGCATAGCCCATCCTGAAAATCACACTGCTCTGCTTGGCTCAGCCCACAAGAGAAGGGGCCATTAGGCTGGATGTATGAAGATGCTGGGATACCTATGGGTTATTCATGGACACCTGAGGTCAGGCATGGTGAATTACAGAGTAATGTCTAGCTCACATGTATTTCAAATATATTTTTGCTTTTTTTTTTTATAGCTGATGGGCACAGGAAGAATTGTCACTTGTGTGATGGTGCAGAGGTGCAGAAGTCAGGGCATGATGACCTCTGCAGTGTCATGGCCAGGGCTGTGCACCTCTGCTACCAACATGCCAGGACAGAGGACCAGGGACTTGGCAAGGGCATTTACCACCTCTTGGCAACCACTGTCCAGTTTAATTTTTAATTACCTTCGAGGCCAATCTCAAGATATTACCAATGCCCTCAGAGCGAGTTGCGTCAGTCTGTATTCAGAAATCACAGTGAAAACTCAAACTTTGCTTTGGCATTCATTCTGAGGAACATTTTAAAACGTTAGTATAATTGAGATGAGACCCTGTAACTGACCTGTGTTTTGTTTTTAATTTCCAAATCATTATCTGATTTCCCTGTGATGGTGCCTATCTTGTCAAACAGAACAGGTTATTGACACTGTTTAATTTTTGTTTATAGGAAAATTTGCAAAACCTTCTTCCACCCAGGACTCCATAATTCCCACTTAGTGATAATTGAAAGAAGTGGGCTTCATCTTGTCTGCACAAGGCTGACTTTCCCCCATTAGGATCATTGCTTTAGCTCTGAACCAGAACCAGCATAATTCACACCAATGTATGCTGTGCCAACATGAGGGACATTTACAGACAAACCATCCCGCACTAGTAGACAGCACAGAGTCAGAACATAAATGCTTCAGAGGCTTGCAGCCATCTCAGTGCGAAGATGCTGATCCAGTGAGCAACATCCTGAACAGATGTCTGCTCTGTAACTGCTTGTGTGCATGTTAACACTAGCAGGTGATGATCTGACCACCAGGCTGGGTGTGTACGGGTGTGTGTGGGTGTGCAGGGGGTTAGTGTGAAAGAGGACGATTTTCTGGATGCTGACATCTTGATGTATGGTAGCATTTGATGAAATGCATCGTTTACCCTAAAGAGGGGCCTGATCAATCACAACAGGTTGAGCTCTGTCTACCTAGTCTTAGCCATGTGAGTCGGTGGCTAGGGAGGAAATTGTTACTCTCCAGCTCAAGTGAAATGAGTCATGAAGAAGCAAAGATCCTGTGTGAGTTTGATACAATGTTCACTATGTCTTGGAAGAGCTATTTTAAGAAGAATTTGGCCAGAATCCTCGACTTTTGATTATTCTTCTTTCCTTCTCCTTGCATTTTACTGTTTCCCTGTAGCATGTTCTAAACATTGTCTCTTGATTTATATCTGTAAATAAATCTCCTTATTTATGGGGATGTAATGTCCCTGGGGTCCAGGAGGCCCCAGCCATTCCATGTAGCTGAAAGAGACGTTACCTAAGTGGACCATGAATCAGAAGTGGGACAGACAGGGAGAACTATTTTTACCAACCCGCTTGACTTGTGAGGAGGTCGGCCCAAAAGGCAAGTGGGGGCAGCTGTTGGGGGGGACTGGGAAGGTGTTAGGAATGATACCCTGGGGTATAATTTCTGAGTGTTACAAGGTGCTGTGCTGAATTATGGAACAGTGGAAGGAAGCAGGAGAGACACTGGGAAAGCTGTTCGTGTGCTATCTAAGCAATAGCCAGGACATTCTTGACAGAGGAAGAAAGGTAGAAATTGGAGGTAGCTGCTAAAATGAGTAAGTTACTTTTGGTTGTTTGCTTGCCAGAAGCAACCTGATAGAAAATGTGTAGCAGCTGGAGTTGGGTTGGTCACAGTATCGTTAGGATGGAGCTTTTCTTGCAGCCCAGTAGGCTTTGCTTCCACTCTTGCATCCGTCTGATGTCATGAAGTAGTGCCTAGTGTTAGCAGTGCCATTTCTGGCCAGTGTCCACAGAGGGGCTACCTTTCCATTCTGTATGTTTGAGTGTGAAGCTTATAGGAGGTTTCTGCTTCTCTTGGGATAAAAAGTCCATATTTTTCTGGACAGGTTCTGATTGGAGAGATGTGGTGTTATCCACAACAAATTAAGGTTATGAGGAGTGCCAGTATCTGTCACCTGACTTTTCTGTGTTTATGGCCTTTTTTGGTAGGGTAGAAACCTTGTCCTTAGACAAGTATAATTTCCATTGCCTTCACTGAGAGATTTCACAGACTAGGGATCAAAAGTCTTTCCTTGATTTTTTTTTTTTTAATTGGTCTTTATTTTTTAGGAATTTGTTTTACCCATTTATCTTGGTAATAATACTGTGCTTGCTCATCTCAGTGAACTGGAGATGAAGAATGGCTCTATGTAGTTTTACAGATAGTTTTATTGTTGCTGGTAGGGTCTTGAACTATAATTAGAAAAGTAACTGTCTTGGAAATGCTGTCTTCTCACTCAAAATATATGTTCTGGCTTGACTTTGAGTCTAGGCTTTTACTGTGAGTGATTACTAAAGATAATGTGTTTATTTTAATAAACTAACAAATGTTCTACTAGCACATTATGTTTAAAAACATTTTCATTGACTCTTTCCTTAAAAGGCTCTAATTTCACAGGAAGATTGAGTCTTCTGCATGAAAAATAGAAAGATTTGAGTAAAACCAAGAAATATTTCAGGTGAAAAATATTATTAGAAAGTTCTATGTCAGGCCATCTTCACGTCCACACTTTCTCATATGGGCCTGACCCCATCTCTGTCCTGCTGTAGTCACAGAATTGCCACCTTTCACTGCTTCCCTTTGCTGTGTGAGGACATCACAGTGCACTGGGAGGTGCAGTTCAACCAACTATTTTCATGAAACAAGGAGCACATCATTTAAAAATTAAAATATTTGTTTATATTCCCTCTCCCCCCCAAAAAACCCCAAAACCTTAGCACTTCTGCAAAGAGAGGGAAAAGTGCTGGCATAGGCAGGCAACTGACTGAATTCCTTTGTATGTCACTTCAACACACTTACTAGCTTAGAAATGGTGACAATGTCCTCTTGCTAGTAGTGAGGTAAGTGGCAGAAGGCAGCCAGTACTCTTATCAACTCCCTTGAGGAGTTTGGGGAGTGACAAAGAAGAAAAATCATCTTTTGTCTTGCACATAGACCAACTATGATATGTAATCACAGAAAAAAAGAGCACAGAACCAGCCAGTCTTTGTCAGCTGTCTAATTATAGCTACAGCCAACTAAATAGCCAGCAACATGCAGTCCTCAGTTAAATCTGCTGTGAGCAGAAATTGCTGTTAGGGCCCAGAGACGCGGGGATAGTGAGGAGCTGCACAGAAGTCATGCAGGGAAAAATGGTTTGAGGAAAAGAACAGCTCTGTGGTCCCCCAACTTTGGGGACTGAGGAACTGAAATGCTAATATTAACAGGACATGACTTTTTTGTTTTGAAATTCAGTGTGTGAGTCACCCAGAGATGCTGAGGACGATTATTCAGCCAGTCTCTGTGATACTTTTGAAGAACTTTCCTGCTGAAAACTTCCCTTCCCTTTGCTTTCCTTTTCCTTTCCTTTGGCCTCTTTTATGCTGTTTTGACACTGGTAGGATATGAGGTTGCCACTCTTGTCAAAACACAGAAAAAAACCCCTACTAAATAGACAACCCTCCTGTGCTTTTAATACAAAAGAATGCTGCTTGTGTGCGGGCAGCTGTGATCAGAGTAACAGCACTGAAAATATAAGATAAACACATGATAAGCTGGCTAAAATGTCTGGGAGGTGTCTGGGTTGCAATATTAATAGGAGGACTCAGAGACTCTGTGAAAAAATCCTGAAATCAGTTACAGAACACTTCGATAGCTATTTTTTAAACATGAACAGTACGTTTACTTTTCCTTCTTTCCATGTCCATTCTCTCTTAGGATTCTCCTGTGGAGAAAATCCCTTCCTCAACTCTTGCTACAATCATCTGTTGTCTCCTTCACTTCTGATCAGGTGCACCCCAGACCCTCAGGCTGTATTAATGGTTTGATTCAGTAGCAATAGCTGAATGATAGGGGAATAGATACGATCAGCTTTTTCCTCCTGAAGCAGTTCTCTAGGGAATCATGAGTTCAAAAATGAATGAGGTCTTCCTCATAAAAAACCCAAACACCTCATGGTCTCGGGGATGTTTAAATGCAAGCTGAAAAATGCCCTGAGTTTTTCTACCAGGAGCACATGAGTGCAGCCCGTGCCCGCTGGGAGCTGTGCAGCCAGAGCCGGCAGCACCGGGAGGATGCTGCCAGGTGGAGAAGGGAAATGAGCTCCTCTCTGCCCCTCTCTCCCTCACCTCCACCTCCCTCCTGCCTCTGCCGGGTCAACAGCGAGGAGTGAAGGGAAGGGCTCCATCTGCTGCCATCTTTTCTTTTTCTTTAGGAGCCTGGCAGCCAGTGCTTCTAGACCAAAATGCTTTCAGCTTTAGACTGTGGGATTCTAACGCCCTCAATGCACACCTCCGAGGAGAGGGGTGGTATATACAAGCCCATCACTCACAGCTAAAGGGCATCCACAGGAGCCTTTAGGTCTAGAAAGACATAGATGCACAAAACCAAAGACATGTTACTGATAATTTGCTTCTATTTATTCTCCAAGACCAGCGTAAAGGAGTTTAAAGTCTGAATTAATTCTTAGCTGTGCACTGAAGTTGACAGAGTTAGATCAGGACTGTGTTTGGCAGGATTTCCATATCCTGCAATTCAACATGGAATATGCAATCATCTGACAGAAGGTTCAGTATGTTTAGTTGTATAACTGTTAGAACAGATAAAGGATCAGCCAGGCAAACAGTGAAATATGAAAACGGTTCTCGTAAAAACATCCCAGCCTTGGGGCATGCATCTGCCAAAACTACTCCGTGGTGACATGAATGGACATAGCATTTAACTACTCTCCAAGAGGAGAGAGGATTACAAGGAGGTGGGGAAAGCAGAAGAAGCCAGAGCAACCCTGCCAACAATAGCAGGTTGCAATACTTAATCTCAGTGCTTGTGCCAATGCGCTTTGAATCTGCTGTTGTTTTTATGAGGAAAAATGCAGAAAAGACTAATCTGTGTATTTATGTCTGTCTGGAAATGTTATAAGTGCCGTGTGGTCATTTTGATTCCAGAACCAATGGGGTCGGTATTCCCAGGATGGGGAGACTTGGACAGGGTACCAGAACTCAGCCACTACACGTGGGACTGAAAGAAGAGAGAGTTGACTAAATGGAGGGATTCAGCAAAGTGCGAGATAAACCACAAACTCTACCCACACTCCCAAATAACAGAATTTTCTGGGGCTGTTTCAGCTCAGGGCTACAGCCTGTAGGGCCTTGAGAAGTTCTAGAACATTGTCTTCAGTCCTCTCAAATAACAAAGTCACCTAATTTACTCATTTGTTTTCTGCTATGAATATAACTGTTATTTTGTGGGAGTTTACACTGGCAACATGAGCTAGAGTGAGCTGCAAGCTTTAATGAACACAGACAAGTGCAACAGAGAGGCAGTGCTTGACTTTTTGTGGGCACATGTATGCAGGTGACAGGTACAGCACATAATTTATTGATCAGTATTGGTACAGGGCAGGCTTAACATGACAGAAGCTTGTTGGGGGCTTTGGGGTCAGGTTTTGTTACTGGTGACAGAGCAAGGAGGAAGCAGGTTTTCCATGGGTTTTTTGACAGATCTGCAGAAGTGGGTTTGGATTCACTGGGACATGTATTCCCTGAGGGAGGTGGAGGAATAACACAGATGATTTGCTGCTACTTCATACTACTCTTTGGTTATACAAAAGGATAATACACTGATCTGTCTTTCCTATCTGATCCTGCCATGGTAGTCTCCATGCTGTCTAAGGGTTTGTTTGATAATGTGTCTCTGGTGGTTTGTGCAGTTTTGCTTTAATCCAGCTAAATCTTAGCTCTGTTTGACTGGTAAAAGACAGTGACACGTAGGAGTAGGGCTTCTTTGGCTTTCTTTGTTGGGTAGGACAGATATTTGGCAGCTGAGTTTCCCAGGGACCTAGGGATTAAAAAGAACCTTGAGTTTCTTTCTTACTTGAAAGTCTCCATCACTCCAAATTTAACATTTTTCTTCTATATAGGCTGTAAACTACTGCAGGGAAGAAACATTTTCCAGATGAGAGTGCTACATAAATGGTGTGGTAGGATGTCAGTTAACTGTGATAGGAGTTGCACATCTCTACAGTACTCATGAGATCTCTTTTGACAATGAAGTGTCATTTTGGAGATAAATGAAACATGTGGATAGGTAAGAAGGTGAAAATTAGCATGATCCTTGCCTAAAATTGATTTATGTGAGCTTCAAGAAAGATTACTTGGTGAACTGGGCTAAACCTAGGCTAGCCTGACCCTAAAAGGGTTTTCTGCTTCTGTAAAAACTTTTATCTTTCAATGTCTCTGTATCTGTTAGTGTTCCTACAGTTTTTAAGGAATGGAAAGAGCATTACCACCATAATGGTGCTATATTTTGATGTTCACTCAAGTTTGTGACTTTCCAGATCCAAATCTGAATGTCTAACGTGATAGCCTTACACAGTGTAAATGAGATCTGAAGTTGCTGTGCAAATGGGAGTTTCAGCTGAGGTGGAAGGCAGAACCATTTCCTTTGGAAAAGGAGGAGATAACAAGGAAAATGAATGTTCAACAATGGGGGTACTTTAAGTACAGATTCCCACATGTTTTGCTGTAATTTGTCTTGATAATGCTGTGGAAACCCGCTTTTCCTTCTGTTGTCCTGGATCAAATCTCCCAAAGATACGAGATGGAGACAAGGAGAAACTGTCCTTCAGATAGAAAAAAAACCCAGATCAAGCAGCAAATAAATAAACTTTGTGTAGTCAGATACAGTTGCTGCATACCTAAAGCTGTAATATCATATGAAGTTTATCAGAGGGGTTGGAACACTTACACTGGTGTCCTTGCCAAATTTCTCCTGGGCAAATTGTTATCCATCTTCCCAAATCCTTTTGGCAGTTTCTACTGGAGAAAGAAAAAAAGTTTGCCATGTGCTGAGGCCCTGGACTGCACTTAGGTTGGGGCTCATGCCCTGTCCCTGTGCATGGTCCCTACCTGAAAAAGGGAACACTGACATGTGCTGCAGGTCAGTTATCCACCAGGATGATAACTTGGGATGGGAGATCAGGGAAGGAATTAGAGAGAGGCTCAGAGCCTCTTTGGTGAGGTGGGCCTTAGCAGACGAGTGTGTTCCTCATCCCCTGCTCCAGACACCTGTGTGGTGCTCCTGTAACAGCTCCAAGCCTCGCTCCCTTTGATCCGTAGAGACAATCGCCTTTCCCGGGCATTGTGGGTGGGTGAAATGACTCTTGCAAGCACGTAGCACAAATGAGTTGTACGAATGCCACAGTACATGGAAGAAATGTGAGTCATAAATCATCATTAACATCTGCTGGAAAACATATCTGTGCCCCAACACAGTACCCACGATTGGTGTCATTTGGTATGTTTGGGACACAAATCCATAAGGATTGAGACTAATGGCTGCTTTAACAGGCGTGTCAGTTTGGGCTTAATGAATTTGTTAATATCAAGCAACTTTCTCTCCCCAAACAATGGTGTTGGTAATTCACAAGCTGTTATTCTTGGAGCCCCACTCTAACAAAAGCCAGCCTCTCTGTCTGAATGTTGCTGCTTTCATATTTTACTGCAGAAATTACACAAAAATATTTGGCTTGTCTAATGAGGGCTTGACGATATAGTATATATTGCTGAAAATGTGTCATCACATTATTCCTACAAAAACAAACTTTTGTGTTTTTTTTCCTTGTCCATTGGCATTTTGCTAGTTCAAACTGGGGAATATGGGATGTCTGTGTAACTTGTCTAATAATACAAAACAAATGATACGGGTGTAATGCTGGAATTATCATGGCTACAGAGATTGTTCCTTTGCACTTACACTTGTTTTCCTCCCTCTTTAGATCTACAGGCTTAGACTGCTCTTGGCATCTGGAGTTTCAAAGGCTTTAGGAACACGCGGTTTGTCCTCCCTGAATGTCCTTATTAATCCATGTTCTTATGTGCTAGATCATGCAATTTGTTTTGCAGGAGGCCTTTAGGGCCAGGAAAGCTTATTGTGGTTATCTAATCTGACCTATTTCATTATGGAGGTCACTGAATAGGCCCCTCAGGATTTCCTGCAGCTGGGAGAGAGAGTACTTGAAGAAAGTTTTCCATTGTAATCAGAGATGGCTGAAGGCTTTTTGGCAGTGTAGGCTAAAATTTCTTTTCAGGGTAGCAGCAGAATGGGTTGTGAGAGAAGAAGGGCTGGAAGGGGCCAGGAGATTTCAGGAGATGGGGATGACAATGCTGGGATCAGTCAGGAGGACTCCAGTAGGCAAACTTTTGGAGACCACGAGCGTCAAACAGGCTCAGGAAACATCACAGACAACTGCAGAGAAGATATGGAGGTGATTAAGGTCATTTTTTGGCAGGTGTGTTTCAGAAGGAGGTCACAGGGCCAGGCAGTTTAAAACTGAAGCTTTACAGGCTGGAGATGGAGAAGAAAAGTCATGGATTCCAGAGAGGGAATGGAAGTGATGAAACTTTTGAGCGGTCTGAGTGGAGGGCAGGAGGGATTTGAGAGACATGAGTTTGAGGGAACTGTCACTTGAGGTAGGGATCCTCACCTGATCCAACCCTTTCCCCTCTGGATTTACAGCTCCTATACTTCAAAGGAGGGTGAGCCCCACAGCCTAAGCCCCAGCTGACCCCCTGGGGCAAGAAACACCCCCCCTATCTGTGCCGTTCCTATTTGTCTTACCTTGTGTCAGGGGACTAACCCAAATGGATGGGAAGAGAGCTACAGGTAGGCAAGGGTCTTGAGGAGGAGACACCTGGGCAACAGTCCTTTCTGCTGCCAGGAGTATTAGGGTGCACCACAAGCTGCTTCCCACTCCAGCTGTGCCCCACCATTGTTCCCAATCCTTCCCTTGGGGCAGGATCAGGGCATTACCATGGCATCCAGCTGTGCTGTGCTTTGGCTCAGAGGGGTCCTCCACCTCTTTCCTGGCACTGCATGAGAAGGCAGCTTGTGGATCCCCCTTCCCACTGCTCTGGGCTCAACCCTCTCACCTGCTGCTATGATTTGGCTCTGATCTTATATAAAAGCCACACAAGTGGTGGAGAGTCTACCAAGGCTCTTGGTAAGTAATTTCAATGAGTGATACAAAAACCATACACCTCTTTACTGGTTTGAATCTATTTACCATCAGAAGCATGGGAGAAAAAGAAACAGAGAAGAGAAGTGCAAATTTTGCAAGGCTGGTCAACAGTTTGAAAAAAGGATAGCAAACACAGCTTTTCTCTAGATGCAAGGTTAGAAACACAGGGCAGAAGAAAAGAGAAGAGGCTGACATGAATTGGATTAGGCAGCTAATGAAGGATTGAAGCAATACATTATATTGCTACTGTGGAGGAAAACAAATACCTTCCTCCCAGAGATGAGAGATGAGGAAAGAAGTGGATATTTGTTCAGCACAGAGTGCAAAAACCTGGTGGTTGTCGTGTCAGAATACAGTACCACTGGCTCTGTGAGGAGGAAAGTGTGGAAGAGTTAAGACTTCCAAACCTGGACTGAAGATTTATAAACTGTTCTTGCAAAATGAAAGCAGAACTTTCCTTTGATAAACAGAATTTGTCAAATATCATATCTTTTGCGTCCAGTTTGGTATTCCCTCTCCAACACTGCCCAGACCTGATTTCTCAGAGGAAGACAGTGTGTTTTGTGTAACACACACACACACACACACACACACACACGGAGTATCTCAGTCTTATGGAGGCGAATCAGGCCACACATGGACACCTAAGTCCCATTTTGTTTTCCCGACAATCTCTAATCCAGTTTTGGGCTGTGCACTCTCTCCTTTTTCAGTAGCCACACCACTTAACCTATGACTGGAAGCAAAGTTAGCGCACTGAGGACTTCCTGAAAGGCCATTCATTTTATGACACAGAGGAAACCCCATAGAATAAGGGGGCAAAAGAGACCATAAAACCAGACAATACTATTCCTTGCTGGATACTGGCCTGAGTGAGCCAGAGGAAAGGGATATAATCTGAGAAGGAAAGCAGAACAAAATAGGGTGCCCCTGCATCTGCTTACCTGGTTTATTATCATAAAATTATAGAATATCCTGAGTTGGAAAGGACCCACAAGAATCATTGAGTCTAAGTCCTGGCCCTCCACAGGACAACCCCAAGAACCACCACATACCTGAGAGAGTTGTCCGAATTTTTCTTGAACTCTGTCAGGCTTGGTGCTGTGACCACTTCATGGGGAGCCTGTTTCAGTGCCCAACCACCCTCTGGGTGAAGAATCTTATTCTAATATCCAGACTAAACCTCCCCTGACACTACTTCAGGCCATTCCCTGAGGTCCTCTCACTGTCACTACAGAGAAAAGATCAGAACCTGCCCCTCCACTTCTCCTCATGAGGAATCTGTAGACTGTGATGAGTTCTCGTCTTTTACTCCTCGCTATTACTAACAGAGAAATACAGACATACCATTTTCCAAATGGAAATTAAAATCAAAATGGCTTTTTTGAGAATTGATCCAGGTCCTGGGAAAATATTTGCCGAGGTCCATCTCTCATAAAAATGTTTCTGGTGGCAGTGTTTTTCCTTCAGTTACTGAAGGAAAGGCGTGTTATGGAGAAATAAGGTCATCCCTGGTGAGGAGTGGGGGTCCAGGCAGCTGTTCCAGGTGTGCCTTGGGGCTAGTACACATCTGGATGCACTAGGTGGCAGGATCTGTCTGCAGCAGTGAAACATGCTGTGGGAATGGTGTTTGCACTGGACAGAAAGCAGGTGGAGAGCATATTTCCTCAGAGATGCCAAAAATGAGTCCAAAAGATCTCTATCTAAAGATGGTATGCAATTCATTACCAAATGCAAAACAGACTGCTCCAGCATAGCTCACTGATGAGCAAGAGACTCACATTTTGTTGATTGAAAAGGAAAAAGGGGATATTTTGCTATCAAAATATCTACAAGCCTTGTCTTCAGGTAGAGAGACATGGGAAACAGCTCAGTGTCCTCTTCCTCTGCCTGTTTGATATTCAATAAATTTAAAACCGAATTGCTCATTAAATCTTGAGCAGACAGGGATTCATGTCTGCTCTCATATCCTGCTCTTGGCCTGACAGAATCATAATTTGATTCTTGCTTGGAAACTGTGCTCGAGAGCAGCAAACAGCAGGTGCGTGAGAAGACCTGAGGTGTTCCCCAATGAAAGCCTGACCTTGTTTGAGAAGCCTTGGTCCAGGGGAGGGCTTTCTGTGAAGAGAGGGTTATTAGAGAGGTGCTGGTAGCAGCTGTGGTGGCAAAGATACGAGCAAAAGGAGAAATCATATCCTTGCTTCTGTGGAGGGGGATATTGAATTGATGTGATTTGGCTGAAACTACATGAAATGTTAATAACAGGGCCAATATTGGTGCCAAATAAGCTCCCTGGAGCCCCAAGTTTGGATGTCCAGCCATGTCTGGTGTGAAAGCAGGTGGTAGCTGCTTTCTGAGGTATGGGCCAAAGATGTTGATGCTGTCTGACAAAAAGAAGATAAAACTTGGGAACAGCAACAAACTTGACCACAATATTGGAATGTTCTCACCCTGAAAGTGTAGTCTGGTGAAGAGACAGGTCCTGGTTTTCCCCACTGTAAAGCATTCGGGTTTCAGCCTCTCTCTGCAGATTCCAACAGGTCACACATTAAGTATGTGTTTCCTAGATGAGATCCACAGGATCTCTGCTGGGAAAGATCTCTGAGTCACAAAAACTTGAAAACTGTTAGTGTGGTTGTAGACTTCTGCCTTTGTACTTCAGAGGCATAAACATAAAAGACAGGTCCACACCAAAAGGGGAATCTTCATGCTCTGCTCCTGTGAGGGATTCTGAAAGGTCTTTTTTTTTTCCAGACTAACAGCATGAATATAACCTGGCATTTTTAATTTTAAGCCATGACTAAATGAACTTTAGGTCATGCCTTCATAAGGAATTCAGTTGTTTTGGCTCCTTTCTGACAAGCAAATAGTGAAAACCAGGTGGTGGACAAGACTCTGACACACTATACCTTTATGTGTCCTTCTGAAGAATCCACCAATGATAAGGCAATATAGCTTCTTTCCCCCCCAGATCTGCAGAGTATGCTTTCTATTTCATGCAGGTTGCAGTGCATATTGGCTCATTTTTTCCTATAGCAGCCTCTGGTCAACTGGTCCTGTTGCACATAATTAATTTTGACAGTCATCATCTGATCCCTCTTCCCACATCACTTGCTGCTTATACCACTGTAATTACAGCCATTGCTTAACTTCTTCTGATCTACAAAATGTTGAAAGACAGTGTCATTTTCTCTTTAAGATCCATCCAGACCAAAACCTATGTTTGATTTGATATACTTGGACTGACAAATAAAACCACAGGTAAGAAAAATAAACCTGTGGATTCTTTGCCAGGTAAGCAAAGGAGGAAAGTAAAGCTGCCCTGTTCCCTGCTTTCCTTTTCTTGTGACTGAAAAGTAAACTGGCAGAGGGAAGCATCCCATGGCATAAAGTCAAAGGGGAAATTTCATTGCCCTGTCTGTATTTGAGGACCATGGAAAGGGATATCAGCTTCCCGGGATGATGTGGAGCCAGGTGTGGTGTTTGCTTTTGATGGGGAATGGAGCAGGGAATGCATTCCTGGTTGTTCTTGGATTGTGCAGCCAGGGCCTGGGGTTGCTGCTTCCTCCTCAGGTCTGATTCCCCACAGAGCATCTCCAGTGTAGGCCAAGGGCCCGACAGGCTGGCTGCACACAGGCACCAGGCAGGACCCTCAGGTCCCACCCTGGGTGCTTCCAGGACAGTGAGATTTTACTTGCTTGGAGGCCATAAAAACACCTTAACAAAAGCCGGCATAAAACTCGGACAACATTGCAGAGCAAGGGAAAAGAAAATCCTCCCAAGCTGAAGAGCTGCATTTCAATTGTGTGTGACCACTTGTGTGTTAACTCTACACCTCTGGCTTTTTCACTGCTTCACAAGGTCCTCCTACCATAGGCAATTATCCCCTCTCTCCTCTCTGCTTACCCCAGTTAGTCATGCCTCCTTTTCTTCTATTGGCCGATTTCAATTTCCCCACCTCTTCTCACCCATGTTTTCTCTTCCCGTCTTTCCTCTCCGGTGCTTTACCAAGATCCTTTGCCAGTGTGAGTGCTGTTTTACATTAGCTAAGCCCAACACTCATCCCACCTCCTTCCAGCAGACAAACCTGGAAGAGGTCAAGGCAAGATCAGGAGTGGCAATCCGAATCCACCAGCAAAACACACAGAGCTAGCACATATGGATCAGTGACTATTACTTTGGCCCCAGGAACAAGAGAGCACTGGTAATCACAGGAGACAGAGTGTTTTTGGCAGTGTAGGGGAATGAGATCTAGTCAGGACTTTCCAGGTGCAGCTTTATTTCCATTTCTGAAAAAAGGCAGTGAGGAGGGAACATGGATAGCCTAGGATGAAGCATGTCTGTCTGTGGGACGACAAGCAGGATTTCTAGCCCATGTTTACAACAGCCTATCAAGTCTGAGGAGCTGTCTGCAGCCCCAGGAGTAGCCTGAGCTGGTATCCAAGTACAGCAGGTGGACTTTCCTCTTGTAAATGCTTATTTGTTTCCAACAATGGTTCCACCAGACACCAGTCAGCCTTGACCAGGCTGAGTTCACTCAGCTAGGACCTCAACTCAATCACTTGTTTTTGGTTTGTCTGGGAAAGAAAAAAAAAGGAAATGAGAGAAAAAGAAATCCCAGGAAAAGTGAACGTTTCTGAGAATGATGGTTGTTTGCTGTTTCGCTTCAATTTTATATGAACTATTTGGATTGGCTAAAACAGAGCTGCCAGGTGGCTAAACATGCCGAGTGAGTGTGGTCAGTGCCTGGGACACGCACTGTGCTCAAAGCATCCAAAAAATTACTCCTGACCTTCATTTAGTCTGCCAATCACTGCAGGCTGCCCTTACATCACATTTTCTCACTAGCCAGTAACAGATTCATAGAAATTAGGGATGGAAAAGACCTGTTAGGTCACACAGTCCATTTCCCCCCCTTCCTTCTCTCTGCTTCCTGAAGGTCAGCCCAGGGCTGTTCCCTGCAGTGTATTTTCTAGTGCTTTGTCCAGTCTTATTTCAAATGACTCAAGTGGTGGGGCTGCCAGCATTTCCCTCTGGGAGTCTAATGGGCTTCACTGTTAATTTTTTCCTGATTTCCAGCCTGAAATATCCCTTTGCTGGTTTTGTCTCATTACCCACTTGCACCACCCTCCACAGTTCCTCTCCGTCCTCCTTATTAGCAGTGCTAACACTCCACGCTGAGAAAGCACCAGTTAGCTGAGAATTCAAAAGTGTTTTGCAGAAATCAGGCACTAGTGCTTCCTTTAGAGCCATTGCAAAGGAAAATTAAGGAGCTGGGAGGGAAAGTGAGTGTTGACTACAGTCAGACACAAAACTCAAATCTCCTAGCTCATTTCATGGCCTGAGTAGATAAAAACCTGTTCTCACCTCTCCAGTCAAATTTACACACAGCAATTTGAAAATGAGCAGAGAAGAGAAGGTTTTGATATTGATCACAGCAATCCCTTGACACTTCAGTTTATTGAAGTGGTGACTGGGAAGAAGGTTCAGAGTCTTTTTCTATTCCATCATCTTCTCCCAAAAAGATGTCTTATTGATGTTTGGACTTAGCAATATCCAGAGCTTTTTTTTGAATAGGATGAGGCAGGTTGCCAGTGTTTTCTGACTAGATAAGGTCTCAACCCAAATTTCTGGATGCAAACAGATACCATAGTAGACTGGCTTCAGCTCCAAGCTTCACAGCTGGGCCTTGTCTCTAACGATACATTGAACTAAAATCCCAGCTCCAAACACGCACAGTATCAGATAGGGATTTTGAGCCTTCAGCCTCCGTCTGCTCAAAGAAGAGATGCTTTCTCATATACCATTCATCAAGTGTTTTCAAAACCACTCTGACTTTTTAGGTCAGGTCTTACTTCCTGGGAGACCTTTGCAAAGGTGCTTATTAATCTGTGATAACGTCATCCTAGCTTTATCCTAGTGCTCGTTGATGCTCTTTGAAGCAATCTGACATGGCGAGAGCCCAGCCTGCGAGGTCCCGTGAGGACTGGGCCCACAAAAAGAAGAGATGGAAGAGACCTACAGGATTAGCTCATCCTGTTCATTCCCCCGCCAATACAAGCCTGTTCCCCACGGTACATTTTCCAGCGCTGTGTCCAGACTGATCTTATTTTTAAGTGATTCATATGATAGGGTTTCCTCCAGTTCCATTGGTGACTGGATGGTTGCCAGAACATTTTTTCCCCCCCCTTCCTTTGACTTTGCCTCCTTGGATTCAACCAGAATTTTGAGGTCTGCAATTTGTACTGAGCATAAACTGGCAGTGAGTAACTGCAGAGAAAATTTTGACTTTATCCTTGAGGATAACCTTGAGTTTTCTTGAGGCAAACAAATCTCTGACAGAGCCAAGAAAAGTGTTGTTTCAGAGAGACTGGGCTGTTGGTGAAAGCTGCTTGTGAAGGACAGATGTGGGTTGGTTTGAAAGCACCTCTCCAAGCCTTCAGGCTGACATCAGTGGTACCACTGAGGTTTCTGTCCTGGCTGCCAAACTCTCATGGCTGGCAACTGGGATTGCTTTCTTCCCTGAATTTACAATGACAGTCTGAATTTCAGGGCCATGCTGGGCCTATAGCCAGTGTGTAAGAAGTGGGGTTGGCCAGGTGCATTGCTGCAAGTGTAGCTCCTTTTTTTTGCCATCCCATGACATAAACGCTTCAGTTACTCATTGCCACACAGTTTTCCCTCCTGTGTCTCGTCACTGTCCTGTGCACTGTTTGGAGTTCTTGGGTACTGATGTTTGTGTCCTCAGGATCTCATCCTTCATGAATTTCATGAATTGCCATCTGGAAAATCATTTGGGATGGGCAATATGACCAGATTTTCTGTGGTCTTCAGCACTTGTCTGTGGGCAGCTGTGTCCTCAAAAGGACAAAGCCCAGCTCAGGAAAGAGCTGCAACTAGTAGCAAGGCTCCCATTATGAAAGGACCAAGGTTTCCCCCCTTGTACTTTTCCCTGTATTTTTTCTCTGCTGCCTCTCCAAAACTTTCTCTTTTACCTTTCAGGAATGGATTTTTTTGTAGGTGGGATGTGGGTTCTGCCTTCAGGGCATGCTGCGCGTATCTCTGCAGCTGTGGGTAGCTAGTGCTTAAAGCCAGTGCTGCCAACAAGAACCCAGTCTGGAATGTCAGTCATCAGCAGGCTGATGGAGCCCTGCAATGGACAGCTAGGAGATAGGAGAGATGTGGAAATAGTGTAGGGAAGACTAGAGAAGGAGCGTAAGAAAGAAAAGGACAGATCTCAGGGCCACTTCTTCAGAGAGCACGGTTGTCCCAGAGTCCCTTGGAGCTTGCCTGCCCTCATCCATCACAGGAGCCATGACCTTCATCTGCAGGATGTAATTACCTCTGGAGGTAAGTCCTCCACCTCTCCACACTGGTCCCCAAAAATCCTCGGCCCAGACCTGTTTCCTCCTGGACAATTAGAGGTTTCCTTTAAATCCCCAGACATCACATGTCACTGAATGACAAACTGTCCTCTGGTACGATTAACCTTAAAAAAGAGATGGATTTCCACCAGCCTCTTTATTACTTTTACTTAAAGGAGTGGCAAAATTTCTTTTTCTTTCTGCCAGCCAACTGCAATAGGCTTATCTTAGAAGATCTTAAAGCACTTTATCTTTCTGCATGTGCTCCTAGAGATGTCTACATGTGGTTTTCAGTCTTTTATCTTGCCCTTTTTTCTTGAAGCCTGAAATAATGACTCTTAGACTGCACTGACGTTTGTCCTGTAGGAACAAAACCAGTGGGATCCAGACTGGTTTAGAGGGATGATGGTCAAGTGAGTTTTAACAGATGACAGCTGTGTGCACTGCATTGTGCTACATGTGATCTATGTGCTTTTCTTTTCTACTTGCATAGCTAATATATGTGAACTTAAGATAAGGAGATGCTGTCCTGTAAAATTCTTGCCACTCTTCAGTCAAAAAGCTTTTGTTACATAGAAGAAAAGGTAATGAGGCAATCTGTATTGTTTAGCAGGAGTAAAATTATTATTATAATCACTCTGATCTGGACATATACTGTGCTGTCACCAGATAATCTGCAGAATAAAAGTATTATTCCTTGGCAGTGACTGAAATGGAAGGCTGACCATAGAGTAAATAATATGAATTCTGACACAACTTAAATTAGTCAAAGCAAGATAATTAGAAACCAAAGTAGGAAACTGGCGTGGAGGAATTTAGTCCAGTTCTTTCCATACTGCAGAGGACTGTAGATACTTTCACTCTGCAGTATATTTCTTAACATCCTGACCCACGGAATGCATTTGATGCCAGTGCCCATGGCCGGCACCAAGTTGTGTGGTCATCCCCATGGTGGGATCAAATCTTCCTGCTCCCCAGGAAACTCACTGCGCCATCAATAGTGGTGAGAAATCACAGCTGAGATCTGCACACTTAGATTATTTAGCTTTTCCCCATGTAGGAAACAAATCCCATTTACTATTTTTATAGATTAAGCTAAAGTTCAAATGTTGATCACCCTGTGGACAGACAGGAGATAAAAAGGTGGGCCAGTTTCATAACTACAGAATACAAACCAGAGATACTCTTAATTTTATTAAAACTATCCCACAAAGGTCAAATTTAATAAGTTTCAGGGTAAAGTGAAGGAATCATTTATTTTATCTGGCATATAACTGATAACAGTGAATGTTGTTTTGGTCTGTTTATTTACAGCATCACCAATATTGTAGATATGATGGGCTGAACATTTTCCATAAAAATTGCTTTTGGATAAAAGTTTTGCTTTTGACAGAGTAATTTATTTTGGTGAAGAAATGATCACTCTTGGGAAAAGGTTTCTTCTGAAAAATAGCATTTTGGCTGAAAATAGATTCTTTTTATTATTTTTCATTTTTCCGATGAAAAGTCGGAATTTTCCACGGTGAGAAAAGAAAATTCCAAGTAGCTTCAGCATGAGGTATTTTATAGAAAGGCGAGGAATAATCCTGCCTCAAAGGGAATATAAAATAAACTGACAAAAATCTAAGAAATTTGGATCAGTAATTTTGAAGTTACAAAAGTTTAAATTCAGCAGCTTTTCATGTGCTAAATAGAACCTCTCCAGTGATGTGTTTTTAATGCCTCAATTTGGGATTGCCCATCTGAGAACATCTCATTCCAATCACAAAGTCCTTTTCCATAGTGTTTAAAGTCAGTAGAGACCATGAGATCATCTAGTTTGGCCTCTTTACATATAACTCAGTTAACCCCTTTCAGAGCCCAGAAGTCACATTTGGCTGAATCACAGATAGAACAGCAAAGCTCCTACACTTTCCTTTCAAGAGTAGTTTACCTTCTTCATGCATTGTTTCTTTTGTTGTTAGATCTATCTAAAATTACTCAAATACTTAACTGAAAATCTGTTTTCGTTTGGCTTTAGAAAATAATTTTCTGTGTTTGTTCAGATAGGTTTAGAATCCCCTGTGAAATCCATTATTTTATTTTCATAAGGTTATGGTATATGACCATCAAATTATCAAAATTTTAATCATCATTAATAATGTGTTCGTGGAATGTGCAGTATAGTTCTTCAGTCTCTGCCTGTGCTTGCTGGGTGTGGGAGGAGTGGGGAAAAGAGTAAAACACTGTTCTTTAAAAATGTCAGAATCTTATTCAATGTGGTGGCTTTGGCCCTACCAAAGATACAGGAGGAATTTAATCTTAGATAACATCACTTTATCAGGCTTCTCAGGGCTGCAGCAGCACTTTTTGCTTGATGCCAGGACCTCAGCCTGGCCCATTCCAGTTTAAAAATCCATCTCAGAACTGCTGCTATCCAAAGACCATTCCTGTTTTGTAGGAACAGCCCATTCTTTTTCTCCTTGCACACATGCATTTATGAAAAGCCGTTTTTTTCAGTAGACCCCGGTTACTGGGCACTACAGTTCACTCTGCTTACACTCTCCTCACTTTTTTCTTCCACTCACTGTCTTTATATCATCCATAAAAAATATCAGCTGTAATTTTAAATTCCTTTCAAATACTTGAGGACAGTAGGGTGTAGGTCTCAGGTTTACAGCCATCATTTTGTGAGCCTCCTAGAAACAGCCCTATTTGTTACATTATTTACAAATACTTTGGCTTATATCAGTTAGCTAATGTTCAATATATTTAGTATACAGTCTCTTAGTATCATATACTGCTGATTTTTATATCAGAATATTGTGTGGTACCAAGTCAAACACCCCATAAAATTTTATTACATCTACACAGTCAAATTTATCCAAAAAAAACTTCTTAGAGAATGAACTCAAGTTTGTTTAAGTAACACTATTTTCCATAACCCATTTCATGTTGTCTGGTATTCATTATATCGTTCTCCTTTATTTTGTTATCAGTTAAATTCCATATGTGCTTTTTAAATTCTTTTGTTTGAAGTTGATGTCAGTATATTCAGTAATGTAACTCTGGTAGGTAGTTTGCTCCTCTCAAATGTTTGCACAAGGTGATCATTCATCTTGTGCTTTCAGACTTGTTTGGTATTCTGGGATTTAGTAAAAATAAGCAACAAGTGAGCAGTGATTTCTTTAGGCAAGTCCTTTATAACTTCTGAGTTCAAGTTATCAAGCTGATGGCTTTAAAATGTACATCCTTACAAGACATTATCTAGTTCCCTATTTTGTACCTTTTTTCCCCTCTTTGAAATAATAAATTGACTAATCATACTTGGGTGACTAAGACACATCATGGTCAAATAGAAAACATATTTATTTAATTTTTATTTGTTTTTATTATTTCTGTTTAGAATTTTGCCCTTGCCACTGAGAAATCTGCATTTATTTTCTTTGATCTCATATTTAAATGTCTACTTTCAGCTAGTTTTGCCAACCATGATGTTTTCCTTTAGGATCTTTTGCCCATTTTACACACCTTCCACTGTTTACAACTGCTAATCTTTATGGTTTGGTTTGTGTTTGATGTCTTATTTCTTGAATGAAACTTCTGAAATTCCAAGCATTCAGTACATCACTGAACCGAGGCAAGCTTTGAGGCATTGCTGTCTTTTTCCATTGATCATGTGCGGCCTGGTCATCTAACAAGTTCTTGAAGAACTCTCCACCATCTTTCATAATTTTTTGTCTACATTTTTCCTGTTACCACATTTCTCTTGTGTTTTCCCAGTGTCAGAATATAACTGTTTGGAAATACCCAAATATTTTTTGCTATTTGGCCTGTACTGTGTTTGCCTACATGAAATAAATAGAAACTGGTCATGACCTGCAGTTCCTAATCCAGCACTCTTTGATTGTTCAGGATTCAATATTCACCTTTTTCCATATAAAGATTTTCCAATACTTCATGGATTTGTTTCTCTTTAACAGGCAGCTGCTTCATCATGCCCTTTTTCACTTGGACATTTGTGCTGGTACACAACCTTCTGCCTCCTGTCCTCAAAAGCTTCCTTTGGACTTTGCTCATTGCATTGACCCGTGGATGTTCAGGTTCCTACATTTCTGACATACCAAAACTCAGTCATGAGTTGTCAGAGATCTGAGTTAACTTATTAATCTGATTTATTTTATAATATTATCTGATTTACCTTATAATATTACCCAGCATCTCTTCCATTATAAATTACTTTCTTCCAGTGTGGTCAATAGGGACTGCAGCTCTCTATTGAAAATACCCATTTATAGCAATGCACTCAGTCAACCAGGGAAAGCTAAATTTAATCTGTAAAGCCTTTTGGGTCTCTCTGACTAACAAAGTACAGAAACCTTTATATTCTACTGCCTGAAGCATTGGGATTTATGAATTCACCAACAAATGATTCATAGGTTTAAAAAATAAAATAAGCAAAAACTTCCTGTAATTAATTACTCAAGTGCTGAGACTGAGTAGCCTGTGCTGAGAAGGTAAGACATTCCAGAGCTCAAATTGTTGTTGCAAATTAACTCTGTTGCTTGTACATATGCATTTTTTTTTTAGTTTCTCTTTACCTGCAAAATTTGCTTACAGCATAACTGTAACATATTAAAGGTGCATGATACCTAACAGCCAAGTTAGGGGTTTGACAAACAAAACAACTTAAATGTTCACAGGTTAACGAGATTTGATGCTGAAAGGGGCCACTGTCCCAGTGTATCTGACCTACTCTGTGACAAGTGCCACCTAATTACAGGCAAGAGTTTTGCAGTGTAAGGAACTGGAATTATTTTACACTTAGACAAATGAATGATGCTGTGGTTGTTGACTTGCTGTTGAACTACTAGAACATGTCACTTAGACATCCAATCTGAATTTGAAGGCTCCAAGTGATGATGAATTTACCACTTCCCTGGGTAGTATGTTCCAGTGATTAATTACTCTCTCACTGTAAGGAATTTGAGTCCTATTTTCAGTTTACATTTCTCTACTTTGCACTTTCAGCCAATCGATCTTCTAGGGCCTTTCTCTGATACAGTTAAGGGTGGCTCATATCATGACTCTCTACTTCAGAAGCTTTAAAAATTCTGTTTCTTTGAGGGCCTAAACTGACTGAACTCTTTACATTTCTTGATGGAAGATGTGTTTTCTAGAACCTTTCAATTCTGGTCTGCTTTAAAATGCAAATTCCAGAGCTGGACACATTGCATAAGGTTCTTACCAAACCAGGAGTGGAGGCAATACTGTTATGTTTTACCCAAAGCATTACTATTTTTAGCATGCAATAAAGTGATTTTCCCCTACTTTTTGTTGCTGTATCAAGATCCCTGTAGCAGATTCCTGTGATCCACAATCCACCTCTGCAGTGTCAATCTTTGCTCCATGCATACCCCCACTGTTAACAAAGGTCGTTTTTGTGGCAGAATTCACTCCATTACAGCAAAAGTAAATAAAGCCTGTCACCACTCTAGCAATGAGTGTAGGTGCTTACCTTGGAGCTGAGCTGGGTGGGTAAATATACTGTGAATGGCCAACTGGATCCCATCCATGGAGTGCGTCAGAAAGGAATCCTGACAGTCTATTGTTTCACTTGAGCCTGGGTCTTTAATGTTTGCCCGGTGTGAAGAAGAAAAGCAATTATCAAAGGCAGCTTTTAGGAGTAACTTTACATATGGGATGCAATTACAGCGTGAAAGAACACTGGCTTAATAGTGACAGACAGTGACTAAGAGATATTATTACCAGGGAGCTAGCTGCCAAAATCACATCCAGGAAAAAAGTGCAGGGAGAGAAAAGCTTTCAGACTGGCCTGCATATTTGTCAATCCACAATTAGTGATACTGGCAACTGCTGAGCATGTTGGTTCATCCTCAGATGGACTAGTGCAGCCCTCTGTGTCCCTCAGACACTCGTGCATCCTCCACTGTACCGCCCCAGCAGGGGATGTGCACTGGGACGGCCCTGGTGAGAGGCACAGCCCAGCACCTGACTGCCAATGTTGTGCCCAGCTTTGGAGCTGCTGAAATGTGATGTCACAAGCCTGCTCACCCTGCTCCTAGGGGCACTGCAAACCCAGGGCTCTGCACTGTGTCTGCTGCCCGGCAGGGAGGGATCAGGTGCTGGCAGTTTTCTCAGCAGCCCCTGTGCTGCCCTCCAGGGGAGTCTGCTCTAAGCTGGGGTCCTTCCTAGCTGAAATGCTGCAGGGCATCATGCCTAAGGCTGGAGACCTAAATACTTGATGCAGTTTAAAGCACTTGCAAAACTGTGCCCACTATCAGCTGGCCCTTGGTATTTAAACCACCAGCTATTTTTCTATGAAGACATAACTCTGACAAACAGTATAGTACATCCCCTTTTTCCATTTTTCACTTGTCGACTCAGATTGAAATGTTTAATACTTTTCCCCCTGTGGATTTCTTCAGTCTGGCTTTGCTGTGAGCCCTGAAGGGTCCAGGATGTCACAGAAAACCAGCTAAAGCCACCACCGTGCCCCTCCTGACTCCAGGCTTGCTCCTGAATCCTAAAATCATTTCAGAGTGACTCTGTTTTCAGCTCACCTTGTAGCCTGACCTCAAGCTACTCTTGGACTCCATGTTCCTTCTTCCTTGTCTCGTGTTTTGTTTTGGCCTCTCTGCTCTGCTCTTCTGATTTTGTTCAGTATTTCCCATACTTGCTGCCACCAGCTTTCCCTTCAGAGACTCTGTGCCCTGAAAGTCAGGGGCCTGGATTGCTGTTTATCGTTGCTTCTTTTGCCATCAGCCTCAGGTGGTGCCATTCCATTTGGTAGTAGCAGCAGTGGGATGGTGGCTTGGGAGGGAGGTGGGAGGTCTTTGGGGGGCTGAGACCACCCAGTTCCTCCTGTGAAACTGGCAGTGTGGTCCCTGGCATGTGCTTACCATCTCCCCTAGGCATAGTTTGGTGGGAGGAGCCAAAGCCTTCACTTATTTTGCTGGTATGGATAGAGCCTTGGTCTCAACAGAGCCATGCATCTGCTCTAGGATCATGCCTTTCCAGTTGGGAACTGCTGGCTTTGCTGATGCTCTTGCTTGTGTCTGCCTTGGCTGACGAACCACTCACGCAGAGTTGTGGCATCTTTACGCCCTGTTTTAATACTGCTACTTGTCAGTGGATACATGAGTCAGTACATTGCCAGCTGCATCCCGCTGCGCTCATCTGGGGCCCAGTCTGCAGGCTGTGATCTGCAGGCTGTGATCTGCAGGCTGTGCTGAGAGAGACAGCACTCTGTACTGTTTCCTTTTCTGTGTGCCTGCCTCTGGACCGACAGAAGTTTCAGACGTTTCATTTTGTGATGTGCCTTTTTTGCTTTCTGGGGTGTTTCCCAGGTTGGCTCTGAGAGAATGAGGGGGTCAGGCTCAAGCTCATTTGGGAGGCTGGGAGAGGTGTCCACCAGGGCTGGCACTGCTGCACCTCCTCATCTGTCCTGAATGGCATGTGGGTGCCACCTGGAGCTGTGCTTTAACCTGAGCTTTACACTGATAGGGGTGAGCTCTAAAAGATGTGCCCTCACTCCCTACATCCCCTATCCCAGACCAATGACTGCATGACCCTGTGATCAGCCAGTGCTAGGGCTGCTCTGAGAGAAGAACAGCCCCACTGTTACCCCCAAAAAGCACAAGTCTTGACAACTCACAACACTGGATGGGCCAGAAAAACATGCAGTATTTTTCTTTATGTATCCACACCTAAGACAACTTTTAAGGAAAAAGGGTTTGATTGGAGGATTTTTTTTTTAAAAAAATTTTATTTGGGCATGGAAAGTAAAGAACTAGAATGGAAAATCAGGTGCAAACATTTTGTGTATGAGATTTTTTGTGTAATTTTAAGAAGATAACCAACCACAGAAATGCCAGCAGAAGTGCCTATGTAGGGCAGGATTTTTAGAAATGTGACTCCTGACTTCTTATTTGTCACAAAATTTCTATGTTACAGCTTGCAATATAAATAAGCATTGACAAGTAATTTGGGTAATGTAGCCTTTACTACACACTTGTGCTGCTTCATGTTGCATTGCCCTTTTTCTTTAGAGTATCTCACGCCACTTGGAAACATGGTAATATTGTAATTTCGTAATATCTGCGGTCTTTTGGATGGTGCTGCAGATTTTTGTTCCTGTCTTCTTTTACAACCACCAGATTATATCCGGAAAACACACTTTATGTTCTGATAATGGAGGAGGAGTGTAATCCTGGTCCAAATGAAGTCAGTGGCAAAACTCCCGTTGACTTCATTAGGGATAGAATTTCACCCCATCTTGTGTTGCCTTGCCTAAAAAAGGAGAAGAGACCTGATGTAAAGCCTATTGTAGTCAATGGAGAGATTCCCAGGGATTTTAATGGGCCTGTATTTGGTCCAGTATGAGGTTATTCAGTCACCTTCAAATTTTACAAGAATATAGCACTTGTGTTGCATTCTCCAAGGACTAATAAAGTTACCCTGAGTTAGATAAATTTCTATACATTTCTTCTCCTGAAGCGTTTGGGTGTGCTAAGAAGTTCTTTTTTTTTTTTCCTTTTTTTTCCTTCCCCTCCCTTTTCCCCAATTTCTCTGTTCAGACATTGTTTTGCCTTGTGGTGATTCTAAATCATCACAAAACAAATCAACACAGAACAATGAGCAGGATATATAAGTTTGGGTTTATAGATTCCAGTTCCATGAACTTTGATTTAATAAACTTACCCCTCTTTTTTAGCAGAAAGCACAAAACATGGGCGGTTTGGTGAATTTGAAACCTGGTTCTGATTCTGACCTACATTTAAAAGCTAAGTTTGAGTCCGATAAAGTTTTGAAAACACTGGTAATATGAAAAAGATGCTTCGCTGTTCCCTTTGTATTTTTAACCTTTTTTCCTATTAAAACTGTAAACAGTTTTATATTATTGCAGTGAATTCTTCTCTAATTTACTCCAGTGTAAATCCAGAGGAATGCTTCTGAGGGCAGGGGAACTGTTCTGCATTTGCACTGGGGTGGGTGACGGGGGCTCTGCCAGGCTGTTTCCCCTTCCTCTTCCTCCTTTTGCTGTTTGTCTTGGATAACCCTAAGAAAAAAGTGTCATTAAATGCTGCACTGCTTCCAGTGATGGTTGGTCATCTCAGCCATTCCCCATCCCTGTGGCTGTGTGTATTTAAGTTCCTGCAATATCTAAGAACCAGAACAGTTCAGGCTAAAAAAAGCCTTTCTGGTGGATTCTGTTTACCTCCTAAAAAATATGACTATTTATTTTCATTTTTGCATTGGAAGAAAAACAAAACCTCAAGAATTTTATGAAAAGCTTTCTGTGGGCTGAAACATCTGGTTTTGCCTCACATGTCAGGGCCTGATTTGAATCTCTTGCATAATTTTTGATAAGGCAGATGGACTGTCTCTTTCTCCCTCTCTCACACACATGCAGACATTATCTGCTTCGGATTTCAGAAACTTTTGTGTCAAATTTTTTTGTTTGATTTGAAGAAATTTTGTAAAATTGTTTTCTTCCATTTAAGAAATTAGCTTTATGTTAATGCTTTAACAAAAGAAGAATGTTTCCATTTTCTTGAATAATGAATTTAATTTCAGCAGAGAATGGACTTTTACTGAGTTCCACTCCAAAAGTAAAGATGTTCTGTAGAAAATCTTGTCTTTTTTCAATTTTTCCCCTTTCCCTTCCACATTTTTTCTTGTCTTTTTTTCACAATAGTGCCTAAAAAGAATGAACACAGAAGCATGTATTTTTTGGATTTTGAGCTAAATCACAGTTTCTCATTGACTCTGTGTGCAGATGAAAAGCCCAGATTTGTTGTCCTTTGGCTGATAAATATTTGTAGCCTTTATTGATCTAAGCATCAGTGCTCATACAGTGGGACTCATCAAGTCCAGCTGCACAGACCTGAGGTTGTATCTGAAAAAGGAAATATTCCCCTGGAGCTCTCAGAGAGAATTAGGTATCTCCAGCACATAGCCCTGCCTGCTGTGCCTGCTGTAGGATAAGATGAATATTTTCTCAGAGGTGGCTCCTTCTCTCTTTTACCCTAAAGGGAACATAGGGATTAGTTCAGGCTTAGACACCTAAATCTCTGACGTGTAAACTGTAGCAGATGAATCCTGCACAAAGTCCTTGGAAATGTTATTTGGCTTCCTGGAAGAATCAGCTTAAACCTTCCACATGATGGAATGATATTGTTTATTTAGTTACTATATGAAATTCTTGCAAACATGGAATTGCAAACCAAAGATCCTTTATGCCTCTTGTGGTTTTTTCTCAGAGATAAGCCCGTTCTCTTTATGCATGCTCTATAAGCTGATTTTATACATTGGGACTGCTTTCTTCCACCTCAAGAAAAGAAATCCTTCTGGGAAAAGTTGCAATGTGATCCAAAGTCCAAGTCTTTGCATAGACTTCAGTGACTTTTGAATTATGAACAAAAGTGTTTGGCATTTTTTTCAGCATAAAACTCCAAAGTGAATTTTTCCACTATTCAGAAGATACAAGCTGTTGTCAAGTCTTAAGGACACTGTGATTTTTAACTGAAAAGTAGTGCCATTAATTATATTGGGAGAGTTGGTTGGTTTTTCTTCTCTTCTACCTTTGTATGTCTAGTAGTCGATAATTGTTCATTAATAACAATAAATGCACATCTGTAGGCAGCAGGATTACATCAGAAATGAAAGCATTTTTTTTCTCCACAAATTAGATCTTGGTCAGAAACCAATAAAGAGAAAAAAAATCCTCTAAGACATTGTTGGGCTAATCTTCTGTTTCTAATACTGCATAGAAAAAAGTTGACATGTTGTTTTCTAAACAAAAATAATTGTTTTCTTCTTTTAAAATCTCTTTAAGGCAAATGTTCCAAAACCTAAGGCTGTATTTACATATTTTTAGCAGCTTTCTGTAGTTAATTTTTGTCATGTTATCAGCACTACCTTCTGTAGTTAATTTGGTGTGCAGAAAGCTGTGATTAATGGGCCTTTGCTATAGCATTAATTTTCAGCCACAACCCCTCCTTGCCCTTTGGTGTTATGTTAATTACTGGAAAAGAACCGTGAAATCGCATATGGCACAGAGCTGTGGCGTGGCGAAGAACAACAGTCAGGACCCAGGTTCTGAGATGTGTCTGAACAGCAGAATGTGTCTGATCCAAAAATACCTGATCTGGGTAACAAAATCAAAAGTGTAAGGGGTTCTAGGAGTTAGGCAGTTCTGATTTATTCTGAACAAACGCTCCTTCTTACCACTTTCCTTTGTCATTGGTAGCATTTTGGCAGTTCTGAAGAAAATTACTGAGCACTTCTTTTCAGTCCTTGGGAGGATACTTAATTTGAAAGCACTTTCCTCAGCAGATTGTCTGCCTGGCCTGACTGCTGTAAGGGCTGGTAGTTCTTGATCCAAAACCAGCTGGAGTCATTGCAGTGAGTTAAGCTGTACATCTACCCTGTTCTTATAGAGAAGATAGTCCTAGAATGGTCACCCCTGGGGAAGTAATTTGCTGTGTTAAAAATACCTAGCAACATTACTTAATAATCCTGTGAGCAAACTGCTAGATTAGCAAACCAAATAATTTAGTGGTGAGGCCAGAATTATTATTTATTACTACCAAAATAAATGTGAATATGGTAAGCTTTAGTAGAAAAAGATTTTCTTTAACGTTGGGGCGTATCCTATGTCTCCATTCATTGAAAATGTCCTCCCCATCAGGCTGTTTGGAAAAAGGGGGAAAGAATGGAAGGTCCTGCTTCTCTCTGGTTTTGAAACTGCTCCTAGCCTAGAGGTAGAAAAAAGTGCTAGATTCAGCAGGAAAAGACTAAAGAGGAAGGAAGCAGGTGGGTGTAACCTGCTCTACTTGGGCTGTTGCAGTGGTTTATGCTGAAGCTCACAAGCAGTGGCCAAGACACAGAACTCACCTTTTTTACACACAAATGGGCCTGCTTGCTGGGCTGGAGAGTCACACTCATTAGCCCCCACGCTGTCCCCAAATAAGGTACTGCCCCTCTGAGGCATCGGGGTGTGAACTGAGCTGCAAGGTTCAAGTGAGTTGTTGTGTTAGCCTGAGGGGTGATGGTCCCTGGGTGGAAGGAGTGGTGGGGGGAAATGCAGATAGGTCAGGAAGTTGGCAAGACTTATGACACCCCTTAGTGACATCAACAACATGTTCATCTGCCTCATTCTCATCAGGACTGGCCTTGTGAGCTGGTAAAAGACAGGTGTCACCTGCAGACAGGGGAGGACAGGAGAATAACGACAAGAAAGTAGATACTACATTATAAAATGCTGTGACTTTGTACCTTTTCCAGTTTAAGTGCTAGACTTCCCTCTCTGAAGCCAAGAAGTATCATTTCAATCTCTCCCACTGATGACATAAGGCTGCTGCATGACACATAGCCTTTATAAAGCATCAAACATCTAGAAATGTGATAGTTGTTTTTATCACAATGCTCCCAACAAACGACACATGCTGTTAATATGAATCTATCTTTCAGCAGCAGATATTTCAGGCATTGTTAGTAACATAATCTCATGATGTTTCCCTAATAGAGTATGCTGCAGATGTGAATCTTGCTAGAGTGTATTCTTTCTTTGGTTATCTTCCTGTAGTTCTTGGCTTCAGTGGGACACGTGCCCATGTACCGTGAATATGCTCAGCCTTGTTAATCTTTGTCTTGAGTCAGGTCTTTTTTAGCTGAAGTCGTAGGCGCAGAGATGCTGGAAGAGCACTGCAGGTAATGGCATGGGCTGGAGGACACTGTGGAGAAAAGGGGGAGCAGCAGGGCCAACCAAGAAATAAAATGTGACAGTAGAAAGGCGGTGGTGCTGTTATACCCTCCTTAAAAGAGTGTATAACATGTCTGAGGTGGGATTAAGGGCACAGCATGCCAAGGGCAGGAGAATCCCTGGGCACAGTACTCCCAAGGAGCCTACACTGCTCTTGAGGGGCTACTCATGTTAGTGTTGGCTGCAGGGTATGGCCAAGAGTCACCCATCTCTCTTGGGCAATTATCCATATCCCTTTGTGGTGGCTGTACTGGCACATCAGTGGTGCCAGAGGTCTTGTCTTGGCCCTGAATGCTGGTGTTTCTGTCATTAACATGTTAGAGCTGTCCTTGGCATGGGTTTGGCTTGGGCTTACTGAAAGTCTCTTGTACTGTTCCTGGTCCTGGTTCAGGAGCTAGCCTGGGCCAGGGACCATCAAAAAGGCAGTTTGGATATGATCTCCCTATTTTAGAGGCCAGGAGAGTTTAATAAATGCACATGGCCATGCTATGACAGCATGCTTCTGCTCCCAAGGCCAGAGAACACAGCCTGGAGCTGCCTGGTTTGTTGGTAGGGATGTAGTCATTGTGTCTGAGAGCCTCCTGCAACAGGGAGGCTCTTGTTTCTTTTATTGTGATGCAAAGAACACATGAAATAAGAAAAAACACAGGCACTTATTACATTTTTTAAAAGATATGTTCTTTAAAAGTTGCATTTTTGCTAAGTAGAGAGCAAGGCATAAAAATTTAGAAGAACTCAAAGAAAAGTGGATCTTGAATATTAGACAATACAATTTTACATGTGTATAAATTAAGAAAGCTACAGAAAAGTAGAAACAACAGGCAGTCAATGTATAAAAGTCTACACACTTGATAAACTAGATCTGGAAGATCTTGTGGAATTTCTCATCACTTTTACAAATTAATATCTTTTCAATATTCATATGAGCAGGTGTAATAGTGTTAAGACAATATTTATTAATTCCTAGCTTTACCACATGTGTGTTGTCTTCTGTTAATAACCCCACTATTTAAATGGAATTGATCTAATTGATCTAAGATTGGTGAGGCACGTTGTTGAATTGTATACAAAATGCTTACAGACTGCTCTTAGGTTTATTGTCAGAGTCCAGGTAATTGTTAACTCTTTGAATATAAAATGAATAATATTTTAGTATTATAAGTTCATTAAGTCCTCTGCATTTGTTAATCTCACACTCTGTGTCATCCTAAATAAGATGTGTTTCCAGTATATGTCTCAATTGTCCAAGTCCCAAATGTATACAACACATGGTTTTATACTCACTTATTTGAAAAAAAACTCCACCAAAATGACTTCACTATTGTGGCCTGAGGAAATAGTGTTCTTGCAGCTGCCTGTAACTATCAGTCAGGAATATTTATGTTGACTAAAATACTCTAATAACTACGTCACTGCTGTATGGCTCCAGTTTTGTTGTAAAGCCTGACCATGGTGTTACTCTGACAACGTTGAAGGTACAGCCATGATATGGCCTGGCTGTTGAGTCACTCTTTTTTTGCAAAGTGAACCACCAGCACTTGAAGGGAGGTAAAATTTATAACGGTTTCTCAGAGTCTGAAACTTTGGATAGTGCTTCTAACCTGCCTCTTGCCTTCTCACATTTCCTTGACCTGGACAGACAAAGAGCCTGCTCCCTGAACAGGCTCCAGTCAGGGTTGCCAGACCTTGTCCTTCTTCCCACCAGTATTCCCTAACCATCTGTCTGACACACATCTTTAATTTTTCTCTTTTTTCTGTGAATTTGAGAACTCATGTGATGGATCCTGCGTGTGTTTGTGGGTGACAACACTGTGGGTGTTGAGGCAGCAGAAGGGAGAGGGTTGACAGCATTAACTTGCATCTATGGAGGAATCACGCTCCTGGGCTTGAGGGATAATACACCACTCTTGGGGTCCCGAGTGGCTTCAAGATGCTGGTTGGTTTGAGAATTTATGCCAGCAAGCATCTCTGGCATGTGGAGCCACTGATGAGAAAGGGGACAGTCTGGGCTGCAGGGGCACATGGATGACACCCAACAAATGTGTTCCCCAGCAGAGCTCACCTCACTCATCTGCATTTTCAGCTCACACCAACTAACTTGAAGCAGAGCCCAAAGGAAAGCAACAGTGATTTGCCAACCAGAGTTCAGAGCACATCTTTTCCATGACACCCATGAGGCCCCAGTCCCAAGCATTTCAGGGAATAACTGTTTTCCCTTCTACTTGTGCTCTTCAAATCTGGTAATTCAACATTACGGTCTGCCACAGACCTGAATGAGAGCAAAAGTTTAATCACTTCCATACTGCCTCTGGTCCAGTCAAGAGTTTAGTCTGAGCCCATTTGCAAATAAAACAATAAAGACAAGACTGTTGTCTTAAATACATTTCAGTTGGAGCTGTGTATTACAAAGAAAAAAAGTGAGAATCTGCAAAGCCCCTTCAAAGGCAAACTGGTAGAGTTAGGAGGTCTTTTCTTTTTGCATAAAGAAATAATGCTCAGTCAAACACCTACAGAGTGTAATTGTACGTGACAGTCCATGTCAGCATTCAGCAATGAAAATTGAAGTAAACATTTTTTGTTTTTCAAGCTGGAAATCATGCATCAGCCTAACGTGTAACAGGTTTTGTTTGTTTGTTTGTGTTGTGTTTCTGTTGGTAGAGAGGACATGTTCTTTTGTTCTCACCATTTTGTGTTGGCTTGGGTCTCTAATGCTACCATCACATCGACTTTGACAGATTCAGCTGGAAAAACAGACACATTTTAACTAGTGGTGCCCAAATACCAGCTGTGCGATATGATTCACTTTGCAGAGGAGGAAGAGAATTGTCTGTTTGTCACTGTCTGGTTTATACCTGAAGGATGCCTGCTACAGAGAAGGTTTCTCCTGCTAAACCTACACAACCTGTTCTCTTTCTAAAAAAGTATTTTTGACAGTTGTCACACACACACGCGTGCTGTATAAATGAACTGACATCTGCCTTACATACTTTGAATTATAACCACGCTGTGATGCTATTAATTATTTTTGCTATCAGTTTGCTCAGTAGTCTTGATCATCCAACACAGCCCCGAAAAACAGAGGCACATCTTTTGAAGCACAATTTAGAAAAATATGTATTTCTTTCAGAGAAGAAGTGTAAATACTTTGAACTTTAAAATACCATCTAATTAAGAAGTCAGGGAATGCTAGCTTGAACACTTCAATGTATTCAGGTCCTCTAACACGCAGTTTTCCTAATTTAGTGTGCTGGATGATTGAGGAGAGTGGAAGACATGCTAGAAATCAGATATGGCATGACTTTAGTGAATATGGAATGTTTATTCACTGTTTATCATAAAGCAAAACATGAAGGGACTTCCATGAAGATTATGGGATGGCAAGTTCAAAACAAACAAAACATATTTAAAGTGCAGCACTTACAATCTTGAAACTTTATGTGAATTTAAGCAAGCAATTAGATGAATTAATGGAAAAAGGGTACTCAAAAGCTAATAACACGAAGAAATAATCTCTGTCTCAGTAAGTCCTTGTACCTATGATTACTGGCAGCAGGAAAGCAATGCCAAGAGAAGCATCAAGAATCCTTTCTGCTATTCTGCAGTTTCTTAGTTATTCTGTATTGCTCACAGACCCAGACTGGCGGGGTTAGCAGCCACTGAGAGCTGGCAGAGGGGGGTTTACCCCTCACGTACTGACACAGGCCCGGAGGTCAACGCTGAAACACCTCTGGAAGGCAGCACTCAGTGCCCATCACACAATGAAAAGGGGTAGAGCTCCTCACCAAAAGGGGCTGTATCCTTCTGTCGCTGTTTAGCAGGCACGCAGGCAAAGAAGTAAAGAGAGGGGACTTCCCCGTATGTGTTCCACGCAGGTGTATTTCAGTAACACGGCAGGGACAAGGAGGCCAATTGGCGGGAGGGTGCAGGGTTCTTATACTGGGTACAAATAGGCGGGGAGAGGGATCACAGCCAGTAGGATAGGGGCAAGTAGGTGGGATTGACAGGAAGGCAACCAATGGGAATAACACATAGGAGGGACTCAGGGAAGAATCCAATGGGGCGACGAGAAACGAAGAACTTTCTAGAACTAATACATATTAAAGAAGGGAAATGAATATACATAACTTCATATGTGAAACAGGGAGGAGAAAATATTAACCAATCAGGGGAAAACATGGAATAGGCGGAACAAGGGAATCATGGGTACTCACCATGACTGTCACATGCTAAACTTGGGTTGCTGACTGTTGGTGTGACCCAGCCCACTGCGGGGCTGGGGCAGCGAGATGCCAGTCAATCCCAGCCCCTCCCCTGGGCCGAGTTTCCCGAAGAGGCAGACTCAGAGGGTGGGTCCAGGGGCGGCTCAGAAGCCTAAGCCGCACCCCCTGGGCAGTGCCCGGGTACAAGCCGCCTCCCCCGGTTCTGGAAAACTCCCGGTTACTCGGTTGTTCATTGGTTCTGTTATAGCTCCCGCCTCTCGGTTTCCCCCATTGGTTCTTGTTAAATTGTATCCTGCCCCTGGCTTGTAACTCATTGGTTGTTTTCCCCTTTCACCGGGGGTTTTCAAGTTCCCTATAAAACTGAGCACAAGGCTCCGAGGAGCCATCCCATCACAATCCCATCATTCCCATCACACCGGATTCCAGCCTTCTGAGCTTGTTTGGGTTGCAAAACTTCTATCAATAAACCTGTTAGAAGGCAGACCTGAACAGCCTCTCTCTTCCTTTGTCTCCGAGCTAAAGTGAGCCGATCCCGTCGGCTCCTGCCGTGTTTCCTCTGCCGAGAAGCCAGCGAGCTAGCCCAGCAAGCAGCTCTTTTCCTGATCCTGAAGTTGCTTCTGCGACGGGCAGAAGTAACGCAGCTGGACGGTCTCTGACCTGGGGCATGCCAGAGATGGTGCCTCGAGCACCAAACGCTGCGTTAGCTGACCACCACAGCTGGTTGTCTGAGTTCTCCTCAGGAGACAGAGTGGCTGGAGCCACTTGCACTGACACAGCAGATCAATCTTTGTGCTCTTCTTGCAAAATGAGGACCGTAAACACAGCAGTGAATATAACCTGCTGTTAAAGCTTCATCAAGTAGATCCTAAATTTGGGGTACTAACACTGCCAATTTCATGTTCTATATTTTGAGCAGTTAGTTCACACAAAATTTGTGATTTAATTTTTTGCTTTTATGTTTCTCCATAATTTTATGTCAATAACAAAATACTCTGTACTGTTTCAAGTAAGCTGATTTCTAATATTTTCCTGTTGTTGAAACAGATACCTTGAGAGATTAATCACTTTGGAATTCAAGTAAAGGTGAAAGATTCTCTCTATATTTTATGGTATAATAGTAACTGATCACCTGACAAAAAGAAAATAATATGCAATTAGTTTGCTTCTTATATTCTTATTTCTTAATGTAATTTGCAGAAGAAATTGACTTTTTTGAGTTTAAAGAATAAGCGTTCTACAACAATGGATGTTGATTAAATATTATAAGCTTCATAATATCTTTAAGTTCAACTGTATTAACCAGTGTACAAAAGGTCTCTCAACTAGTCTTCAACTAGTGCCTATAAGTAATGGATCCTATATATCCCTTGCCTTACACACACATACACATATATACCTGTGTTCATGTGTGTAAGCTCACAGACATATTTTTTATACTTACACTATGTATTTATGAATGGTATAGAAATGACGCATAAATTACAAACCTGAAAAGAAAATGAAAAAATACTGAATATCAAAGAAGAGCAATGGTGCTTTTCTCTCCTCATAGAACTGAGTTTTAAAATTTAAATTATTTATTGTTAGACCTGTCCTCAATGTAATATTAATCTGTTGATTTTTTTCATCGTTACAAAAGGCTTATTGAAAAGAAGTTGTCTCAGTCTCTTAACTTTGTCACTACTTCTTTTGACAGATTTGTTATTAGAGTTTCTAGCAGAAAAGCCTCATTCTAAGGATCTTATAATGGGAAATATGTCTGTTAATATGGCAAGTTATATTTGGAGACAGCATGTGCAATACTAAATGCCAGAACACCAATACGACCCATCTGCCCAATATGTAAAGTGTAATAACACCATTATGAAGTGATGATATGTTTACATACCCTTGTAACAGGATTAAAGTTTTCTTAATTGTCTCCTGCTTGAACCTAATGTAATGTTTTTGGTGTGTCCTATAGAATAATATTGAAAGAATGAACAAATCAGTGGCGGAACCTTCTGAGATTTGCCTAATTACAACTCAAATTGTTCCCATATTGGAAATTACATGCATATAATGCCTTTTGGGGCACAGAGTAGAAGAAGCATATGAAGGTCAGCCAACAGTATTCTGCCATGAGTTCTGTCTTCATGAACTTTTAAAATGTCTTTTTCATGCAATGAGACACATTAATTTACTAGAAACAGATTTCAGAATTGTTTTATCCCATTTTGGAAGGCTTATTTCAGCAATCCCCATAAACTTGCTGAGGAAAACACAAATTGCAGTTGCCCTGAATTTAGTTAAATCATCACGAATAGAAATGACTCAGCTAGGTCATGTGCAGTATTAGAATGCTGCTGCTGTATTTCAGGTATGTGGTTCAAGGGCTCTCAAGAATTTTAAAGACCTTCAACCAGATCTTGACCCATACATCATTCAAACATAGCCCTGTGACATGCAGGGGAATCTTGGGTAGGTCAAGAAGTACAAGCTGCATCCAGGTGTGTGTTCCCATGACACTGTTGCATGATTATCATAGATGAACATATGACAGTTTTTTCTTTTCATTCCACTTCAGCCTTTTTTGCGGCACAGCTGCTTGTTAACCAGCAGGATGACTTCTTGCTGGCCTAGAAGTGCTGCCTCACTGAGCAGAACTGCGTGTCTGGGAGCAGAGAGATACTTGTAGAATGACTAAGTCTTTGGGGAATGACTTAAAATCAGTGAGGTCTTCCTGAGCTATTGATAATGGCTGATGTTTCAGGACTTCATTGACTTGATTACTTCAAGTCAAAAAAATCCCTTGGCAATCTGCTTCAAAAGTACACTGTGCAGTTTTCATGCAATTATGCAATAATTCTGGGTATTGAAAATCATACAAGTCATTAAAATGTTAGCATCTATATATTATTTTAGTGCATATTCTAACACCAATATTCTAGTAAAATCCCAGTTTCATTCAATGCTTACTGACACTGCCAAGTGTCTGAGGACTTAACATGTTAGGCTCTCTACCATCCTGCAACCATAAAACTAAACAACGTGCACAAGTGTTTGTTGTTTGGGTTGTTTTAAAATAAAATATAGCTGCTTGAAAGGTTAGCTGCCTGCTCCAGAAGTAATGTAACGCAAAGAAAAGGAATAGATATATTCCATGATGGGTATGAGTCAGAAAAGGATTTGGGAACGTTGTCCTGTTAATAAAGGGAATCTGTCTGGGACATCCTCTTTGGTAATACAGTTCATGTATTGTAGCTTAGGATTTTTTACTTTCAAATCTGAGCTTCGGCATCAGTTTGGTACATTGGTAGCCTTTTTCCTTCCAAAATCAGTGCTGAAACCCATTCTAACTGGGAAAAAGGGAAAAAAAATGTCATTTGGCAGTGCTCCATGACCTTGATTTGCTCTGCTTGCAGGGTACAAATGAGAGCTGTGGGCTTTTTTTCTGAAAATATCACATACTTTTTTTCCAGTTCGCTGGAAATTTAGGGTTTTAGAGAGCCAAATTGGACTCCTTGCATGGGTTAGAAGGGAAATGGAAATGCAATTTTTCAGGGTGAACAGCATATTTGACATGTTGTGATAGACTTGTACTTGCATATGTTGTGACCTCAGGGTACTAGGGGTTTTCTTTCACACTTCATCATTACCACATAGGTGATGGGAGCAACATGAACTGGTACTAGAACAGAGTCTCAAACCTGAAGTCTACCACTACCAAAGATCTGTGCCTCATGTTGTTATAAACAGCAGTTTAAACTTAGTGTACACCAAAGCTCTGCAGCTTTACAGAGTTTTGGAGCCCTGCAAATGTTTAGGTTTTGTCTTGACCTACTCTAGGAGGGATGAATGGGCAGGGAGTTCGTGCTCCTACCCGCAGCACAAGTGTGGATAGCATTAGGGTTTGGAGTCAGTCCCATGACAGAATAACTTCAGCCAGACTCCCTGGGGTGCTCTGGATGTTTTGTGCTAAACCTGTAGTGCAGTCTGACTCTCCAGCCAGCATATCTGGGCCCATCACATCAGCATAGTCGGTGCTCTCAGACACGCAGCGCTGGCATGGAGTCTCCAGTGTCATTCTTTTCCCAGATTCTGGCTGCACAAGGCAGTCATGTGTTCATGACACGAACACCTTCACATTGCTCCAGTTCATGGTGGCTGGTTTGGCCCCATTGCTTGCCATCAGCTAAAGCAAGACAACTCCTTCCTGTCTCAAGGGTGGCACTAACTCGGGTTTAAAGGGTCTGGGCAGGGCAGACGTAACCATTTCCAACATGGAAAATGTTCATTAGCAGTGTTCTTTCTTTCTGGAGATTTCTTATGTATAATTTTGTCCTTAGTGACCCTTGTAGCTGCAACAAACATTGGCAGTTTAGTGGGTATTATCTCAGATGATCAGCTTTATTAGCAAAATCAGGTCTCACAGCTCCCTTTGGCTTGGTTCAATGCAAAGGAACATTAACAATTTAAGTTTAGTCTGAGCTAGTTGCCTAGATGGGGATTGCCAAGTTTATGTGCATGCTTCTGTGTAATTATAATTATGAAAATTGCTCTTCAGCTTGTGAAATGGTGGAGTTTTGCAGGCTTTTTAGATTAAGAGGCTGTCAACTATGTATGCTGTTCCAACGTGCAATTCCATGGCCTTTAAAAAAATAAATTCTTTTGAATGTAGGAATCCAACACTCTTGCTATACAATTATATTATGATTTAAATAATATTCATGTGAATTATGGTAATGCCAGTTAAGAAAAACTAAAAGGAATTTATGATAAATTATTGTCATAAGTTGCATTTAATTTGATAGCATTACTCATTTGCAAAGGAACTCTTTTGTTGTCCCTCGCCATATTGCTAGAGGATTAAATCCTCAGCATAATGTAGAATTTATGGTTCATACTTAGAACTATGTACAAAAGAGAGATATCTTTAATCTAAGCTAGTTACTTTGGGTCTTTAGGGAGGAAAATCCATAGCAGGATATTCAGGTATGCTTTTGGCTGATGTAACTTTAAAGAAATAATGCCAAGGTTTCACAACATGATCTCTTGTCTGATCTTTAGTGTCAGAATGGAGATAAAGTTGGTGCAAAGTGTTCATTGCCAACACCAGGACCATCAGTCCCTTTAAAATATTTCAATCAGGAATAAACTTGATTCAGTACAAGCAGTGGGGTCTAACAGCCTGTGTTATTCCACAGGTTGCAGGGAGAATCTTAGTAGTCTTTTAAGGACTCAAAGTCTACGAGTAGAAGTATATTAAAAGTAACTCACTTGGAGATGTAAAATGTGTTACAGGCTAATTTCCATATATGTTTCTCATTAATGCAAGAGAAAGCCGTCTTCCTTTCTCTCTGAGTAAAGCTGTCTGTAGAATGACATGAAAAATACAGAAAAAAATGTGTAAATAGTAGAAAGGTTGAATATGGTGAGTTGAAGTTCTGAACCCTGGGAGTCTACAGGGAAACCTGAACTGTGCAGTCTTCAATGGCCATGAATCTATGCTAATTAACAAAGGCCAGGACCATACACTCATGTAAGTTAGTTACAGCCCACTGAATCCAGCCACAGCAGCACCTGTCTTTAATATATAGGAAGAATAATTGTCATGAGGGACTTGAATCCAGGATACAATGATGGAAGCTCCACTTTGTGCAGAGGGTAGAAAAGCCTCTAAAAATGATGGATGATAGATGATGGTTTTCTAACACAAAACATACTGGGTCTGACAATGAGTAATTTTATGTTGGATCTTGTTCTGATGGATATAGATGAATTAACCACTGTGCAGCGGCCTTTAGTGGCTATGGGTCTGATGATCACAATCTGAATGTAAGTAATATGTAACTTATACTTAATATATTAAAAGAGAACAGTCCCAACAACTAGCACATTTGTGAAAGTCAGGGAGAAGTGATGAATAAATTTTGTGGAAGTTAGGGAGAAGCGATGAATAAATTTGCCTCCAAGGAAAATTGGAGATGTAAAAATCTGAATGAAAGCAGGGATTTCCTCAGCAAGAGTTTATTATTTGGCTAGTAAGTCTTGATTCCACATTCATAGGATATAATTGGCTAAAACAAAATCTGGTCCAGTAGAAAAAACAAGGCTATAATCATCCCCTAATATCTTACATGAAGGAAAAAAAAAATAGAGATAGTTGTAAACAACTTGTAAAAATTAGAAATTGTGATATTGTTAGGAGAAATCAAACTTATTACAAAATCCCTGGTTATAGAACAGGGATAAGAATATTAGCAGCAGAAGAAACCTTTGGGAGGAGGTAGGCTTGATGCTAGAAAAAGCAGAAAATACTGACAGTGATGAAGTAAAAAAGACAGAAGTAGTAAGGATTTCTCATCTCCATTTGGAAATATATACTGTGACATACTTTATCACCTTCCTAGCTCTTCAGTACTGAAAGAAAACAATAGAGATCTGCTAGGGATAAACATTTTTATATTGTCTGTCTTGGCTAACTTGCACTTAAGAATCCTGAAAGAGTTGGCTGAGGACATCTCTGTTTCACAGATGTTCATTTTTAATAAGTCCAGAAATCTTGGGGAAACTCCAAAACAGAGGAAGAATTGCAATATTGTTCCAGCAAACAAACAGCAGAAGTGAGATGATTCCGACAGCTGTAGGCTGTTCTACCTGGCATCACCTTCCCATCAAGTAATGGACAACCTGGTACAGAATTCTCTTGATAAGAAATTAATTTTCACATGGATGTAACCAAAGTCTGAACAAATGGTTTAGGTAAATAAGATGGGGTTTACTTTTTGGAATGACAAATTAAGTTGATTTTGGTGACAGCACAGACAGAGCACATTATGCATGGTTTTGATTGTACCAAGTGTTATTCTGACTAAAGGATCAGCACTGCATGATATCAACGAGGTGAACTTGGAGTCTATTGTGATTCACATGACAAAATCTTAAAAGACTTGTCAGTGGGTACCTTTATTAAATAGAAATGCTTTCAGTAGAGCTACAGAATGGTGGCATCTACCTCCAAAGCCGTCTAAAGTTTCCCTCAATGCTATGGAAGTAAGTGTGGATCTATCCCTGTGGACATTTCTGAAAGACACAAATACTGTCAAAGTGATTTCTTGGGATGATTACACAAGGTAATCCAAATCATTTGGTCCAATAAAAAAATAATTTGTTTTACTGAGCCAGAGATAGAAAGCTATTTTTTTCTCTTTGTTCTGTTCTTAGTTCCAGCCTATTGTTTCTGAAAGGAAAAGTGATGAGTTGGAGATTTTGGAAAAAAGATCAACAAAAAACCCCAAGCCGTAAGAATACTGGAGAAAAAGACTTTTGGTGACAGAATTAAAGTAAAAGAGCAGGGGGTTTGTCATGGTTTAGCATAGGTGAAGAAGGCTCCATCAGCCATGGAAGTGATTCTCTTGCAAAGAGGTGCTTACACCTTCCTCTATGACCTGACAGAACCAATCAATTGGCTAGTTTGAATATTGGCAACTTTTTAAGCCACTTAAGAAGCTTGACATGCCTCTGTGATCCACATTTAAGAACGAACGAACAAACCCTGGGAAAGCTGTCTCTTGCTTCCGGCCTTTGGACAGGTAACTGGGGGGCCCACATGGCCCAGCGGGGCCGGGCCGGGCCCTGCTTGGCCTGGGCCGGCCATGAGACAGCCATCCTGGAGCCGTGGGGCCCTGCTCCACCCGCAGCCCTGCTCCGTGCGGGCCGCGCAGCCCGGCTCTTCCCCCTCCAGTGTGGCCGAAGATTCATCTGAGGCCGCTGCCCAGCAAAGATCATGTGGCCAACAGCGATAAGCGAATTCCAGCTGCAGGGCTGGGTGAGATTAATCCTTTTAGTGCTGTAAGTTTCCTCCAGAACAGATGAAGCCTGCAGACATGAATGCTCTCCCGAGTCAGAGGAAGAGGAAAGGTGGAGGCAAGTGAAGAAAACACCAGAGACACAAAAGTCAGTAAAGAAGGAAGAGCTGAAACCCTGAGGGAGGAGAAAGAGGAGATGCTTCAAGCCTAGAAGCTGAAATTCCATTGTAAAGCTATGGTGGTGACGGACTATGATATTTCAGAGTACCCGTTGTAATTTCATAAATGCATGGAGGGGTGGAGCATTCAAATTGCAATTGTGAGCAAAAGCACCTGTGCTGAAACAAGCAAATGTTGAAGTAGCTGTAATTTGATGAGAAGCATGAACAGAGAGAGATGAAAGTGAGGAGGACCCCTTGCTCTCAGGGAAGGAGAAGACCTATGTTCCTAGAGATGAAGATGCTCGAGAGATACGTGAAGAGAACTTTTGCTTCTGAACAGCTCATCCTTAAAATGGTACCCCAGTAGCAAAGACTGGACCCTCAAAGGCAGTTGTGGGGAAAGCTGTAAGTCGAGGGAAGGGACTTTCACTTGCAAGCAGAGAACCAACCTTGGCAGCTGTCTTGCTGTGACATGGAAGCCATGAGAGAATTTCTTGTGGAGATGTCTCTATAGCATGAGCAAGAGAGACTCCTCTCCCTAAGTGAACTGAAAAAGATTATTATAGAAGTGGTAAACTGACTGAAAATCTCAAGGGTTGTCTTTTTACGTTGCCAGTGGAAAAGGGAGAAAAGTGGGGGGAGGAAAGTGTTCTGAAGGTTTAGTCTGACTTTTTTTTCCTTTCTTTTAGGTCTGTTAATAAACTTCTTTATATTCTTTTAAGTTTTGTGCCTGCTTTGCTTTTCTCCTAATTCTTATCTCACAGAAGGAAAATAAGTAAGTAATGGATATTTTGAACCAAACCACTACACTTAATTGGTGTTTCTGCCCAGTTTATGAACTGAACCCGCTACAGGGTTTTTATTAACAAAAGAATTAAATTTTAAGTGGGATGGGAACGTTTAACAATAGATTTTTTATGGAAAAAGCTGCTTTGTGGAATCAAAGTTCCGTTAATTTTTGTTTTCACTTGACTGATTTTTTTTTAATTTAGCTTTTGAAAATGTTGATATAATTCATACTAACATTTTTGAAACCACGAAGGCCATTTTTATACTTTAAAATGGCTCATTTTTTTTCTGAAATGTAAGCTAATTCTGATAATAGGCAGAAACAGAAAATGGTATATTCTTCCCAGCTGAGAATCCAAAAGTCCAAAGAATTACAAAAATTTTGGTGTTCTCAGAACTTTACTGGTGAGCATTTTGAATGTATTCTATCAGAAAGATAGCTGTTTTGGGAAAAAAAAAAAAAAAAGTAGATCAGAACAACATTGTTCTGTTATGTAAGAGAAAGATTACTTGCTTATAGAATATGAATAATTTCCAACAGGAGTAGAGCACTAGGAGACAAAGGTGAAAATAAATATTTACATAGCAAAAAGCTGAATTTTTGTACAATGCAGCCATAGTAATTTAACTTATTATTTCTATATTGAGTCCAGTAGTTTATAAGACTAGAATTTATCTTCTGGAAAGATAGCCAGTTTTGAATCCATGTCTTCAAGAGAGGGTATTCCATAATTTTCCTTGGGAGATAATTTCAGTGATCAATGATTCATACTGTTAGCAAGATGCACTTCTGCTTTGAAAATACCTGTCTTGCATCCTACTGTTGACTGTAATGAAATTATCATGTTAAAGTAGTTCTTTAAAACCTGTTGGTTTTCTTTACCGCATACGTTTTTTTTATCATAGTCAAGTTTCCCCTTCAACTAGCCATGCCATACAAAGGGGCAATCAAAACTGAAAAGAAGACTTTATGGCTAAACCAAAGACCTAAGTCCAGGTTTTGCCTAAAGAGAAATTTTATTTGAAACCTGGTACTTCCATTCCAGCTGTCAAAAATACAGATCCATAGAAAATAAAGGTATGAGAGACAGACCTCCAAGGGTCATTTTGTACTGTGGCTCAAGGCAGAATCAAATAAACTCGTGTCATTCCTGCCAGATGCTTACCTAACCTGCTCTTAAAAACCTCCAGGGATCCTATAGGTTCCTTAGGAAATTGATTCCAGTTCTTCATTATCCATACCATTAGGTAATTTTCCATAATATCTGATGAGAGTCTTCCTCAATGCAGTTAAAGTCCAATCCTTTTCACTCTTGAAGACAAAGAGAGCAGATTATTGCTTTAGACTTTCCACTGTCTTAAGCTGTTCATTTCTTGAAGCTCCCCTGTACAAAACAGTGATAGACTTGGCTTTTCTCAGAGTGCTCCAAAGTAGTGCACTTGCTAAAGCCTTGCTAAGGCTGTATGGACTATTGCTTAAATTTTAAATGTATTCCTATTGCTAATAGCCTTTTAGAAGTTGTTCATTCAGTGACCACTGTTCTTAAACATAAAGAGTATGATCTCTTCAGAATGTTCATTTGACTCTGTTGGAGTACATTTAAATTCTTGTATTGCACATATTACCAGGGCTACATGCCATTAGAGATTTGAGATATCACAAAATGTAGTTCGGACCTTTCAGCCCAGCTTTCCTTCGTTGTTGAACCCTGATGTGATAGTAACCTTGTTTTTTTGGAAACATATTTTTCGCATTTGAAAATGTCTGTCACAGTTTGGAGCATCTTTTTAGATTACATCACAGTGGCATGCAACACACAGGAAATCTGAAAAATATGCTGCATTAAACTGCCCTTAAGGAAACTGTGGTATTCAAAATAGAATATGTTTTAAATCTTAATCATTTGTTTGTACAACTGGCCTCTGCTACATAAGCCCCGTTAAAGCTTGGAGGTTGTGTGCAGTAACCAGGTATCCCCTGTTTTTGGGTAAGTTCACTCATATTACCATGTACTCTCTTTTGAGGTGAGGAGAGCTGGGGACATTGGTGTTTTAACCTGAAATGAATTATTTGCCAAACTGTCTCATTGATAATGGAACTGAGATACAAAAGAATGAGACATTTATCATCTGAACTCAACTCAATTTAGTGAGACTTTATTGACACCAGAACTTCTCTAAGATCTGCCAAAGAATGTTAATCACTGTGCTATCTGTCCAGAGGAAAGGGATAATTCAGTATAGAAAGAGCCCTTTATTAGAATGCAGATAAATAAAAGTGTTGATAAACCCAATATACTTTGTTATATTCATCAGGGACTGCTCCCTTTATGAAATTTTACTTATTGTTGCCAAATGATTGATGTACTTGTTTTAAGTCATAATTTCAACACATATCCTTCTTTACAAGATATAGGGAAGGCACTATGATTCTTGATTTCAGACTTCAGCTGTATGTAGCTGTGTCCAGTTTGCTACCCTCCATCTATTTAACGTCGAGGGAAAAAGAAAATAGGTACCTTTCCCCTGCATTGCCTTTCCTTACCCTCTCCTCCTCCTCCACTGCTCTCACCTGCACCCTGCTCCATTTCCATAATGTGAATGTGATTACAAGATGCCTTTGGCTGGACTGGAGTATATCACGTTTCTTTAAGGGGACAGCAGCCTCTCTCCCACGGTGACTAGCTTGAAGCCATTCTGGTCTGTTCCAGGGCCCTAAATTATCATAATGTGAATAGCAAAAGTAAAAATAACATACAAACAAAAACAGCCAAAAATTAGAAAGGATAGTATTTTGTATTCTTTTCTTTTGAAACTAGCTCATTGAGCAGGTTGGGTTAGTTTCAACCGTTTTTTTTTTTCTCATTCTTTAGGAGAGAAGTGGACTGTGGCCAGGTTTTCCTATCACAGCCCATCTGTGTTATGTGCTAGGGAGACAAAAGAAAAGATTAAAGATGTTACTGTGTAAAATGCTTTATATTTTGGGAGGGGGGAGTAGAGGAGCTAGGGAAGATAGAAAATTATTTCCAGTTGAAGATTGTACTCAAAAATTATCATCTTTTGTTGATTTCAGTTGTCTGGGGATTTTGAGATGAATGATGTTACAAATTGCTGATCAGATGTGTCAGAATTAATTTCTTCTTTCCACAATTTTTTTTTATAAAGCTTGCTCTGGTTGAACTTTGGGCTGCTTTCCTCTGGAAATAAATTTAAAAGTGGCTTGACATGAAGGTGTAAGTATGGAAAAATGTTAGCATAGTACTAAATATGTATGTACTAGAAAATAAAATTTCACTCATCAAAGGAAAACTTGACCAATGTGTCAATCCATAGTTTTTTCCAAATGCCCCAGAGTCTTTAAATGCAAATTAACGGCCCAAAGATATATTAAAAAGATATTATTCAGGTTGTAATGTCAAATACTCAAGTGCTTGGAAATTGCTCTCCCATGCAATGTGGATTAAAATCTCATGTGCATATGATGCTGTCACTAATTGCATGGTCCAATATGCTTTGCTTCAGTGGGACCTTTGCCACTTTTAAGGGAGGGAGTGAATATTACTGAATTAGGGAACAATTATTGCTTATCATATGGCTAAATATCTAGTTGAACTATGAAGTCAGAATTATTAATTTCCCCACAGTATTTTTCTGTCCTGTGTATGACTTCAAAATCTGGAGCTTTATATGTCCAAAATTCATGAGAGTTAATAAACTTCCCCATATCCCTTTCAGGTACAGGGCAGCACTATCACAAAAGCTTTGAGGCACTGAGATAAAACATTGTATGCCAAAATTTGTATTTCAAATTTGAAACACCGTGAGTCTGATTAATTGCAAAATTCAGCCATGTATATGACAGTTTATGTTCAAAATACAGATCTTGTTGTCTTTATTGACAGTTGTGAGTCACCAGCAGATATGAAAATCGTTTGGACACTCAGACAATGAAGACTAAACTAACAGCAAGTGCCTGGATAAAGCTTGGGATACATGGCTTGCCTCCTATAGCTGACATAGGCCAAAATGTGTTGCAGGATGTATATATAAAAAAAAAAATAAATCTAAGAATGGTAATGCTGCTGAGAAAAAAGGTCATTCAGACCCTACTTCTTTATCCAGGAAGACTATCCTATGAGAAGACTAAAATGGTCATGGAAGATGGAAATTTTCAAGATGGTTTGATTAAAAGCTGATTTTTGCTAATTAAACTGCAAATGCAGACTGTTTTCTGAATGTTATTTTTGACAATTTTTTTTTTTCTTTAAGAGGGCAAAATCACACACCTAATATGCAGAAATCTCTTTTTTGCTGGACTTCAAGTTTCTTAAATGAAAAAAAGAAGTATTTGCTTCATTGAAACAGAGGTTTCAGATACTTTTGCTCTTACTTTCATTTTTCAGAATTGCTACCATATTAGTTGAAAATTAATTTGTGATGGACACCAATTACATAGAAGAAGCAATCAAAACTGTTAAGCTAGGGTTGAGCACCACTGAACAGAGAATTAAAATGGGGAGATCTGGGGCAAGTTTCCTAATAGGCTATGTCACCAGACACTCAACTATTCAGAGCCTGATCCAGAGCTGATTGTGACAATGCATGCCCCTCCTTTGAGTTTGCTTAGTTTTTATTATTGTTTCAGTTTGGAGAAATTCTATGACTTTCCTCTTGCTGTATAACACATTTGCCTAATCATCCATTCTATCACAACATTTTACTTAAATGGAAAAGTATCATCCATGCTTTGCCCTTGAGAACACTGAGCCACATATGGGCTAGAATGAAACATCGACTGAGTCAAGATGAGAATTTAGAACAGATTTCCCAGCAGTCACCCTTTTTCTTGTACATCTACCTCCTCCAACAGCATCAAGTGTGGCAAGGTTCTGTGTTTACATCTGTATTCTGAAATGCCTCATGGGAATATACCTGGCCAACCCTATGGCTTGTGGATTAATTTCTGGTTGCGAGTCAATGGTTGGTTTTGACATATAAAGCACTAAGTTATGTTGGGTTTTCTGACCCAAGACACCACATTTTATGGTGCTACACAATTGGAGATTAACAGGATGTTAAAGAGGGCACGGGATGTTTTCAATATGCCCTGATGTTGGAGGTCCTGAAATGGGTGATATGAGATCTATGATGTAAAGAATGCTGTATTTGAGGTTTTGAGAATTTAAAGAGTCTTTGTTGACAGTTCCTGGCAGGTTATCTGAAAGGTAACAGGTAAATTATTTCTTGATATTGTAACTGGGCCTGCAAGAAAATTTTGCAGGGCATGGAGAAATGAAAGGCTTAATTTGGCCTGAAAAGAGAGGAACTGCAGAGAAAACTGAGAAACTTTACCAGAACTCAGGTACTCATGATCAGCATGATTAGAGCTACAGATGTCACTGGTACTACTCACAAGCTTAAAACTAAACTATTGTTTAAATATTTGACCACATAGGGCATTCTACGCATGAGCAGAAGTTATGGTAAAACAGAAGAAATGAGATTGGACAAGTGACTTTAGGGTGTGAAAGGCAGGTGTTTCAGAAAGAATGGATTTGTTTTTAAAGGTTCCAATTATCTTCTAAATTAAATTTATCTTAAAATTTTTGAGACTCTTTACTCAGAAAGGTACTCTTAATAGGTCTTCTCTTTTATTTTGCTTATTTTAGTGAGAAAAATCCCCTCATAATTATTTCAACTACATTTCAGTGTAAATAATAGGGACAATTAGTATTACTGGCAATATTTCTAGTTAAAATGTCCCAGATTTAATATCAGTTTTCTCTGAAATTCTAGATATTTCAAAAGTAAATACCCTTATTTCCAAACTCCTCCATCTTCATTTTCAGAATGCTTTTAATGATGACTTTGGAACAGTTGAAATATCAATTTTCTTACCCTTAGAAATACTGAGATGGAAAATCAGTCCTTCCCTTTGGGTTTCACAGGAAGTTAACCATTGATCTCTAGTATCATTTAAATATGATGGATTCAGTTTTAGTGTTAAAAGCTTGCATACATCAATCTTCTATCAGTAACTGTGGAGCCCAGCAGAGCGTATCTCAGCTATCCAAGCATGTGAAACTCCTGAGAGGTCAGAATCTTGCAGTTAAGTAGACAATTTTCTATATAAGCCAGAAGAGTATACCCTTCAGGTATTAATATTGCAATTTGCACTTTTGCTTGTCAGCCATTTCCAATGTCCTGCAACTTTAGCTCTTCCTGCTCCTCCATAACAGGATTGGTGCTGTCCATATTTCTACTCCCAGAAGAGGTTGTTTTTCAATTTCTACCATGAGCTGGGATAGCAGGAAACCCAAAAGAGTTCTCTGCAGCTGTGGAGAGTCAGGGTTGGCTTAGGTCTGAGGAGGTGCAGCCTTTCTGGCTGTATCTACAGGAGCTGGAGAAATGAATCATGGTACATTCTCTGGCACTAAGTTCAGCTTGTGTGCATGCACTTCAGCTTGCTGACTTCCCCCAAAACAAAGTGGCTACATCCAAATTGCCTGTGAAGAATAGTGCTTGGCTATGCTGATCCCTAAACCATGCTGGCCTGGTGTAAAGGGAAGTTTTAGCTAACCCAGGCCAAAAGTCTGCCAGGAAGTGCTCCCAATGGTTAGTAGGATGAAGCGATGTTTGCCAGTCTGCTGGCCCTGTTGAGTTTTTTGGTGTAAATAGTGCCTCTGGAGCTCATATTGAGTGGGGAAATCTGGGCACTAAGCACCATCCTCACACGTCCTAGGGAAACAGTGTTGCCTATCCCTGCCATGCTGCCCATGGAAAGGGTAGTGGGACCCAGCACCCCTCTTCCCACAGGCTCTAGGCATGCTCTCAGTCAGGCATGGTTAATGTTTTACATCAGGATAAAAAGATTGCTGTCTAAAGAGGATGAGCACATGCAGCTCCACAGCCTTTACCTGCACTGGTGGTAAGTCAAGCCCTGTGAAACCCTACATTAGTTGCCTGAATTTTAAGCCCATTGGCCACCGTGCCCTACTATGTCTGACTTTCTAAAGATGGAGGTTCCTCTGAAGATCTCCTTTAAAGGCCTGTATTTCATACTGAGCTGATAATAATGCAACTCCATGGATCTCAGAATAGAACTTTGTTCATCTTCCTTATTGAGAGGGGGCTGCTCACTGGAGGGGAGCACTTTTTGGTGCTGGGTAACCATCCAGTGTAATAGCTTTTATGAATTTCGCTGGTATGTACTGTAATAACATTAATCATGATGAACTCATTTGGCACTAATAGGAATGTCATATGTACTTGTGTAAGAATATTCACTGTAGTTCATCATTAATTAACTGGGCTATTATTTTAAAGTGTTACCAGACATGGTATGTAGAAATGGTTTACTTTGCAATCTCCTGGTGTTGAAATCATGTAGGCTCTTTTGCTATGGTTTATGTCAGAGAAAATCACAACAGAAAGAGCAAAGAATCCAAGACTAAGATAATACATTTCAGCTGCATAACCTTTGGAAACAAGAATGTAGGACTTGCCATATAGGCAAAGTCCTATGAATGCTGTGGCCTACCTAGTCTGGTCTCCTGTTTGTCAACAGGTTCTGTGCCAGATCCTTCAGGTATAAAAGAGAAAGAACACAAATGGGAAATTATATTTTGAAAACCAGAATTTTAGTACATCCTACTATTAAGCATTGGCTATTAAGTACAAAGTTTACATGTTAATCTTTTGCAGAGGTCACTCATCCAAATAAGTAATATCAGCTGTTTCTTCTTTACCCATTATTTTGCTGTCATGCTTAAACCTCTTCTGTTTTAGGTAGAGGAAAAATAAAGAAATAGGCTTGAAGGGAGCTGCTGGCTGATGATGCCTCATCCCTTAATAGTCTATCCAACCTTTCTTGAGTGCATCAAAGTTCAACCTGAAATTAGCTGGGTTTCTTGCTACTGTAAGACTGTTGCAGATCTGCCCAGTTACAAACCAGTTACTTGCCAAATGTCACATTATTTGCTGCTAATTATTTCTTGTGCTAGCCCTGACTTTCCAGTTTAATAGTGCTTATTCCTCTCTGCATTTACTCTTTTGTTATATTTATGGAGCAGGCCATTCTAACTTTATTTGCTAGACTAAACAAATTATGTATTTTAATTACTCTCATAAGAAAGGTTCTTCTTTTCCTCTTACTGTCCTAATGACTCATATTTCCTCTATTCTCCTGTGACAGGTTACCTGTCAAGACTTAAAACTGATTTTGGGTTGTGGGACTGTAAACAGTACAGCAAATGTTGTCTTGATGCTACTTTTGACAATGATGTTTATATTTCTGCATCCTTGCACGAAACACCTCTCCCTCCTTTCCCTCTACATCCTAGGTCTTGAATATTGCAACTGAAAAATTCCTCCAACTCTTTTCCATCTTAATAATTTCCACCAATGGCCTACAGCTTTGAGCTGATTTAGTTACACAACTGTAACAGTGATAATCATACAGATGGCTTTAAGTTGTTTCTAGGGAGTAGAAAACAATCTAGGTTCTATGAGGTTTTTGAAAAGTGAATGAAGAGAAGCTGCAGCCTCACAACCTGATTCTAAACAAGTTAGATGGTTAACCTGAGTTAACCAAGAATTTCACCCTTGTGAGTGTGAGACTAAAGCTTGTTCCTCCTAACTCTCATCCTTTTTCTGCTACTCCTCAGAATCACCTCGTAGGAAAGTCTGTATTGGTGAAATCCCTAGACCTGTCACCTGCAGCTCTAAAAGCTGCTTTCGTGTGATTAATGACTCTTGGAAATAAAACATGTCTCAAGACTTATCCTTGAGGATGCTCAGTGGAAGAATAAGACTGACAGCTCTGGTTTCTCCCCCTCACCCCTCCAAGTTATAATCAAGCGCCCACATAAAAATTACTGAAATCTCCAGTTTCTCTGTTATAACTAGCAATCCTAATCCTCATTGTGACTCTGTTCTCTGTTTCTTTTTCTTTTTTTTGTGAGTGTGTGAAATCTAAATAGATCAGCTCACAAGTTTCCCTTAGCCATAAGTTATTTATTTGATAATCAAATAGATGAGTTTTGTCTCTAATAACCAGATTCAGAAACATCCACATGCATTTCAGTCTGTCCTTCAGCTTCTGTTCCATCCCTTCACGTATCTTTTTATTCATGAGTAATCTTTGTTGTGATTAGTTTTAGAGAGGTACAAAAATTGACTGAGAAATATAACATAATCCATTAATCCATTCACTTAGGGGTTTGATTGTTCTACTTTTTTCATAGCTTTAACCAGCTTCAAATCTGCTCTTCAAATCTCTCTCACTGATCTTTGCAATTTCCAGGAATACATTGGCACAACTGCCTTACATTAAGCACCAAAGCCTTGAAGAGTTACGTGATGTTATGAGATGAAAATTCTGCCATGCTGAACTGATGAATTATTCTAATAAAAGAAGCTCTTCTCATAGCACAGTTTTTCACTATTGTGGGTTCTTTAATTGGGAAGAGAACTTCAAGAACCTAGCCTGATCACATTTACAAAAAACCCTTCAGAAGAAAAGGATGTTCAAGGGTAGAGAGATTAAAGGTGTTTTTAATCTCAAATTCCCTGTTTAATTCATCACTTGTGTTGAAATTTATCATTGTTCTAATTTTATTTTTCACAGATCTAATTGCAATGCCAGAAGAGCAGGGTCTAAATTGCCCTTTTTTGAATTAATAAATTAAAATTATATATGTAGATGCATGGAAAATTCCTGTGGAACAGCTATTTGCTTTCTTCAATAGGTTTACTGGAATAAAAAGAGAAATACATGTCATTTTTTCTCATTCCACACTCACTACTGATTTTAAAGTATCAACAAACTTAAACTAAATGTAAAGTTCAAATTGCTTTGTTAGATTTATGCACTGAGTAAAAAGACTGCTTATCCCTGTGAACAAGGTGGTCTTGATATATACAAACTCCAACAAATGAATATACTGATAAGTGAAGTGAAGCAAGACAATTTAACAGCCAATGAGTAATAAGTCAGTATGAAGGTGCCTTGTGGTGTGTTCCAAAGTTTTTTACAGGTCAGGTGAAGAATAAGTTCCAAACTAGGGTTGCCGTAGCTTGTGGTCACTCCTCAGCTCCTTGCTGTATATATCACTAAAGCTTTCATGCAAGCACCTCTGCCAGCTTCAATTAGAGCTTAAACATTGATCAGTGTTTTCCAAGGGGATCACTGACTCATAGAATGGCTGGGCTGGAAGGGGATTTACAGATGATCTACCTCTAACCCCTTTCCATGGGTAGAGATGCCACCCACTAGGCCGGGTTGCTCAAAACCCCATCCAAGCTGGCCTTGAACACTCTCAGGGATGTGGCATCCACAGCTCCTCTGGGCAACCTATGCCAGTGCCTCACCACCCTCACAGTAAAGAATTTCTTCCTAATCTAAACTTACGCTCTGTCAGTTTAAAGCCTTTCCCCCTTGTCCTATCCCTCCACGCCCTTGTAAAAAGGCACCTCTTTTTCAGCTCTCTCTCCACCTCTCCTGTAGCCCGTTTAGGTACTGGAAGGTGCAATAAGGTGTCCCCAGAGCCTTCTCCAGGCTGAACAGCCCAAACTCTCTCAGCCTGTCTTCAAAGGAGAGACGCTCCAGCCCTCTGATAATCTTTGTGGCCTCCTCTGGACTTACTCCAACAAGTCTGCATCCTTCTTGGGTTGTGGGTCCCAGAGATGGATGCAGCACTCCAGATGGAATCTCATAAGAGTGGAGTAGAGGGGAAAAATCATTCCCTTGACCTGCTGGCCATGTTGCAGCCCAGGATATAGTTGGCTTTCTGTGTCCAGTACCTTTCATCTGGTCTGGCACAAATTCATGAAGTTCTCATGGTACTCTCAAGCCCGAGAAGATCCCTCTGGATGGCATCCCTTCCCTCCAGTGTGTTGACTGCACCACACAGTTTGATGTCAACAACCTTGTGGGTGAAGTCAATCCCATTGTCCACACCTCCAACAACGATGTTAAACAGAGGCAGTCCCAACACCGACCCCTGAGGAACAACACTCATCACTGATCTCCACTTGAGCTCTGAGCTGTTACTGCAACTCTTTGACTGCAACCATCCAGCCAATTCCTTCTCAGCAGGGTCCACCTGGCAAATCCATGCCTCCCCGATGCAGAGACAAGGATATTGTGTGTAGTGGTGCCAAATACTTTGTGCAAATTGAGGTAAGTGACCTTAGTTTCTCTTCCCTTATCCACCAACACTCCATCCCCATCATAGAAGACCACCCAATTTGTCAGGTGTGATTTTCCCTTAGTGAAGCCATGTTGCCTGTTACCTGGGATCTGAAGGAATCTTTCACTAAAGTGACAATTTGAAGGAAACTTCTCCCACAATACTTCTCAAGAAGAGGAAATCATACAGGCATGGGTGTATTATGGGAAAGAAAGTGCATGTGTGGGCAAGAAAGATGAGATTACCTATGGCAATATCTGTTAATGAGAGTGGTTGTCTGAATCTAATGTCATACATACATAACTCACTTTTCTTGACTCATGCTTTGACCAGTATCTTCACAGGTGTCCCCTGTCCAATTTTTGTTTCCTGTGTGAGAGATGCTATCCTCCTACCTAACTCCCACTATGCTGCAGTGTAGTTTTAATTAGTTGAACCTGAAGCAGTTTACTATAAATTGAGGCATTGTATGATGGCTCTGTCCTAAGGATCCAAACCTCACTGTTAATCAATTCACAGTGGTTTATAAAAGACATGGGTGGATTCAGTAATGCTTCATGAAAATTGATAAGAAAAGAAAATCCTTTGTGCTTAGTGCTTTCATTTATATCTCTCTGTGGCTTCATCTGCATTGCCTCAGTACTACTTCCATCTTTCTTTCCTCTTGATATCAGTGGGAGAAAAGCTTGGGATAGGGGAAAGTGGATTTTCACACATTTATAAGGAAAATTTAGTCTGACCAGAATCATTTGGGCTGTAAAATCCCCCAACGTGGTCCCATCACTAAGTGCAGAAATCTCCAGCTGACCTGGAGAATCTGTCTGAGGCAGATATCCAGCCCAGTTGTGCCATGATGAGGGCATTGTTTTCTCCGTTAAGATCAGTCAAAGGTATCCCATTGTATAGTGGCACCTCCCTTAGTCTGCATATATCTAGTTACAACCAGAGGAGTTGTTTAAAGCCCAGAACCTCCATTTGTGTTGGTGACAATGCTAGAAATCTGTTACTGAAAGATTGTAAGTACTATATCTCATTGTAACTGAGTAGCACAGCTCACTGGTGAAGTTTTATCTTTTAATAGATACGGACTTTCCAAACTCCTAAATGTTCTTAGAGTTTTTTTCCCCACCTTATTTGTAAAAAAAAAAAAAAAATTTTGCCTCTTTATCAATGCTCTTGTGATGGTGCCACCAGGATTTTATGAGCTTTTCTTCCATGTCCCCTTGTTTATATTGCAAAAGATCACATTTTTTTTCTTCCCATATTTTTTTCCTATTGTCAGGAAAAAAATACATCTCCTATGACTTAGATGCTTTAATCATATTAAAATAATACAATCTGCAAGATGAAGACCTTCAGCTTGGATTCATTCCATCTAACTTTAGGCACCAGACCAACTTGCCTAGGGGTTCTTACTGCTCAGCTCCCTATAGAGGCAATGAGCGTGTCTGTCTGCATCTGTTGGTTATAGATGAAAAATAGGCTCCAATTTAGATATCTCACTTTAATGATCAAATGATGTAAGGAGATGCACGAGAATAGTCTATAGTCCTAGTTTCCATGAAAAAAACCAGCCTCCCAGGCAGGATGTACTAATCTTTCCTAGAAACTCAGTAACATCTCATTTCTTTACCTTCCCTGTAAACTAATGTGACCCACTAGTATGTTCACACGTCCAAGTGCATTTGGCGTGTGAGAAAAGAAGAGAAAATGGATTTTAAAATCAGCTTTTAACAAAAAGCACAAACTCTTTTATAAAGTTTGGACATTTCTTTTGAAGATCAGCTTGAAACAATAAGGGAGGGTAGGGAGGGGAAATCACTGAGAGGTATTGGAGCAGTACAGTACTGCAGGAGCACATCACAGGTTTTGGCTATTTGTATCAAACAAAGTCCAATATGTCACCTAGCAGAATTCTGTAATGAAACTGGTAAAATGAAATTTAAAAGTAAAAGAGAGAATGCAATGTGCTTGTCATTAAATCTCTTTCTGAGCTATAATCCATCCTTGACTTTTCCTTTGTTATATTTTTCCCTTTGTGGATAGAAGCCAGAAAAAACAGTTGTGCAGGCTGAAAAGGAGGATAACAAATATTACTTGTGTGTTCTTGGGTGAGATGGATAAGTGGTGGCAGAACAGCGCTTCATTTGGGAAAGATCCTGCATGTGGAGTCTGACTTTCACACTGGGTGTGCAGGACTTAGTTTCCACAGTGCCATTCTTTTCATGGGAGTTGACAGGAACTGAAAACAGTTCTGGGCCATTGCTGCAGTTGTACAAAACACTGGAAATATTGGTGTTTAAACATTGGCTTGCAAAACACTTGTGATACCTGCTTTCTTTTAAAGACTCTCTGGAAGAGTAAGATAACAGGAGGTTTGCCCTATGGTTAAGGCTCTGACTTGAGACCTGTAATTTCTGCTTCCAGGTTTGACATGCTCTAGGTACGTGACATGGGTTACACTTTTGAAGGTAACAGGGTTATTTCGGAGACTCAGCTGGAACTGGGGATTGAGGCAAAGTCTCCAATTTCCTGCACACAAGGTTTTGTGTGTTCTTTAGTTTCTCCTCCCATAAAATGAATTTGGTGGCACTTCCTCCAGAGAGAACTGAAGAACTCAGCTGTACATTTATGCTGGAAATTAATGGCCAATTTAAGAACTATGGTTTGGCTACACATGTTGCACTCTCACAGGTCAGTGATGTGCAGTGCTACGTGCATGAAGCATGGTGCTAAAAAAATTGATGTGCTTTGATCCTGCGGGCATTTGTCATTAAAGTGCAACCAGTTTTTGTTCTGAAGATCATAAAAGCCCCAGGGAAACTGCACAATTTTCAGTGTGAAATTCAGGATTCTTATGATATTCCATTTCTTAGAAACTGCTGTATCCAGTAAAGTTACGTAAGGTCTTGAATTTGGGCTTTCCTTGTATATGTCTATACTAGTAAAACAAACCATGCTAGGAACATTCCCTGAACCCAGGAACTTTATCATTTATTGTGTTCCTCAGAGCAGTCTGGGACAGGCTTTCAGCCCATGCCTACCAGCATTATCCTGAGCAATGCCCAGGAATGCTGGGATTTAAGACAGGATTATTCCCAGCAGACAGTTTGCTTGCAGCCACCCTGATGTGGAGGGCAGAAGATTTGGATAAAATGGATGTGGAACAGCCCATGCCAGTTGGCTCCTGAGCTAGAACACAGTCCAGGGTACATTTAAAGTATAAAATTTTAGAGGTGTAGCCTGAAGGTCTGGGACCTTGCATGTTGTGCAAGAATCATAAAACATCCTTGAAACTGGCATGTTTTCTGATATACTATCCTATTCATTAACCCCTCAGTTTCTTAAACCCTGTTTAAATTATATCTGTACTTCTCTCTATTTTTATATATATATGTGTATATATATATCTAAATATAAAAATCATAGAATTATATAATGGTTTGGGTTGGAAGGGACCTCAAAGATCATCTGTCCTTGAACGCTTCCAGGAATGGGGCAGCCACAACCTGTTCCAGTGCCTCACCACTCTCACAGTAAAGAATTTCTTCCTAATATCTAATCCAAACCTGTTGTCTTTCAGTTTGAAGCCATTCCCCCTTGCCCTAAGTGCCATTGTAAAAAGTCCCTCTCCAGCTCCTTTGCAGTCACTTTGAATACTGAAAGACTCTCTAAGGTCTCCACAGAGCCTTCTTGTCTCCAGGCTGAACAGCTCAAAATGTCCTGGCCTGTCTTCATAGGAGAGGTGCTCCAGCCATTATATATGTGTGTGTATATATATATATATATATGCTGTATTTTTTCCTAACTGAAAGATAAATGCTTGAGCTAAGAGACTTTCCCATTTAGATAGAGTCACAGAATTATATGGACCAATAATTGACTAATTTTCTGTGGGGCTATACCAAGATCTAATTAGGAGCTATTTGGTTTGCAGCGTTGGTGGTCAATTTCCTACATTTATATGTGACTCTTCTGTGAAGTGTTGTCAGCAGCAAAAGAAAGTCAGATAAAAGAATCAGATTCCCCATACAATTTGAAAATATTACTGCTCAAGATCCCAATTTAGAAACCCAAGGAGAAAAAAAAAATCACTTTCTATGACTTTCCCAACCAATGTTCTCCATCACAAAGTACTGTCTGATACATAAGACAAAGAAATTGAAACCCTTTGTTCTTAGATAATCACAAAAATTTCTTTGACAATAGTCATGAGCTGCTTTTCCAACCTTTCACACAAATGGCTTTTGGGTTAGTGTTGTTTTCATGCCTCCATCCTTCCTGCTTTCCCCCAGAGCATTGCTTTTGCAGCACCCTGGGAGGACTTCTGGAGGACATCATTCTTGCTTCTTTCATTACCACTCTCCCCAAAACATGGGTCAGAATCAGTAACATAAATAGCCCCAAGGGGAACAGTGACAGGGGACAGAGGTCACAAATGGGTGGACATGGTTGTTTTATCCCCCAGCACATGACACAGGGCTGCAAACCTGCAACAGACTTACAGCTCACCTATGACAGATTATCCAGATGTTTCAGCTCAGTGGCAGAATGATGGCCTGAAATAAAAGCAGTGCAGGGATAAAATAGGTCAGTGTTTGAGTACCGTTGTTTTTTGGGGTGCTTATGTTACCTGTACTTACCTCCATCTGCTTTTCCTCTTCATCTCTGCTATCATCACATTAATGCCTTTTTCGTTCATTATCTCTTCATTCAAGCCCTAGGAGCTTCTATTTGCACTGGATATTTTACAGTTTTCATCTTAGCTCAAGCAAGAAGCTTTCCTGCATGTTTTCCTACTGAGTTTTTGCTGAAGGCATGAGGGATTCAGCCTGCACACAGACAGGGCATGCATTGCCTGTCTCTGTTATGGTTCTGTTGTTACCAACACGAATTTGTCACATCCCTCAACTGACTTGCTTTCACTGCAGTGCTCCCAATTCCCTTGACATGACTTTGCTTCAAGGAAAGGTCCTTATATAGGGATATAGGAGCTCAAGTCATGGGTATTTAACAAAAGGACTTCCTTTTTATCTGCTGTCTCCCCATATTTGTTAAAACATACAGTATTATTTCCCTTCATAAAGCAACGGCCTTTCCTCCCAGTTCCTTTTCAGTAATAGCCCCACAGTGGGAGTTAAGATTGAAAAGGCAGATTGACCATGCTGCTGTCATGCAGCTGAACCAAGCTTGATGCATGTGCCCCATAAGCCAGATGTTTATTCTTCTAAAATAGATTGATATTGGAGTCGTCTTTTTTATTTTTTCCCAGAGTCTTTATTAAAAAAATTGCTAATAAAACATTGGTATCACTGGAAGAATACAACAGAGAAAAAAATCCACCTCTCCAAACTTCAGATGTGCTCGTTTGCGCACATACCTACTTTGTTAGCAAATGGAAACATCCACAAGGAGCTTTTTTTTTTCTTTCTTTTTTACTTTCAGCTCTTTCCCTCTTACTAATCAGATGAAGTTGAAAAACCTGGATCAAGATTATTCATCCTGTAAACCCTAGCCTCATGCCAGTGTGACAGACTCTCCTGGCTCACATATGAGCTTTCAAGTGCTGTGTACGGGTAGAGAACCATGGCGTGGTTTGGGGAGGAGTGAACTACTCTGCACTCTGCTGTGAAGCAGCACACAGAGCTTCTGCTTTTGCCTATGAAACGTGTCAGATGATCAGTGTGAATAATCTGGGTGATTAAGCACGAAACTTTAGTATTAATCGATAGAGGGAAAAAGTCCCAGTTAGTTTTGGGGGAGGCTCAATTTGTTGTAGCTCTGTGTTCTATCCCCTTTCTAGATTTCATAGGGTTACCATGTGCCTTTGCTAGCACATAACTACTGCTCCTCAATGGTTTATAATGGGCTAGACAAGTATGGTATTTTTAGTATAAAACACTGTACAAACCAACTAAATTGCAAAGCTATCCTAACTCCTTTATTGTCCCATCACCACAGCATTTGACTTTGTTGTGAAACTGTCAGGATTTCACGGCTTGTTGCCATCTCTACAGCTTGGTGAAAAAGTTATTGGAGTGAGATTGGAACACAAACAGATCCTCCAGTAGCCTAATTTTCCTTGAAAACTGGGACAAAAAAATCAGTGTGGATTCACTATTTTGATCTGGAAGTTAAGGAGAAGGAGTATTAGCTTTCTCTTGCAGTTCAGCACAGACTTCCAGACCTGCTGGGATTCCTTCCCTAAGCTCTTTTAGCAGGGATTTTGAACTGTTGCTGTCTGAGATTTTTCTCACCTGTACCCAAAGCTGGTTGGTTTAGCTCCATTCACTTGGCTGGCATGAATGGGTCACGTGTTCGCAAATAAGCAGTCCCTCTCTCAGGCTGCTTGCTTTAAGCTTGTGTTAAGAGAAAAATAAACCAGAGTAAAACACAATCCTTACTTGCCTCTGTCCTCCTTTTATTCAAAATCGGGGACTATTTTCCCTTGAACTTACACATAGGCCCCCATTTAAGAGCTCAAATAGTTCTGCTGACTGCACTCAGCTACTCATATGGTTAAAGTTATGCATGTGCCCAGCAGCCTCGCTGATTTGTGGCCTAAGGTCACATCTATTAAAGCACATAACACAACACTAAAACCTCTCCTACTTATCCAAACCCTGTTAATCTAAACTACTTTAATGTCTCTGTTCCATTTGGCTAATCAAGGCTTCAGTAGAGTTGCTCTGTAAGAATAAATACCAAAATCGGTTGAAGTCTGCCCTCAACAAAGTACTTCTGGCTCCCAGAGCCTTTAATGAGAGCCCCAAGTGTGGATCTGAGGTTGGAATTTGGCTCTAATGATAGGTGGATTTTTCAAGTCTTCTGTGAAGTGCTTCACAAAATGAGGGGTTTCAGTTTTTATACCCACACATCATATTGTACTTACAGTTACCTTTGGCTGAACGATTCCTGGAATTTCTTGCTATCACATCCAAAAAAATGACACATTGAATTGCATATCAGCTGCATACATAAGAAAAGATTGTTCTGTAGGACAACACAGAGTTGTCAAGGTTTGCATTGAAAATGCTGCCTGGATTATCCCTTTTATCGCAATTGCAATTTAGCTTTTTTTTTCTCAAACATTTTTTTTGTGTGTTCATTTGTTTTTTAAGTAACTTTGGGGAGATGAGCATCTCTAACTTTCTAAATCTTCTCTTTGCTGTGGAAAAAAAGGAAAGACAACAAACTGTTTAAAAAATAGTTTTCTTGTCAAGTAATGATTTTTCATTGGTAGTAAAAGCTCGATAGATACTTATAGATAGAATAAAAATATATTTAGCTCTTGAACTATGAGAAAAAAACCAGTTAAAAAGTGTTCAATCTGCTGATTTACAAGCAAGGTGTGCTCAGATGTGGGGCTACACTGAGAAGATGCTGATGGTGAGAAAAAAAAATCTTGAGGTTCAAAAGCATCTTTGTGCATTCAGTAGCTGGATATATTTTCAGTAGTCATATTCTGAGATCTGCGGGAGCTGAAAGAGTACTAACAGACAGGGCCTCCCTCCTGCAAAGCCATTTCTTACAAAATAAATTAAGAGAATTGTCTAGGATGAATGGAGTGAATTCCTCCCTGGACAGATTTATCTCTTCACATGGACATCAGAAGGGAGATCAGGGGCTAGTTTAGACTCGGCACATAACTTTAAAGGGTTTAAAATTAATAGGGTAAATCACAGCCAGCATGTGTGGTTTCTGAGAGCTGAGGGTCTTCAACACCCAAACGAGAAATACCCAGGGAGTTATCACTGCTGAAATCAGAATTAGGTGCTTCTCTCAAAGGTCTCAAGTCATTTTAATCAGCCTTCAGGCTTCCCAGCCTGGGGAAATAGGTGGACATAGATACCTAAATCTCAGGAATTGTTTCAGTCCTCATACAGCTGTTATGCCAGAGACTCTTCTCTGATGCTGTTCCCCAGCCCAGTTTGTCCCCTTTCACAACAGTACACCCTCTACTGTAGGATGGACTTATAAGAGTGGTTCTATAGGATCAAAGCCTGACCAGCCCCTACTCCACCAAGGGAGACCTTGAACTCTTTGCTGTCTGTTGGCTCACCTTTGGGAGAAGGATGAGACCACTTACACTGCAGTTTCTCCTGCACCAGGTGCTTTTTGGAGAAGCAGGTAACTATCTGGAAGTTTTGAATGAAGGGTCACTGAACCATGCCCCTGCCTCCATCTCTTCCTCATGTATGACCAGGTGTATGGAAACCTACTGTAGCCTGAGATCCATGGATGGAGATCCAACAGTGCATGGATGACTAATTCTGAAGTTCCAGAGAAAACTCCTTGTTTCTGCTAAAGCTCATTTCCTAACTTAACTCTTTCTGAGTGAGGAGTCTGCCTTTTAGGTCCAGTGGGTGTTGCTGTTAAGAGCTCAGAGTGTGTAGTTTAGCTGTGAGATTAGAAAGCTTTTGTAAATTGTACCTAATATTTTCAAGGATTTAGACATGATACAATTACTACAGCACTTTGGCACTTGATGGCTGCTGAGGCTTTTAAAAATTGAAATAATTGAAGGAATGACATTTAAACTCAGTCTTTTTGTGTTTAAATTGCTCTGCTAATTTCTCAGTGAGATAGCATTTCTTTTCTCAATAGGAGTATGCCTTAATCACATGATACAATCTGTTATCACAGTAAGAATTATTTTTCAGACTTTTTTTTTATGAGTCCAGGGTCCCAGAAGGATTTAAGCTTCTAATTTTGAATGCAAGCTAAGTGTATAAGTACTTTTGGTAATCTGGGAAAGAGTCAATATTTAGTTGGTGTTGTGGCAAGTGCTCTTTGGATCACAAACATTCAGGGAGAATATTTTCTTGTTTTAATGAACATTTTATGGAAGAAGCATTTTATTGCTGGGAAAGGTTTTCTATCTGATACAGATTTTGGGTTAGAATCAAATGAAGCTTAACAATGTGTATTCATAGTTGACACTTAAAGCACACATTTATCCTTTTTCAGTGAAAAGTTATAAATTCTTTTAACGCACAGATTCTTCTGTCTTTGGAAAGAGAGTAAGACAATAATTTTACAGATTTGTTTTTTTGTCTTCAATACTAGCAACCTTCCTCCCCTTCCAAATTCTTCCTGTCATCATAGCAATTCAGTGCTGCTGATTTAGTGAATTGGATTGAGGGAGACAAGCAATCCAGCATGTCGACTTTGAACTCTGACCTTTCCTTTGCATTGTTGCACAACTCAGTTTCGCTAATCAAAAAGCTTTCTCACTCCCCCTTTTTTCTCAAATGAGCAAAAACTTGGAATATAGAGGGACAGGAAGGTTTTGGAAATGATCAGGAAAAGACACCTGTACATTTTTCTGGTTTGGCTCTGTGTTAAGCATTTCTTAGGGATCTGAAATCTGATATTATTTGCATTGTTCTTCAAATATCAAGATAGGACTAAATTCCTTACAATTCCTATTATGCTTAAACACTGGAACATGTCCAAGCACATGACTTCTCATATGCTGTCTTAATCAATACTTGAGCTCTTGACATATGAATCATGATTAATTGAGATGGACAAGACATCAAGTGCATTTTAGCTCTACAACAGCTAAATTCACAGGGACTTCCAGTACAGTTGTACAGATCACAAAAGACCACAATGCTCATGCTAGAGCTGTGGCATGTTCAGTGCTTGCTGCTATTCCATTAGGTCATACAGTGGGAAAAAGTACAAAAATAACAAACTCGTTAGTCTGCTAATTGCAGGCTTGTTAAGTGATATTCCATTTCTGGTGTTTCTTTTTCCTCTCCATTGCTCTGATTAATGACTACTCAAAAAAAATACAAAAAAGTCTCCTGTAAAAAAAAAAAAAAAAAAATTGTACAGCACCTGAAGAATCTTTTACTAGATTTTCTAATGCAAACTGTGCATTTGAATGTGTAGCTACAGGACTGAAAACACCACTGCTGTATCCCATTTGATTTATTCACTCAAATGGCATCCAGCTTTTGAGAAAATCATGAGCTGATTTGTAACTTAGGAGCGAATACTCTGAATTGGGGCTTTTCTAACAGAAAATCCTGTTTCTTATATTCTTCTAGAACAAGAATTGCTTTTGTAGTTAGGACCTTTCCCTTCTCTGTGCTTTGTGATAGGAACCTTTGAGGACTTCTGGATTGACCAAATACAGTAGGAACTCTCAAACCTCTTGCTTCAGTGGAAGAAAATAATTTTGTTTTAGTAGTTCGTGAGGGAGGGCTTTTGTGAAACCACTTTTGTTCTCTCTTTGCTTCAGATGAATTTGTAAGAGGATCTTGATAGCAAGTACTTATTAAGCAACATTTATTACTATTTGATATGGACACCCTCATGTAGAATAAGACAATTTTGTATTAATCTATTTCAGTCATTGTTTCAATATTACTGTATTTCAGAAAAACACCATCCAGGAACACTGCTGAGCCTTCAGGAAGCTTCTCAGCTAGACCAGCAAGAACTTGGCTAGAATTCTTACAAATAAATCTTCACAAAAATTGCCCATAGTTATGTTGGACAACATTCTGAGCATCCTCTGTGGTACATTTCTACAGTGCATGGGAAAACGCCTCCTCCCCACACTGAGCAGACAGCTCTGCCACACCCCAACTGTGGGCATCCTGCTAAATGCCATTTCACTGAAAGCCAGGATTTCACAGGTCCACACAGGGGTGCACTCCCTTTTAAGGGTGATGAGGCTCAGGCACAGGTTCCCTAGAGAAGTTATGGATGCCCCATCCCTGGAAATGTTCAAGGCCAGGCTGGATGGAGCTTTGAACAACCTGTTCTAGTGGTAGGTGCCCCTCCCAATGGAGAAGGGTTGGAACGAGATGATCTTTAAAGTCCCTTCAAACCCAAACCATGCTATGACTATATGGAAAATCTCAAGTGTTGCTACCTTTAAAAAAATTTTTTTGCATGCTGTAAACCAGAAGGCCTTTCCTGCAGAATGGAGTTTGTATTGGAGCACAAGTGAAACCCTATGCAATTTTCCTTTCAAAAAGCATTCAATTATGTCACTAAAATGAAATAGAGAAATTTAATTTAAAAAAGGCCCTAGTTCTGTGTTGTGAAATTTTTTACTCCCTGATGTGGTTTCTGAGCAGATCAGTGCAAGGACCTCCTTGCAAATCATGTAGGTTACACCTCATGTAATTCATTGATGTGCTTCTGAAATACAAGAAGAAAGAACTGCAGGTTGATATTTGCTGTGCAAAGATTAGTACTCTTTGAAATAGAAAAAATATTACTCTTTGAAATGCAGGCAAGTGGCACTGTGGGAAGGCATAACACTGAACAGCTGAAAATAAAAATAAGGGAGAGCTCCAGAACTAACCAGTGCAACTGCAAAGACACCAGCCAGCAGCCTCCCTCCAGCTATGCTGTTCAAATATGTCTGCAGTTTAACGAGCCTTTTACCCCTTTCATTCCATGAAAAATGACTCACAGATGAAATTCATCAGTTTGACATGGAAGGATGCCATTTATGGGCAGAAAATATATATTTTTTTAATCTGGGGACAAAATTTGCTATTACTTTAGCAATTGCAATTTGCTACTTTGAAGCTGTGGTGCCCATGGCTTCTGTAAAACAGTAAGGTTCATTGATTTCAAGTCATTAATTATTTCCTCAAAAGCTAGATAAAAACTGCCTGTGAAGATGCAGAGCCATGTCCTCACACTCAACTTTAGTCACCTGGACTTTCTCATAGCTCATGGTGGGAGACCTTAGCTTTAGTGTCCACCTCACTGACTGTTGGTGGTGCCTGAGTGAGTGGACAGCCTGTCCCTTTTCTACATGGATATGGTGTGATGAGATGAATCCCTCATACTATGAGCAGAAAACAAATGGATCGGTGAGAGAAAATATTGAAAGCTCTACTCTGCTTTAAATCAGGAGCAACACCATTTCAACATGAAGAGTGGGTCTAATCCTCCATCCTTTTTCTCTATAAATTAAAATGGTCGTTTTCTGTCTTCACTTTTCTTTGCCATGGGCATATGCAAAAAGCTTTGATGATTAACTAAAGTATTCTTAATGGTTTACTTTTCATTAGAACCCCTTCATCTCTTAATTATTCATTTTAACTAACTTCTGTCTACTTTTTATGTAGTTCCTCATGTTATTTATATTTAAAAAACCCATTATTAGGCTTTTTGCACACGGTGCATAAGACTTTATATCCTTGCTTAACCAAACTGGCCTTTGTTGCCCTTTTCTGTGTTTAGATTATAACAAGGATGAATTTCACTTGTGGTCTCTCCAGCTGTTTTTTAAGTAGTTCCTACTTTTCTGCAGCAGATTTCCTTCACATTAGAAGATTCCAATCCAAATTCCATAGGGTATTTTGCCTTCCCTTTAAATCAGCTTCCCTTCATGTTTCTCTTCCACGGGTCCTAGCTCATATGAATCCTACGAATGCAGTGTTATAATTAGAACTATGTGAACACAGTACTTCCATTTCTCAGAGGTTCCTACAAACATTTGCTTTGGGTTTCATCCATGTGAGCTCCCATTCCTTGGTAATTTTGACTTTGAATTTCAGATGTGAACAAACCAAACATTACTGAGGTCAAGTTCAGCTCCAGTGAATCAATGTTAGGAAGCCCTGAAAAAAAACCCCAACAAAACAACCCCCCAAAAAACCCACAAAATTTTGCATTCTTTGGGGTAGGATCCACAGAGCTCTTAAATGTTGACATCAGTAGTTACCTGGCCACAATGAAACTTTAAACCTAGAAAACCAGTGCTTGACTTCTCAGATAAAAACAGTGAAGGGGTTATATATATATATAATATCATGTATATAGTAATATTTATATTATATATATAAATAGTGAACCCCTATCCTACAGGGGTTCATGGCCCGTTTTTTCAGCCTGGAGCACAGTACCTGGGAGCACCTTCCTGTCTCGACAGACTGGGTGAGAGCTCCCTCTCCTGTTTCCGTCTGGATCAGGCTGTGCCCTCGTGACCCCTACATATGGCCAGGTGGGTGTGCCATCTCAGTGTGCTTGTTTTCCAGGTTAGATCTGTGGCAGCCTCAATTTACCTTCTTTCACAACAAGAAACACTTCCACTCTCTTATTTTTGTACTGTTTTTATTTCTGTCTCCAATTAAACAGTAAACGCTGTTCAATGCGACAACCCGAATTGCCTAACACCAAACCGTGCTGTATTTCTTGAAAAGGTTCTTTCAGCGTAGAACATTGGAAGATCTTATTTCCCCATTTTACTTAAGTGCTTCTGCTTTTTTCGAAAACAATGACCCAAAAAAACAAAGGAAGAGAAATTGAAACTTTAAATTAATTAATTAATTAGTTATTTTATACCTCTTTGTAGGATGAAAGAAGGAAAACAGACATATGAAGTGAAGGTAATAAGAAGGTTTGCACTGATATTGGTAAAGAAAAGGTGTAATGCTCTGTCTTAAGAGATAGAGGTGGTCATTTTGCTATGATCCTTCACTTTAATAGTTACATGTGCATTGAAATTTTTGATTTAAAATATGTTAATGCCTTTTCCACTATCCCTTGAATCTATTCCTTGGACCTATTCCCAAATCTATTCTTTGAATCACTGAAACTGTGCTCTTTTTTTTTGTGAAGCATCACAGCCATAAAGGAAACAAAAATTGCTCCATTAATCTTACAATTATCAGTCTCTTATTCTTACTGTGTGGACAAGCCTACAGATGGAATGTCATCTCCTTGCTCCTGAGTTTGGCAATTGCTGTGAGTTACTGCCCAGGCACCCAACATAGTTTGTGGTCACTGTGTATTGGATCTGGAACTGCTTAAAAGGGTTGGAATCAGCTTAAAGCTTCATGTTGGTTGCTTTAGGAAGAGGGTAGCAAAAGGGCAGGAGAGCTTTAATTTATCTAGTGAGGATTGTTGACATTTTTTGTGTTAACAACATTAGGAAGTTGCTGACAGTTTGTTTTCTTTATTTTTTCTTGTTTTGCTTAGAATTCTTCGATGGGAACGGAGATTTTCATGCAGAATGAAAGCAAATTGCAAGTCACAACAGAGTATAAGAGAAGGTGGAATTTTCCTTTCCAGACGTAGCATTTTCTGGAAACCATAAAAATGAAATAACAAATTACAGAATGGAGATAATAGCATTTTAGAAAGCCACATTAAATTAGAACAGTTGAAGGCAAATTCTTTGCAGCCGCTAACGCCAAATTATGGATAGAAAGCCAAGAGGATTCCTAAAGATCTCTTTCTTAATTAATTTAACGTTTTCCTTGTTGGCCTGCAGATCTGCCAGTGTGAACAATGTGTGTCTTTCCCATGGGCTACAGCTGTCTGGTTTGTTCAGCTTTGGAAGCCGTGGTTTTCCTGCCTGGGACAGGTTGGGATGGGGAGGGAGGCAGGGGCGGTGGGAGCCCACTGGAGGGCAACCGAGCTCCGTCTGTGTGACCCCCGCTTCTGCCTGACCCTTTGGAAAGGGTTTTGATCTGAACTTTAATAACAGTTTACATTTCCACGTCCGTTTTAGATCTGGGGTTTCATAAAGCCAGGCCAGCACTGTATGTTTTTGCTCTCTCAAATATTACATCGTCTATTTATACTGTGTGTTTTTGTAGCCCATGATGTAATATGACAAAATTTCAGCCATGTGCATCACACATGCAAGTCCGAGCGCAGCTGGGTTGTGTAGCATGGCTGAGGTAATGTCAAGAAATTTCATATTATATTTAAAATGACACCTGTAAAAATAATCTTCAATTTGTAATTTAAATACTGTAATACTCAATTATGTGAACTGACAGGAAGTGTCCCAGCGGTTTTGGAAAATAACATTCTTTTATCCATCGAACCTTTGATGCATTTTTGAACAGCCTTAATGGAAGTTCAGATCATGACCTTCTGCCTTGAGAGAACACAGTCAGGGACAAATAAGATGTTCTCCTGCATCAAGGTGAAGTCTTCTCTCTACATATATTTTTGCTTTCTTGGAATGAAATGTCAGCTGTGCTCATTTTATCATTATCCAAGCTCAAGGAGGGCTCAAAACTGTAAATCTAGCCTAATTTCTAGTTGTATGCCTTGCTTATGGCAGCACATGCATGTCATCTGCAAAAATATATCCTGCTCTACTCCTAATGAGAGGCTTCGAAGGTTTTCCTGCAGTCCGCCTCAGTAGCAATCAGTCTGTTAATGTGGGAGTGAGGTTTGTGACTTGGCCATTGAAAAAGCTCAGGAGTCTTCCAGATGCAGGAATAAGTTTTGGAAATCTACTGAGCTGCTTCTTAAGTATGTCTCCTTTGCTTATTTGGGGGTGGGGGAGTAGTGGGAGAACGACAAGATGTAGGCTTTGTGCAAGTAGGTTATGAATGTGATAGCTCTGGGACTTCCCCCACTGTAAATTACACCTTCTTCCCTAATTCTGTGGCATTTCCCTTATCCAAGAGCTGTTTCTTAAGCCTCTTGTGAGCCTTAATAGCCACCCCCACAACTTGTACCTGTTATTGGCTTCTGCAAAATCGAAGAGATTTCTCTTATGTCCTTTTCCATCATGTACTTTTGAAATACTGAATGTGACTTCCAGAGAGTTGTGCTTTGTGCCACTTAAATAAACTCTGTTCTTTCCATTCAACTCTGGTAACCTGATACTGCACAATAAATGCTAATAAGTTTCCTGCAGAGTAGTGCACTTAAGACAGCTTATTTTTCATCCCTCCTTTCATGTTGTTCCCTTATTGATGACTCAGTCCATACCACAAGTGTTCTTAAAGAAGATAAAATGTAAATAACAGTGGAAGATGCTGGTCTGATAAGGCACTCATAAGGACACAGGAAATGCTTCATAAAGAACATTTTTTCTGCACCCGAAGTTGCCCCTTTTAAGTTGCAGTTACTGCCTATTACTCTTTGTAGGCTACTAAGGACAAAATATTGCATTAAATAATTAACACCAGCAAATTAATGCTTTGGTCTACTGCAAATCAAGGACATATGCCTTTACTGACCACCTTGTAGGCTGGAGAGGGGTTTGTTTTCTGTTGCTAAAAAGCTTTCCTAATCATATTCATTGTGGGTGAAACTCACCTGCAGTATTGCATCAGGAGAAGGTCTGAGTGACACCTGTGGATCTGCACATAGGGAATCAGGAGCAAAAAAGTATGGGAAGGCTTTGTCTGACAGGGAGAAACTCTGTCAAGTGTGAAACAAATGCTCAGTAACTGCCTGCCATGGCTGCACGTGTAGGATGCATCAAACCGTCGTGTGCCCTTGCCCTGTCCAGAGAAGGGTGGCCTGTTACTGAGGGCATCTGAGGCCACCCTTGCCCATATCACAAGCCTTCTCCTTTCCAATCCTATAGCTCCCATGTGCTGAGTATCCTTCCTTGGACATTGCTCTGCTGGTAAGGGGAACCCCTGCATCCCTGTGTGCAGGTCCGAGGAAGACCATGTCCCTGCACATTGTGTGGAGCACCCTTCGGAGGGGAAGGGACAGCTGACAGGCCACCTGCATAGTGGGAGAGGTGGGTGCACAAGAGGGAGTGCTGCTCCCTGGGGCAGGCAGCAGTGGTAGCTGGGGTCTGCAGGAAACATTGAGGTGTGTGCTGTTGTTATTGCAGGAGGGTGAGTGTGGCAGTGCTGCCATGCCCAGGGAGGAGAGAGAACTCACAGGCAGAACAGTAGATAGTGCCTGCCCTGAAGAGCTCCCCCCACTGATGCTTTAAGGCAAACAACAACATAGCTGAGCCCTTTTTAATGCTCGGTGAGGAAGGAGAGCACATCTTTCCCTGCTGCCTCACGCGACAGACATCAGGAAGGAAGTGCTCTGCTCTTAAAAGGTTGTTTCAGTCTCATGTTTTGAAAGAGCAGGTCACTTCAAAGTCCTACCATAAAATTACCACATGCCATCTGCTTGTTACAAATGTGCAAGGGAAATTATTGGTGCTTCTGCCTTGTTTCTGTGATCCAAATGTATGTATGTGCCGATTATTTATTTTATTTTTAAACAGACTTGTTCAGTTGTCTCCCACCCTTCCATGCTTCTTACACTGAACATCTCAGGATGTCTGCCCTTGGGGTAGGAGACCACATGTGCCCGCATTGCTCTGCTCATCTGTTTGTTCAGATGTAAAAGGACCTCAGTGTCCAAGACAAAACCCAGGGAGGGCAACTGTCAGATTCCATGTGGTGCAAACGTGTTTTTTTGTTGAAGAAGGCTAAATCCAGTGGCTGATACTGTGCAGCTTTCCTAACAGTTGTAAGCCACAATAGGATAGGGGCCCCTGATGTGCTATTTCCAGAGCTGATGGCCTGGCAAGATTTTTGGTTTGTTGCTGCACATCTTGGACTAGAGACTTTTACCCATATGCTCTATTAGCAACCTCTTTTAGACAAAGTTTTTAAATTCTCAGTCATTTCAACCATTGGGCACTTCTCATTAGAGCTGAGAGGAGCAGGATTCAGTTCTTCTGTCTGCTGTTGACGCTTAAAGTGCTGCTCATCTTGCCAAAATTCAGATGCCTAGTCCCAGTCAGTTATTTGGATTTTGTTTACAGTCAATGCAGAGATATTTGCAGGTCCAAAGGGAGTTTTTCCCAGTTGTTGAGGCCTATAGTAGGATGGGTTGGACATGACCATTTATCTCTTTTTATTTTAGAGGGAGGTTGAACAAGAAGCTTAAACTAGATTGCTAACTTTTACAGCACTAGGGTTGGTATGACCTCTGCATTTAAACCCTTACTGTCAGAGTGCTTTCTGTGAGCACTGGATAATAATAAAACCTCTGAAGGGATCATCCTACTAGGTTAATGGAGCATGGTCTCAATCAGAGCCTTAAAAATGCTTCCTTATAGAAACAGTAACTGATCTCAGTGGGGTTATTCCTGATTTATGCCAGTGTAAGAGAAGGACTAGTTCTCAGGTTTCCTGTTGCATTCAAGCTAGCTAATTTTTCACATTCATACCAATTTGGGGCTGAGTGCTTTACTTATTTGTATGACGTTTACATTTATTTTTAACCAGTACTTGTTAAAAATAAACTTTTCATCAGTGAACAGTCCAGGGTGGACAGATGACTCACATGTGCTAGTGGGAATGGGATGAATCAGCAACACCGTTTGATTCATAGCACAGTCCTTCGTAGAGCAGCTGCATCTGGAGAGACTGGACATGCTCCATGCTTTGGCTTGTTACAGTCTTGTCCTCAGCATGACTGGCTTGCTCTGTCAGATGTCAGAGCCATGGGGCTCACAGCATTGTTAGGTGCAGAAGAACCTATGCCAAGCCAGCACTGGATGTGTTTTCAGCTCTCCCTGGTATCAACACCTGCTTCCCACAGCAAACTGACTTGGTCTGGCAGGGCTGTCTCTGTACAAAGCTAACCCCAGCCCTGGGGCAGGTGGCTGAAGGTGTGAGGGCTCTGCTTCTGGTCTGCACTTCTGTCTTTGGTGGTGGCTGGGATATCAGCTGGGCATGACCTTTGCTATTGCCCCTGCATGTCACCTGAGGATGGCCATGCCCAAGCACAGTGGGAATTGACTTTCTACCTCCATGCATTTCCCAGGCACTTCCAGGAGATAAAACCCTCCAAAACACAATGTGGCTATGATCACAGAGTTATTACTGTACCCTTAAAGTTATATTGAGTCTACAGATATACATATTTATACATTTCTGTTAACCCAACTATGTGTTTCCAGGCCTTAAAGCTGCAAGACATTTTTTATATTTGTTATTGAGAGCAGATGTGCCCAATTCCAATCATATTCTACTCAAGAATGTCAGAGTTGTGAGAGGTCGAATGGTGAATGCCTTTCAATCTCAATTATTATTTCCTCCACTCAATTGCCACAGCAGGGAGACTACAGTTGTTAATAGAGACCTTAAAAATATTCAAATATATTACAGATCAAAACCTTCCTTGCACTCTTTCTTTTACCTCCTTCTAGTCTTGAAAACTACTCTGGCTATGCTGCTGCTTCAGCCTGGGACTGGAGCTGATCTTTTGTCCAAATACTCCAACTAGGGACACTGAGGAGATGCTAACCTGCTTTAGAGTGTCATCCAACTCAGAAACCAATCCCTTTAGGGGCGATGTGACCACACGCCCTGCCATCTGTCCTGCATGGACAGAGGCAGAATGGCCTCTCTGACAGGACCTTGCCTTGCCTGTTGGCCTGCATCCGCCTCTGTCTTTTCCCAAAAGGAGACCTCCCAAGGGCCTTAAAAGGAAGGTGCCAAAGGCAGTTGCAAAATGCTTTAAAATGCTCTTTTCTTTCTGAACTATGCATGTGGCAGTGACCAAAGGGAAAGGGAAAAGTGCTGGAAGGGGAAGGGCACAGGAACCAGGTCTGTGCATAAACTCAGCTCAGGAATACAGCCTCAGTTTCCTCTGCTATCCTCAGGAATGGTTAAGGGATGCATTCAGTTTTCTTGCAGGCTCCATGGAAAGAACCATGCTGAAGACCAGAAAAGTCCAATTTTAGATCTATGACAGGTTCTTCCCTTTCCTTCTGGGGCCTTGGAAGGAGGATTATGGAAGAAGATGTGATTAATGCCCTCTCTCTGGGAGGAAGAAAACATGATTGTGCATTCTTTCCTAGTCCCGTCCATCATCCTCAGAGATGCTCATGGGGGAGCTTATTCCTCCACAGGCAACATTTGCAGAACTAATTTCCAAAAAAATAGGAGTGACTTTAAATAAAGCAAACATAATTTTGCAATTATCTGCAGTGATTTAAAGTTTATTGATTTTTCTCAGTCTGAAATTTTTTCCTCTGTCCACAGAGAAGCTATTTAATACAACTGTTCATTTTTTCCTGTGGGATTTTTTTGTGCTGAAAATGTGTGGTGGGCAAACTGTCACCATGTTGTGAAGGCAGGGATTTGAAGGGTAACTGGGTGATTTTAAAGAACATTATCAGCTTTGTTACTGCTTCTTGTCCTTTCTCAGTCAGGCCCCCATCTCTGCTGTGTGTTGCAAATGCTGAATATTTCTTCCACTGATTTCCTGACTTTCTAACTGAAACACAAACCAGGCACAGAATAAAGCTCAGAAACATCTTCAGTTTGGAAAGGAGATGTAAATAAATGCAATATCCTGGGTCAGGAGTCTTGTCATGTTCAAGAGCAGTAATAGTCCTGAGGACAGGGCTGCCAACTGGTTAAGTGCCTTGGGTGTGAGGGCAGGCCTGCAAATGTTCTTTCCAAATCAGCTGGTTTTAGGGGACTGCTAGAAAGCACCACTATCAATGAATGACACCAAATCCAAAGTCATCAAATTCAGCACTTGATGGTTCATCCCTTCCTCCAAATATTAAAGTCCCATACTGTGCTGTTCTTGGGATGCAAGGAGCCCTTACCTGAAAGCACTGTGAGCTCACACAGTGCTGACAGGATGGTGAACATCTTGCTTGATTTGGAAAGGCAATAGATTGGTGATAGCTTGGGAAGGGACAGAAAAAGTGCATTGAGGTCTCTGCATCATCTCACTGCAGGCTGAGGCAGACATCATCACTTACAATGTTGGAAGCTGGTTTAATTTTCAGTAATTAAAATTAAAACATGCTCAGTGAGTTTAACAGTTGGTGCTGGAAAGCCTTAGGACAAGTAAGGTTGCTCTGTCTGCTTGAGACAGTGAGCAGGACTGCCAGCTCCTGCCAGGCACCTCCAGGGATGCTGAGGAAGCCCCCAAGGCTGCATTTGTCGCAGTGGTTGAGAGGGGTCACAGCTACTGAGAGGTGGACTCCTGCCTACGGTCAACATCCCTCCTTCTGCTGGCACAAGCATTTCCAGCCCTGTTTGCCACACACCTATAGGGAATTTGGTACATCTGTGACTGGATGTGAGCAGCCTCAGCAAAGCAAAGGCTTTGGCAGCAGTATTTGACTTAAATTGCTCATTGAGCAACACATATAATATATGTGTGCTTAGATCTCTTTTGTATCTAACAGCAGCAACAGCCCAGATTCACCTCACAGACCTGTGGTGGCTGTGAGTACATCACAGAGCAGGAAGTCCTCTGATGGAGCAGGAATAGGGGCACTGAGCTACTTAGAAATGTGGGGTTTAAAAGCCTGTACCCGCCTCTCAGGGTGAGTTAATAGGAAAGCTCTCACCACACGGCTGCTTTCTTTGATAGATGAAGGACTATCCAGGGAGCAATCTGAGATATACATTAGGCTCTCACACAAACCTGGGGAGTCATTTCAGTTGGAGCAACACTGAAGATTAAATATTATAGTTCACTGAAGGCGCTCTGAGTGGCAGTGAAAAAAGCCAGAATACAGTTACCTAAAATCTCACAATGAAATACAGAGCACAGTGTTTAATTAACCTTTTCCTCTGATGCCTCAGGAAAAGCCAAAATAGATGTGTTTGCTCTGCCAGCCTTTGGGGAACCTGTAGGACAGTTGTTCCTTTCTTTAGTGTGAAGTGCACCAAGACATCAGGGATGTGTCTTTATACATTAATTCGTGGGGATGGCTATAAAGTATTCAGGGGAATGGCAGCAAGCAGTTGGGACTTCTGTGGTCTCAGTAAGGCTTTCTCATCTCCATGAGATGCATGTTCAGTATGGGGTGATTTGTAACTGTGGTGTTTCTTCAGATTTTTAAATAAAACATCAGAGAGCAAGAAGTGTTCATTGATGAAAATATACAGATTTTATTTCAAGGAAAATCTTCAAAATTTTTGTTTCAAAGCTGGGGGATTGTCCACTTGAACACATCATACAGGTGCTTCACACCTCTAGTTTCCCTCAGGGTGGGCTGACTTACCTGCCTCTGTATGGCATCTACAATGTCTGATGGAGCCTGGTGGCAACAGGGGCTCTTTGGGATGGTAGAGGCCCATTGAGTGGTTTGGCAGGCAGAGAGCAGCAGTGTTAGGGAGTCAGAATTCCGTATTTTTACTGAAGTTTTATCCCCAAAGGCTCCTCAGTGTTAAAGCAATGGCCACCCAGCACAGGTGCCATGGAGAACTATGGTAGTGTCAGGAGAGCCCTAAGTGGGAGCTCCATAATGCCTGGGTTAACTTCAAGGCAACATCACTACCCCATTGACCAGAATTAGTTTCTTTTATGCATTCTGTGTCAGAAGTGAGTGTGTTGATGGATAGATTCCATATTTTTTCTCTCCAAAGTAAAAGACCACTTGCAAAGGTTGCTTACAGCTACTGCTGGCCTCAGCAGGCCCCAGCAAGGTGAAAGGTCCTTGTTTCCCCAGAGGACTGACACATTATGATGGCTTCATTGGATTAAAAGGGGATGTTGATCATTAGTTATGACCCAAATTTCTTTTTTTTTGGCAATCATTCAAAGTGTTCCCAGATGTCCATAAGGCTGTTGTTACCTGCAAATAAAACATATCTTTATAACAAGGACATTAATGTTAATGAACAATATCAAAATGTGCCATGTGCTTTTCCCAGGCCTTTTTTTGCATTTTGATGGATTGAATGATGGAAGGGAAACATATGCTTTCCAGATTGAACCCAAAGAGTTCACTAATTCAGAGTCCATGCTCCTTCAAGCTGCAGCCAAGCAGAGAATAAATTGCATAGTATTTGTCATCCACTTGGGATTAATTATTGAATTTTAGAGGTAAGTAGCTGTACCAGTAAGGGTTACCAGTTTGTTCTTTAACTTTTAGCTAGAGCATTGAAGGAACTAGGAGGGGGAACTGGTTAAACACAAATAACTTGGATATTTCTGTACAATGTAATCTGGGCAGCAATGAAGGAGGTTAAATGTTCAGCTCATGAAATAGCATGTATGTGTTCACTTTTGTTGAGGATTAGTTCAATTGTATCAGAAATGGGTACTCCCTCCAGGTTAACATTGAAGAGCATTGACAGAGCAACAGGAAAAGTCTTCGGGTTTTTTATAGTTAGTGCCATAGTTGACCTGGAGTTGGTACTGTCTTGGAAAAAATGAGCATTGTTCCCTGAAGGACTCATGTCAGCCTTGAGCTTTGGACTTTTAAGAATGGAATCTTCCATCTGTCAGACAGTACAGGGTTAGGACACTTGTCCCCAGGGTCTCCTTTGATTATGTGATGAGGTTTTAAGGAAACTAGCTGATGACTGTGATAGGGAAAGAACTGGATCTGAGCTTGAAACTCAGGCAGTTTTTGTTTCATTAAACACACAGCAGGAAGTTGAAAAGGTAAGGTCAAGAGAGGAGGCTTGTGCCAGGGGTGATGGAGAAAGGTGATGGATTAAAAATATAGTCTGATTTAGCTATTTTTGAGATGAAATGAAAAATGAGCACATGAAAAATGAGTTAATCAATCAGCACATCTTAGCTATTCAAAGAGCATTTCCAGTGATCCACAAGGTAGCTTTTCATATTTTTTGTGGTCAGGAGCTGCAGAACATTATAACCTTTTACTTATTTGCTTTCTATTTTTTGGTCCTTCAGCAATATTACTAAAGGAACGTGTGAGGTCAACTGAGACACTGTAGAGGGTGGTAAGTTTCCAATCTTTTAGTAGTTGCATCTGTTTTACATTTTTGCTTGAAGCGACACTGTTTTTAGGAGTGATGGACTGAACTCTCTCATTTGCTGAATGCTCTTTCCATCCACAGAATGGGATTTGTGTGCACTAAGTTTGCTTTTAGGGTAGACTCAACTCGAACTTCTGTCCCAAGGTGGTACCAGAGGGTTTCCCTGAGGGAATGTAGGGCTCCAAACAAGTCACAGGTCTTTCACACAGCTTCAGACCATGTAGGGAACTTTGGTCTGTGTTCACACAGCCTAATCCCGAGGAGAGCCCTGAACTGCAGTGGTTTCACACTAACCAATTTATGCTTCATGCCACAAATTTAACCCAGTGCCCTTCCCCTCCCCCTTTTTCAATCTCTGTGACTTGATATTCTTGGCAGTTATCTTGTGGCTGCATCTCCACATTAGCCAGCTCTGCTCTGCTAATGGCACTGAAACCAGAAAAACCCAGGCTTCAGCTTCTGCTTAGTTTTGGTGGCTCCTCATGATAACACGAGAGCTTGTGACTTGTAAAGGCTGAAGGGGAGCAGGGACTTCTGTTCTGCTCCATGTATAGGCAATGGTGTGATGTTTTCTGTCATGTCTTAGTGTGCAGTGATACAAGAAACCATTAAACACTGCCATTCTTTCCGCCTTGTGTCTTACCTTAATACCTTACTCCTGACTGGCTTGTTTTGCCCACTGGTACTGCAAATGCCCCACCATACCCCTGCCCTCCTTCCTCTCTCAAGCTCCAAATCAATGTCCATAGAAAAAATGGGCCATTGGGATGGAGGAGGAAAAGGCTTTCAGTGCAGCACCCTTCTGCTCAGTCAGCTCTGCCCTGTGTAGCATCACTTCTCTCAGCTTTGTGTCCTGGATGCACAGCTGCTCCTTCTGTCTCCTTCCCCTCCTACCCCAGACTGAGGCACTGAGAAGAATGTCAGTCAAGGCATCGTTTGGGTTTTTCTTTCCAGATTTTATGTGTGATCAGTGAATGCTGTCTGAATCTTTTCTGTCTCATTTCAAGATGAACAACTCAGCAACTCCATCTGAGATCCTGAAGGCTCGTTGTGAACATATAAATTCAGCAGCATTTGCTCTAGGGATCATGCATCTTTGGGAAATGTAAAATAAGCCCACAGTCATGCTGCCCTGCAAAGTAAACTTCCAAAGCTGCAGCCAGAACTTTGATTTCAAGTACTGATATTTTTTAATTTTGGCCAAATGTCAGGTGAACCAAGTCTGCCATCTCCACAAAAAATGACACTTAGAGTAGATCCACTGAAGCCTGAAAGATGTTTATTTTCTACGGATTTAATGTTTAAAATAAGAATTCCCTAGAGACAATTTCAGCCAGGAAGGAAATGAATACAGCAAACTCCCCTTCTGTCTTACTCTTGCGATGCTGACTCCAGGTTTAATTTTCTTTCCCTCTCTAGCTGTGCTCTAGAAAGCACGAAGCTTGTAATCACATCTTTGCTAACAGCTCAATGAAAATAATGAAACCATCTATTTTACTCTGCACTCGCCTCCTCCTACTAGCATTTCCTGATAAATGATATGAGGTGAATAAGACACTGAACAGTGAGCACTGGGCTCTCAGGATGATTTGTCAGAAATGGTCTCCTTTTCCTGCCCCGCTTCCTACAGCACTTATTCAGAGAGAGAAGATGTGGTTGCACACCAGTGTAGGTGTGTTCACAATCTGTAGGAGTCTGGCCAGATGCACTTGCAGTCTCAGAGAACCCCTTCCAATGGATCATTGCCTGTGCTGAGGAGTGGAGAAGAGCATAGTTGTAGGTATTTGTCTCTCTCTTGTTCTGCAGACCAAAATGATCGTGTCAGCCACACACAAATGTGTCTTTCCTCCTCTTTCCCCATCCCCTGGAGTTATTTATAATAACTTGCAACTAGAGCTACCATAAGGCAAATGATGTCTGTGAGTTGCTTGTTCTGCAAAGGGATCTGCAGTGTGGCTGACACAGAAGAGAGGTGAACACTTTCTTTGCCTGTTGTAATAACACATTGGGGAGGAAAAATGCCTACACTGGTTCCTAGAGTATAACTTCAGTCTTTATTGCCACCATGTTATGGAATAGAATATGAGACACAATTTGATATTTGTGGTATTAAACATAACAAGTAAGTTTTCCCTCTGAAAATCAGATTCAATATTTAGCCATTGTTCCACAATTATCCAGTGACCAGTCCCAAACCTGAATGACTAGTTCCTCATTCATAGGTATGGATCTCAAATTTCTATTGCAAGACATGTTTTTGTTTGTTCCAAAGAGTCAGACTGCTACAGTTGTGTGCCTACATCAATTTTAGAGAGTTTATAAGTTGTAAACAGTCAATACTGATGTTATCCTGAACTGTGTGGTTTAGCATTTATCATGTGTGTAAGTCGATTCTCATGGTCATGTTTACAGGGCTGATGTCTTTAGGGGTTTATGTAACTTCTATGTGTGACCCAGAGGTGTGATGTTAGTAAGGACTTCTTGCAGCAAAAAGTGTGATGAGGAGTCTTGATGAGCTTCTGAGTTCCTGAGTACTGATCATCAGTTCAAGGACCAGCTTTTTTCTTATGATCACTACTCTACAGCCAAATAAGTTGCCCAAGTTAATCTCAGTGGAGAATAAAATTGAAATATTGAGCATGGCACTGAGTCTTTCTCATCACATTATGTGGATACAGAAAATAATAAATTTTTGTGTTGAATTATTTTGCCAAGCTGTGCCTGCCCTCTTGGTCCTTCAAGACTCACTGCAGGGAGGAATGTACTGGCTTAAATGTCAACTCCATCAACCTACTGTCCCTGACTGAACTGTGCTAGCAGCACCCATGAAATACATTGCACTTGCTCAGGAGAGGAGCTACATTTGTTAAGTTTCCCACACTTGTAACTCAGTTTTGTTCCCACACCAGAAAAATGGTTCTGAAGCAATAATCAGGACTTTGGTCTTTGATTTGTTAGATATAAAAGATCAATTTTGATAATAACCTGCTTCTTGGGGAATATTTAGTAGTTACATTGCACATGACTGAAAGGCTACAAGTTGGAAGCTATATTTCTAATTGTTACAGGTGAAGGTAAAAGGGTTGTCAGGGAGAACAAAGCTTGCTTCCAACAGCAGGCTTACAGGTTATATAAAATATTTAATAATTATTTTAGACCTCAACACCAAAGATAAATCTGGTTTTTTTTTTTTAGGAGTAAATTTAGTATAACATATTTGCAGTAAGATTTGCTCTCTCAAAGGGTTGTACCACATGGCGGGCAGACTCTGTGGCTGTAGGTTAGGGAGCTGCCTGCCATTGTTCATCAGATGAAAGATGTTAAAGCTGCTTATCCAAGGAGATTAAATGTATTCCCTCTCAGACAGAAAAGAGGGAGACCTGGAAGACCATGACTGAGTGACTGTGAAGGAGCACAAATCTGTTTCCAGTTAGTTAAAAAATATTTAATCTCCTTATTCATTTATAGATGTTCCTGTTATCCAATTATGCTAGCATTGGATTTTCCTGGACTTTTCATAATGAATGCCCTATTGAAATCTTTATTTATGTGATTATCCTTACTTTAAGGCATGTGCATTAATGGAGAACCTATTTCCCGACATTTTTTCACTCTATAGATTGTTGTTTGCTTGTTTGAGTGTTTGCCCCATATGGAATACATGCCTTGAAAAAGTGTCAGCTACAGCCTTAAGAAAGGTCTTCCTGATCCTAGGACAGCTGGTGTGCCTTGCTGATATGCAGATAGGAATTTCCACAGGAAGGAGAAGAGGGTGCTGATATACATCTGTAGGGACTTAGGTATGTTTCAAGGGCAGAGTCATTCATCACACAGTGTAACCACAGGTAATATCTCAGGGTTGAAAAGCTGAACCACTATGTGAATAAAATATGTGACCATATATCAGGCATTTTTTCAGGGTGCAACAATCTCTGCTTGTACATCCTCAGAGGTGTCAGCAGAGGTGCACACCTGCACCTGACCAAGGAGTTGGATGGGTGGGAGCTCACATCCCCAAGCTGGTCATCCACAGTAAGCTTGTGTTCAGTGATGTGAGCATGAACAGATGACTGCTGTTCTTAGGTCACATTTTTGGGGGATGGGATTTCCATAGCTCTGGCTTCCAAATGGGAGCATAGTGCCTCTTCTGCTGGCTCAGCCCCTTGGTCACTGCAGGTCACCACGCTGAGTCTGAGCAGCACCAGGTGCTTCAGAGGGAGCTGCAAAACTCCCCACAGTTAGGAGAGGTAAGGTATTTGTCATATGGTACAGTTTCTTAGTGTCAAACATTTGGAGATTAAACACTGACAGATAAGGTTTTACCGCCTTATCATGTACAACAGCTTTAGCTGTTGTTACTCTGGTTATTTCTGTTAACTTTCTGGGCATCCAAGCCATTTTCCTGTGACACTGGATGACACTAATAAGATGTGTTGCAACGAATCTAATTTCCATTTTTTTCAAGGCAGAGATGATAATGTTCCCTATATCCCTTTTGCTGTTAGCAACAGAAAGCAAAGGCTTGCTCCCTTGGTCGTCTACACTGCAGTGGAAAATCTGAGCTTTTCTCCCTTAATTCCAAGTAGGAGGAAACTTTCTTTGATGAAGCACTGTGGATTTCCAATGCTTATTCTGTTGTCACTGCTGAGATCCACAGATAGTGCTAGCACAGAACTCCATTCCAGAAAAAAGATTTCTCTTTCCTCTCATGGGGAACAATTTCCTGCTATATTGCTTATTTTTATTTACTACTCTTTAACTGCTAAGTAGCAATAATGTATCAACACAGTATTTTGGATTTTACTTTCCTCAAACATAAACATTCTCAGGCATAAAGATGAAGTGTGTTTAGTTTCATCTTACCCCACAAAGCTAATGAAGATGGTAAGGAACCTGTACCAGTTTACATCAGATGGAGTAATTTAACCCCTGTTATTACTTTTAAAGTATTTGTTTGATCATAGCTTGTTCTATTATATGGAATGAAGTGGAAAATGGTTCAATAAAGTAAGATCACTCTAATTTTAGGTAGTAAAGAACATATTTTTGGCATTGATTTAATAAGTACTATCTCTCATCTTTCATATCCAGTAGGAGCATGACATGTATTTTTGATGAAAATACAGCTCTGACCACAGTTTGTATTTGTATCATGTCACCTAGGAGGTGTAATTGTGGACTGGCAGCCCAGAGTGCTTGAGGCAGTAGAAACACTCATCAGAAGAAATGCTCAGTGTCTCAGAGCGTTTGCAGTCTGGGTGTTGCGCAAGAGATGGTAGGTGGATACAAACAGCAAGGTGGGAGGTTGTGGAAAGTAGGACAGTGTTGCCAAGCACGATGGACAGCCTGGCACACTGCTCAGATCTACCACAGTCAGCCAGGAACTTTGCTGGTGCAGTAGTCACAAAAAAAGATGTGGGATTGGGAGATTTTGAGAATAAGGAGTCTTTGAAAGTGGTCTTGTGGGTATTTAAAAAAACTTCCTATAGAGGTTTGTCATTTGATCTTGCTGTATGGTCTGTATGTTGGAGAAGTCTACAGGCATGACATTTTCTTTCTCCAAATTCTGTCCTTTTTCCAAAAATGAGAACTTTGCATGGGGCAGAGTCAGTTGTTGCTGATTGAAATAAGAGTTTATATGTGACTTTAAAAGACAATTTTGAATTCTGGCACTTACGTATTAAGAACAGCAATGAAACTAGAAGTGCAACAAAATATTTGGCAGTGTCTTCACAAAAGCCTAGTTTATCCATTAAAATGTGAATCCGTAGTAAAGCTTGAATTCATTTTAAAAAATCACCATTTCTTCACTTTTATTGTTCTACTACTGAAAACTGGCAGTAGTAATTCACTTCTGTCATTTGTCAGTTTTTACCCTCCTGGGACTTGTCAATGGATTTTGGTCTGGGCAAAAGGAATCAAAGGAGATGTGCATTAACAGGCGTTTCAGCACAGTGCTGTCTGTTGAAAGGGTAAGTCTTACTGGCACTTCTTTCCTTTGCTCCTGCTTTTGTCACGGGATACTCACTATCCAAAAGCTCTCATTTGTTCTCAGTGCTACTATTTTGCACAGGACTGAGGATTTTCACCTTGAACCTCAGGGCTAGACTGTCTTCCCACCTACTCCACTCAGAGCTAATGCATAGGCAAATAAAGCCTGCCCAAGGGCCAGTGAGTGGAATTTTCAAGGGCTCAACAGCATCCCAGGTCTGTAAGTTCTATTTTGGGAAGCCCCTCTGGTCCTTTGGAGCATGTTAGCTGAGCTGTGATCATGGTGTGCTTGCACCATGGCACTCACACCCACCTTCCCTGTATTTGAAGCCAGGCAGTGGCGCAAGGGCACCAGAGGCACACGCAGAATGGAGCTCAGGCAGTCAGTAGGGTGAGCACCCAGGAGGGGAGGTTGTTTGAAGGGGTGCTGGGAGGTGCAGGCTATGCCAGAGGTGGATTGCAGCAGAGCCAGACTTCTCTAGTGCCTGTGTCACCATTGAGGACATCCCTTGAAGAGATCTGCCAGCTTATTGCCAAGACTGCAGTAGAAAATAAAATCCAATGGATTCCTTTTTAAAATGTGTTCCACAAACTTGCTCCAACCCTTCCTCTTTGACCCTACATGTTCAAATCACCAGTTTTTGTACCATATGTACCAGTTGTACATAATGTACCAGTTTTTGGTCCTATAACAGTATTTCTATGGTGTTTTTTATTATTTTTTCCCCCCGTGTAATTTCTGCTCATGAGACTCTTTATTTCTCTGATGAGCCATTTCCTCTCAAAAATATAAGTGAATCTTCTCTATTTCTCATGAGCTAAGTGTGGATGCTGGGTCCTGGGCTCAGTGCTGCACAGGATGACCCCACACTGTTTGCTGTGCAGTAGATGTATTTCCACCATAAAACCAACCCCAGGCTCAGGGATGATTAAGAAAAGAGAAGTCCTGTTTCTACATTAGAGCGCCAAATGCTGCTAATGTAAAATGAAAGTAGAAGTGAAAAGAAACAAGCCATGTAAGTATGGGAATATAGTTAATTTATTATGGCAGGTCTATAGCTTGGCTCTAATCCCTCGTTTGGAAATCAAAACCAGACTGCTGGAACTCACCTGCCAGACTCAATCTGTTTCACAATTACCTGTGGGTTGCTATTTTTGTTTACCTTAATAGCACAGTAAATACTGCTTCTGCCTTTGTTTATGATCTATTTAAGTGATGCAAATATCTTGAAGAAATTCTGGTTTTAATAGCACCCCAGTGACTACCTTCTTTCGCCTCCCAAAATAGAAGCCAATGGATCAGGCCACCAGCATGAGCTATATTAGAGGGGAAAGAGATTTTAGTATGCTGCCAAGCCTGATGTTTATAATGATCTTCAATTTTTAGTTGCTGCAAGTGATTAGAAAACATGGGGGAATTTCTTTTATGTACTGGATCCGTTTCTTTAGAGGAAAGGTCCAGCAGTCAGATGATTTACTAATAAAAGCTTGAAATCTGACTTTCATTGCCTCTTTCTAGATAGCTGAGGCTGGGACAATGGGACAAAAGGCTCTTTTCCCACTGGCAGTCCTGCAAAAATGAGATGCATGAAACAGGAACAAACTAATTTGTTCGCTGGTCGCAGTGCCTGGGTTGGGTCCTCTGTATGCTTGTGCTTAAAAGTTAGAATTGGTTCCATCTCCCCCTATTTTATACTGTGAATCTCAGGATGATTTTATCACTTGTTGGGGAGAAAAACTAACTTCTCTCTTGGGCTCAGGGTTGTGCATGACAGTACTTCAGCCTGTAGGTAGTAACATAGTAGTGAGAAATAGACTGGTTTGCTCAACACTTGGTTGCAGGTGATGCTCAAATCCTCCTGCTCTCTTTTTTCTTACTTGATGAGTTTTGAGAGCCAACATGATTTTCATGTGTTAAAGAGGCTTCCTGTTGTGACCAAGGAGATCTACAAGGTCACACAATTGCCCAAACTGACCTTGATGCCCTCTAAAAGTGTTGTCGTGAAATGAGCCCATCTACAAGAAAGGGGAATTCTCAGAATTTTGGGCTACTTGAGAAAAATACAGAGTATGACAACTAAAAAAAAAAAAAGACACAGTTATGCACAAGGAGTATTGTGAAACTTCTCATCATAGCTGCTTTTGTATCTGTGTTGGATGAGGTAATTACGAGCCTAGCCCAAAACACTTTGCGTGCTAAAATAGCTCTTTTCCCTTTGGAAAATCTTACTGAAATGCTACCTCTGTAAACAAAGTAAAATAACCCAAATTGTAGCTCTGAGAGGTTATTATCTTGGGAATTGGTCTCTTCAGGTCACACAAAGATCTGCTTGATTACATCTTGGTTAAGGTGATGTAACCATCACTATAGTATCAAAGGGCCTTCCAAGGAAAGCAATACTAATAAGCTAATAACAAGGTTTTATAGAGTCTTGAGTCTCTACTGCTTCTCCATTTTGGGGGTGGTGGTGTCAAAACAGATATTTTCCTGAGAGAATCAGGAAGCTGGAATGATTTCCTTTGTCCTGTTTAGCAGTGTGTTTTCTGAAAGTGGACTTTTCATGAGTTTTACTTTGAAAAAGAATCAACAGTTGCTGTTTATGAAAATAAGAGAGAGCTGAAGCACCTGTAGTGTTTTGTAATAGCAGGACACTTCTCTAAGTGGCCAAATTAAGGCTGTGCTTCAGAGTCTGATTTTGAAATCATTACTTTTACAGTTTTGTATACCTTTAAATGAGTCATGCCTGGAAAGTAGCTAACGTCTCATGGTACTTTGATAATGTCCCAACCCCCCAGTTCCAGTTCAGTGCCTAATGAGTGTATTTTTCTCATGAAGAAAAAAAAATCTCAGTTGGAAATGTCAATGTCCATCTCTACATGCAGAAAGAAATAGGAATTCCAGTTTTAACTGGAAGGAAGGTTTCTTTACAGCTGAAGGGAAATCTTTACAGTCTAACATTTAATGGGTTGTACCAATTCGTGTTTTATGAAGTCTGATCATCTTGTTCTACATTTTTAACTTTATAACTAAACTCCTTTAATTTAGACTTTGGAATAAGCAAGGACATAATCAATTTTACTAGTTTTTCAATTTTAAAAAGCTTGTAAAGATTATATTTGAACCTACAATTGGAAATGATCATCAACTTTTTTTCTTCCATCTAAAACAAATCTGAGAAGGCCATCATTAATATATGAAATTTTACAGAGGAAGGATAGTTGAAAACATATGAAATGTAGCCCTTGTAGACAATTGGTATCCTTTCTTGCAGACTTATCTGGCAAACTGTCAGAACTTAAGGTTATAAACTGCTATTTTATTTATGAATCTGTTAGGAATTTTGACTCCTATAACTGATCTAGTGAAGAAAAAGAACAATTGAAATACAAGATTGTTATTCACTCTCATGGAAAGGTTGATGTCAATAAAATGGAAAGGACCATACGGAAACAAACATATATATGCATGATCAAAATTCATTGAAACTAAAATTCATTTCCCTCAATTCTAATTATCTTCACTATATCTTTTACCTTTGGCAGATTTTCTTAGGGTTGGAAGCTGTAACGATAGAGTTTTCACTTCTAAAGAGAAGTGATAAATCTGAAATGAACAACTGTTAGTATGATTGGTAGGTTGCTGGAAGAAAATGCTTTTTATGCAGCATCTTGTCCAAGATTCAATCAGGCTTCAAACCAAAGCATTCCAGTCAGACAGTTCTCATGGATTTTCAGTAACGAGCAAGATAGGGTGGGTGGGGGAAATATTTACCAGTGTCTCTAAGGCTTTTGAACTTCATATTCCTTTGCATAGTTAATTTACTAATCTCAAATTACTACAGCTGGGCCTTTCAGCAGATGGCTTCTTTCCCCACATATCTGTGTGACATGCGGTGGGGCACGGCCTGAAGTGGCAAGATCTCTGCTTTCCCCAGCTGATTGCTTGTGTCAAGTTACAGACAGATGAACGAAGAACAAGCTCTCCTTGAACTATTCATGACAAGGGGACAGTCTCTGGAAAGATTTAATCATTCCAGCTCCAGTGACTTCAGGCCTTAGGGACACAAATTAGTGACCAAGGACCAAGACAGATGCTTCAGCTCCCATGGGACAAGAAATGAACCTTGGCCACATTTCTGGAAGATATGGTTTGAGTTAACAATACTGAAGAAGGTAATGAGAGTCCATGAATCTTTCATGATTAATTGTGAATTTATTGTCATTCTCCACGACCTGAAATTCAAATAAACATAATCAAAGAAAATTTTCTTTTCAGCTGATATTCAGTAGTTCATCTTAATTTGGATATGCCCATGTTGATGCTTGATTTGCTTTAGGCTGATATTTTAAATGAGAAAATTAAAGAAAAGAACAACATAGAAAAAGGCCAACCAAGATGAGACAGGGCGGGTAATTTCAAGGTGTATTTTTGTGTGATGCTGAGCATTTCCACAGAGCCACACTTCCCTCCTTCTGGTAACAATCAGGACTCAGGGTCTGCCCTAGACCCTTGCCTCATTTTCTGGTCAGGTTATATACAATTTTATAGCCTCTTGTTGCATGGGTCATAGGCTTCTACAATGATGGCTGCATATTTCTGTGATGAAGCAGAAAAATTTACACAGAAATGTGCAAAACAACTGCAGCTCCTACATCCCAGGGAGAAAGACAGGTCTCTATAAAATGTCATGAAAAAGGAAGGACAAAAGCAGGTCAACCTTTATATTTGTTATCTTTATTATCATATCCATAGCCACAAATTTTTCATCAGTTCATCTTTTGCCATTTAATTTATCTACTTTCACTCTAGGAAATGTGATGCTACTGAGAGCTCTGCAAAAATCATTGCTGTTAACTATTAGCTAAAAAAATACTGTTGAAAAAGCTTCCCATAAGACTGAAAATTTATGTTGTACGAGTCTGTGACAACAGAAAGTGAATATTAACTATTTTTTCTTTTCTTTTCTTTGGCTTCTACTGGACGTTCTGTTTAAATGCCTGAAGTGTATAAAGCACAGTGTTAAAAGAACAGCTGTTATATAAAATACTGAACTTATGTTCTTACATCTTTGACAAGTATGACATTGAAAATATTTGTTTATAGAAGCCCGTACAATATGAATATTTAAATATATAACAGCTTATGTTCTAGTAGAAAGGTCAGCCCAGCTGAAAAGGCTTCAAGAAAGGGCAACTGATGTGTGGGAAACTGATCTACATCCACTAAGAAGTCGTTAACTTTGCATATTGATTGCATTAAAATCATGACCCATGGTGTAAAATGAGAGTAATTCAGTTTAAGGGTGGAGACATGTTTTTAGATTTAGATGAGGATTAAACTCCACCATGTACCTAGCAGTCTGCTGTCATTGCAAGTTTCCTACTAATTCTTGGTTAAATGTCTGTGTTTCAAATGCAGAAGTTTGTCTTTAAAAATCTGAAGATACAGTAATTTCTTGCATTTTGAGTCTAGCATGTGACTGAATGCCTTGGTGAATCATTAGTTATTTTATCTTCTTTACACATATTTCTACTTTACTATGTTTGGGCCTTGGGGAGGTGTTCAGCTAGCAGGATTTTGGGAGAAAAAAAATGCATGGAAATTTTTGTGAAGACACTTGTTTACTTATTTCTCATTTCAACAGAGGAAAAAAGCTCTGTCTATTTTGAAGGCCTGTGCTTTGAAATATAAGGAGCTCATCTGAAACACAAAGTACCTCTTATGCCTGGGAGAGCAGAGGGAAGGGAGAAGGTGGAACTCCCGAAGCTCTGTGGCTTCTCACTTCTCTCAGTGTGAAGGAGACCTGTCAAAGCCCAGGATGGCCAGAGAACATGTGCAATCTCCAGCATCCTGCATCAAGGAAGAAAGATTAGCCCCACAATATGATTCCAGACTTTCTCCATTATGTCCTAAATATTGGTGAGAAAAAGGGAACTAAAAGCCACAGCACACTTCATCTCTGGCTTTACATCCTGTACAAACATTTCATTTAGCCAGTACTTTGGCTCTATAAAATAAACAAATCTGTACTGCAGAAATGTCAGTTAAATGACTTCTACTGCTTTTAGTGATCTTCGCATGGGAGACACTGGATATGTACTGATTTACACCAGCTGATGAGCTGGCACAGTGTGTATTCTCTGCAGCTTTTACGAGATAATTAATGCAAATTATATATATATAATGCAAAATTTCAATGCTTTGAATGGTGGTTGTGCCTCACAGAGGGAATGACTACCATTGCTGTTGAGAGAGATGTTTCAAAGGTTCTTTACTTTGCAAAATTTTGAAATGCTCCTTGGAAGAAATCCAAATAAGCCCAAAGTTCAGCAACTTCTGGTCAGATTCCTACCCAACTGTAGTATTTCACATCTAAAAGTCTTCAACATTTTTTTATGTGTCAAGACAATTAATATTCCCTCATCAGCTCCTCAAGATGACATATGTAATGTCATCAGCTTTAGGCATCCTCCTTCTCTCAGTTGCTGTTTTTCTCTTTAACTTTTCCAGCACAGGCAACAATCCACATGCAGAACTCTATTCGGGATACTAAAAACCTTACCTTGTTTAGATGTCTTGTTCCCTCTTTTTTTCCTAGCAGGATGAATGGAGAATTTTGGACAGATCATATCCCTGGCCTTAGGCTGACCCCACCAAGGGACCAGCTGTAAGACTGCTCATTGTTGCTGTGAGCAGATTTGGATACACCACTGAGCATCCCTGCAATTGTGTTTTCACTCCCAGAATTCACACTCTGGAATAAATAATTTTGAACAGCAATTGCAATGTAAGTGTAATAATGGCAAGAGATGCCAGTTTGACAGATCTAGAGAGATGCAGCTCTGCCTCATTCTTTACTTTTATGAGGACACGAAACAGGAATTTGATCCCATCCCTATCTGCAACATCTGCATACACAGACTTCTCCCCAGGCTGGAGTGATCGGCTCTGGAGCTGGCCAGATAGTTTTCAAACAGGGTAAATATAGCCTTTGGAGGAAGTTTTCCTGTGTAGGGAAGCCAAGGTTGCCTCTTTACAACTGGTTTCCACAGTTCAAACACCAGTTTTCTCTGTTACATAAATTATTTTACTAGAACACTTTAATATCCAGTAATATTTTATTAAGTGAATCATGCAGCTGACAGAAGGTTTTTGTACTAAAGAAGTGTACAGCTGTAAGGTGAGGGGAATATCAATGGGTTATGTCTTCTGAAGCCCTCCCTTATGGATTCTTTTTACTATCCCTCCAAAACTGGGCATGGGATACAAGATGTGGCCTTGTCAGTTCTGAGAAGGGCTGAATAAATAGTCAATGACTTTTATGGAACAATCATCTTAATATAGCCCAGAATGAATTTTTTTTCTTCTGCAAAACATCATATTTGACTCATCATGAGTTTGAGATCTGAAGTACCTCTGAGATCTTTCCTGCTGAACTGTTGCCCAACCACAAATATTCTCCACTCTGTATCTGCATTTCAGTTCTTCTGTACTGGAATTTATCTTACCTTACAAAAGACACTCAAAAAATAAGCATTCTGTCTGTGCAGTTCCCAGGGCTTCACTTAATTGCAAAGCAGAGACACAAGGATCTCTGGAGGGCAATTCACCCCAACTGTCCCAGATGCCTGGATTTCACATGACCTATTGCAAGTTCTCTGTAAAGAATATCAACCTGTTTGACTATTTCATCTCCCAAGATCACACTGATTTCAGAGCTTGTAGTTCAAGTGCTTGTCAACCCTTTCACCCTGATGTTATACATGTAGAATATAAATATCCTATTTATACTGCCTGTCTTCAAATGTCAATAAATACCTTTATTGATAGGCATGCTTAGAGTAGGGATTCCAGTTAGGTGCAGAGAAAGAAAGTTATGGGTGTTTTGCCTAAATTCTACTTCCCTAGTTTATTTATAAAAAATAGTGCCTGTGTCAGGACCACTTGCAAGGACTGTTTCTGCAATCCCTATATCCTACCCCGGCATTCATGTCTGATAAGAAAATTTGATGGCCTTGACATGAGTTCTTTCTGATACTACTACAGAATTTTCCTTTTAATATTTTAATTATTTTTCTCTATTTTTAAAAATTATTTTAATTAATGGCTGAAAATTAGCCTCCATGGTCTTCTAATTCCTGCTTTTACAGTATGATGAGATTAATTTTTCTGAGATTCATACAGTCATCCATGAATTCTCAAAAATAATCACGACTGGTTCAGGCTGCTCTAGGTAAGCTCTTAGAAGTGTACTTAATGGTATGCAACATCTTTCATTTTCTAAACATGTTTTTCCCTTTCTGATCCCTCAATTTAAAAAAAAAATGTAATTATCTGATTCATTGTGGGATTAATGCTGATATTATTAGAAATTACTGCAAACAGTGAAAGAACTAACAGTCTTTTCTGTGTAATTTTTTCTTTGTAAGGAGCAAGTCTCTGCGTTCCTTTGATTTCTAACATGTAGCTGCATTTTTTTCTCATTTTTCGTACATTCTTGTGGTAGCTTTTCTAGTTTCACCCATGCTTTTTCTTCTCATCCTTAGTTGCTTTTCCTGGATCTCAGTTTTCTTCTCAGCTTTCTCTGTTCCTTTTCAGCTCTCACATCCTTAAAGAGTTCCTAATGGAGCCATATCAACTTTTCACCCCGATCGTGAATTCTTCCCCTTTTCAAGTTCTCTTGTTTGGAAATTCCCCCTGTTTTGCCTATGTTTTCCTGTTCCTTTTCCTGAAAACATCTTTCAGTTCCTTGAGTTTTTGTGTAGCTCATGATCCACTCTCGTTTGACTCCATCTGGACTATTCCATCCAGCTCTGGGGTCCCTGGCACACGCAGGACAAGGACATGGACTTGTTGGAGTGAGTCCAAAGAGGAGCCACCAATTTGATCAGAGGGACGGAGCACCTTTGCTATGAGGACAGGCTGAGAGAATTGGGATTCTTTTGACTGGAAAAGAGAAGGCTCCAGTGTGATCTAATTGTGTCCTTCCAGTACTTGAAGGGACCTGACAAGAAAAATGGAGAGGGGCTCTTTACGAGGACCCGGAATGACAGGACAAGTGGGAATGGCTTCAAACTGAAAGAAAGTAGGCTTAGATTAGACATTAGGAAGAAATTCTTTACTGTGAGGTAGTGAGGAACTGGCACAGGTTGCCCAGTAAAGCTGTGGGTGCCCAGTCCCTGGAAGTGTTCAAGACCAGGCTGGATAGGACTCTGAGCCACCTGGTCTAGTGGAAGGTGTCCCTGCTGTGGCAGGGGGGTTTGGAACTAGATGATTTTTAAGGTCTCTTTCAACCCAAACCATTCTGTGATTCTATGATCCCTACTGTGCTACTGTTCCTGGTAAAGAAAACTCCATTACTCCATAAACTCCACAAATTAAAACACCCTCTCCTTTTCTGCCCTCTAATTATTCTGCAAATATTCATCCCAATTCCACCTGACAGTCAAAAAAAGTCAGTGATCTCCAGGATATCCTGTTCTGTGAAAGCTTCAGAATTTTGCTATCAGAAAGCATCATTCATCTCTTCCTCCTTACTATCTGTTTATAGTATGCTGTGGTGGTTGTGGTGTTGACATCCCCCCTTTCTGCTTCCCTTCTTTTCACCAAGAAATACAGGAGACACTCAGACCTTTTTCTGGCCTTCTCCTGGATTCCAGAGATTGTTTTTTGCTTGTTCTTTGCGTAAACATGAATTTCCCTAATTTAAATTTTTTTTCCTGAAGTTTCTGTACCAGTATTTAGATCCTGCACAGATTTAGCATGCTGTTCCTTGTGATGCATCTATGCAATGTCGTTTTCTGTTAGAAAGCTTCAATTTTTTTGTTCTCAAGGAGCTTTCTGCAAACACAAAACACTTCTGGTAACCAGCTTATTTATTTGGGAGCTACTCAGTTCGTTATAAAAGAAGCACAGAACTGCCTCTTTTTCCAGAACAAGACAATGTATGTCTCTTTTTATAAAGTATAGTGTCTGTTACCTTGGTTTTTGCTGATCCACATCTTTCCCCTCCTTTATCCAACTGCACAGAGCATATATTCAGTGCTAGTATTTTTTTTACATTACTGTAGAGCTAGTTTCTTGGTGCCTACAGCACAAGCAAGGGCAAATTTAAAATTGGATGTAGAATTGTATTGGCACTACAGAAACTCAAGGATATTTCATTCTAAAACTTATTTTTGTGGTTTTGTTTTGGTGATAGTATGGGATGTCCCACTGTTCATTTTCCTTCAGCAACATTAATTCTGGATTATATCCTCATGTCCACTGAATTACTGTTACAAGACATAAAATCTTCACATCATACACTACATTAAACAAACAGACAAACAACAAACCACATTACTGTGGAATACCATATGCTTTGTAAAACCATTTTTGCCTGTTGCTAAGGGTAGAGGATGCGCAATGATGAACAGTTGTAAAACAAGTTAGTTTTACATACGCATTTCTGCAGAAATAAATCGGTCACTAGAGAATCATTCTCTTGGAAACCAAACACTGCGGGTGAGTAAAGAGGTTTGGGAGTGGGGATAATCAGCCATGGCTACATCTGCACAGCAAGGACCAACAATAGTCTATCCCAGAGCATTGTGTAATACAACAAAAGTCTCCCCCTTAACCTTGAATCTGTCTTCATTTGAGCTAAGTCCATATTTAGTTCATTGCTCCCAAGCACACAAGTGTTAGTTTATGGAAAATAAAAAAGGTCAAGCTGAGTCCAGCTGACCCCTTTTTGTTTCTCCTTGCACTTGACTTTTTTTTCTTTTTTTTTTTTTTTAATAAAAAGTTCACCATGTTACAAGCAACTCATATGTGAAAGAAATCTGGACATGAGCAGATAGGGATGCAGCATGATCTTTGCTGCCATATAATCTTCCATCGTGCTTCCCATGAGATCAGACTACAGCTACAACACCATAAATAAATAAAGAATACTTTCAGCCTCTGCTGATCTATTCCCTCTCTCCTGTAGGCTACTCCTGTAATATTGGTTGGACAACACTCGATATCCATGATAATCCTTGCCAGCATTTTTGACACCGGAGCTCAGACTGTATTTTCTGCTGTGCTAAACAATTTGTTTGCAGACTGTTTATGACTCTATTGTCCTGTTCTTTGCTCCACCTTTGTGCCTTTTTCCAGAGGTACAGAGAGAATAGAGACTGGGGAGCTTCTTGAAGCAATGCCCCCATCTTTGCCAGCTGTCATGTTTGAGTTCACAGATTTCTGCCTTCATAGTGCGTCCACAGGGCTGAAGGACACTTAAGCTGTCTTGTCCTCTTGTTATGGCCAGTTGGGCAGACCATTGCATGGTCACCTATTCCTCCTGATAAAGAGCAGGTGTTAGGGCTGCTTTATTTTTTTCCTGATTAATTTTTATTTTTTAGGACAAGGGGTGTAGCCCGGTCTAGTCATATCCTGTCATCTCACCTTTTGTGTTGGACCCAGAGGTCTTGTCCTGCCTCTCAAAAGGGATTTCTGCATTCATTCCAGAGGGCAGCAACCCTGTGTTTTGCTGAGCATCTTTGACCTCTACTAAAACCAAGCAAAGCCAGGCTGTGAATGAGAAATATCTCAGAAGAAAATTAAAAAGTTGGTTTTGTTTTGTTTGGTTTTTATTACAGGTATTATCATCACAGTAAAAAAGAGGGTAACGTCCTTTGGGATTTTCCTCGTGTATAATGTGAATTAGCAAACAAGGTAAATATACTGACCTCTGTTTAATGTAATGTAATGGCAAATTATCAAGGCCTGGACATTGAGTCTGGATCAATTCTTAGCACTAATATCCTGTATGTATATATCCAGTAGGATATGGGGATATAGGATAACTGTTCATATATAGGATATATCCTTTGGGTGGATCATACATAGATGTTGATGTATTTAAGTCCTCTTTGCTGATTTTAGAAGATAGGATTGTTTTGTCTGGTATTCAGAATGCAGCAGTCCATGACATTAAAACACAAGAGAGAGAACAGACGTCCAAAAGCCACTGAATTATTGAATATTTCTACTATGCCTGGTACAGAAAATGACACTTGCTCAATTTTCCTGCTAGAAAGAACCTAACAATTTTCTTTGAAATAAATGAGAAAACTTCAAAAGTTTGAAATCAAAGCTGCTACATTTAGTACTATTTTTAATTGACTGAACTATATTTTTACTAGAAATGTAGCATTTCTAAAAATAAATAAGGGGACCTGGAAGCTTTTTTTTCCAAATGTACTGTATACTTTCTTTGCCAAATCACATTTAACAGCTGCAGACTTTATAACATTATATAAATGTTCAGACTGGCTATAAAAGATTAAATGTAAAATTCCAGTGCATAGAACAACTGGTACAAAGAACAATGAAACTGAATTGACTAGAGGCTGTTCATTTAATCTATCTTTGTTAATTGAAAACTTCATCAGGGAACAGAAAGAATCTGTTTTCATTGCAAGGTGCTGTGGTGAGGGTGGTAGTAGTTCTGGAGGAATATTACACTGAGAGCACAATTCCCTCTGGAGATATCTGGCTTGAGAAGAAGACAAAACTATAATTTTACTTTAGCTCATGGCTCCCCCTTAAGTAGGCTGGGAGTTAGGGAATTCTGTAAGAAAAGAAAACCTGGAGAACATTTGCTGTTTTGTTCCAGCTCTGCAGTCCCCCTGGACTCAGCCCTGGGCCAGCACCGTAACAGATAAGACAGTGGGAAGAGAGAGCCAAGAGTGAATAAGCTCACAGCTTGGGGATACTGCGCTAAAGAAGATACATTTTGCAAGACACACTGCTCTGCCCTTTTTGCATCTATGCTACATTTAACAGCACATGATCTGTTTTCAAGACTGTTTCCTTCTGGAAGTCGTTCTCACAGGCCAATCCTGGGAGGTGTTAAGTGCCTTGAACTTCCACTGACGTCAGCAGGGGCTGTGGCACCTGGGATGGGCCCCACTGACCTCCCTGCCTGCCCCACAGCTGCTCCTGTGACATCTGGACACTTGCAGGAGCTGGCCTGTACCTTACACCCAGCATACCTGCCTCTAAGTGTCGGTGCTCTCTGCTTATAGTTGCAAACACTGCTGTATCCCAGCTGCTGAGTACTGAAATGTTATTTATCTGTGGCTCCAGCAAATGCTATTTATCTGTGGCTCCCATTAAAATCCAGAGAGTTTACCACCTGTGACATTTCAGTGCAGTTGCTGGGCTTGTTAAAGTCACCCACAGGCAAGCCACTGGACATGCCATCCATGTTGTCCACCTGGAGGAATGAAATGGGCTTTTGACACCACCTATACCAGTTGCTAAAGTAACTGAAAGATAATGACAGTAATTTTGAATGTGTCCTTCAAACTTTGCTGCCCAGTATAAAAGAGGGGAGAAGGCAAAAAGCAGCCCCTCCATGAGAATGTCAAAAAGGGCAGAGATGCTGCCAAGGGAAGGAACAAATCTTCAGTATCTTCTAGTAAGGTGACAATTTACTAGATATCCAAGGTTTCATTTGTATTTCTTTCACATAACAGTTGGAAACTTTTTGTTTTGTTCTAGCATGATTTTAGTGATGGCAGAGCTGAATGTAAATTTTCAAAATGCCTAGGCAAGAGACCCTGCAGCACAGTGAGGGACTCTCAGAAAAGACACAGAGCAGAACGAGTAGGGGAGGGAAGAAGGCACTGGAGGATGCTCCCTTTATCAGAGAAGGGTGAGTGAGTGTTTCACTGTGTTACAGGCTCCAATTGCATTGCCCAGGTGCTGCCAAAGAGCCAGGGGGAAGAAGAGGTGATGCGAAGTGGAGCCCAGAGATTCCTGCTCAGGAGCAGAGGCATAAGACTCCCTAAACAACCAGTAAAGGGGACTTTTAGTCTCTGGTGAAACTATTGCCATCTTTTCTTATGCCTGACTGGTGATGTTGAGCTACACCCCTGTCTGAAAAGCTGCTAAAGCCTCAGCAGCCCAGTAACATCAGGAAATGGAGCTGCACTGTTTTCTTGGTCCTTGCTTGTGTCTCCTGTCTGGTGATTTCAGCTAAGCTCAGTAGTAAAAATCATGGAAATTGCATGTCCCTGAATGCCTCCAAGCTTGGACACTGAGCTGGAAGCGGTACAACAAGGAAGGTATAATCATGACTTCCTCAGAAGCCAGTCCTAACTACAAGAAAAGGAAAGGCTCAGAGCTGCTGCCACAGCATCCTGAAAGATGAGAGTTTTTTCAACTGTTAATTATTCAGCTTTTCCAAGCTAGTGTTATGCTTCTCTTCTTTGGCCTGCTCCCCCAAGAAAGTCCTGTTTGTTTAAAAATATCACTTATGAGTGGGGAAGCACTGCTTTCTCAAGTATCCAGATGGTGCAGTTTAGGTCATGTCAACCAGATGCAGAGATTCCTGAACTAGCAAAGACCCGAACAGTGAATCTACATGCTCCAGCCCAGGGACTGAATAGGGACTTATAAGCTGGAGTCTGGGACAGTTTAATCGTGTTCACTTGGTGCTGCATTTGAGCTATTTAATGTCTCTGCTAGACTTGCATTTCTTGCGCACAGTACTGCACAAGTGGGAGTATGCTGCACTTGGAGTAAAAATGGTTTATGTCTGGTAGGGTTCTGTGTCTCTTCACTACACACCACCCCACTCATGGCTCTGGCATCAGCATGAATAGAACAAGTTGGGTTTACCTACTACTGCCCTTCTTCTCCTAGGCTCCTGGGGCTACAGCTGGATCTGTGGATATTAGAGAGCATACCCTGGTTATAATTTACAGATTATTTTTCTTTGTCTGATAGCAGTCTTAGAGTAGTTTTAAGGTCTCTTCTACATCCCCCTTCTCTCCTTTCTTCTCCTCTCAGTGTTAGCATCTTCCTTCATCTCATGTCCTAACTCTTTCCATCTTTCCCTTCAAATATTCATTCCTCCTCCCCTTCCTCCTGATTTAATGTTTTGATACTGACAATGTGGATGACTGCATCTGGGCTCCTTTTGCAGTTAATGGAAGAAAACTGGGACTTTCAGTGTGTGGTTCATTACACTTTCCTTCAGCTGTTTGCATTACATTGAGATTAGCTGTGCCTTAGAAGTCTGTATGTTTGCTGAGGTAAATCCCAACCCTATTGTCTAATTCTACCTCCTTGGCCTTCACTGGGACTCTGCATTTTCAGCTACTAGTTCCTCAGTCTCTCTCACTATTGCATAATCTCCTGAAGGTATCTTGTTCAAATTCTGCTTACTCCTCAGATCTTCTCTACAGGCTACCCATAGCCCACTGTTTATTCTCAAGTTTCCATTTTCCTCTGCACCAAAGTCTTCATGTAACTTCCCTGTTACGTCCTGCCCCACAGGCTCCTTTCTAAAGACACTTACTACCTTGGCTCGGGAGGTCTGATTATAGTCCATAGTGCTTCCCTATCCTCTTCTGCTCCTTAAAGATTCAGTTCTTCAAAACTCCTTCCTTGGGGAACTCTTGAGCACCTGAACTGTTTTTCAAACTTTCTTCAACATTTTGCTGTTGTTGATAGCCTCTCTTGATATATGCTCCTCTTTGTTCTTTTCCTTTTCCTCTAGTTCATTCTCCTCTTGGTTCTTTTCCACCTTCAAAGCACTTGATCTTTAGACTCCTTATTTCTCTTGAAACTTCTGGGAAGACATTGTCAAATTCTTATTCTATGCTGCTCTTTGCCTTTCTCCTTTCATTGAAGACATTGGAGACCCCCGAGATGTAGCAAAACACTCTTGTTAGGGCAGCTTTAGAAGTTGTCTCTATGTTGAGGGTCCATGTCCTGTGATTTGATCTGTGATCATTCACCTCTCCTCTTTTAGTCAGGGGTTGTCCATTGCCTCAAGCACAACTTGCTGTCTCAGACTTCACCTCATTACTGCTGACAGCAACTCACACCTTTTTCTGCCACTCAGGTCTCTCCTCCATGAACATTTCTGCTTCTTCCTCCACAGCATTTGCCAAATGTACTCCCCAGCCTGTGTATCAACAGGGCACTGTGTTAATGAGATATATGAGCTGTCATGAGGAAATGTGTCAGTTAACTCATGATGTAGAAAACATAATATATAGAAAGATGGTAGTAGTCAAAGGCAGAAACACAGATCCCCAAAATTTTCTGTGATACTCACTGACAGAGACAGCTTTCTCAGTGCTGAATACTCCCCCCCCCAAATTGTTAATTAACTTACCTCTCTAAGAAGTATTAATATTTTTACAGTGTTAGAGGCTACACTAAGGTGCTTATATGATAGACCTTGTTTACAGCAATATTTATATTGAATGTGTTACTGAAAGAGATCCTGAATTTCAGCTAGAGTTTGGAGGTCTGTAATTTTTTAAGGATTTGTCATATGAATGTGTTGACAACCTTAGCTGCTATTCTTCTTCAGCATCCCTCAGAAAAATCCATGTGGAATTTCCTGGGCTGATATGCATCACACACTTCTCTTAGCTTAAGATTGAAGTCTGTGGCAGGCAGGACAGATGATAGTTTCTTGTGTATGGCAAAAGAACCCATATACATTTCACAGCCTGAAGCCTCAAAGTGTATAGATCTAAAACAGGGCTTCTTTACTGCAAAAAGAAACAGTTTCATGTTCCAAAGTTGTTCCAGTCCTGGATAAAACTAAATGTTTTTTCCAGTCATTTCACTTGTCCCTGTATTTAGCCATGCATGTTTTTTCCTTCCTGTCCTCTTGTCTCTCCAGAACTGTGCTCAATGGTACGTTACCGATTTTAAAAAATTGAACAATCTCTTTTTCTGACATATGAAAACCAACTGGACACATTTCACTAGAACTGAGATCTCAGGTCAGATTTTTATGTAACATGTTTGCATTATTAACAGCAAACTCAGAATCTCCAAAAGAGGGAGTGGAAAGAGGAAAAGGGTCTCATGACCTTCAAATGGATCCCAGCTTATCCACACTCCATAACCCTCTGTGGCCCCTAGTTGCACAATAACGTGTCCTGCAGGTGGAAAATGAAATTTCCAAACCTCATAGAACATCAAATAAATTTATGTTCAAGTCCCTGATTTTAACAAAGATTCAAGGAGCTCTTATTTTATCTGAACTGTTTTTTGATTTTTATTCTGGCCTTGAAATAACACTGGTTCTTTTTTTGCTTGAGAAGGAAAAAAATTCTTAGCATGCATGTGACTCAGGAGAAAACCTGTTTGTTTTCTGTAATAAGTAAACGATGAATCATAGGTGGTTTACCACATTTATTTCACTGCACATGAGATGTGTTGTGCAGTTAAATTTGGTAAATCTTAGTACCTCAAGGCCTGATTCTGTAGCCCTTGCTTGCTCTGCAGAATGCAGAGAAGCTGTCTGCAGGGAAGAACTCTAACTGGAGTTCTAGGGAGCCAAAGCCAGCAGGTTCATTCCCATGCCATAGGGCAGGGATCCGAATTTGTCTCTCTAGGAAGGACAACCTTGAATTAACAATGTAATCTGACAGCTTCAAGAAAGGCCTGGCTGGAAATAAGAGTATATTTCCGAAACTGGAATAAGCTAACATCCCTGTGCTTCTCCCGAAGGGAGTGGAGACTGAGAACAAATAGGCTGGAAAAGCCTATCCATCTCAGGATGCAGTAATCCAGTTGTAATTAGGTGGCTCTCTGGTCATTGGCTACCCTGGATCACTGTAAGGCACCGATTCCTCCTGCTGGGGTCACACCTGTGCCTGTTAACGTCAGATGCTTCCTCTTCATTTCAAGAATGACTGTTTAAAGTGCTTGTACCTTGATATACTGTAGGGAACAGGCCTATATAGGCAAAAGATGGACCAGATGACTGCACAGGCCCTTTTAATCACAGATTCCTGCAATTCTTTCTCTGTATCTTCCTGTTAACCCTGCCATCAGTGCCCAACTGAGAGATAAAAGTAGCAGTCCACAAAGCATTCAGTAATAAAGGATCAACACTTGCATAGAATATACCAGAAAATCTCAGAGCCTTTTCTTTTATAACTAATGAAAAATATCACAAGAGTAGTCTGTTTGGAAAAAACACAAACATTTGTGTTTTGATAAAATGTCAGATATTAAAAGCTTTCAGTAGGCAGGAACCCTGGCATGCAGGTTTGGTGAATGACTGATATTCTACTCAGGCAATGGACAAATGGAGTTGGATGAACAAAGAATCAAACCATGTTGTGATTCCTCCCTTGAAATGAAACTCAGGACATCCAGGAGAATGCATTCTAGCTATTTTTCACACTTTGTACTTTTTTGGTAACTAATGAGGTCCAAACCATCAAAAGAACAGATATATAACCAGAAGATAATATTAGAAGATAATTCTGATGCTATATTTACTTTGAAAGGAAACTCTTTCAGAAACATTGTTGTAGACAGGTCAGGATCAGAATCCACGCTCGGGAGTTTAACCAAATTGATGACTTTTGGATCAGCCATTACATCAGTAATGAGAACGATGAAGCTGATGAAGGATAAACTGAACAGAACAATTTTTCAAGCAAACTGGTAAATGGAAAATAGATTTTAGACTGTTAAAATAATGATAGTAAAGAGGATGAAATTCATTGCTATCTGGTTGCTAATCATTATGCCATATGCTAAACCTTCAGAGTTTATATATTTGCTTCAAAATGTTTTACCTGGATAAATGTATTTAAAGGTTTAATGTATAAGATTTAGTGCCCTACAAATCTTCATAGCAGTTGACAGCTTCCTTGCTGTTCGAAGAGATGAGCTTGGAAGATGGAAAATAAAGGTCTCCCTAGGGATAGCAGATGGGGTGAGAATGATGAGGGAAAGGGATTTTTCATGATATGATTTGAGCTGAGATTTAGAGTGAAAATTACCAAACAAGATAGGGACTTAGGGATGTCACTTCTACAAACCAGGACTATCAATAAGGACTTAAACACCAGATTCCAGCAAGAAAGAAGGAAAACTGAAGTCTTGGCTATAGAAAAGGGCTCTGGAATTTGACTTTCTTTACCATACATATTTCGCTGAGGAAGGGCATGAGGAGCTGGATGGGAGAAGTTAAGAAAGTACAATATTCTGAGAAACCTGAAAAGGTGAGTGCAAGCACTGTGTTTTTCAGAAAAACTCCTCCAAAGAGTAACTGAAACATAAAACACCCCTCAGACCACTTTCTGATCTTTTCTTAGGCTGTATTTTGGGCTCGGAGAACATCTCCATATATGCTAGCAATCAAATAGTCACAGCTGCAGCGCTGGTCTCTCTCATGGTTAATCTCCTCCCTTGCCCCCAGCTCTAGCCCTGCAGTGAAGTCATTGTGCTAAACCCCTGACATCCCAATAACTTCCATAGCAACAGAGCATGGTGTCCTAAACACAAGATTAGGCACAGAGCCTGACCAGAGGAGGAAATCGGGATGTGGGGGTGGGGGCTGTGGCTGGACACACGCGACACACCTGCAGCCCCGCGATGGCCAGGGAGGGGCGAAGGCGCGGCAGTAAAAGCTGGAGAGCTGAGAGCTGAGAGCTGAGCTGGTGATTCTGTTTGTGGCACTCCAGAGAGGCATTGCTGCAGCCCTGTTATCCTTCACTGCTGAAGGCAATTTTTGTCTGGCTTCCTTCTGCCAAAGTGCTGCATACTTGAGCTGTCTGTGCTATCCCTCAGTAGCCTACTGAGGCTTGAGCACGGACAAAAACAGCACCAGAGCTAAGCAGGACTATAATGCTTCCTGTACTCAAAGTGCTTCAGCCAAATTCATGGTTCCTTGTAATCTAAGATGGTCATACAGTAATTTAGACCCCCTTGAACTCATATTCCCTTATGAAGTTAGATTTCCTGAAGATAAAGCCCTGTTGACATGGGAAAGTTTTACTGGTTATATAGACAAAGTTAAGCTGGTGTTACCACACCCTGCACATGTGGAGACTCCTTCGGGTGTAAAAGTGACCTTTTCAGTATAGCCTGTACCTCTACTTGAGCTAAACCAGAAAATTCACATTGGTATTTCATTGGAGGAGTACCCTACTATCTGAGCATAGACCTTCACTGACATGGTAAAGTTAGGAGTCCAGATGCCCCAGGGAGGTGATTCACAGTCTCAAATTTATGAGCATAACACTGCTGCCAAATGAGTGTGCTCTGAATTTCTTACCACTGTTTACTACAGATTACCTTTTTCAATAGCCACGTAATTAGTTTCCCTAGTGTAATTTAAACAGAAAATAGGTGACAAAAGAAATAGGTGGTCCATCTTTTCAAACTGGAATTAGCTAAATGTTAGAATCAATTTAGCCTTAGCAGGAAGCTCTTTGTGAGGGTAGGTTTTCTTAGGGGGATCTGAAAGCATATTCTTGACACAAGGGGTCCCTGTCCAGTATTATGTCTTTTCACAAGGAGGAGAGGTCAACTACTGAAAGAATAAAATCTGCCAGATTTTTTAAAATATGGACAAAAATATGTATTCTCTTTTGGCTGAACTCTTGGAAATCCTTGATGGTTTTTGGCTAAGAAGTTTTGAAAGAATATTTTGCTAAAGGCAGCTCAAAATTCAGTGTGAAGCAACTAAAGTGGTTAAATTTAATAATTTTCTGAGGTACTGAAAACATTTATCGTGGGGAAATTGCTGGAAAACTTAAATTATAGTTGGTTCTATTGATGGTTGAAAATGTAAATTCTTGAAGATGGATATAAGTGATTTCTGTGGTTTATAGACATTGATATTCTTATTGTGCAGATAAAGCTCTAATCTGCCTGGAATCTCAGAGTTTCTGGCCTTGGTCATACCTTGTGATAGTCTCAATAAATAGTTCACTGATTACTGCTGCTTTTGTTGGGCTTATTTCATGAATTGTTTTTTTTTTTCTTGTACTACACAGGCAGCTCAGTGGGAGTCTGCAGCTTAATTAGTTTCCCTATCTTGATCAGAAATCAAGGGTAGATCCAGTTAGCCTAACTCAGACATCTAACTTATTCCTATATTTTATGAAGCTGATGAAGTAGCTCTCCCAAAGTAAATGTGCCACTTGCTGTTGCAGTCAACAGAAGACTACAGGTGACTTTGAAGGTTTCCAGAAGAGAGTCTGTCTAAGTGGTCAGACCCCTTCTCTCTGCAGCCTTTCAAAGACACCTGTGTTTCTCCTTCTGACTATAAAGGGAATTTAAGCACTCAACTCACTAGGTGCCTAAAATTTAGGTGCCAAGTGAGTGCTTGGATGAAGCCAACACAATTCTGTTTCAGATTTATGGAGTTTCACACTAAGAATGCATAAATATGCGCATATATATATATATTTTATATATATGTATGTCATGCTTTTATCCAAGTTGGCATGCTTATTTTGAGATATTTTTATTTATAAATATAAAAAGTTTTTATGGAAACCTGCCAGGTAACACTGGTTTTGTATTTCTGATTTCAATTTGACACAGTTTGCAAATGCCTTGCCTCCCAGAAACACAAGCTTTCTTACCTCTTATAAAGTTCGCTGATCTGGCCTCCCTGTGTGTCTGGTTTGCATTCTTTTTTTAGCCATCAGAAACTTACTGCCAAAAAGTAGCACATTTAAAACTGCACAATTTACAGAAGCAACAGTAGATGATTCATTGGTTGAGCTTTAACTTGAGCACTCAGCAAGAAAATACCGTGCATGGACCTTTGTGGTGAGGGCAGCAGAAGCAACGTTTTCCTTTTGTGAGCAATTACTTACTGTAAATTGTAGCTTTCAAGTCTTGGTGGCACCGTGAAGAGGTGTGTCCCCCCCATTGTCCATGTATGGTAAAGACGTACTGTAAAATCCACTTTTTATATTTAAACAACCCTTTTTGCCTTCCAGTGAACGTAAGCCAAAATAAATAGTTTTGAATATTTCATAAAGCCAAATGTTTTGCATGCAACTTTTTCTGAAATTAAGCTGCTACTTAAACTGGGTAGCAAATATTAGTTCTAGACAGCTATGGAAGAAAAATGAACTTGATTTCATCATTTAAGCTCACCACAACACTTTAAATGGTTCCTTCTGTCATGTGGAATGGAAAAAAAACATTTTAAGCTAGCATGTATTTATTCTGAAGCACTAAAAAATCAAAACTTATGAAATAAATAAAGAGAAGCTGTTCACAAAATGTAAACACACAGTATATATTTCACGTTTTTCTGTTGAGACCCACAACCTGAATCCCTCTGTCTAATTTTGTTAATTAAATATCCCATTACATTCTTCATCTGATAGTGTCAGACTTGTGTACTCTGGCAGAAATCTAAATGTTGAACTCTTCTTAGTGTAAGAAGACACATCTCAAACTGAATTTTGGTTCCCACTTTATCCAAGCACTAGTTATGTGTTTGGTTTTAAAGAATATAAATGGCCTATTTAAACTGATGTGCTGTGAGAGTTCCACACCAGACAAATGACCAGATCTGACTTTGGCTGCGGCTGTGCAGCTTGACAGAAGTTAATGGTATTGCTGAGATATAACTGAGGGCAGAATTTGGCCCCGGTCCCATGCTTGTCATAACTTACCATACTAAGCTGAATGTTAAAAGTTTTGTACAAGGAACTCCATGCAGAGCTCTGATGATTAATGGGATCTGGATGCAGAAATTCCTGTGGGCTACAACTGAAAATTCATTCCTCTATTTTGATGGCTGTTCATTTTAATAGAGGACTTTGATACCACATTGTGCCGACAACTGTGGAATAGTCTGGCTACTTATATTTATCACTTTGAACTTCCAGAGGCTCTTGAAACCCTTATGGAAGCTAGGAATTGCATGAAATTCCAAAGTGCCCAGAAGTTTAAAGCTGCTGTTTACTCCTTCCCTTGAATTTTGACAAGTCCTGAGAGATATTATTTAAGCTTCTGTAGGGAGTATTAATACATTTGAAAGGAAGGTAACAAAGGATAATTTTGTTTATATATGTACCAGTACAGCCATAGGAGACAGTTAAAAAGATTTTCCTTACAAAAAGTAATGAAACTTCCACAAGAACATAACTGGGCTCCATTATATTGAGAAAGGTAACTGCAGATCTTTACTCAAATGGGATGCTTTATTGAAGAGAGCATGGCATTATCCCAATGGGACATTTGAATCTATTTCAGATATTATGAGCTGCTAATTTGCTGTTATAACAGCCCCAAAGCTGTTCCTTCAGCCTGAGCTGGCAGCAACAAGGATATGAGCTGGAAATCTTAGTGAAGGTAATGTTTAACTACTTTACCCCTTTCCCCTCCCCCCCTCTTTTTTTACCTGTAGAATATTTCTTTTAAAATTCTGAGATGTGTTTCTCCAGTAAAAGGCACTCTTAGTATAATGAGGATCTGAGTATTGCTTAGCCTGCCCTACAGAGTGGTTCTCCTGAGCTGGCAGAGGAGTGTTAGCAAAAAACGTGGTCTTTGGCCCTTGGACTCTGTGATTACATTTAAAATTCCACAGGTGAACCAGCTGTGGGTGGGTATTTAAGCTATCTGTGACTGAAGGGGTGGGAAGGATGGCAGATTTGGCATGTGTGATTTCAGCTGCTTGAAGATGATACTGTTTGTGTGGCACTGTCACCTGCATGTCCTGCTCCAGGAGATTTTTCTTCTAGACAGCCCTGGATGCACTGAAAAGAGAATACCTTGTATCCTTGTGGAGCAGCAACAAAGTGTTGCAGATGGTTTCTTCTGTTCACCTCCATTTTCTGCTACTGTGGAGAAGATGGGGAAGGAGGAAGAAGGAGGTGTTTTCAGACACGAGCCCCATCTAGATGCCTAATTCAAAGGCCAGCAGTAGACACAACTAGGCAAAAGCAGACCATGGTTTGTACTGATGCAGCTTAGCAGAAGGAAGCTGCTTTGGTACATTTTACAAACTATTGGACTTTTTGCCTGTGTGTGCTGTGCTTTTTCATCAGCACAACTACTGGGCCCTGATCTCAGGTGCAGACCTCTCCAATCTCTGGCCCAGTAACTCCTCTTGAACAGAAGGGTCAGGGTAGTGAATACGGGTGAAATGGAGAAGGCAATCATCTTCACATAAAATTCAGAGCTTGTCAATACCAGAAGAGAGGCAAAGTTGTAAAACCTGTTGGCAAGAGTGCAATCCGAGTGAAAAATCAGTGCAGGATTACCAGCTGAATTGCACTCTTTAAGTCTGTGAGCCAGTTTCTGTTCTCATAGGGTGCAAATCTGGACCAGCTCTCCTAACTCGGGAAAAGTATTTCAGGATTTATATCTTCTGAGTGGAGCTGAATTTGGCCCTCTCTTGTGCAGACTGGAGTTATACTGTCGCTGCACAAACTTCAGTATTTTTAGCAGCAGTTGTCATATCTAATCAAACACAAAATTTAGCAGGATGAAGTGAGAAAAGTGCATGGTTCAGGAGATTTAAAGCCAAAATTCCAAACATTTTATCCAATCTCTAACTGACAGATAAGTAAAGAAGTTTGTATATGTATATTTGTATTTAAGAGTTATTTACTGGTACTTTTAAGCTCTTAGCAACATTCCACTTCTGAAATCTCTAGCAGACGCCTCCTACCCAGAGACTAGTTTTTAAAAAAACCCCAAAAGCACAAGCACCAAACCCTCAACAATGATATGTTATCTTAAAAGTGAGCTATTTACAATGTTAATTCATAAACTAACCACATTCATTTAGGAAGAGAGCAGAGAAAATAATATATAATCTATTTTCTGATGCAGATTCCAAGTCACAAAGGCTCGCAACTTTTTAAAAAGAATCTAGGATCCAAGAGCTGACCATATAAATTAGCTGATAAAAGAGTTAGAAAAAAGAGGTAACAATACCAATTCATAAGCAGAACCATGTGTACACATAGGGAAACAAATTTGGTTCAGTAGGCTATTCCTTACTGTCTACTCATTACTGATTACTCCCTCATCTTTATCATTTAATTCCCCATATCAAATATTTTCAATTCATCATCAGCTATGGAGATCAGCTGACACGTTTGCCTAGTTCAGTCTGGCCTGAGGCAATATCACAGCTGGAGGTATTTCATGGAAAAAATGACCTATCCAAAGTGTATTGTCAGTTATCCGAATGGTATAAAGTCAGTAATCTTGAAGAACTGATTTTGAGGAGTTGGTGTATTCTTTTTCCATGGTTTTAAGGAAAAGGATTGAAATAAAGCAGGAGTTATCAAAGGGGTGAAATAGTTGAGAATCTTGAATGCTCAATGAACATCCTGAATAAATGCCTTAAGTGCAGCCTCCTCTACTCATTCTTTTACTGCATGCCTATCTGGAAATTTATCTGTGGAGTTTGGTTACTACTGTCAGAGTGATTTGTCAAGAAGAAATTCTTAAGTCTGTGTTGGGAAATGTCACAGGAGTGAGACTGTCATCTTGTCATCCAGTCATTGTTTGAGAATGAGCTCAAGTTTTGCCATTCCAAAGCAAAGAAGAAATATCTGTGAAAAGAGACTGAGATTTTAAATTAATAGTTAATTATTTAGGAACTAATTGCAGTTGGAGACATTCAGGAAGACAAATTTCAAAGTTGCTCTTATTCTTTTATTGGGTTATTTTGACGTTCTCAAGGTTTTCAGTTTCTTTCTAAAATGGCTGTACATGTGCAGTTACAGCTTTTCTGTGTGTACCACCCCCACCCTTTCGTGGTCCTGCTGGTATTTCTAACTGAGGTTGTGCAGCCTGACTCACTCTGCACATGTTAAAAGGAGTCATGCTGCTGACTTCAGTGGCTTTTCGAGAAGCCTTGAGGAACCAAATGAATTCTGCCTTCTCTCCATTTCATTTTGTACTGGTGCTTGAGTGGCAGAAATGTGGAACAAGATAGTCCATTTGGCTGCACATTTTCTGAGTTTAAATGAGGTGGGTGAGCAAGCTTTAGCATGTGTTTGAACAGCAAAAACCTACAAACAGGCAGTTTCTGTGGGAGAAAAAACCCTAACAGCAGAAGGAAAAGCTTTTGCTGTAAAATTTTACGTGATAGTTCATTTTTTTATCCTTTAAACATCATGGAAAGAATGAAAGTTTACTGGTAGGAGTGGGGTTAGGGGCTACCTCAGCAGTACCTTATTTCCACTGTAAATCTAATATGGGAGAAAAAAGCATGGAGAAGGTTGGGTGAAACATGGCACATATATTATTAGCAAAATGCAGGACCCGAGAAAAATAGCTTTCAAGAGGGTTTACTTGGCTATATGTCAGGCTGGGGAGTATTTCTCTGCTTGAAGTGAGCCAAATCACTGTGAGATCGGGGCTGACTTGACAGTCCTGGCGACAACTTGCTTCGTGACAGAGAGGAAGGAGCACTGCCACCCTTGTGTCATTTTTCCACACTTAGCATCAAGCCCCAGGCTCCAGGGGAGCCTCAAACCATCTCAGGGTGGATTCAAGATGTTGATAATGTGTAGGCTGTGCTTTCCTGTTCCTTCACTTCATCCTTGCCCGAGTTTCCGCTGTGGAAGTGCACAGATGTTTACACAAAACACAGACACTTGTGCTGTCCCTTGCCATGCATCTCACACCTCCCTCTCCCCAGGACACACGCTGTGTCCTCTCTCTTAAAAGTCACCGATCTGGCCCAAGTGCTCTTTCCCCTAAAACTCCAGTTTCTCACTGCAGCCCTGGCAGACAGCCCCTTCCACATCTGCTTCTCTCATCCCCCACCTGGACATCCCGGTTTTGGCCCGCTCCAGGGACCTGTAACCTGGGGCTTTGTTCCCTCTCTGCCCTCTCCCTTACCTCTGCTGCTTTTCCAGAGCACATTCATGTGATACCTTTGTCTGTTACTTGTAGTCCTAGAGCTGCCAGCACCAGCTGCCATTTTGCTAGCCTTAAGGGTACCTTTGTGAACATACACCCATCCCACTGGATGCTCCTCTTGGAGCAGTAGCACTTTTAACTCTACTTTGCAGGAGGTGTCTTTTGAATCCCATCTCTGTAGAGCCCCTGCTCCTTTGCTGGCCCATCTCTCTAAAGCATTTCTAACAAGATTGTTGTTAATATATTGGGTAATTTATTTTCCTTACGTGTTTCAAGCTGTCTTACCCCCATATATAACTCCTAGACAGGTCAGTTAGGTTTCTTTGGGTGTCCTGTTATCTGAGATTGGTGTTGTACAGCATGGCCTGCAATGCATGAAATCAGAGCAAGCTGTACGCTCGCGCCGTGCAGCATGGCTAATCATTCTCAAATGCTATCATCAGTTATCTTGGAGGAGTTAAAAAAAAAAGAAAAATACTCAAGCAGTCTGTGGCTGATTTAATCTTTAAAAGCAGGAGAGACTTTGCAGTGATTAAAGAGCCATTTCCTGACTACATATTGATATGAGTTGCTTCCAAGTCAAATATGAGGGAGACTGACAGGCATTCAGTCTTGGTCTGATTGGCAGGTCCCAGCCCCATGAACAGTGAGCTGTTTCCTGCTCTTGTTTAAAGGCATTCTGGGGTGGTCTGTATTTAATACACAGCCATCTCAAGTAATGGCCCTGGTATTTTCTATTGTAATTGACAAAATTGCACACTTTAATTTTCAGCATCCATAAGGACAGGTGGAAAGTTTTATTCAAAAACTGAAGGCTTCATGTTGTTTTCCAATAGCTTCCAGAAGCCAGTCACTTTGGGAGCAATTCTGTGTTCCGAGAAATGCCAGAAAAAAAATGCGTGCTGAAGGATTTCTCTAATATTGCTGAGGAGCACTGAGTCCTTTTTAACATAAATCAGCAAGGCAAAGAATTGCAGGCATGAACACCAACAGTTTTGTGGGACACTGATCTTTAGAGATCAGTGGCACCTTTAGAAGCCCTTGATCAGCAGGAAAAGGAGGTTTGGTCCAAGTCTTTCTGCAGAGCTACTGAATGGTTATGGCTTTGTCATTTCACTTCTTCAAGGAAAAATTTGCTTCATCTGAAGAAAGGGAGGCTGAGATAGCCACCTTCTTCATAAAGGATTTTGGCATATTCTTCAAGTTTCTGAAAGATATCTTGCAATATGGTGCCCAAAGTAACAGGAAATTCAACTCAGTGATTCAGCCCTCTCTTCCAGTTCTGCATTCCTGAGGATGTAGAAAGGTCTATGTGAACTCAATGTTTTTATTAAGGATGGCCTGGATTATGAGTTTACAATAGATAATCATGTACAAATGGCCTTCCATTTTTAGCTTCCCCTCCCTTCTGAGGGTTCCTCCCTGCATGGACATAGTTTTCCCTGTAACTCCAGTGTGGCTTTAGGCAGAGACAGAGTACCTGCAGCTCTAGGAGAGTTAGTGCTGAAACCTCCTCAGTTGCAATTGTTCACACAGTCCCATGCTTTCCTCAAAAATCAAGTCACTCCTACTCCCTTTTATGTATCCCATATCATCTCCCTTCGGAGATCCCAAGCCTATCCTAACAAATCATTACATTCACAAAAATATCCAGCAAACTCAGGCAAAACAGCATCAGAGATTTAGTCTTGCTTATTTTTTTCTCTCATCTCATCCAGATCTGATACCAGAGACAAAAAGGAATTTTGCTGTCCTGATCATTCTCTTGCAGTTATTTACGTTTTGTTTTATTGCTAACAGCTAATCAATTCAAACAAAAACAAATACTTCTCCAACCTCAAATGTGAACAGCCTGTGTGTGCTTTTTTTTTATATGAAAGATAGCTGATAGTTATAATCCCAGGCAAAAAAACCCTTTTCTGCAAAGAACTAAAAATGTGCAAAAACACAAAAGAGAAAAGGGTTGAGGGATTCAGGAAGAAAGAAAAAGGGCTTCAGGGAATCATCGTGCTATTTGCAAAGCAAAGTTGCCGTTTCTGTAAACGATTATTTAATTGTTGATATGAATTTAGCATGGTGATAAAATTTTTTCCTGGCTCTGACAGACATTCTCTAGTGGAAAGAAATAAATCTGGGGAGTTTGAATTATGTGCAATTGGATCACTGATTTGCTCTAACTTCAGCATCAGTTGGAGCTCATTGTACTTTCTGATATATTTCTATATATGAAACCGCAACTTGAAAAGTATTAACACTGATTAAATGTGACATCGCTCAACATAACGCTGATATAAAAGGCAATTCCAAACTATGGTACACACCTCTTGAGTGCTTTGCTATTCTCACAGAGGCCAGAAAATGTACTTTTGTCTCAGGAAATGCCTTTTGCTGCCTACCAGCAATGAAACTATGTCACAAACTATAATTTGTCCAAGTGTAGGACAAAACCTGAAACAAACTCAGCAGGCAAAATTAGCCTGAGTTATCATACAGGAAGAATTAGTGTTGAGCTTTTTGATATGTTTGTGAAAATATAAAATTCCAAGGTTAATAATAAGCCAAATGCAGATGTCCAGCCTTTGATTCAAGTAGGAATGTGTGAGCAGCAGTGCCCATATATCTAGGAAGCACCAGGGAAGTGCCTGGTATGCAAGTTGGAGTCAAAGAGGATAAAACTTTTATTAGAAAACTGAAGTATTTAAATAGGATGTATTGTTTACATTCAACTGGGAGATGTTAGTTTACCCAGGTTGAACATGAGCATGGAGGTAAGGAGCAAATTCCCAGTTTGCCTGGAGCATGAGGCAGAAATCCCTCTGGTTTCTGTGGCATAGGACTTCTCCTTGATCGTCCCTTGTTTTCCTCTCCTCCATGCTAGCCATTAGGATTTCTTCCTCATTTGGTTCAGCAGATGTTGCTTGCCTTATGCAAGAAGATGTTGTCTCAAAAAAATTTCAGAGAAAAGTTCAGCCTGTGGCTTGTTACTGCCATTATTTATTTTGAACAAGATCCAAGATTATAAGGCACATGGACAATCAGGCTATGGATAAAATGATTAGGATAGGGCTGACTCAGACCTGTTAGTCTGGCAAGGACTCAGCAGTGTGTATTCCAGAAAGTGAACTCCCTAAGAGTAATTTTCCTTATCAGAAGCTTTTATAATTCCGTGTGAGATGATAGTGGATGGAAATAAGCCTGCTTGAATCAAGGATATATTTTTTTCCCATTTTTTGTATTTTCAGAGATGAGAACTGTAGTCATATCTACACATAATGCTTTTAATTCTATCCTATCTTATATTGGTGTCCTGCATGTCTCTTGCTAGAGGAGCTGAATCAACAACACACATTTTTCTAACTACGTGAGCCTAGCAGAAAAGCTGTCACTGCTGTTCTGAATTCCTTCTTATGACGACGTGTGAAAAGATGTAACAATCTGACTTCCTCAGCTAGCTGTCCTTCAGTTCTTTTCAGTTCTCATCACTTCAACTTCCAGCTCAGGAAAAGAGAAAAGCTGAAGTTAAATTCTGTAAGAATAATCTGAATTTACTGAATTCAGCATGAACGGAGCACATAATATATGCAAAAGTGTTAACCTGCTAAAGAACAGATCCTTTTATTTTGGGATTCATTCCAAGTTAATGGAAGTTGCAGACAGTGTGCAACAAAATAATTGCATATATAAAAAACTTAATTTATGTTTATGCTGTTAAGTATTTCCTTTCACTATTGAAAGAGAATTTCTAAGTTATGAAAGCAGAAAGAGAAACTGAAAAAACAAAGCTATGGAGGGCTACTTTATTATGTTTGACTACTTTTTCTGGGCTGTATCCAGGAATTAAATTATTATTTATCTGCTGCAATATATCACAGTAAAAAAAAAAAAAACAAACAACCAAACCAAAACAAAAAAACACCTACAAAAACCTACAGTGCTTTGTTTCCAGAAGGGTTACACTGACATAGCTATCTTGAAGCAAAAGGAAAAACAATAATAAAGCCTTGCATTGTTTAATTTACCACTGCATTCAATTTTGCCTTAAATTGCTCATAAAAAATGTGTGCAAGTTGTGCTTTGCCTTAAAAAAAACTTCTAAAGATGAAATAATAAAAAAAAAATACGTGATGGAAATAGCATTTATGCTACTTTAATGATGAGTTTGCTTCATCATATTTTTAATGGACACTTTTGCTGAAATTGCTTTGAAACAATTATCTATTTTCTTATTCTGAAAATAAAATTCTCTTCAAGCCCACAAATATAATTTTAAGTGTTGCAGCATATTATGAATGTGTCTAATAAGTATTGAGTGAATAAAAAATATTCACTATTTAGAAAAATAAATTAGAAAAAAATCTTAAACGTGCTTGGGAAAATGAGTTTGTTGTTAGCTTTCAAAAAATACCCAAGCATAAACTGTGGGATTTTAATGAAATCACTATCCTACTCATAAGTACCTACAATGCTGTTTTTTAAAGGAGAAAATTAACTTTGACAGTAGAAAAAAAAAATCCTTTCTTGATTATTGTGCACCAAATGATTAAAGTATAAAGAAGTACATGGCTCTTCTGTTAATGGGAATTTAATATATCCTTATCAGAATATTGTGGTTAAAGAAGTAGAGCCATACTTTCTCTTTCATTGTCCTGAAGGACTTTTCTACCAAAACCAGACAGACATTGGAAAGAAGCACTTGAGCAAGAGGGGTATCTGAGTTTCGAGGAGTGCTCTGCAGAAGGAAAGCCCTGCTCACAGAGGAAAGTCATGTCCCTCTGCATCCTGAGCAGAGAAGGCAGTGGATGGCAGGGTGTCAGCTCTCTGGTCACCCCTTGGCACATCCTGCGGAGCACCTGTCCCCAAGCTGGCTAGGCTGCATCCATCCAGAACACTGGCACTGCCTGCAGTCTTGCAGCACAGCAAAGCAATGGGCTTTCTTCTATAAAAGACCTCTAATATGAAAAAAAGAAAGTGGCAGAGAACAGCTTCAACAAGTTAGAGCTGAAAGCAGAGGAGCTGAAAGGATTTTGGGGCTCTTTCAAGTTTTGACATAATATGGACATTTTAGTGCACTTGAGAACTCGTATTACTGAGCAAAGGGCTAAAAAGCCTCTGTCTTAAAGCAGACCCAGCAAAACTTCGAGCACATGCTTGGATGTGAAATACAAGGAATTATCAGGAGGAGGCTGAGAGGGCTGGGACTGTTGAGTTTGCAGAAGAGTAGGCTCAGAGGGGATCTTACCAGTATGAATAAACACCTGGTGGGGGAATAACAACAGGAGAACTGCAGCCAGTTCTTAGCAGTGCTCAGGGAGAGTATGACAGAGCGCACGTGGAAATACAAAAAACTCTACTTAAAGAGAAGAAAACACCTTTTTGTATTAGGGTGTTCAAACACTGGAACCAGTTGCCCAGCATGACTGTGGAGTTTCCGTCCTTGGAGAAATTCAAAAGATATCTCGACATGGCTCTGAGCAACCTGATCTAGCTGACCCTGCTTTGAGCAGGGGGGTTGGACTAGATGATGTCCATAGGTACCTTCCAAACACAGCCATACGGTGAGTCTGTGATTCTGTGAGGTAGTGGAAGACTGTGTTTCAGTGCAAAATTTCCCAAAACTTACATTCAGAAAACAACAGGATCAGAGAGGCACCCTGAGATGTTAAGCTTCCTCACTCCTCAGAGCTGCTCCTCAGACCACCTTGCAATGTGGGCCCATGCTCAGTTTCACAAGTCAGTTATTATCAAACTTTGCTTTTCCAAAAATCAGTAAATCAGTCTAAAATGAGGTTTCCCATGATCACTTTTCTCTTTTGTTTTTTTTGCCCCTTCCCAGTCAAAGCTCTACTTGGCAGCTAATAGTCTTTGGTACACACTATTTTATCTAAAATATAGTCCACAGACTGCTTGCCATGCAGAGATGTGAAATTCATCTTTACAACAGGTATCCAGCTGAACCAGGGACCTGCAGTGAGCACTGTGTTAGGGACCTGCACACCTGCTTATATCTCCTTACTGACCTCAAGTTATTCCATTTGTCTGCAGGGATGAAGCCCCACTGCAATTCCTGCTCTTCCTCTCCTTTCAAATTCTTAGCTCACAGAGAGCTGCTTTCGAGGTCAGAATAAAAGCGGGAGTTCAGAGGATTTTCACATTGTTCAAGTGAGCTACCACTTAGCTGAAGTGAACTGCAATTTTTCTTCCACTGTGACAGTGACAAATGGTGTTTAAAACATTAAAAGTGCTTTGTAGTAGGTTACTCAGGATGCAAGTTTAGTGCTGATTGACTTGATTTTCCTTGGGTTGCACTGTACCTACAATAAGAGTGCTTCAGAAGAACATTTATCTCTGCTGCCATGTAGGAGCAATCAATCTAAATAAAGCCTATGAATGCAGATTGAACCTAAGAATGAGGATTTTTTGCAATGTCAGTTTGTCTGAGAATGCCAAGAAAACTTTCAATAAAAATGAAAGAGCAAATTACATTTGCTCAGTAATAGAATGTTTAATATCCTATTAACAGTATTCAGGTTTTCCTTTCCTTGGGTTAGGCACTTTTCTCTCAATAGATAACTATTTCTCTTCCTTTCTCTACTATTTACACTTAGGAAGCTTGCAGGGAAATGAACGATTGCTTTTACCTGGTTTCACTACACTGTTAACAATCTGCAAGGAGTATGTAATCATATGCAGTGCTGCTGAAGGAAATATCCAGAGCTCTTCAAAGTCATCTAATTACCCATGTACCTACTACAGGACCTACTGCCTCATACTGATTTATCCATGAGACTCAAAGCTGGGCTGGAAAGACCACCTCTGAGGGGTGAAATGGAGGTTCAGCTTTTCTGACTGTTACTACTTAGCCCCACAGCCAGGACAGTTAATGAATGCCAAATGTGGTGTTGTGGAATTAGTCTACCAGGATCTAGCCAAAGACTGCCAATTTGTCTCACATAGGCCAGCAAGTAGCCAGATAACAATCTGAGGTAGTAACTTCGGGGTAAAATACTGGCCACTTCAAAGGCAATAAGATTTGTGGCCATTGACACTGTGACTGTGATTTCTGCCCTGGTTGCAGATGACTAGTTCAGATCTTAGCTGGCTGTTGATGGATTTAAACTATCTTCTGAGTCACCTAGACTTTGCCTCTCCTTAGCTTGCTCCCCTCACCTCACTCCTGTAGTTTGTGTTCAGCTTTGGTCACCAGCCACAAGGTTTCTACATAAAAAGCACTAATCTCTTTCCTATCTTTCCCGTTCCCAGTGAAAGCTGTTTTCACTCAAGCTGTTGTTGGTGCTCTGGATGACATTGTGCAGCACACGAAGAGCTGGCGGGGGGAGCGCAGCAGGGAGGCCGGGCTGTCGCAGAGGTTAAGAAAACAGCTTCCAAGGAGCACCCAGCCTCTGCCTTCCCTTCGTCTTCTCTGTCGTTTTCTGTGCATGTGTGTGTGTAAGCATGGATGTACTTGGACAGCATTATTTTTTTTCCAATTCCTGCTAAGTCTTTTACATGTGCTCGCAGGCAGATGTGTTACAGCCCTCTGAAGATGTTGTTTTTGTTTTTTTTTAAACACAAATTCTGTGTTTTCAGGTTCTTTCACACGTGAATTAACACTACCTGAAATGGCAGGCTCTATGAAGTTTAAATTACTCTATCACTCACGAGGAACTATGTCATTAGTGTTACTGTTCTCCATTTCATTTAAAAAGTGAGGAAAACACAATTCAAATGTCTGCAGACTCAGCCTAATAAAAATGATAGATTAGATGTCAAGCTGCTCCACTCCCACCCAGCCCCTCCTTTCCCCAACCTTCCCTTCTGTTGCTCGAAAAGGAGTCATGCAATAGCTTCCTTGCTGCTGTTGGCTTTTGGAAATAGCCAGCTGATTCTGGTAGCTCAGGGATTAGTCTATTTTGCTTGCACTCAGTGAGCAATGCTGTGTAAAAACTTGCCCTGCCTTAATAATTTGGCCCTTTATGCTTCTCTGGAATTTACCAGCCCACGTTGGCTGCAGATCAGATTTGAGATTAACCTCTATGTTCTACCAGCCATCTGAACAGCACAGCGGTTCACAAACCTCATGGATGTTTCTTTAGTTATGTGGAGGTGGTTTTGCAGAATGAGCTGATGAAAGGAAACCAAAGTGGAGATCTTGCAGGCTGGTATTTTGAACTAGTAATCAGATTAAGTCCAAGCTGCCTGCTGCTAGTATTTTACAGGCAACCTCAGAATACAGAAATAATTGCAAATATGATAGAAGGAAATGATCTGTACACTTGAAAGAAATATCGATTGAGTTAATGTTTCTAACTGTGTTGCATATTAAAATTAATAGGTCTGGTGCCTGCCTCAAGAGTTACTCAGAGCTAGTGGCTGGCACTGGGACTGCAATGTCTGTACATTTAAAGTGTCACAAGGGACCCTGTGATGGTCTGGGTTGGGGCCAGGTGGCACCCTGCACACAGTGCACAATTCCTAGGAACAGCTTGGGATCTTGCACAAGTGTTTCCCAGCAAAGAGTTTGGATATGACCACCCTATTTAAGAGAGTATAAAAGCTTAGTAATACAGATGCAGGCTGTTCCCTGCCAGCTGGCTGCAGCACCAGAGAATGGCACTGGGCATATTTAATTTATTAATATCGACATAGCCAAAGAGGCCAGAGGAATTTTGCCATGAGTTTGAAAGGAACCAGCATTTGGCTGGTGTTGTGCAAGCATCACTTCCAATCTGTAGTTCTTAAAGCACTTTACTAAAGGGACTAAGAACTAGTCTCAGTTTACGTGGGGAGAGTAAGATTTGGAGAGGCTGAATGGCTTGAATAGGTCACAGATTTAATCTGTGGCAAAGAAAGTAAGAGATTTCTGTATCAGCATAACTGCAGGTCTTATTATCAGACTCATTCTTAGCTTTCACCTCGATGTGTAACCTTCAGTTTCATGGCTGAGCTTCAGTATGCCCTCAGCAATCAGGCTGTTCCTCCTTGTGGTGCCTTCAACCAAGTCTTTTTACTGTCTCATCACTTTAAGCTTAAAATCTGTCTGAACTTAAATGCGGGAGAAGTCCCTTTTTCTGTGTATTGGCCAGACTGTTACTTACCACATTATACCATCTGTTTGTGTTTTCTTTACGTGCGAACCTGCTGTAAAAATTATCTTAGTGTAATTTGGAAGAATCCACTATTACTGTTCTTTAGAAAGCCAAAGAAACAGGAGAGACAGATCACCAAAATTGAAGCTGTCACCCTTGTAGTTTTTGATGTGGAAAACCTTTTATTTTAAATTCTGTGCTGAATTTTTTACTTTATTTAAAATGTAAATAGGCATCTGCAGCCCAGATTTTCTGACTTATAGCTGCTTCTTTAGCTAAAAGTCATCTCCCCCTCACTACATATCTTTCCCCTAGGGGCCCTTGTGATCCCAGCTGCCATGATGGTTTGAAAATGCTGAGTCAGTACCTCTGTACTTATTATTTGCACTGTATTTTATGGCTTTTCTTCTTATGTTTGGGTGGAACCTTAACAAAATCTCACAGCACTCTTTGTGAGAAAAAAAGGGTAAATATAAGGAAAACAAAACATGCAAAAACTGTTACATCTCAGGGGACCATGGTTGAAATAAGGAGAAGAGGTGCAAGGGATTTTCCAACATTCAAAAACCCATCAAGCAAGGCAGTGCCCACTGTTCCCTGAGCATGTCCAGGGTGCTTGTGGGCACTGCTGATGCTCTGCCTGGAGAGAGGGTGGGACAGGGGAGCTAATGCCCATGGCTGCCAGAACCTCTGCTTCCTGAGTGAGTCTGGGAGAAATACATGACTGTGGTGGTTATTTCATCCTCCCCATAACCAAACCAAATCAAACCAGAACAAACCAATCCAAATCAACAAACCAAAACCCCACAAACAAACAAACCCCTCAAAAAATAATATAATGGCTTAACCTCAGCAGGCAGCTCAGCCTCAAACAGGCTCACTCATCCTCCCAATATGTTGAGGGAAAGAGTCAGAAAAAGTGAAAGAGGGAAAACTCATGGGTTGAGATAAAGCCAGTTTAACAGGTAAGGCAAAAGCCATTTGCACAAGCAAAGCAAAATAAGGAATTAATTCCCTGTTTACCATTGGCAGGGAGATGTTCAGCCATCCCCAGGAAGGTGGAGCCCCATGACACATTACATTTACTTCTTCCCTTGGTTTTTATTGCTGAGCAGGAAGTCATGTGATTTGGGATATCCCTTGGGTCAGTTGGGATCAGCTGTCCCACCTGTATCACCTCCCATCACTTTGTGAACCCCCAGACATCCTGGATGGATGGAGCAAAAATGGCCTTGAAGCTGTGTAAACACTGATCAGCAGTAACTAAAACATCTCTATGTTTTCAATCCTGTTTTCAGCACAAATCCAAGACACAGCACCATGTAATCTACTGTGAAGAAATTGAACTCTATCCCAGCCCAGTACAATGAGGGTAATGAAGAAGGCAAAGAATGGCAAATAGAAAGGAAAGGAAAAGAAAAAGGGGCAGAAAATTTTATGGGCCTGTGAGATGCATGACTCTAATAACCCGACTAACTGTGTGCACCATACTATTTTCTCTCAGATTGAAATTTAGTATGATCAGATATTAGCACAAGTTGTTCTCACATCCCTCTCTCCCACCCCTGAACACCACAAAAGGCATGTGGATGAAGAGGAATCAATGAAGTGATACAGGAATGGAAAAATAAAATATATGGCATAATTTTTGCTTTCTACCCATAATCTGTGGAGTATCCATTGAAGTTCTGTGGCTAGTTTGGGCCAAATTTAAGAAAGATGAGGGTCTGTTAGAGAAAGTCCTGATAGTAGCAATAGAGTAGGTTTGGAAGCACATATGAGTGAAAGCCTTTGTTTTCCTTAACACAGAGAAGAGATGTCTCAGGGGACACATGAAAATAGGTTATAGATTATATAATCATGAAATTACTACAAGAACAACAGAATTCTTTTCCATGTCATTGAGGATAGCACAAGGAATAATGGGCTTAAATTAAAGCCAGTAAATTTTAATGCAAAGGTGGTACCTAGAAAGAGATTAAACCCTGGGGATGCTGGAGGGTTATTCTTTTAAGAACAACTAAAATGCAACTATTTAGAACAACAGAGGCTGAACTTTGTCAGCACGGGAAGGGGAGGAGGATTAGAGCATTGCTAGAGGTTTCTTCTAAATTTATTTGTTGATATTCATATACATATACATACATGATTTGTATTCATACACCTTTTTTTTTCAGCTCAGAGGGAGGTCTCTGCTGTGGCTGAATATTTCTGCTTTAACACAAACACTGCATAGCGAGTCCTGATGAGCATCTGATTTTTTCTGTTGTGATTTTAACTGTTTCTCCAGCTTTACTTTCCATTTAATTGTTGCATCTGGATTGCTTGCTGATGTGATACCACCACTTATTGCCTTTGTTTTTCTCCCTCCTCCTCCTGTGTCCAGCAGCCTGAGCTTCCCTTCTTCCCACCGCTATTACTTAACCCTTGACTTTGAATAGTTACTTTCAGAGTGGAAATGTAGATACTTTCCATGTCCATCAGTTTGTTGACCTTGGAACAGCTAAACTGTGGAAACTGAGTGTGCCACACAGATCTGGTTTTAAAGCACCTGACAAAATCAAGTGCAGAGCTACTGGAGGAAGAGACCTCTTCTTCCCCTGCAATTTACCAAAGTCACCGCTGTCAGAAATGAAGAAGATGGATTCTGCTCTCTGGCCAAAAGTTCTGCTCAAGCACTTAGCCTGCTGGGAAGCCAAGATCCACAACACTTTCTGGCTTCCAGATTACTGATCAAGGTGGCCCCTAGTAAGCGTTCAGAGCTAAACAAACTAAATGATGACTTCCTTTACCAATACAGGGCCTCTGCTCTGCAGACTTGTGAATTTGCCATAATGTAAACATCCTTCCATCATAACAGAAACAGATGTCTTTCTATTAATTATGTTGCTATGTCTGCAGGTGCCAAAAGCATCACACATTCTATTTGCTCTCTGCCCGAAATAGCAATGGGCAAACTTTAGACAGTTTGGTGAAAATTCTGTTATGGCTGGATGGGAGTTGAACTTCTGTGACCTCCATAAATTGGGAAAAAGAGCTGTAGAAATCTATAGGCTTTTTAAAAATTATTATTTGAAACTGAAAATCTGCAGAAATCAGGTCAAATAATAATCAGCAATAAAATTATTTGTCCACTTTCAGTTACTTATCATCTCTAGAAAATATAGAACAGTAAATTACTGACCCTGTTCATAAAAGAGTGGTCCCATGGATTCAAATCCTGAGTTTTGATTCTTATTCAATTCTAGAAATCAAGAATTAAGGTTTCTTTAAAAGAAGGGATTTCTTGCATGGACCAGGAGACAAATCATGTTTCTATTTAGGGAACAGAAAATATAACAAATAGGGAAATAACTATATATATATAATAGTTCTGCCTTATACCATGAGTCAAAGAGGAAAATTAAATAGACAACATAAAAAACATTCACTTCAAAAAAGTGTTGTTGAGCTTCCTGACAAAATCTTAGGTTGTACCCAAGAGATGTTCAAAGTGTCAAAGGACCTGAGTGAAGAACTCCAGTCTCCTGAATACATTTGCAACTGGTTTATTCATTTATGAAACACAAATGCCAGGCCTGTATATAAGCTGACTCCCAAATGGATACTAAAGAGATCTAGGTCCAAATGTCCACATCTCAGTTTAAATATATTTTTGAAAAATGAAGATCCCAGTTTTATTAGAAAAACCCAAGTAGCCAGTAATTTATATTCCCGTGCTCTGCTTTCTAATAATATCTTTTTTAATGATTAGATAATATAGTGGTGGGATTGTTAGAAATACAGCTATATGCACCTCTGAGGCTTCTGGCTATTATTTGTCTCTTGCTACTGCTGGTTCTGCTGTTCTGAGCTGAAGGCCACACTAGAAAAAGCTAAAATAAACGTGTACCTGAAATGAATTTGCCCTGCCTTGAAACAGCTTGCCAAAGGACAGTTGCAAAGGACTTAATTTTGTAATTGGTTTTTCTGACAATATTTGTGTGAATTTTTCTCCTGTGAGATGGCATCTAAAGAACTAGGGATTCTTATAAGATAAAACCAAATGCTATGAATTAATTAGTACCAAAATGTGAATGAAAGACAGTCCCCTCAATCACTTTAGGCTCGGTGAATGAAGGAAAGAGATTTATCATTTTGAAAGTTGCTAATTGTGCCTATTTCTCTGTTTGGAGAAGGGAGTCTGTAGGTCTGGGCCAGTTGCCCTTGGGGACCTATATGTTAACTCACTGTCACCTTCTCTTGAGATACCATCATCTTGTAATGCTGAGCAATAAAATTTATAATTGTAGGTCTTTTGAAGCCCATCACTAAAGGACACTAACACAGTTTGTTTACTCTGAAGGAATTCACAAGAAAAACTTAAGTAATTAGATAAGGATAATGGGTAGGTACCAAGAAGAAACCATGCCAAATATACACTTCTATTTCAACCAGACTTCTACTTAGACTTGTTTTACAGTAGAAAAAAATGCAGAATTAAAATAACTCCAAAAAGGTTGTGGTGTTTTTTGGGTTTTTGTTTGTTTGTTTGTTTGTTTGTTAGGGAACTATTTACACTAAAAGCATCAGCTCATCTTGTAATTACCTGTCATTTTACCTGTAGCTACACTAATTTATGAGTTGAGTTTCATTTCCAAGAACTGTTTACTTATTGCCCTCCTAGCAATAGGAAAAACACAGAGATGATGATTTATGGAATTGATGCCTAGCTGGCTAAATGTAGGCCTTGTTTTAGGGAATCTTCTGTCTTATTCATAATTTGTTCCAAAAAATACATACAGGCTCTGAATAAAGAAAGTTGCTTTACTCAAAGTCTATATTTGCATGTGCCTTGCAGGGGGTCAGATCACATGCAGAATGATTGGAGTGCACTTTGTTAGTTTTCTGAGTGGATGTCATGACAGGCTTAGCTGCACCAGTTAATATATGAAGAAGTAGTTTTGAAAGGGTAAAGTGTTTTCATTCTGTGTACTGAGGTTTAATACCTGGACTGAATCCCTGTTCTGCTTCTTTGACCTGCTTTGGATCTGATTGGATCAAATCTCTGCACTGCATTACCTTGCATTCCTGGTTCCAGATTTAGACATGGCAGGTCCATCACTAGCTCTTTTATGACACTTAGAACAGGAAAACTGGTGCAATGCCATTAGATGTGTTTTGGCACAAAGAGAATAAATAACATTTTCAAAAAGAAATAATATTTATTATTTAAATAATAAATTGCCAGAACAGCAATGCTTGCCAGCATTGGGACAGCTCTTACACTGGTCCAGGCAATCCACATCCATGCCAGGTATAGTCCACTGGCCACATCTGCACTAGTAAGCAGTGCTGAGGCCTATTATATAGCTCTGAATCTGTGACCCAGTTTGGCCATGTTCTTGTTGTTAAACTCTCATCATTCTAAGCAGGGATCCTCCCTCCAAATTCCCCATGGAGAATGCTGCGTGTACAGCACTACTCAGTGTTGCCTGGGAATTATTTGCAGGGACTCTTTAAGCAAAGTAATGATACAGACAACCAAGTTCCAGGCCTGGGATCTTTGCCATTTACTATCATGGAGTTGATAATTATTTTTGTACCAATGACAGAAGCTTCAGAGGAAGCACAGCACCTGGTTCTGAGGAGCTGCACTTGGAAGTACTGCCAGGTTCTTCAGGGTGCTTTTAGACAGTGATGGTGACAGTGTCTAACACAGGTGACAGTGGTTATGCCACTGGCCTCCCTTGCCTCTTGTGTTCTTCAGCTCTGAGAGCTAAAATGTGGATGTCCAGATGTGAGAGTTTCAAAAGAAGCATTGAACTAGAGATCCCCCTCCCCTAAACAGGGTCTGGACAAATGCCAGGCTTACGGAAGAGCCCTGGAGACTGATGTAGGACCGAGGCCAGTAAAGCTGCTGTCTCACCTAGTCTCCTCTAGAAGGATGAACATTGATAGTGAGCATGATGGTTACTAGGATAAACCATGCAATTGTGTTTGTCTGGAGGAACAGTTTAGTTCTGTGTGACATTTTCAGAAAAAATTGGTTTTGTGGTTTTTTTAGCATATAGGAAGTTTTGATAACATCATGAATAAATATCTATAATTTAATCCCCTTACATTAACATTAATTTGGGCGGTTTTGAATGAGATGGCTAATATGTCACTTACTATTTGTTTTCTTTATGTTACTGTTTTAACCTCTGAGACAGAGATGCTTCTTTCAAATATGTGCTCTTGCCTCACCAAGAAACTCTTTGCTTCCAAACAGTGCTATTGATGAAATGATTTCTGACATCTAACGGCTTTTCTGATAAAGAAAAAACACCTTTGAAATACTGAGTTTAATGGCAGATGACTATATGGTCTGACAGCAGTATTTATAGGCAGTAGTAGATGAAAGTTAAACTGGCATTTTTATGCCCATTCCCTTGGCCAGATGCTTGGCAGGACCAGATGTTGCTCTTGTTTTCTTCCAGCATCACCTAAAACAGAATGAAACATAAAACATAGCCACTGAAGCCACTGGAAATTGCTACCTCTGCCTCCTGAAGGCCTGGAGGATATTCACAATTACTGGTCCACCAAGTCCTACTCTGCTGATTAGTGCTTGGCTTGGCAAGATATCGTTTGACTTCCAGCACCTGTGGGATTATCCCCAGAGTATGGACAGCCACAGCCAAGGCTATTTGCTCTAAGCAGACATGTGATACATGCATGGACAAAAATAATTTCTTCAAAATCAGACACTTCAAACTGTTTGTGCTTAGAGGAAAACCTCTGGCGTTTTTTCCTTTTACAAGTTTGTGTGACCACTCCTGAAAATAAAAAGTTCTTAAAAAAAGTGGAAAACTATTTTGTCATTCATGTTTCTGTTTTAGTTTAACATATTTGATGTTCCTATTAGTTCCACTTGGAGAGAGAAAAAGGCTTTCATTCTGCATTAGCTGATTGTTTCCATCAGTCTCCTTTCCCCCTTCCCCCCCATTTTTCACACCTCCTACTGTGTATGAACGCCTGCTGCACCATTTATTTTTGCAATGTGTAAACTGTTACTTCCTCCAACAAATCAGATCTTCTTAGGGTGAAATTAAAGATCTGAAGTGGTGACTGTCCTGAGAGTCTGATGTTTTAAGATATCTGTGCTATTCAAGAAGCAGCTGCCCTGTTCTGCCTATAGATATTTATTAACTATGTAAAAGAATTATGGAATCAGAAATGAATTATTTTGGCATAAAAACAAAATGAGAAGAATCTATTCCAGGAAACACAAGCTACAGTTCTTCCAGTGAGAAGAAATCTGGAAAGTAACAGGGTGAAAAATAATTGACCTCTCTTTGGTGCCTCCAAGCAGTGGGCAGCAGTGCCTGGAACTCACATTTTAGTGCCAAGGTTGAAGGTCATGATATGGACTGATTTAAAATGGACAGATTTGGCTAAGATAGAAGACAGAGTGTGGCCTCTTTGTATAGATCTTCTGCTCATGTGAGTTCTTCACATATCTCAAAATAGCTTTCTTGGCTGTGATGGAAAGATTTTTCTTGTGTACAAGGATTTGTAGGATGAAGTCTGTACATTGTGTACTCCTTTATTTAAAATAAAAGACATGATGCTATGCTAGTCTGGTATCTCAGCAATGATTGTTGTAATTTCCTGCTGACATATATATCCAGGGGATGATACAACCTGTCTGACATGTCCCAGGATAGGGCAAGCTGTACTACTGGCCCTCCGGATGTGTCACTGGCTGTAAAGGGCATTGAAGGTGCCAGGTGGGAGAACAGGTCTGTGTTTTAGGTGGCTGATGATTGGTGAGATTAATTTCTTTTCCAGGAGAGGCTCTTGGCTTACGGTGAAAGACAGGATCTCTGCACAGGAGTAACTCTGTTAAAGCAGGCTTGTGGTTTTGCATCAAACTGCTCTTTTTTTCCTCTCAGGGCATATTTCTGTTTTTAGAGGTATGGGCCATTAAAGGAAAGGAATCATCCCCTTGGCAGATAGATTTTGGAGTACATTTGCACCATAATCACTGAAAGGTTGTCCTCTTCCTCCTTCTCACTCCCTCATCACGCCATGGAAGGTTCCAGCTGCTGTTCTTTTCTTAGTTTGCAGTCCATAAGGGGATTAAATCGAGGAAAGTAACCTGACCTCTGCTCAAGCGGGGAGGGAAGACCATGAGAATAAACAGAAAACACCCCCAGTTAAAAGTTTGAGTCCCACTCATATTTAGCTTCTCACACCAATGCTCTAGTTGCTCAAAGAGTGTTCCTACCTTTTGTCTCCTATCCACTCTTTTTTCATTGCTATATATATATGTATCTCACATAACAGTTACTACTGCTTAGCCTCACTGGCTGAGGAAAATATTGTAAGACAACTGGTGTAATTTGTAGGGGTAAATTCAAAGTTCTATTGCATTTTAAAAAATTTCATTATACCAGTTCTTATCAATATAGGAAATGCACATATAATCATGTATTAATTGGCGTGACTAACATCTGTTTCATGTGGTTTGTTCTGTTTTGCATCCTCTTCTCAAGTGATAGAATTAAACCTGTTGAGTTGGGTGTTCTGGTTTTGGTCTTTTCCTTTTAAATATAGATGATATATAAGAGAGTGGAGAACTGCAGCTTGTGCTCAGGGAAAAGTGACAGTGGTGACAGTCTTTAATCCCTGCAGGAGTTTGTTTAGCCCTGAGAAAGTCTGTAGTCACTCTTTACTTTTGTTGTATAAAGCAGTTGCACCAGGGAGGACCATGAAAAAGAAATAAAAAAAGAAGTCTTAAACCTGCCCAGGTTCATGTACCTTTTTGGTGTGGTTGCAACAGTGGCTATATGATTGCTTTCAGTTTGAATCAGTTTAAGCAAAGCCAGCTAGGCAAGCCTGTCTCCAAATACTCAGGGATTCCTGGGCAAATATTTGGGCACCAACCCCAAATCAGCACTAGCTGCTGGAGCTGCTGCTCAGGACAGAAGTTGGAGCTATTCAGGTACCTCTTTAGGAGACGTCTTTGGATAGTAGGACTGTATGAACTGTGGAGAGGCTGGGGGCTGGATCACAGCATCTCTGGGGTGCAGTTACTAGGAGAACAGGTCTGAAAACACCTGAGGTAGAAACTGATGCCTTTCTGGGATCAGCTCTGAGATCTGCACATGTCTGTGCTAGCAAGCCTCCTCATCCTTCTAAACAGAGTGGCTTCATGAAAACTGCCCGCTGGGGAGGGTTCCCTGTCTGATTTAATGTGTCACCTGTGACATGGGATGGTTTCTGTTTAATTTTCTATTGTGAAACAAACCCTAAAGAAACATGGCGTAGCAAAGGGAAATGTCTCCAAGTTCCCTTGATTTTTCTCCTCATTTGACAGCGACATCTGTGTATCTTTATATGTGGATTGTTCTTGCTGACCTCAGGCATTGCTCTTACATGAATGACGTTAGCTCATTCTAGTGTTGCTAGAATAAAGGCCTTAAGTCACCATCAACTTTCTGAAACTGCTTAATGATTACCAGGGAAATAGCAAAGGTGAGGCAAAACACTGTAATGAAATCTGCTGGAAGGAGAGAAGAGTTCTTATTCAACTTGGAGCTGAATTTGCGTTTTTTCCTCAGGGATGCTTGAAGCTGAGCACATGCTTTCAAGCAGCTGCTGCTTTGGAAGCTGGTTTGTTCAGTTTAGGATGTAGGTAAAAGTGTTTTCCTGTAAAGAGAATAATTATATGCTCCCAAACACACAGAAGCATCAGAATTCACAGCATGCTCTTTACAAGGGTAATAAAGTTTTATGTGCATACACAGAAGGAACAGTTTGCAGCAAAATACTTAATGCACCCAATTATCCCCCAAAATAAACGGATGAGAAAGAAACCGGCAAAATTTGGCTCATGCTTAATTATTTAACATTTGAACCTTTCTGTTCTTAGCAATAAATTCCCATTTCTGCCCCCCATTTCTTCGTACTTTGTCTGGACTCTTGTAACTTCACTTCAAGCAGTTAGGAGACTGCCCAATGTCAGCGTGAAGAATAAGGGAAAGGTTTGACATCAATTACAACATTACACACAACATAAAATTTAATGGCTTGAATCAGCCTTTCATTGCTATTTAAAGCAATCATGTATGGTTTTGCTAAGATCCTAAAAATTAACCAGCTTCTAAAGGTCTAAATTATTCAACATCGTGGGATCTTATGCTGAGGTTTTTAAAATGTTATTTCAGTTCTGTGGTATAACTGGGGGGAAAGTTTGACAGGTAAGTGGATCTTTTAAGCAGAGAAGAAATTAATCCCCTGGGCAAAGGAGCACTCTATGGGGTAAATTAAAAGAAATACAGTTCATCAGATTCTCCACTGGCTTCCACTCTTTGCAACTGCTTGGAGAGGAGACAGACTGAGGCAGTGAGCCTGCTGGTCTCAGACCTGGGGAAGAATTTGGCCTGTAGACTTTTATGCTTGTTCTTAAATAACCAGGAATCACACTGAGGACTTTCAGTGGTTTGGTGATAAAGTGCTGGTTTTCCACCTTTGTGGCCAGAGTCAGGATTTACGTGGTGGCCTCGGCTTTGTCTCTCACCACCATGCAGCCGTCTCATAAAACACTGGTTTCTGCCCAGGGAAAAGGACCTGGCTCCCCGCTCGCCTCCGGTAAGGGTGGTCCCGCAGGTCAGAGCTGAGGTCACCCCCAGGGCTGCTGCTTGTCCTGCAGCTGCAGATTCTGGACTGCGGATAAATAAAAGGCTCAGTTTCTAATTTTTTAACTAAATAATCAGATAAAACTTGGTAAAAAAAAAAAATCCTGAAACTATTCTAAAGAAAAAAAAGTCCTCAGGAGATCTGCAGATATGTTTTTACTCAGTGGTCTGGAGTACAATTAAGAAGCCACTTTGATGACGAGTGAGGTGGTTGCATACGGACCTTGACCATCCCACCTTTAATAAGGAGAAAAAAATATAACCTTTACATTAGGAATGTTTCACTGATTTTATTTACAGTCCATAAAATTTTACTTCTCTGAGCTGCTGCTGTCTGCCAGGAGCAGCTTTAGTTTGGACTGGATGGACAAGGATGTTTAGTGAGTTTTATTTCACACTGTATGAACACTGGTGGTGTTTTTTTGGAAATATTTTTTTCCCAGCTGAAGTATAACTGTACCCATGACCTAGGTCACAAAAATTTCCTGAAGGGGTTGTGAAATTTTCCACAGATTCCAATGTTTTTGTTGTTGATATTTCTGCCATTTAAAATGTATCTGGTTTTAAATAAAGCATTTTGCTTTATCAACACTGGGAATCACAGGTAACTTTTATTGACTACGTGGAAATAGCCATGGGGTTTAGCTCACAAGTCTCAGAATATCTTGAAGAATCTTGGAAAGATCATGCAAAGCCCAATCATAACTGCAGGTATTCAAGAAGCAGATTTTCCCCAGCAAAAAGATGGACATTTTCTGTCCTCCCACCCCAGTCCAGGGAGAGAAGCCCATCCCCCTTTGCTCAAGGAGACGAAGAAGACTGATATCCCCAAAACAGTCAGCAAAGCCACTTGTTGCACCCAGGGACACTGGTGAGGGATAGCTGAAATTCCATTAGATCTCAGGCCAACACACATAGATACATATTTTCTGCAAATAATTTGAAATTTGAAATATAGTCTAGTTCCTCATCCAAACACCACACCCACTCAAAGGGAAGGCTGGAGTCATCTTTAATGTACGTGTTGTGATTTGATGGGCAGTATGAATCAAATCCTGCCACAGAAAATAAACACCAAAAACCAGAAACTGATCCTGAACCTTGAGCAAGGAAAACAACCCAGATTAGAAATCTAACATTGGCCACGATGTCATCTGGAAATTACCAGAAGGTTTTTACCTGGTACATGTTTGGAATTTAATAAAAATGAATGTGAAACAAACTATTTTTATATTGTTAGTTATCTAAGAATTAATTTTCATAAAACGAAATCTATTTCCTTACCTCTGTGGTTTAAAGGTCCCCAAATCTCTAGTTTAGTGGACAAAAAAATAAACCATTATCTAGTGTGGGACCTCCAGGCTTTCGTACTACAGCTGATACACTTTGAACAGCCACCAACGATTCAACCACATGCGACATAAAAAACCCTAATCAATGCCACTTTTACATATAAAGCAAAAGACTGTGTTTCCCATCATAAAAGGTTATGGTGTTTACACAAAAGCTGCAGCTAACCTCATAAAACTCTATTGATTTCCCAGTGGGGTCCTCGGAGGACACTTGGCTGTGTTAAATGACACACTGACTTCTAGCACCAAAATAGCCCTGGTTGCCTTTTGGAAACTGGATGCATAACTCTGTTCTTATCACGTGGGCCTTTTGGGCAGCTCATGCTGAATTCCTTATTGTGAGATCTGCCTCTTAAGAACTTCACCTCCAGTGGTCTTTTTATGAAGACAGACAAAACCTCTGGGAGTAAATCACAAAATTGGGAATTTCTGTTATTTTGCTCTGGGTTTTCTTTGGTGATAGATTTTTTTTCTCCTTTTAAAGGAATGCCTGCGCTAGAATGTTATTAAATAGCTACAGTAAATAGTCTGATTCTTAGAACATCTAAAGATAAACAGAAAGAAAAGAAGAAAAGAGAAGAAAAAAAGAGAAGAGAAGAGAAGAGAAGAGAAGAGAAGAGAAGAGAAGAGAAGAGAAGAGAAGAGAAGAGATCAGGAGCAAAAAAGAATAGAAAAATGAGATTAATGTAAATCTATCCGTCTGATTTTAATTAATTTTAAATGAGGCATATACTGAGAATTTCTATTTATAAAATCTTTTTACACCAGGCAATTAAGCAGAATTTGCTCCAAAAACAACAGACTTGCCATATTTTCAGAGACATGTCAAAGGATTGTTATACAAGAGTCGACATCAAATGTTTGATTTTTCCATAGGGTGAGTAAAACAGAATGATGTGAAAAAAATAATAAAAATATGACCAAATTCTCTGTCGTGGCTTAAAATGTTATATAATATTTAAAGTCTTATAAAACCTGAAGTCTTATGGTAAAAATCCATTGTTATAAAAGAAAAAGAACAATAAAAAAAGAAACAATTGTTTTCTTTTGTTTCTTGAATCTTATGAAGTTAAACAAACTGAACAAATGAAATTTTTTCTAGACAGTTACACCAACTCCAATTAGATTTTGTTCCAAAAGAACTTGGTCTCCCCACCCCTATTTTTTATTTAAAAGCATTTAATATTAGTGTGTAAATTATAACAGGAAAAGTCCTTCTCTTTCCAGCTAACAGGAGCTGGGGAGTGCTTTCTAGGGAGTAAGATCTAGTCAGGCAAGATCAGAGACTGCAAGATCAAATGAACTGAAAATAAAGATGAATTGTGTCACATCACAGGTCTTAAAATTAAGACATCTCATTGCAAAGAGAGCAGAGCACCTAGGTTTAAGTTACAGAGAATTTTTTTATTGAAAAGTGGAAAGATAGAATATGTTTGTTGGGAAATCCTCATCTTTAAATATTAAAGACTTTTAATATGTGCTTTTCTTTCCCCTCTTGCTCAATTAAAAATATGTTAATACAATGTTAAGTTCAAGATTTAAACCCACAAGAGTCAGGAAATTCAGAATTAAGGCTCCTTTGGTAACCCTAATTCTGTTCCCATTGTGCATATTAGATTTTATGATTGGGTCTTTCATTACGTGATCACATAACACTGGGGCAGTGTGACACGCTCAGAGTGGTATTGAGTAAGTGTGCTTTGTTATGGAGGTTAAAGAAATGTCAATGTCACTAAGCAGACTTGCAAAAATGTAACAACTGTAGTTTTTATAAAATTATTGCTTCGTTATTAAAAAACCAATCACTTTGAGTATCCTGTTAAACACAGACACCTTCTTTTTAATAATGGTATGTGCAAATGCAAATGCAAATGCAGAAAAAAAAAGATTTGTTTTTCTTTTTCCAGAGACTGTTCTCAAACATTATTGGAGAGAAAGAGCTGTGTAGCTGGATGTAAGGAACCTTCTCTTTTTATATTTGGAGATGGTGGGGGTTATATCAAGCCCTGTGAAGACACTGGGCTACTGGTCTGGAAGATGAACTGTTTTGTTACCCACAAAAATAGGTTTTGGAAATTATTTTCTATAAAAAAGGTGCTTAAATATATTTATTACCCAAAACTATTTGATAATCTGTAAGTAAGGTGTGAGTCTTGACAACTTTTGAGTTTGGGGGATGTTTTCAGAAGTACTCTCTTCATTTCTGGGAACAACTTTTGACTTGGTGACATAAAACTGCATTAGAGACAAAGATCTGACACTTCCCTCACTCAAGCTCGTACTCATGGACAGTAGCATGCCAATTTCTGTTCGGACATTATCCCATAGCTGTGCAAGTTCTGTAGGTCTCAGGCTCACCTGCCATCTTCAAACACCCAAAAAGGTAAAGGTGCATCCATAGCTCCAAAGTCTCTCCAAGACCTCAAGTAGCAAATCTTAGTCATTTTTGTCTTTCATTTAAAGGCAAACACAGTGCATTAAGAACATCTCAATATGCTTTTGTTTTTTTTGGACAGAACTACTGGTGGAAAAACTTTTAAAGAAGGGCTAGTAGATCCCAGGTGGGTAATAGGAAGAATTCCTGCTACGCCTGTGTCAATGTAATGGTGCATATGCTGGAATCAAAAGCACAGGAATACTTTCTTGTGAAAGAATTTGCTTTAGTAGTGTCCCCAGGATTCATATTCACAGCATAATAATCAGATCCTTCTAATGCTATTCTCTCTCCTGTTAGTTTTAATACTGATTTGCCAAACCAGACACTCAGAGCTCTTTGGGATATTTGCACTCAGTGGTAAAAGGAAATAGGAAAGTGATAGAATCTTCTTTCTACTGATGCAGAAATGGAGGCAGGTTTTGGAGGGTAACTTTATCATGTCTCTGGGGCAGTAAGAAAGGTTCAGCCCTTCAGACTGCAAACAGCCTGTGAACACAATCCAGGCAGGTCAGGCAGAGCCTGGTTTGTGAGGCCATACTGTCCTTTCCTCCTGCAGAACAATAATGAAAAGCCTGAGGTAAAGCCACCTTAGGGGAAATGTCCTGTTAGCTTAAAAATAAAATGGGGGAAGAAAACAACAAAAGGATTTGTTGATTGTCTCTACTCTCCATCCTGTCTGGCAGCCCCCTTTATGGTCCTGTCAGTCAGGAAACAGGAGTTAAAAGTTCTGTCAATCACAGCAAATGAATGCTATCCCATCCTATGGGACTTTTCTTCTGCTATGTGCCTGCCTTGTCATCAAAGCCGTTTCCAGCTGTTTTTGTTTTCTCCTGCATGCTGAATGTAGCTGTTGAGTACTCAGTCCACTGCCAGAAAGAGGCTGGCTGCTAAATGCATGGTGTTTAGGGTTGCTGATGGAGGGGATGAGAGGAGAGAAGAGTACAACAGGATTACACATGGTCATCCTGCTTGTTAGTGCCCTCTCGGCTCCCATCCTGTGTCCTGGCCCCTCTGGGAGGGTCACCTGGAGGACTCCAGTCCCTGCTCTTGCTTTGAAGTTTCCCCTGGGAGGAAGTGGGTGGGCTGGGATTTGTGCATTAGCCAGGACTGAAGGATGCTAAACTCTTGTCTTCTTGGAAAGTGAAGCTATATCTCATGTCAGGGGGATGCTGGGGGTGATGGGAGAAGTGGGTGAAATATCAGACCAAAACCCAGGTGAAGGAGAGGAGATCTACTTATGCTTCTGTGCATTTCTAAGGCTGACCCTCTGGAAGCTGACACTTTTTGGGAAGTGTAAAGTAAATATATTCCCCTACATTAAGGGACTAAAGGGGATCACATTTTAGAAATGTGTCTCCTTCAAGATAATTTCCCTGCAGTCTAAGAGATCCTTTCCTCCCAAAAAAGACAATTGGCATCTCCTTGAAGTTTGAGGTTTTCTCTTTTCTCTTTTTCTTTGTCTTTTCTTAATTTCTTCCCTTTCCCCCTCTCTTTTCTTTTTTTGTTTTGTTTTGTTTTGTTTTGTTTGTTTATCACTTCATTCAGGTTTTCTGTGGGTTATGGGGACTAATTACTGAGAGGGCTCAGATCTAATTAAGTCAACTAAAGAACCTAGACCGTGGAGCAGATTTCTGATTTTGCCTTAAATCCAGAGAAGAAATGGGAGTTTCAGCTCTTGCAGAAACATGATTTCTGCTGGGAGTAAATTGTAGAACTTCATGAAGAGAGATCAGATTGTCTTCCTCTTTGTATTGCTTAGTAGGCATTTGTCTTTCCAAGACTCACGGAACAGGTAAAGCAGTGGAGAAGAGAATACTGCTGATACCTTTCGTCTTTGCAATGTTGTAGGTGAATCAATTCCTATTAACAGAAGGTGTCAATCTTCTTTCAATGTGGGCTGTGGCTAGAGAACAATTTGGATTCTTTCACGATTTTTCAGTTTTGGGGTGTCTTTGGTGCAATATCATTGTGAAGACAACAGGATTTTATCCAAGATGACTGCAGACATTTTATCCTACAGTCTCCTTTTCTAAAGTAAATAGTTCCTGATTCTCCAGCAATCCTCAGTCCTTCTACAGCTCCAAGTTTCATGCTTGCCTTTGAGATATCAGGAAAGACATACAAGCCATGTACTAAATGTGCTAAATCTGTCTTATTTCCCCAAAAGGCCATTTCAGTGCTTACTGCTGACCATCTGGCAGGTAAAGGGAAGGGATGTATGTGTGTGAGAACAGCTATACTGGATCAGACTAAAGGTCCCTTGGCCCAATGTCTTGGTTCTGACAAATACTAAGGGAGGTGTCCAAAGCCAGCAAAGGTCATGCAGAGATACTTCTGTCTTTTCTCTCCTCCCACCAACGTCCAGAAATCTGGGATTTCCTGAGCATGAGGTAACATCTTGGTGGACCCTAAATTTAATCTGAGTACAATGCCTTTCTAAAATTACTGGCTTTGTTTGTATTGGTGCAGCCTGTGAGCAGCCTAGGCTAGCACAGAAGGGGGCTTAGGTTTTACACCAATGTGGGGCAGAAGGGACCTCTCTGGCCCAGCAGGACCATGCTGATGGTAATTTTATAGTGGTGGTGTGTAAAACACATTAAACAATTTTAAGTAGAGAAGGGTGAGGCAGCTGTGATGTATTAGCCTTCAAGAGTATCAGCACATCAAGTACATACATATTTTCCATTTCCCTGTTAGATATCATGGCAAACTTCAACAGAAGAGCCTGAAGGATGCTTCTTGCCAAGGAAGGGCAATGCAAAGTTATTGCAGAATCTTTTGGATTGGAAATGTCCTCTAAGATCATTGCATCCACCACTAAACCATGTCCTTCAGCACCACATCTACATGGCTTTTAAATACCTCCAGGGATGGTGATTCAACCACTTCCCTGGGCAGTCTGTTCCATGGCTTGAAAACCCTATCCATGAAGAAGATTTTCGTAATATCCAATATAAACCTACTCTGGTGCAACTTGAGGCCATTTCTTCTTGTCCTTACACTTGTTACTTGGGACAAGAGACTGACCCCTACCTGGCTACAGCCTCCTTCCAGGGAGTTGTAGAGAGTGATAAGGTCTCCTCTCAGCCTCCTTTTCTCCAGTCTAAACATCCCCAGCTCCCCCAGCTGCTTCTTGCAAGACTTGCACTCCAGACCCTTCACCAGCTTTCACCTTTCACCTTCTTTTTATTTTTAAATACTGTTTTATTAATTTCCTTGTTTCAGTTGCTTACAAAAAAATTATTCTTGACCATGAAGGAAAGGTATAAAGTGCTTCTTCACCAATGGACAATGTGGATGGTCAGGCTCAATGCCAAGGAGAATTGCTTTTTGTATTCATAAGAAATGGGAGGAGGAAGGTAGGCAAAAAATAGGGAAGGACATGAAGATAGAGCAAAGAAAGGAATTTAACGAAGGAGACAAACAAAAAAAAGACTGAAATTGGCTTGGTTAAAGTGATGTATTGGGGAAATGATTTTCCAAGGGACATTCTGAGCTGATATGAATGGAAATGATTCTGTTGCCCAGGAAAGAAATCACTGCAGTTTTTATACTGAAAAAATGCTCCAGCTCAAGTTTTCTCTGTTCATTTTCTTGTGAGAAATGGTGGTAAGAATTACCGGTCACTAAACACCAGTGACCTATTGTAAATCCCTGGGATCAGCAGACAGCCATGATGAGTGTCAGGCAGTAATTTCAGAGCTGCAGAACAGCAATTCCTAAAGTGCTGAGTGTGGAAGCTCTTGAGTAAATTTAAGTTCCTACCCACAACTTTCAGATTTTTTCTTGTACTGTCCTATAAAAGCACCTAGGTAGGATATCCACATTTTCTGAATCTTCTAGAGCCTTCACATGATGGTTTTTTTAATATAAAACAGTCTCACTTTGATTGCACGGTCATATATTTTTATAAAAGATACCATGCTAGTTGTGTGAAAAAAAATTAAAAAACCTTTATGAAAGATAATAGTGCATAATATATTCATTAACACTAGAATTCATCTTGTCTTTGTCTTTTAACATCAGCTCCAATACTAGATAATTATGCTTTTTAAATTTTTCAGTGATTTTTATGAACAGAGTACAAGCACTAGAGTACCAAACCACCAATTCCCTTCCATTCCCATCTCTCTCATAATTTTTTTCCTTCACTCTAGTTCCAAAAGCCACTCTCTCTGGTAGCAGAAATACTGTAACATTGATGTCTGCCGGCTTCTCTTTCTTTCTGCTCTCCCCTGCAAGCATATAGCTCACTGCTCTTCTCCAAATGGCAAAAACTCTGAGGAGCAGCCCCTTGCTTAACATGTCAAAATGTGAGTTCTGGCTGGCAACTGCTTTGGTTTTGTTCCCTTGAGATCTGACAGTGCCAGAAATCAAAGCATAATTTTGCAGATGTTGAGATCCCGCAAGCCCCCTAGGTTGCAGATCTAAGCCAGAAAGCCAGCTGGCACTGTGAACCTATGCTAAGAGTGTAAAAGTATACATTTTTAGTTTTCAACCAACAATGATCAGCCATTGGTAACTTCAACAGAGTGAAGCATTACTAACTTTATGTTTGGAGAGTAAGTGGCTTTTGTGCATTCCCCTGAGCTCCTCTGTTCTAGTGCTGCTGTTTTAAAGATGCTGTTACAAAGTATAGGAGTTTTTTTGGTGCCTTTCCAGCATATCTGCTGCTTTTTAAAGGGATACCACACTTTGACAGTGCCTTTACAAAATGTAAGAGTTATTTCAAGCAAAACTTATTGATTCCAAAGTGTTTTACCTTTCTTCTAAAGGAAATACTTGCAAGGGGGAGAAACACCACCGCACCCCCATGCCTACATTAAGATTAGAAGAAGATGGTGGGACAGCTCATCTGCAGAGAGCTACTGGATAGTCGGATTGCATCTGGGAGCTTCGACAGATATGTCACTAATTTGTGTTGTGCAGTATGCGAAACACAGGATTTGATAAGCTGGCCTCAGACTGAGGTGACAGAATTCACCCCTGGATGAACAGCAGGCTAAGTCAGGATCTCCTTGATGCTGTACCAGCAACGCAGCAGGCACTCATGTTTGGTTCTCCAGTGTCCAGCCCTGTACTCTGACTGCAACCTTACTCTGAGCTATTATTTTTTCCCGGTTTTCATCAAAATTCCAGGACCTGGGGAACTTTTCCTAAAGCAAATTGCACCCAAACCTCTAGGTTCTCATGCAGAGTTTAAATTTCAATGAAGTGGTATTTTCCAATGAAAAAAAAAAAGTTTAATTGAAAAATTCCTGACAAGCTCTAATCCTATTAACTTCACTGTGGTTGCACATATGCTAATGAGAGCCGTGTGTGTGAGACTGTTGCTAAATTTGCAAAACACAATACCCAGGACATGCGTATTATATGTAGTTTGACACAGGCACATATGGTTTATATTCCGTATTCTAAAACAATATTATGAACATTTTATAAGGTTGCAAAAGTGAGTATTGTAAATTCAAGAAATGCAAAAGTTATTGAGGCATGCACTTTGGACTCTCTCTCTCTCCAGTGTAATTGACCATATACACCTTCCACTTCCTCTTCTCTCCCTGCTTGTCCCTCTCACATTCCTCCTCTCTCTCCTCAGTGCCTTTCCTCTCTGGATAGCTTTCCTTTTAAGCAAGAAGCATCTCTTACACATGACTCTAACATGGCACTGGATGACACCATGAGCTAGATTTGTGTTGCCTTCTCTTATCCTCCTTCTGTCCCGTCAGTTCTGCAGGGAAAGGGATTCCTGCTCCCCAGAGTGCGGGCAGTGATTACTGTGTAGGTGCATTGTTCTTGATTGCCCTTTGGACACTTTGCAGAAAGTACAGTCCAACAATAAGTATGTCTCTAAATACATGTTATGGCCTGTATTACTGCCTGTAATTTATAAGGATTTAACTTTTTTGACAAAAAATTCCTTGTGTCCTAAAATTATGTCAATTTTCCTACAACAGTCAACCTTACCTTACAGGTAAATAGTAATTACTCTTTTGCTAGGTATGTGAACTATTTGTTTCAATGCTCTCTTTCTCAGGCCAATGGACAAGTGTTTGCTGATGTGAAATTCCAGTGAAATCAGCAGGACACTGTTCATGCTCAAGGATTTGTCCCAACATTTTAACTTTGAGAGTGAAGGCAGACACAAATTTCCTCAAAAATCGGAACAGAGAGCTGACTGGGGAGAATGTCAGCCCAAAGGGTAGGAGCATCTCACTGCTTTCTGCAAGGTTAGTGTCTAGCCTAAGGCAGGCTTCTGTGATCCATCCTTAATCAATGGAGAAAGGTGGCAGAGATTAATTTCCCTTCAGTGTTACCTGCCTTAATTATCTATCTTTGGAGAGGACAAATTGTCTTCTGAAGGCATTTATTGTCTCTAATCAGAGATTTTAACCATGCTGCTTAGGCACCATGACTCATTTTGAGATGGCTAAGGTACCAGGAAGTGATTCCCATGTTTTGTTTGAGTTTCATGTGGCTTCTGAGCTGCTACTGACTCCTCTTGCTTCCATGGTGTGTGATCTTATGTTATCATTTGCATGATGGGGGAGAAATTGGCAAGAAAGAGACCACACTGTCTGTCCTGAAGCAGAGGAGCTGATTTCAGCTGCAAGTTCTGTGATGCACCACAGCAATTTTGCCATACATACATTAATATCATGCTAACCTGAAATGAAGTCCTTTTATTCAGCTTGACAAGCTGAAATATTTAGAATCCAGTTGACTTGATCCAAAGGAATGTATTTTACTTATATTTTCCCTGTGGAAAATTGAAGCATTTTTGGAAAAAGTAGCATTTTCCCACAGAAAACCATTTTTTTTACTTAAAAAAAATGTTCAGATGGAAAGTTTCCAACCAGCTGTAATTATAGTGCATACATTAAAGGGGCCAAATTGATGCTGTAAGGGCATTCCTGACTGTATTCTACCCATAACATCTGAGTGCTAGTCTTTGTAACAGCATAACTTTTGAAAGTTATGAAATTTTTGTGACATTCATAGCTTCTTAAAAATTCATGTAAATGTACTGCTTTTTATTCTGTGTACATTGACCTATGCTAAAATAAAGGGCAAAACCACAGTATGGGCAATCACCCATTAGGCACTGTGCAAAGACCACCAACTCATGTTCATCTCTGAAGGTGTTGCTGGGTCTGATTCCTGAAGTGTTCCGTTTTATGTCACTAGCAAGTCAAGAGGAGATGTAAATGATAATTCTTAAAGTGTGAAAAAGAATGTGGCCATTTTCAGATGAGCTGTGATCCAGTTTTCTTGGAAATAGGTACATTTTAGGGAGAATGGAGGACTGTTGCTCTCCTCCCACAACCCCCTCTGGAAGTAACAAGCTTATTGCATTTTACACCCAGGTGTTTGCCATAGAATCTGACACATAACCATGCCCTGGAAAACTATAAAACAATATAATTTATAGAAATAAACTGAGTGAGAATCATTATTTTTTATTGGTACCACTTAATGTGCAGAAAAAGCATACTTTCCAAAAATATGGAATAAACGTTCTGTTAGCCTTATTGGGTCCAAATGTTAGGGTTTAAATTATTTTACTATGCAAACTTTCTTTCATATCTTGGCAGTAGTGATTTCCATTTTTATTCCTTTGGTATCCATAATCTTATTAGAATCAAAAACATATGCTTTGAGATCATTGGACAGATCCCTTCTCCCACCCTACCCCCTTTCTTTCCATGTTAAAAAATGCACTGAAATGACTGACACTCTACTATTGAGAACAACAGGAATGGTACAGAAGAAAATGATGCAGACTATCAAGTCTGAATGGGAAAATTGCTTGAGAAGCATGTTTGGTCTTCATGCTTTTGATTTGGAAGTCATTAAAGGTGCAAAAGCCTCCAAGCCTCCCACTGGCTGCCATTTGGAGCCCCACACCTTCTCCTGCAACAGGAGGTACTCGCACCAGGAACAGAGATTTACAACACGAAAAAGAGTACAGGCAGATTTAAACTTTATAACACTTTTGGGGATGCAATACCTGCTGCAACCCTTACATCTTGATGTCAGGCAATCATATCTGTGGGGCTGAAATGTCAGCTCATTGCTATAGATTTATGAACATACTTCTTTTTTTATATTAGTAGAGCAAAGACAAAGTTCTTAAAATGCAGCCCAGCAGTTTGGTAAAATGCATTGCACCTGGTTGCCTTTTAGCCATGGCTTACTCAGCAGATGAAAAAGAGTTGGTGGCCTTTGTTTAGATATTTTCATGATAGTAGACAGACTTAATTTCCAATTTGGCATTATGAAAGCACATATATAAATTTACATTAAATAAGTGTTGATGACAAGTTCTGACTATGACAAGTTAGAGAGAGAAGCCTAATACTTCTAAATACTAAAATACTTTTCTCTTCTGAAGCATCTACTGCATCTTTTTATTGATCTATATGAATTCTATATGAAACGAGCTTTTATTTCTTCTGATGTCCAAAGCTGGAATAACAATATAAATTCCTGTCAATAATGTGAGGGAAATATAAATCAAACTGGTTGCAAATACTCTGGAAGCTTCATGCGGCTCTAAGGCTGTACTTAAAAAATTCAAACATTCTATGGTATGTTGATTCACTGCAAATGCCCCCAAACCATCTTAATTCCTCACTGCCAGGGACATCGTATAATGGCTCTTTGAATAAAATTAGAAATATTTAGTGTTAAGTATAGTCCAAACGGAATATTTCAAGGGAGCTGACATTTACGGAATTGCAGCCCATCAACTAATGATACTTAGAAACATCACTGGAGATATGAGAGTTGTTGCTATATTTTTTGGAGAGACAGTTTTTAATCACTGTTGTGGGAGCAGAACAGAACTCAGGCCACAACAAAACCTTGCAACTTGTGCTTTTCTAATGATGCTTTGAGACACTCTCCTTTTGAGATTTGCATTCTGCTTTCAGCTGGATGAAGACTCTGCACTAATTTCATAGAGGTTGTTAAACACCTTCTGGATGTAGAGGATTTTGAGGACTTTAAGTAAATTGTACTGGCATGGCCACACTTAGAAATGGTCATTGAGAGTTTAAAGGCTCTTGGTTCTTTTTCTGTCTGATCCACAGTATGATTCTGATTTCTTTCAATTTGAATTGTATTATATCTTATGATTCTGATGCATTAGGGAGCTAGGCAAGATTTAAACCTATCACTTTAAAGATTGCATTGAATTTCACAGTTTTGTTTGATCCAAATGTACTCTGCTTGCTCTAGTACCAAAAGTTGTGAGGTAGTATTGTACCTTGAACTTTAGTACACAATCTATTTGAGTGCAACATAAAATGGGCAGTTTAGTCCTCTTCTAAAATAGTTTCAGCCTTCCAAGAAAAAGGAACTTTTAATCGAGTAAAGACACATCCGTGGCCAGAAGATGAGTTGTACCAGCTTCATGGGCACTTAATCCAACTGCAGAAGGAGATCAGAGCTGCCCCAGATGCCTTTTACAGCTAATGTGGAGACAGCCCCCCCTCCGCCTGGGTTCACGTCACTTAGGGTCACACCTGCAGATAGCATCTGCTTTCTCCATGTCAAAAACCAGGCATCCCCAGAAAGCTGGAGGTTCCCCTCTCTCTCACCACTGTGTCAATAGCCAGGGATGACTGATTCCTGAACATTATACAATTTGTAGGCCATGCTGTTTGCGTTATCTGCTGATTAAACTGAGAAAGAACAATTGCAGCTTGTTTGAACTTGTCATTAACTAAACCAGTTTGTCAAAGTGACAGTTGTGGCTGAACTATAAACTCAAGGAAAACTTATCAAAATGTGTATGTAAGACCCCAATCTTTGTATTTGGGGACCAAAATAACGGAATTCCATAGAAAAAAGGAAGAAGGACATTGATTTTAGGTAGGACTAACACTGCTCCTCCACAAGTAATTTTAAGGCACCTGAACTGGAAGACAAGTATAATTTCTTTCTGGTACTTTTTTGAAACAGTAATTGAACATTCTGCATGATGGAGAAATTATTTCAGCTATAAATAGGAAACTTTTGAAGATAATTAACAATGATTTTTTTCTCTTCCAGAAAACATCCATAGAAATAACAAAATTAAAACAAAAATATTTTGCTGAAAAAGAGTAACTTTTCCCAGAAGACATGAGGAGTGTTTTTCATTAGTATGAACCATGGGAAATATTGCAGCTTCATCAGTGAAGGCCCGACATACGATTTCTATCAAAGACACATTTCATTTACCCTCGGCTTATTCAGCACTACTCTTATACAATGTTCCCTACCAGCTGTTGTTGCTGCTGTTTGCTGGTAATTGATTGCTTTGTTCCTGGCCTGAGAAATGGTGTCACTTAGCACTTAAGCTTCTAATGGGCTACCAATTTCTTCCTTTACTAAATACTAATAGTGCCAAAAAATATGAAAGGCCCCTAACAAAACTTGGGATACAAGTAAAGTTTTGAGTTTTGTTGCTTAATTTCATCCTTCCCCACATAAATTATATTGCAGTGAGTATTCCCGACCCTCTAAAATAACACAAATTTGCTAAAGTATCTGCTTCCTTATGTATCAGCCACATGTTCTATTTTTATCTGTGGTGAATCCAAGAAGTCAAATTACCCATTACTAATGGTCATGTGGCTGTAGCAGCTGAGATTCCAGAAAATGCCAAGAAAATGCTTGAAAATATCTTTGAGAGCATACAAGAAAAGCACAAGTCTGCATGCTTTGCAGTTCACAATTAGATGAAGTAATCTAGATACATATTTTTTTTGAAAGCTCCTTACAGAGTAGCATTCATGGCCATTCTTGCTATGGATTTTCATCCTGGCACCACTTATTTGTCTAAATTGAGGCCACATTACACAGTCATTTCAATGAGACTTCAACAGCACTGTGTGCAGGGGTAAATGTGCACCAGCACGTCAAAGCCATCTTATTGATGTACTTTTTCAGTCAAATGTACTTGATGAAATGGGCAGGGAGTTGGTCTTGAGGATTCATGGTTGAAACATACTATTAAAGTGATGAATTCAAGAACAGAGGGAGACTAATAGATTATTGCAGGGTTGGTTCTTTTTTCTTAGAGGTTTTTTTTAGTAGCTGCTTTTAGTAAGGTGGAATGTGCATGTTTATGTTTATTTCAAATTAAACAATACTTAGATTTAATTCATGCTGTATTTAAATAAAATTGATGCATCTGTTGTGTATGTGGCTGGCTGACAGTCCTATTGTCAATGCTACTACCCTCATTCTCACAATGTCATCCAGAAAATTTGGGAGTTCTGGAAAAACTCCATGCCACATGATCTCCCTAAAGGGTCAGAAATTTTTATTTACTCAGCTATGTTAATGTCTGGAGTTAATGAGATCTTCCTTAGGAAAATAAAATCACTTTATATAGAAAAGAAGAAGCCACAAATTCGCTTGTAGCTGATGGCATTCAGATTGGGGAAATGCCACACACTGTAAAAAATGCTTTGGAATTTGCCTAATAACAGGTTCTATAATTAGATTATGCCTCAATGTTCCCGTTAATGATGTAAAGGAAGCTAGATAGGCATTAAAAATTTGATAGCTTTTATTGCAGACAGGAGGAAAAAAAGCATTCATTAGTTCTAATAAGTGCAAGTACTGAGCAATTCACTGGTAAGAGTGCAAGCCAGTTTACAGTCACAGGCGCAAGATCTGGATCTAAATGCACAGAAAGAAAAGCCCCACATTTTTCTTCAGTGGTTCTAACCACAAGAATTTAATAAACATAATTTCCTCTTCATGTGTGTCCAAAGGCAAAGGTGAAGAGAATTTTTAAATCTCAGCAAGAAGAACTTGTACTGGATGTTGTCCAGTCTTGTAACGCTACTTTTAAAACATAGACTGTTCTGCAAAGGAAAGAATCAATCCACTGCTTCGTGTTCAGATGCTGATCAGTGGAAGTTTTCTCTGATTAATGAGTAAAGATCAAAACTGGAATATTGTTCTGAAGGCATAAGCTGTGGATATGATTTGACCATTATCAGTGTCCTGGGTCTGCTCATTGGGGCATCATAATGACTCTCTGATCCCACATGCAGAACTCATCAGAAAGGCTTGGCGTCATGTAATACTAACATAAACAGTTTATAGTAAAGGAAATTGGGATATAAAATATCTGAAGAGGAGAATGTAGACACAACGTGTGTTTCAAAAGTGCATTAGGGACTTTGCTGAAAACCAAAAGAGGAAAGAATATTGCAAAAAATTTTGCATAAATATCTTGTCCATTTTTTCTGTTCTAGGCCAATCTGCTATTAAATAACACTGCAATTAGCATTTTTAAACCCAAAACATTTGTACCATGACAATATACCCACAAAATATTTAAATAAAGATTTTCAAAAGGCACAATGAAAATTCTGCCTGCCTCTATATCCTTCTCCTTGAATTAGATTCTTAAGAGGATCTTCGTCAGTTTTCCCTGAAGTACATTTTGTGTCTAGGTGAAAGTGTATCATTTTTTACCTTCGCCAAAGCTCCCTCTGGGCTCCCATGGGATCCCTTTTTTCCTTCCCCCTGCCCAGAACAGGCTTTCCTTAAGATCTGTGTATTCTGAGCCCAATTATGGGTGTTTTTCATAATATTGTAATAATAAAGGGAAAAATACATACTAGTGATGAAAATACTGACTTTATTCTTTTGGGATACACTGTCACTGGGTGAAATCCCTGTTTTATAAGTTCACAGCCAAGTGAACACAAATTGCTGACTGCTGTATGCTGTATCAAAGCAGCCAGGGACATAAACCTAGGGACTTTCTTGAGAAATACTGTCTCTTAAGGAGATTGCTAAGGAAAGATTGCTGAAGCTGCAAATGAAAAAACAAACAAAAACCCCAAAATCATAAAAACCAGTCAATAGGTTATACAGAAAACACAAGAGACTTTCTTGTAGCACTTTATAATTTCTGTGGCAATGGTCTTGGAATTTCTTCGTATATGTTGCCCAGCCTTACTTTTTTGTCTGTTCTGGCTCAGGTGCTGAATCCATCTTCCTTGATATTTCTAACAAATTAATTACTACTAACATGGAATATTCAGCTTTGGCCTAAACCCACAAGGAAGTGTTTTGGGGATGTTTGGTCAAAACCATTTTTGTTTAGTTGTAAGTATGAAACAATATGCTCCTCACAGCTGCTATGGAAATAAAATCTGTACTTCAAGCCTGACTTTTGTATCTCTCATTGAGTGTTCAAGTTCAAGTCAAGTTTCAAATAGATTGGTTCAGTAGCTTTAGCGTTCTGAATACTTAACATTCATAAACATTTCTTCAACTAAAACAGCCTAAACAAATTCCATTTGGACAATTTCAGGACATTCCAGACCTGCTTCTGGCCTTGGAGTTGGTGACACACTAGTGTGATCCATCTGTGTGATGGCAAAATGTGACAGCCTTGGCCAGGGATCAGGGCCTCTTTATGCAAAGGCAAATACAGGCCCAAGAGAGAAAGATGCACTGTCGCAAACTCCCAGCTAAACATGTATCACTATGAATATTTATGATTACTGTGTGATTCTTGTAATAATAAAGACACACGGAGATGTAAAGATAGATAAATAAATCTCTGAATAACATTTTTCTCTCTGTAAAATAAGCCTTCCCCAGCAATTTTCTATTTTATCTTTTTTCATCTTAGCCCTGACCCATGCTCTTTGCTTGCATAAACACAAAACAGGGAAGTTTAATGTGCACAGAAATCTAGTCTCAAGAACACCCTTAAACACCAGAAGAAAATTAAAAGCAAATGTCCAAAATGAATTTGAATAGCCTTTGCCTATTTTACTTTGTACAGCACATTTTCAGAGTTTTAACAGATCTTTAAATACAGGAAAGAATGTTTGCTGTTCTAAGCTGCTGATGAATAGTGAGGTTCATTGCTTTGCCCTCAGATAGCCATGTATTGAGTGCAGAGGTAAGTTAAACCAATGCATTTCATCCCTCAAGAGAGGTGACACAGGAATTAAGGGCACTGAGAGGTAAAGATACATTACCTGTTCATGTGTAGATCCAGTGGAGCTGAACCCTCCTTATGGAAAGAGATAGGAAAACTGAAAGTTATTAGAGATTCTCTTATCAGTTCCTTAAGATTCAAAGACCTCAGACTGTGCAACTCCATCTATTTCTCTGTTAGGAGGATAGAAAGATCATCCTCCTCATTTATCCCTGCTTCTCTGGTCCCTTGCCATTCACACCCCTAGCACGCAGAGCCCAGGGGAAAAAAAAAACCAAACAGGAAAACCCCAAAAAAAGCAAAAATTTGTGGGTGTAGGTTTCCTGTGACGCTTTATTTTTATTTTTTAATAATGAGAAACCCTTTGTATCCTGTGTTAGATTTTTAGGACCCTGCCTTTCCAATGTCTTGAATTATATTGAGACCACAGCATCCTTCCTGTCATTCAAGTGAATCCTCAACAGAACTCCCAATGACCTTATTTATCCCTTAATAAGCTGGCTATGATGTCTATTCTTAACTATGGCTGTGCTCTCAAGACAGGAATTCCTGTGTGTAATGACAGCAGATTTGGAATAATATTGGAATACGGAGAACAGCTATGGTGGGATTCTTGGGATGTCCTCCTCAGAGCAAGGAGCTGGACCCAATGATCCTGATAAGTCCCTTCTGACTCAGTATATTCAATGATTCCATGAATATTATCTAGGGTTTGGATTTCATATGTATCATTTTGGAAAGATGTGACCAAGATAACTAGATCCATGTCCTTATTCATAACAACAAGTCTTTATGTAAAATTCTTACCTCTTTTTGCCCTTCAGAAAGCTTCTCTCAAATCTTTACAGACTCAGACAAAAAAAATGTTTAGAAGTAAATCACTAGGTAAAACTATCATGTCTTATTGAGGATATCAGTGCTTTTGCAAAACTGGTGAAATGGTTTCTCCCAAGTATTATGGTGTAACTAAGCAAGCATTTTGATTAGTACATCCTTTATGCCACAGAATTAAGTGACACTGTTTTTAAAGTTTAAGTTTTCTTATCTTTCAAATCTGACTACATCTTCTCTTTATCAGATTTCATCATGATTTCATCAACAAGATGGAGAGTACTTCTGTTCTTAAACCTTTAACAAAATGATTGAGATGAGAGGTTTGTGGCTTGCATTTCAGTACGGCTAAAAAATTATGAGTTAGAAAACTTTCTGAAAGAGCTCGTGTAACCTGGCCTACCCAGCAGGTCTCCATCCTGTCTTCATGCAAGTCTTTTCCTAGGAGATATGTTGTGTTCAGTCCAACAAGTTTCTATCTTTTTATCACAGGATTACAGCCTGGTCCTCATACCTTTTTCAAAGCAGTCTCGTGGTGTTGACTTACTCAAGACCACCCCAGAAACTGTGTCATACTACATAGCTGTCTGTAGTCATTCAACATCCACTTATTTAGCAACCTCTGACCTATCTCTGTAGTCACCTCCAAAGAGATCCTGTCTCTAGAAACCTCATCTCAAGAACTGAAAAGATGCTTAAAAACATCTTGTCTCCATACATTGGCAAGTAACTCAGTCTACACTGAAGAAAGAGCAAGAATGTCATGGTCCTGAAAATTGTTATGACCATGATAATATAGAAGTTTCCTGGTTTTTTGCATCCTAGAAAGGTCTTGATTTGCAGCTGAGACAAAATCTCTGAGAGTTTGTAATACTTCACGTTTCTTTGTTCCTTTTTTGTTTTAATAACCAGTAAAATTTTAATATTTTCTTCTGATGTTTTCTAGAACAAGGTGAACTGTATCTGTCAGGGCTATTTTGGGAATAACTGGTCTTGCTTTGCCTCCAGGGATTGGAATAGATGATCTCTTGAGATCCCTGCTATCCTGATTTCTGTGACTTAGTGATTTATCATCTTGAAGATCTTTTAGTAACACTAATTTCTTTTTATCCCCTGAAAAATTTATTAAAAAGTAATAGGGGCTAAGGAAAGAGGTGCAGTTAGGAAGAGTTTAGTAGATAGATTCCCAAATTCTTGCAGATGTTAGCCAGCTATGTTATAGGTGATCATCTTTCCTTTGTAACTCTCTTATGCCTCATTCATGTGACATGGAAACAATTACAAGAAAATGCAGATGTAGATTCCAGTAATCTCTTTGGAATAGATAAATAGACTTTGAAATAATTTACAAATGATGCACAAAATCTGTGAGCCATCTGCTCACTGTTGGGAAAAAAACCCACGTTTCTCCCAACAGGCTTTTTATATACAGAATTGCTCTTTTCACACAGCAAGGAAGAAAACAATAGATATCCAGCAGTCTGGAATGCAACTCACTCACACGCGCTCGGAGAGCTGCATTGTGATCAGCTCTCGTGAAAGCAATTAGGGCTAGAGCTGTGTGTATATTAAGAAACCGCTTTTTCCTCAGCCACATGTGCAGCCAGGGCAAGGACCACGTGGAGCAAGGACCACATGGAGCAAGAACTGCCTGTGCTGTCTGTTCTTCAGACGGTAAATGAATTGAGATGAATGTAAAATGGAAGAAGGCAAGGTGGCATTATAGACCACGCCAGGTGCTACCTATACTGCAATACCTGCTTCTGTCAAACCCTTGGCAAGCTTGAGAACAACTGGTCTTATTCCAGTAACTTGTAGACCTCTGCCTGTGCAAATCTCTGACAAGGCTTTTCTTAAAAGACTTTTTAATTCAGTGTATAATATAAAAAATCTACTTTAGTTCAGAAGTAGGAAGGAGCTTTATTATACATCGTCCTTGTATTAGCTGATTCAACAGTTAAAACCCCTTTGAATTTGTGGCATGCAAACTGCGCTCTAAGAGTAATGGTCTGGAAGTTTTTGTCTGATTCTTAATCATGTGAGTCACATAAATATTGCTATTTATTTGTATATAATGTTTGCACAAGCCAAGTTACAGTGTTCTTGGTGGCAGAATTGTCAGCCTAGACTCCTCTGGTCTACAGAGGATACTTCTCTACAGTGAGTCATAGCCTGCACGTGGCCATATCAGCACTTCAGATTTTCTTGACAACCCCATCTGGTCTGCTGGCAACGCTCTCTAGGTTTGACCAGAGTGGAAACAATTCAGAACAATTCTGAAGCAATGAAATGCTGGTTGTCAAATAATCAGATTCCCAGTTAGACAGTGTCTCACCACAGATGACAGTCACATTCTTTCTCCCAGGGAGATCCTGCTGAAAAGTCCTGGTATAAAAAAGATGAAATATGGGGTTGGTGGGATTTTATGTGAGATATAAAGGGTTGAAAGGGATTGTGGTACAGTGGGAGATCAGCTGAACTCATAGCATGTGCCACCATTCTGACTGAAGTGTCTTCATAGTGATGGATATATGGGATGTAGGTTCCCAGATGCCAAGCACAGTTTTCTCTTGGTGTTGCACATCATCAACCAAATATGAAACAAGTGGGATCAGAGTGGAGTCCAGTATGTTGATAGCAGAGGTCAAGAGTAGAGTCCTGAAAAGAAAGGGTGCAAAATTCCCTCGTGGATCTGGAATATTTAGCTATTAAATCCCATTAGATTGCTCTAGGTCTCAATTTTGGCAGCCAGTTTTATGAGGTACTAGGAATGACATCAAAATACCCTGGATGCAACACATTTCCTCCATCACAACATGCATCTCCTGAGTTCCACAAGCTTTGTGAGTTTGAAAAATATAGACAAATTATTTTGAAGTATTCAGCACCAAATATCAGTCTTGGTCAGTAATGAGACATGACTGACTATATCAAAATTGGGAATGCCCCTATAGTGATAGTAAGCGATCTGAGACTGAGCACTGAAGTAAATCTCATCAGAGAAGATAGGCTTCTAGAAAGTCTGCTGAATTAAAGTTTAATGAATTGGCTGTAGTTCAGATCTGTGAGACAAGTTGCTCAGCTGGGACCTTGATGAGTCAGCCTTCCTCATATGCTTTCCCCAATTGCTTGGGCAAAGCTTTCCATTCACCCAAACTGAAATAGTTATATACACGTCCAAACTTGGAAGAAAATGCTCAAAATCTCAGACACTGGCCAATACAGGGACATCCTCCAATATCCCATATAACACATTACTGAGGAAAATCCCATTGAATTCAATAGGATAATTCATCTGAGTAAATGGTTGTGAGTGGGAACCCGAGTTATATCAGGAAAAGCAAAGATGATTAGATTCATACTTGTTTATGGTATGAAAAGATAAATTTTTCCACACTTCTGCCATAAAGTTTTACTTAACGCTATGAAATATAGCAACTGGTAGTAATGCTGCTGAGACAGGGTCCTGCCCCAAGGGAATTCTATCTTGGCTGACTGTCATTTCAAAGGCTCAGAAATAAGGGCTGCTTAGATAATTTGCAAATTTGGATGGGGAATCTGTAGTACAGCAGTGTTGCCACACAGCATTTGCACATACGGTTTTTGTTACCCATTGTCTGTTCAAAGTGCTAGACACTGGCCGTGTGAATCCTTTAAAACTTTCTTTTGTAATTTATTTATCTAGGAAACCACAGTTTACACTCAATGTCTGGTTTCCAGTGAAGTCTTGCTTTTATTTCCAGCTGAACTTGCTAAGGCACAAAGGAGTCAAACAACCAGTGAAAGGTCACTTGGTGATATTAGCCAATGGCTTAGGCTAGGTCACTACCCTGTGCGTTCCAGATAGTTGGTAAATCTCCCAGGACTTTTTTTTACTGTGCTGCTCTTCTACTCACCTGTTTAAACTGCTCCTTTATGGAAGTTGTAGTGTCAAAGCCCAACATATTGCCTTAGAGAAATATTTCATGACCCTATTTGTGGAAAAACTTAGACAAGATAATTCTGTGGACATGGACTGTGTACCAGATGAGAGCATATGCTGGTGTGTACTCGACAGTCTTGGTGCTCTAGTTCTCCAGATCCAGTGATCTCAGAGATCTCACTCCATTTCCCTCTATTCATCTGCACAGGGTGCTATTGAATGGAAAACCCTGGAAACAAGGAGACGAAGCAAAATTCATTGCAAACCATTCATTCATTCTGCCTTGGAGCTGGCACAGTTGCCCAAGAGTGTCCATGGATTTGTGATCAATCCCAGTTGATAATGCCAAAGTCTTTATACCACATGTTTTAGCTAAGATTACTAAATATTGTTTCTCATGGAAATCTGATAGTCATGTTTGTTCAATCACTGGCCTTGCTTCACCCGTTCTGAAACAAAGAAAAAGGGTCCCCTAAGACAGTACCTGTAGTTTGATTGACTTACAGGGGTGGCAGTTACAGACACCAGGACAAAGGTAAAAGGGTCAGGACAAGAAAGGAGAAAGATCAAAAATAATCAATACAATATGTTCTACTATTTAGGTAGAATTTGAAAGACAGAAGAGCATTGTACCTGTAGTTACAATATTCTCCAATCATTTGCTTAATTATACTCCAGCAAAAGAACTAAATTTTCTGTTTGAACAGACTACAACAGTCACAAGAAAACTGATAGCATAAATAAAAGAACAAAAATGAAGATACTTTTTCCTTTACATAAAGGTCCCCTTCAAGAATTGTCTGTTTTTATCCAAGCTCACAACCCAAACTCTATCCCTGTGAGTGCTGTAGACAAGGGAATGGCCAATGAATGTGTGGGAGAACCAAGAAGCATGAGAGGAGATTGGTGCATGATGCGAGTTAGGACGGAAAAACATGCGAGTATGTTGTCGTCTTATATCTTGGCAGTGAAATTGTACATCCCAGCCTAAGGGGACAAGAAAAAAGAGAAGAAAAAGAAATGGAATAAGTAAATTTTATTCAATTGGCAAGAACAGAAAACCCCTTAATTCAACTACTCAGTCTTCTGGTGGACTTTCCCTGTAAAGGATTGTTGATGGACCACCCCTCTTCATGAACCTAGTTTCTGGGAGAGGAAGATAAAGTCATTTTGTGTCTTGTAAATGCTCTGGAAGACACTTTATTGCTCTCCCTTGCACCCATACAAAAAAGCTGTCTCACATCTGTGGTTATGCACTGCATACGGTGTTGACAGTTTTCAGAGGATCAAAAATCACAAGCCTGATTTGCAAAACCATGTGATTAATTCCCAGAGTATCGGTATATTTCATCTGATTTATTTTAAAACTACTACATTGAACTGTTTGGCCTGTCTTTAAGCTTTGGAATTATTCCTGTCCCGTTTCAGCCCCAGAGTACCTGGTTCCCTAAAGAGTCACCCTAGATTTCCTGCTCCCACAGATGGACAGGATAAGATGATTTGGTGTCTTATTCCTACAGCTCTCCTATCTTCCCTAGTCTCATTGGTTCTGTCACCACCTATTTTTGTCTTCATCTCACACAGACCTTTTTCTCCTCCAAAGACATATATCCTTAGTTCTTCCCTTACTTCTTTTTACCTTATTGAAGATAATTAAGGTAGATATTTTCCTCTGCTGCACCTCAAAGTAAGCATGTCCATCTTATGATTCCTCCTTTATTTCCTCTGTTTAGCAGGAGAAGAAATGGTGGAGGGTTAATCTAGAGCAAGAAGCCTAGGCATGAAGAATTAATTTATTGAGAAATTTGGCTTCTTCTGTCCTCTCGTCCCTTCTGTAAGAACAGGCCTCAGAAGAAAGGAAGAGCAGTTGATTGCCCCCAATAGTTCCTCTTCCCATTGGCAAACAATGTTAGATTTTTTTTTTCCAGGAAAACGAAAATTCAAGAGGAAACTGGAGCTGTTGTGGAATTCACAATGGCTCCAGCTACAAATTAAATAGTCTCTCTTCCATTCCTCTGCCAAATCATATAATAAAAATTGCTTCCTGCTGTATAACAAATTATGAACACAGTGTCTTCAGAGTGCACTGATAAATCTTATCACAAACCATATACAGTTGTGACGGAGAGTCTCGGCTCAAAATTAGATCCTATTTTTCTCCTCTTATCAAATGAACCATCCCACCTGTGAGAGGTCAGCAGTTTCACAGCAGGGCTCTGCCTCCCCTGATGGCTGTGCTACTGTTTCTAGGTAGAGTTCACCATGTAATAACCTGGAACCACAGAACACGCTTGGTCACAGAAGCTTCAGCACTGGGACCGAAGCCCCATTTGGATTCCTGCCCGGTCCTGCCAGCTGCCAATACCAGCTGTTTCCTGTTGTAGATCTACCACACCACTGAACATTTAAAAAATGTTTTTAGCAGGGATGGGAAGTGTCCAAAGGAAGCAGACAGGATGAAAGGAAGGAGAGTTCAGTCTGGCTGATGGCACTGTAAAAAGAACTGGGAGTAATTTAGAAGTGAAATACCTAAGTAGTTAAAAACTTCAAATAAGTTTTTGCTGCTGCCAGCTCTGTTCCTGTCACCTCCTTAAACTATATTTCTTTATTCAGATACTTGGAACAAATTCTTTTCTTCTTCCTGGTAAAGTGAACTAATGAGCAGTTGAAGCTGCTCTTGGGACATTTCCAAGAGACAGCAGTATTTTCAACTAATATGTAAGTGCATATATGTGTGCATTTCAAGATAATTACTATTCCTCTTCCTGCATCTGTATCTATATATTTATATACATACACTTAATACATGCATATATAAATTTCAGAGCTGGTTACATTTTTCTGAAAGGTGATGTTTATTTAGAGATTTAGCTCTAGTTTGGGAGTTCAGTACTTGCAAGTGACCCCTGTGACTCTGTAATAAGTTATAAAGACAAAACTACCTCCTCATCCTGTTATTCAGAACTTGCAACTGAGCTTCTAGGGAAGAAGCAGTTATTATAATCCATTTACAATGAAGAAAAATGAGTTAGAAAATAGATAAAATTTACCAAATAATACTCAGCATGCCTGAGGTTATAATCTCATCTTTTCAATTGTAAACTCTGGAAAGTAGGATCTTTAATTTTTTTAATATTAGTTAGGGAATACAAAATGCCATGAGAGCCTGAACTAAAATGGTAATGCTGTACAAAGTAATAATAATAATAATAATAATAATAATAATAATGATGTTAGGTTCTGTTATCATTTTAGTAATTTAAGAAATATTGGGCTAATTGAGACTATGTACTAAATTGAATCAAATTCAAAAGAAAAATTCACTTCAGGCCTCCCATTTGATGTGTGAAGAAAAGCTCTTTGTCAAGTTATAAATGTTTTTGTTTTTAAATATCTCGTAGAGGAAGGAAGGTTTTGTGATTGATATAATAACTGGACTGGGAGTCGGAGAACCTGGGTTCAATTTGCAGCTCTTCGCAGACTTCCTGTGTCACCTTGAATAAGCCATTTACATTTCCCAGTTCTTTTTCCTCCCATCCAAAAAGGAATAATTATATCTACTAACAACACAGGAGGTTTGTGAGACTAACTTAAGAAACGAGACTAATAACTGTATAGGAATGTTCTGACTCTTGGAAGTTTCTCTACAACCTCATGTTCTCAATATGCTCAGAGCACCAGACTTCAGAGCATGCTGGAGGGTCTACTTTATCTCCTGTGCACATGAGGATCTATATTAAACTGAGCTACATAGGAGGGATTCTGTGGATATTGTGCATCTGGGAAGGAAGACTTCTGTAATCTTTATATTGCTGCTGATCCTACTTAGGATTCTTTGTAAATTAAAAGGTTTTCCAGGATGTGCAGGGCATCTGCAGCAATTATCACATTTAAATAAATAATTAAAAAAAAAAGGAATAATTGTATAAGGATATGAAACATTTGGAGGGGTCTTGCAGATTTTCACAAAGCTGAAGAAGTTCTTATATGTTATTAAAACTTTAAAACTAAAAAGATCTTCAAGTTTTCTTGTTTCCTTTTGGTTAGATAAATCTTAATTCTTTTTTATTTGTAGTCATTTGACACCAGGATACACTCACAAGCAATGCATATTTTGCATGTGTTGGTGCATATATTTACATGTGTGAGTGTGCTTCTGCACATGTAATGTGTATGAAAAAGAAAGTTGCCTCTGAGTGCATGAACTTGTGTATGAAAGTAGGAAGAATAATTTTTGTATTGCAGCTGTGGCTGTTTTCAACATCAAAGCGAAATAAAAACAGTAAAAGTAAAAGAGGGAAAAAAAAGAAACATAAACCAAACTATTATTAGAGAAGAACAAAGGAACTGATCCCACAGACAGTTTTTCAACAGCTGGCAAGGTTCATCAGCTATTTTTACTGGTCTAGTGCCTGTCCTCTAAACTCTGTCATTTTGTCTGTTTTGTTTTGTGTACTTTTTTGTTCATGAGTATCACTTGTGGTTGGATTGATTTCAATTATGCAGGTGTATGTGTTAACTAAAACCATACTGAAGTCAAGGAAGTGCAAAAATCAGCACCCTCAATAGTTCTGGGGGGACTCATTGCCTTGATCTGCCAGGCAGGTGGCGTTTAGATAATATACATTTAACAACTGGTCCAGCATTTCAATTACCCTCCCCGGATTTGGTCATGCTGTAAAACAACCCTCTAAGCATGCACCTTCACTCCCTTTCTGTAGTAAGCTGAGAGAGCATCTAGGCTGCCAGCCACTGACATTCAGAATTTGTATTGGTTGTCAAGTAGTCAAAAAAGTTACTCAAAAAATCACGACTAAATAAAATTGGGAAACTCCAGGTTTCTTTTGATTCCTTCTTTCTAGCTTGCATTTGTGGTCTAGAAACTGGAATATATTTATTTTATAGGAGGAAAACTGAGAAACTTAATCATATAACCCCAGGAGATGAAGTTTGATGGAAAAGAAACAGCAAACTGCCATAAGATTCAGGAGGCAAATTACGAGAGCTGGCAATGCTGAAGTCACATATTCCTCTTTTTCTGAACCTTGGATTGACTAAAAGAGATGGGCTTTCAGCATCTTACAGAAGCTGTGCATATATGTAGAAGTTTCATCCATAAATGATTCCTGCTGAAGCAGCTTCACATCCCATTATGGGGCTGATGAGAGTACTGTGACTGGTAGCAAAGACTTTTACTACCAACAATTCCCCAGAAACAGATTGTGAAGGAAACCTGAGAGAATATTTTAAAGAATGTACTGATTAAAGAAACTTAGCTGACTAAAAGATGGGATTTGCCTATTGGAAGGTAATTATTTACAGTTAAGGCTTTAGAAGAAACTCATCATTGGGGTAAGGGAATGCAACTGCTGAGTGAAGCAGAGTAGCACCCATAAATAGGGTGCAGATAGGAACAATAAAAATTCTTTGGTTTTGTCACTCTTGGGAATATTTTCCAATTATGTTATCTAAAGAAGGCATTAATTCACTGAAAACCAAAACTGTCAGTACAGCCAGAAATTAATCAAATCAGTAAAAGATTTTTTTGCCCCATTTGTGGTGTTCTGGTTAGTTTGTAATAGGCCCATCATTATTATTTCCCATTGGTTCAGGTTCAGAATTCCCTCTCTCAGCATCTGTTTCTGGCAGTGCGATGTCTATAAATGTCTATCTGGACACAGGCAGGGATTCCAGATACATAATTTTTTTACATTGCCCCTGTAGGAATGGAACGACCTCAAATGAGTAATTCCTTACTCCTGAAAGTTAAGCAGGAGCTGTCTAAAACTATCTGAAAGGATAGGCCTCATACAGGGACATGAAGTTAGCATTTTCTCTCAAACTGCAGCTCTGAAATCCTGGATACTGATTGGGTGTCATGACCTGCTTCAATATGGAGAAGAGAGAACCTTGCTCAGGAACTTTATATATGAATTTGAGTAATTGCTTAGAAGTGAAGACTTGCGCTCTGTGTGGAAGGGAATTAGAAATAGAGTTGTCCTTCTCTGAGAAGCTTATCCCTATCAACAGCAATTAAGCAGGCTGGTTGCATGGATGAAGGAAGTTCACTGTGTTCCTCTTTTCTGGGAGCTGAGCCACTGCACAGTTCAGAGTGCAATTGCTATGGACACCACATGAGTCCCTATGACTGAAGTGGAATTATGCCAACTTCAATTTTCCACCTGCTCAGTACATGATCCTACCATTCCTCATTTTGTAAGTAGTTAACACCTTCATTCTGGATGAAAGCCACTGTGATTGCTGTGCTCTCTTCACTGTAGACTTTGTCCATGGTCATGCAGCAAGTTCTGCCTGTGTGTCGTCAATCAGGCCTTCCTGAAGGGCAAAAGTGTAGATAGGTTGTTTCTTGACTAGCTTATGGATTGCTTGGAGCTCAGACTGGGCCAGCAGTGGACCTGGTGTACTGAACTAGCAAAACCAAGTGCTCTTCAGCTCTTTCCCTAGGAGCTGAATCCTATCTTTCTTTGGGCTACCTTTAATTTATGTATACTGAGCCCTTTCAAAAGGACTTTGTTAGATTTTGATCATGACGATTCTTGGGGTAAGTACATTTAGCTTTGGAATTACTTGATAACATGTGGAATAATATTTACATTGGCCTACTATGAGAGGAAAACATGAATATTTCAAACTGTGTTCCATATGTTTACTTTTTAAATCCTCCTAAGCCAGCTAATTTTTACACTGAGTCTGTACATTCATTACGTGGTACCACACACTCAAAAAAAATGTCTCTGGATTGATCATACTGATTTCCCTATACATACAAAATAATTCCTGACAGAAATATTTGCTCTTAAGGGTATTTTTGTTAAGAGTATTGATTGGTCATACTTTAACTAACTAATCAGAAGTTCTACCATAAATTCCCTTGGGAAAATGTTCCACTGACTAGCAGATCTCACTGTTACGAACATGACTCTGGCATTTAGACGGTTTTATTTCTTGGATCATTTTGTCCCTTATAATCTATTATTTTATGTCTTTCTCTGTGAAAATGAAAAAAAGTCCTTCTAAGACATCACCAAAGTGTTGAGGACTGTTAGAAACTGTGCTGTGAATCTTCAGAGTTGGGGTTTGATCTTGTTGCCTATAGATACTTTGTGTTCTTTCAAGATCAGTATGGGATCCTGTCTGTCCTCCGGCTGCTGATCCTAAACGAGCACTAAAGTCACCCGAGCCTGGTTCGCTGACTCTATTGGCTACACATCACAGTTGGGTTTAGCAGCCTACGTAATGTCCTTTGCTGTGCAAGTGGAATCCCATGGACAAAATTCAGCCGCACTTGAATACGTGTGCTGCCATCTGAAATGCTCTGATGTTTACCAGCTGGCCACACATGATGGTTTGACTATCACATAGGACATGCAATGGACCCATGCATATATGGAGAGGCACGTGGAGACAGTGGAATATTTCAGGCCATCTAAAATTTTTCTATGTACCAATGATTAGACAACTGAATCTCATCCTGAATTTCTAGAGGATAAGTATTGAGATCTCTCTTAAAACAATCAAGAAATAAATTTATTCAGCCAATTTAACCACACGGATTCTTTCTTTTGCTGCCATGTTTTAATGCCTTTCTCTGAGGGTTTATTTAATGTTTCTACTTTATAATAGGACAAGTAGAGATTAAAAGTTAAAATAAATTGATCCCTAATCCAAATATGCTTTAAAATGATAGCCTAAGCATGGAGAATGAAGTATATGATTACACTGGATATTCACCTTATCATCTGGCTTGGCATCAAGGTTGACTATTCTGATTAGAAGTGTCTTCCTCTCCCCCAAACATATAGTGAACCAAACATGAAGCTTGTGTGCTCTGAGAATCACCTGAACTGAAAGTCTAAAATTAACAGGGCATCCAGCACCTACTGAAAGCAATTGAAAAGTATTTGTTCTAGAACTCTGTAGTTTGAATGCTTATTTAGGAAAATTAGATCTCAGCTGATGTCTCAGTGCAATACCATAGTGATAAGCCTCAAGAAATGGACCGAGACCAACACTTCACTGCCAATAACTGAGAAGCAAAATATTTGTATACTAAAACACAAACTGTCAGCACAGACAAGAAATTCTCTTATTTTCCACCATTCATCTGACTCTAATATAACCAAAATAAATCCATATCAGTTATTTATGTCATGTATCTTGCAAAAGATTTAATTCTAGAAAGTGCTACTTTTTTTGTTGGATCAATTAATTACTTGAACCTTTGTGAAAATTATAACACATTCAATTTCTTTGTGTCTCTGTGTCTGAAATTAAAAATGGCAAATTTTTTGAGTTTTGCTTCTGCCATCACTTGGGCAGGAATTTTTCTCTGCTGTAGTTGGATGTGAAAATTTCTTTGGTAAAGGCTTTTTGTCCTCTCTAATAAATGATAGCAAAATTCATATTGGTGCAATGTCACACTTGGGAATGTAAAGCTGATATGCATGATAAATTCAGGAAGAACATATAGGTACACTTTTTTACTGGTTTAACTGGGGAATTATTACAGAGTCATAGATTTGGTTCGGAAGAGATGTTAAAGATTATCCAGTTCCAACCCCCCTGTCATGAGCAGGGACAACTTCCACTAGACCTGGTTTCTCAGAGCTCCATCCAAATTGGCCCTGAGCGTGGTGTTGTGTTTCCCACTGATTCATTTATTAAATGCCTTTCACATTGTTCCTCCCCACATTCCCCTGCCCCTAGCCCTGGCAACTCCCTCGGGTTCTCCCTATGGGTTCCTGTACCCCAACTCTGCCCATGTATCGCCCCTGAGAAAACCCCCATGTGCCAGGACCATGAGGTCTCTCTGCCTCTGGGGATCACCGGGACAAGATGTAACCTTTAAAGGTCCTCTGAAACCCTCAGGGAGGGACCCTTCTCGCCTCCTTCGCCGTCACTGTGTTGTAGAGCTGATAGCTGGCCAGAGCAAGAGTGCGGGGCCGTCCGAAAAGGACTGCGGGAGGACAGAATGGCTGCCCTGCCCTACGCAGCCCCACTGAGCTCTCAGGGAAAGCTGCAGCTTGCTAAACTAAACCTAGCACTACAACACCTGAGCACTTCCAGGGATGGGGCATTCACAGCTTACCTGAACAACCTGTGCCAGGGCATCACCACTCTCACAGGAAGGAATTTCTTCCTAATATCTAGTTTAAACCTACCCTCTCTCTGTTTAAAGCCATTCCCCCTTGTCCTATGCACTACATGCCCTTGTGCAGTGTCCTTTTCTAGCTTTCTTGCAGGCTCCTGTAGATACTGAAAGACAGCTACAAGGTCTCACTAATCCTTATAAAAAAGCAAAATCCACTAAACATATTTATTTGCATATGGGAAGATTGCCACTGATTTACCTGGATTAAGACAATGTTTTGGAAACACAATTATTAACAGAACTAATAATGTAATATACCAAGACTTATACCCGCAAAATCAGCATTACAGATAGTCATGCAAAAACAGCTGTGTAATTAGACCCTGGAATTTTGCTGTCAGCCCTAAGAAGTCAGAAGCTACATCTAGTGTGGTATATGTCTTATGCTTTACTCAGAGATATGCAATGCAGAGTATGTCTGCATTTCTGCTGACTCTGCATTTCAAATCATGAGCTGCTTCCTCTCAAAATCATAAGATTAAAAAAAAAAAATAATAAATCTTGAATTCTTTTGATTTACCTTCTGTCATCAGGGGTGTTAGCTTTGAAGTCCTAAGGAGTTTCTTCAGGCTTGATATGCCATTCTTAAAAAGAGAAAACTAAGGTTTATACATAGTCCTGAGCTGAAAAGTGATTAAAAAAACAAACACAGAAACAAACACAATCCTTTGTTTGAGGGAACGAAAATTGTGAGGGTCCCCAGTGCTAACTTTCTTCTCCTCTAGTGTGTTTAACTTGTTTAACTCCACATTTCTATTTGCTATATAGCTTTATTAACTCAGATGTGAAAACACCCCAGAATGAATTGCAGTGTGCTCTACGAAGTTCTGGACTAATTAATTGTGCCTCTTTTCATGTTTTTGCATTCCCTTCAAGCAGTACAGATGGACTTTCACCTCAGACATTGTTTCCTGGGGAAAGTGAAAATATAATTTGCCTTTACTTGCACATTCCTACTAGGAATAGGCTGTTGCCTGCAATTCAGATGATGCAGCACCTCTGGGTTTCCCAAATGTCTTGGTCTTGCTTGTCTGTTTTAATCACCTTAAGCATCCTTTGTATTCATGGCTGATGTGTGCATATCAGCAAATGCAGAAATTTACTTTGGATCAATTAATGTGGCCATAAAATTGCCAGATGGGTGAATGCTGCTCTTCCCTCCCTATGCACACAGGCACTTATCCAAGCTGGGAAGGGATCTAACCACACCCTGCAGAGCCGTGGTTGTGCATACATGCAAAACTACTTTTGTGGATGCAACTGCAGAGAATTTACAGCTGAAACCCCGGGGAAACAGAGGCGGGGTGTGCCCACTGTGTCTCTCATGGCAATAACAGGCATAGCTTCCAACTTGGCAGCTCATCTCAGTCTGAGTTTCAAATATTCACAAGAGGAACTAGCGAAGATTAACTTTCAAAGTTAGGTCAGGAAAGTCATTCCCTGTCTTAGTACTCTTAAACACAACCCGTTCCTGTCCTGTACTTACACCACTGTGTACCTGAAGGTTTTGAGGAGGAGAGGTGGGATAAAATATGAATGTCTTCAGAAGGTGTTAATGCAAAAGTGTACATATGTAAATGTCTCCAGGTTTCGCCTTATGAACTTTTACTGCTCCGGGTAAGAGTAACTTTCACAGAAGTTCTCTGCTGCTGGAATTGCAAAATTTGTCACTGTTCTCCTTATTTTCAAAAGCAGATATTAACAATATTTTATGTATTCACTGACTGTTGCTACCCAGAGGTAAAGGATTTACCTTTATCAACCTGTTTGTTGATATAGTGAGTACTGAAATAAAAATGAATACATTTTTTGCACACCCCCCCAGTTGTTCAAAATATACTGTTTTACCTCCAAAATAGACAAAATTACTGCACAGGTAAATATATTTTCTATGCATCCATAATTATACATAATAAAATTATATATATTATAAAAAATTTATATTAGTTTTGTACTTTATTTTTAAGGACAAACTAGTCAGCTGTACCTGAAAATTTGTCTGAACAACATAATAAAAAAGAGGAAGTGTTAAACACAAGAAAGGTTGATTAGAGAGCTCTCTCTGTCATGATCTGTACCTTGAGCTGTAATTGCTCTGAATATTGATGACTAGTTCTTACTCTGCTTGTAATCAAACTCTAAATTAAGCTCATAAGAATACAATTACAATTTTGGTATGATATTTTACTTGAAAACATGGATTGTCATCATTTTCCTTTGTCTGTTTTCTGCACCTTTTAATGGATGTGATAACTAATGTAGCTTTGTACCTTATATTCATTCTTTAAAGGGAGCTAAAATTGTCTCCCCTCCACTCATATTGGTAAAAGGGAGTTAACTTTTTGTACTGACATTGACTAAATTAAACTGGATTTAGAGTTACACTGGGTTAATGGTACAGAACTTGCATGGGATCAGATCCCACTGTTTTTGAATTAATGGGAATAAAACCAGGTTCATGATGTAGAAGTTTGTATTAAATTTTGGTTCAATAGAAGGTATGGAAAGAATATAGTTTCTTCTTAAAATGATTTATTTAAATTGGTAGACTAGAATTATACTTAAAACCAAGTGTCTAAATGCACCTGTTTAAGTCAGCTTCTTGTTCTCTCAGGTATTTAGGCATTGAATTTTCCCCATTAGCAGCATGATTGACACTGTGGTCCTTACAATAACACATGATTATAACTCTGAAAATAGCAATTACATAAAATGGAAACCAGATGTTGCATGGAATTTGACTCTTTTGGTTTCTCAGTGAAGTAGATGAATTTGTAAAGCAGAAAACCACAATCATTATTCAGATGGATTGTACATGAATTAATGACATAATATCTAAATCATATATGGTTGAAAATAATGATTAACTTCAGCTATCAAGATAAGCTAATGGAAAACAGATTTTTTTTAAGAAAAAAATCAAGGACATGCTCTTTTCAATATACTTTATCTTTACAGTAATAACAAAACCAGACCTGCTTTAACATTTCTTTATCCCTTAGATATCAACGGTTTACATTAAAAATAAACTCTTCACAATTTTAACCTCAGGGAGTGAACTAAACAACCATTTCTGTTGTTTTTTGTTGAAGGCAAGCACTTTACCTTTTCACACTGGAGCAAATTTGATCAAATCACCTCTCCTTAATGACAGTGTTCAGTGAACAAACTTCGGCAAAGGTTCAGGTTTGTGCCTGCACAAATGTGGTTGTGATGCTCGGTCCACAGAGCCAAATTCACAGCACAGACATGACACTGGACACATTTTGGCAGACTGGCAGAGTAGCCCCTCAGAACTTTAAGGCATTTTTAACAATGAATATCACCCCTTGGTTAGCAACAACCTAAGTGGTTAAGTTTATGGAAGCCCTGGCACATCATTTTCGCTATCATGTATTCTCAATGACATCATCACTGTAAAATTAGGAACTTTCTTTCTCTCTTTCCTGCAGATGTGGAAGTTTGAAATTGCATTCCATGGTCCTGTGCCACATTTCATCAGTGTTTTTCCTTTGCTTTCTCCAAAGACTGGCCACATGTGGTGTGTAGATTGCTGGTGCTGTTTGGGATCTCATATCAAATACTGCTACCTAATCCCAGGCGGCCTCGGCGGGCCCACACCTGCAGCTGATTGAATCCTCCCGGAGTACAAAGCCCTGATTTACAGCATCAAGGATACAGGGCCTGGTTGCAGCTGGGCTCCAGCAGGAAAAGGAAGTTGTTCATCATCTTGTGTGCATTTCATTAACAATAGTGTACCCGATATGTAGCTTATACAATAATTTCAAATCACTGACAGAGAGCATTATGGTGTTTGGCATTAGGAGGAAAAATACTTCAGGATGGGCAAATTAAATGTGAGCGTGAGGTTTTCATGTGACCCAGTGAAGGTCCACATGCTGATTTACACTGGGAGGGCTAATCTTGAAATATTTTTGTTCCTTAACTTTATCCCATTTCTTTCCTCTTGTTTGATGAACAGACTGATCCAGCACTGTGAGCCTCAGTGTACAAGCATGGGGGAAAGCTGCCTAAAGTTATAACCCTTTCAGAAGAAAAGGCCTGTTAGAAGAGTACTGAAGGAAGGGATGATCATGGCTACAAACCTATTGTCTTTGAAACCAAGGAACTCATCATTCAGGAATGAGCCTTGAGATAAATTCTGCCACAGTCTTGCTGAGCCATGAAGTGATTCATCTAATCCTTCATATCTGCATCGGTTAGATGTACAGGTGTGGGAGGAAAGGGGAACAATTGGGATGATGTTCCTCAAGCCTAGGAGTCCTACCCTTTCAATATCTACTATCCCATGGATTTAGAAGAGTTTGTGGGTATTGTTTCATGGCAGGACAAACCTTGCACTTCTTTCAGTGGTCTAAAAGGTTTATGACTGACAATGCAGTGGTTTGGCTCACTTATAACAGATGAATCTTTACAAAAATTGTTGCATCCGTTATGAAATAATGTCTTTTGAGTGTTTTCAATCCCTTTTTAGATGACCTTGTTTTTTATTTTAAGAGAATTTATATTTTTTATTGAGAAAGTTGTCTTGTTTTCTTCCACTTTCCCTAATCAGAAGGCTTACAAACAGGCTCACAGAAACAGCTGTTGCATACCTGAGCCTTTCAAATTCAAAAGACATGAACTTTGGATGAACAGTCTCTAAAGCGCTCTCACAGTCTTTTTTTCAGAAACAATTAAGTAGTTTCCTGACTAAATGGTACAATTTACACTCAAAAGTCATTGAACTTCTGTAATTGCAGTGTCAAATATAATTTATATTTGAAGGCATTGAGCTGAAGAATCTTTAAAAAATACATCGAATACCTGTACAAATCAAGCTTATTTCTGATGCTGCTAAGACAGAACACTAAGACAGTTAAAAACTGTCTTATTTACTTGGTCATCAGGGAATTACAAAAGATATCTTGAATGACATGTATTTTAAGAAACACACAGTCATAAATGCAATTGAAATGGGGTAAGATTTGCGCTCAGAAAATCTTAGTTCAATGGTTTTATTATAACATTTCATAATCCAGCAGTGTTCTTACTGAAAAGCAAAGAAAAATTCAGAAAGCATTTGTGCTTGAATAAACCCATCAGTTTTTCTTCTTTATCCATTTATTTCATTAATGTGCAACATGAAATATTTTGCTGGAAACAATTCTCTCTAATTTGCAAACACAGTTGATGACTGCAGCTCTTTAATCAAGAAATAGGTTTAAACAGTACAATGTTAAAACTCTACAAAAATAAAAAATACAATTTTATCAATACTTTTTCTTGTGATCACACCATATGTGTGCCAACTGTGTGAACAGTATCACATTAATTAGTGTAGTTTTTGAAAAAAAAAAAAAAAAAAATTGGAAAGTGTGTAAAACAGTACCCAGAAGACTCATTTGTGTAGATAGTTTTAGAGGTATAAAACACAAGCAAAGCTCAGCTGTGCCATTTGCTGTGAGATTCATCTTGGCTTCAGTGCTGTGAACTTCTAAAATTATTAACTAAACACTGTTCTTACAGGACACGTAACAATGAGAATAGGGGTAGCGTGGGGGTTTCTCTGTCTTTGAGATGGTTTTCAGACTTAAGCCGTATTTCCTTCAGCACCACATGCCAAGTAACATTTTCAGACTCATTTTCATGGCTACCCAGTTATGAAAAAAATGTAACTTCTTGAGTTACCTTAGCCTCCTCAGCCTTTTTTCTGTTGTTCCTTATAGTTTCTCCTCACACATCAGTCCCAAACTTGTCATTCCTTACTGTGTAAGTTCTGTGCTAAAGCCTTCAGTTTCCTATTTGCTTTTTCTCCCTTAATCTTTACTCTTTTTCTCCTCTAATTTAATTAAACTAGTCATGATAAAAAAATAGGAAGACTGAAGAGATTTGTCCCAGATTGGATATCCTGAAGGGAAGACTATAGGATAAGTTATCTTGCTTTCTGAATCCAGAAATATGAATCTAATTGAGGACTGGAACAAATCCATTAAATTTGTCTGTAAAAATAATTTCCCTTGAATAGTTATCCATATAGTATTGTTGCTGATACAGTTGTAAAAAACATTTAGCACTTTATAATCCAATCTCTGCCCCTATGCAGGCCTGGGAACTTATTCTGCTTAGGAGGGTAACAACTTTTACAAAGTGTTCCTCATGGAAATCACCTGGAAAACTTCCAGGATGGCATTCCAGAAGTTATAGTTTTAGCAGTCACAGAAATGCACCACACTGCATTTCCAGATCCTACATACAGTAAAATGATTGTATGGGGTAGCACCTTCACCTCAACCCAAGAGCACTGTTATGTTATTGAATTGTTTAGCATTTGATATGCAATATGGGATACTCTGAGGCTCTCAGTCATTGCTGGCCCACCTCTGCTCACAGAACAGCCAAGGGTAAGACCTGAGTTGACTTAACAGAAAGCAGAGTTAGACCAATACTGAGAACCTTTGGCAATTCTACATTGCTCAGATCGGTCATGTACAGTTCACAATTCCATATGTATAGGCATGCATGTTTGGGTAAGGCCTTGTAATTTCTCTTTGAAAATGTGTGGTTTGTTTTGTTTTTGGTTTTGGTTTGGTGTTTGTTTGTTTTGTTTTGTTTTTTTGTTTGTTTTTTTTGCTACAGCTATTTAATGAACTGCCCTTTTGTTATTTTGGCAAAATCCTTATCTTTTGCATGCCTGTAGTGCCAAAATTTAATTTGGCACAGTACACACAATATGATGGCTTCAAATAGAACAGAAATTACTTGAAACCTAGTCTACAGCATTTAAAGAAAACATTTCATAATGGGCCAACATGTTCAGCTCTGACTCTAACCAGCTTTTAGGCTATTACATGAGTAATGTCATCAGGGTTTGAGCCATCTATCAGACAGGCTGTTAGGCCTTTATCTAGGTGTACAGCAGTATAAATAACACTGAATCCAAAGCATGGACAAAGCATGAATCTTATCTTGGAGCCATGTTAAATTCAGAGTTCCTATGTAGCTTAAAATGTTAAATTTTCTGTATTTGATTGACTATTTGTTAATAAAACTTCTAGGAATCCAATGTAGATTTGATAGCCTACCATGCTAGCTGCTGCCTAAAATGTACATATTTAAAAAATACGATATCTTTCAAGAAATGACCATTGAAATGTAAAATAAGGTACAATGACAAGTATCAAAAAATGTAAAAAAAGATTATACAAAGAATCCTAGAGCTGTTTTAAGGACTTTAAAGAGTGAGGTTTCTGGCTCTTTTCTGAGTAGGTTTCACCAGAAATGTCCAGAATTGGTACAGGCACAGAAGTCCTGTGATTCTTTAATAGGAACTGAGTGTAAACAAGACACAGCATAGAGATATATGGCCAGCTATCAACTCTAAGTGGAATTAAGTACTAGAAATGATGGTAAGTATCTTCTTTGCACCGAAAACTACTTGACTTAGAGCTAGCTCATACACAATCTCAATTCTTCTTCACCCATTGTGTTTCTTCAGAAAAACTGTGATAGAAGAAAAAAAAATTAATTGGTTTACAAACCTTCTTGAATGTATTTTTTTTTGCATTTTAGTTAGTAGCATATGATTCCCTCTTCTGATACTGGCTGATCTGATTTTGAAGCTCCCTCAACCAAGAGATATATTTATTTTCAATTGTTCAACACAGACAAGTTTTTTAAGGTCTATTTTTTTTGTGAAAGAGGGAGGCACTGTAAAATGCGGAATATAGAGGGAAGATTTCAGGAGGAGATGGCCTATTCTATTCTATCCTATTCTATCCTATTCTATTCTTTCTATTCTATTTACATACTTATTCATAATTCTTCAACCACGATCCTTTAATGATACTAACACACGAGGATGTTTTCACTCCTTATAAAGGAGCTACATTTTACATTTGAAAAAGTGTCTCCTTATAAGCATTTCTAGATGTAATCTTTCTCTTCTTGAACATTATTCCAGAGGTTCATCTTGCTCCCTTTCATTTCAGTTCACCAATCATTAATTTTTTCAGCCAAAGGCTCCTTTATTTGGTAAGTAGCAGAGCAGAACTTTATCCACATGTTGTCACCACCGGTTTCCAAAATAGCCTATTCAAGTGGGTTGGCAAATTTCAACTGAAATGTGTGTAGAACTGAAAACAATATCTGGCTTCTTGAGTTACCAGACTTAATTGTGCCAATGTATGCTTTCATTGCCTGTTGCTGTTCCACAGCTTTGTCAAACATAAACAAAACAGAGTTCCAAAATATTAGAACTTTCCAGCTTTGAGCAAGTTGTTTTCTTCTTCAAATCAAGTAAGGGAGTTTCTAGTTGTCAAAGAATGGAAAAAGCATTCAAAAATATTTTTTCTACCCAACTGCCTTTTAATGCTTATTTTGTATTTCACTTTTGCCCATCGTGTTGCTGATGTGTTTGAGAATGCAGCAGAGGGGAGCTGCCAACTGCTGACCACGGCCCTTTTGAGTCTATGATGGCACAACTCTCTGCACCACTAGTTGGGTGCCTTCTTTTCCCATTTTATCACAATATATTTGTGTATGTTAATTAAGAACAGCTCATACACTGTTCATTATTGCACATACAGTAGAACTGAGTGTGATTGATTCTGAGAATATCATTTGAACCTTATGAACTCTGTCAAACGTGAGAGCCATTCACATAACCACCTGCTATTTACTGTGAGCTCCTTGACTCCACATACCATTCATATACATGTGCATATGAATATACTAACACAGGTTTTGCTCACACTTAATAAAGTATGTTTCATAAAATTAAGTAGAACACTCTCCAGGAATAAAGATAGCAGTGGACAGCTGTGTTTTAAATTTCATTGTTCAATGGGAAATGAAAATATTGGATAATAGGAACATAAAGATGACCCCAGAAAACTCCTTGTCCTAGTGCTAGGCAGGTATGTGATTTGGAATTAATTTCATTTCATTTTTATGATTATTTGGTGAAGAATTGCAAGTTTTGCTCGCAAATGCTTGCCTCCATCAGTGATGCCACAGAAAATGCAAAATAAAATGCCATTGCCAACGTGAAATTTCATTTATTTTAATGATCCCAGTGACCAGCGATATGGTTCTCAAGTTAAGCAAAGCAGTAATTAAAACAGCTGCTCTATCCTGTTTTCTTCAGTTTCCTAACTGCTTGGATTTTTCTTTATTCCAATTGTTTGGAGAATTTTTGAGGCTTAAGTTACGAGGGTGTGGATTAGAAACTGATTACCAAAATACAACATCTGTAAACTCTTAATTTCTGCTACAGCAGGTGTCAACTTTTCCCTAGATGACTGTCCTGCTGTTGTTCTGGTTGCATGTAGCCTTGTCAACAAGCTGTTTGTCAGCTGGTTTGCTCATGTTTCCTTTCCTTCATGATCATTGACCAAGCCAAAAACTGGAGAGGATCGAGGGTGGAATTCCCTTTAGTTCTGTGCTGTTTTATTTTAAGTGTAATCAGACAGGTCATAGAGAAAGAAATGCTGAATGAGTAATTGCAAGTGACACTGTCTTTTATGATACTTTGCTTTTCAAGGAGCTGCAAATTGTAATGCCTTGGAACATTAATACATTGGAACAAACATGACTTCCTACTTAGCAAAAGCCATAGGAATTCCCTGGATGTCTGAGTATATGTTTCACTAAAAAAGACAATCTGATGAACACATTTTCAGTGATTTAGAATCCACTACTATTCAGAGTGTGTTGTTCCTTTGGTTAGCAATCCTCACTGCAATTTCATGCCTGAGTTGTATTGCTCCCCTTCCCAGCTGTTGGGAGGCATTTTATCTGCTAAAATACTATTCCATTGCCTGATACTATCAACCTTTTTTTAACAGACTGCAGAAAAATAATTTCTTGGGGTTTGTCTTCTTGTTAGGCTCATCACAGCTGTCCTTGCGCCTTGCAAGAGGCAGGATATCTAGTCCTTTAAAAGTTCTTGTGACAATGCTCTAAAGCATCATCAAATGTCTTCATCCATATATTTTTGAGCATGCTTGGTTAATGACTAGCTGTGAGACTTTCTTGAGACATGTCATGGAACAAAGAGTCCTGATGAAAATGAGAGTATGTTAACCCAGGCTCAGTGCCACACTGATAGCTGTGTGCTTAGCTAAGAGGGAGTTTGTTCCAATGCCTGTTGAAATCAGCAGCCGAATTCCCATCTGGGTTCTGGAACAGGCCCATGTTTTTAGAACTTTACAGGTTTCTTAACAATAAAATTACTTTTTGAGATTTTATAACTGATGTGAACCTTTATTTAGTCACATATGACTTCTTACTATTATCATTTTGAGTATCAATTCTATATCATAAATAGATGAAAAATGATAAGTGAGTCTGAGAAGCCATGACTTTCTTCTATGCTTTCCCATCAGATATGAAAAAATAGTCAGTCTTTTCCCTCTTTTTTTCCGGATTAATCATTGATTATTAACTATTTTTCAATGATTTATGATTTCCACAATAATTCTGATTGATTATCAGCCTGATTTGCTAAAACCTGCTCCAAACTCTAAGTCTGGGCTTATGTTAAGAGAGTCTCTGCTTGCTCTCAAGTTCAGTGAGTAAAACATGTCCTAATATCTTATTAGCACTGCATGGAAGCAGAAACTATTTGTGCAAATAAGCAACTAAATTGGAACAAATAGCCAGAAAACCACAAGTAAGAAGGGCTCACCTATAAGGGTGGATAGTTCTCCCTGGTTCTTCCATGTAGTTGCATTCTGGTGCAGTTGTCCACCCTGCATAGAGAGACATTCTGGTCTTGGATGCAGAGTGTTGGCCATCTGCTTGCACCAGTGCCCAGACAAAAGAGATGAAAAATGGGTCTAGAAGTGCAGAGTTGGATCTGTGTTGTGCAATGCCTGATGTGATGATTTCCAAGGCAGGGTACCCACGCTTGGCACCCCTCCACTGCTCCCCTTGTAGGTCCCAGGCAGCAGTCAGCAGTGGGATGACACCTCCAAAAGGTGCTGCTGTTAGTTCAGAGTTTCCTGCATCTTGCTGTGCAGGTGAATGCTCCCTGCCTGCATGTGTGTGCTCCAAAGCCTGTTGAATTCAGTGGCCAGACTCCCACTGGTTTCTCTGGGCTTTGGAATAACTGTTCAGGACTTTTATGCTTTGGAATGGCCTCATGCTTTCTTGGACTCCAAAGTTTCTGAATCAGTGTTCAGTCTGTCTCTATTTCTGTGTGTTTCCGTGCTTCTGAAGGAGGCAGAGGATGGAACATGAGCTGGATTGCATGCTTGCTATGTGGCAGTTGATGTGTGCGCCACAGATTGGACACTACTGCTGGAATAAAGGAAAATAGGTTTATGGGCAACTTTATGGCTGTAAGAATAAAGGAAGTCAAAAACGTGCCAAGAAAATCCAAGAATGAAATTCCAGCAATCTTTTAAAACAGAATATGAAATCTCAATTTGAAAACACTCTGAAACCTCTACCAAATAATTTTCCATTTTTCTTGTAATTGCCTGTAATAAATAATCTATTTGTTCCTATTGCTCAGCCCTTTCACAACCCCAAGTCAAAATCACGTAACTGCTGGAAGAACTCTTAATTTTTCTCAAATAGTTTCTCTATTAAAATCTGCCTCAGTGAAGCTGTAGTAAATTTGTTTTTCTACTTGTTTGTAGTAAACTCTTTTTTTGCCCAAAGAGGCAAAACAAAGAGTGAGTGTGGAGGTATGTGGGCCCATCTATTAGACTTCACCCTGGAGTTAAATCAGGCTACCGACAACGACATTATTGACTTTATATTTTTATCTGAGGGTATCCTCCAGCTTTTCTTCACTCACAAAAGATTACACAATATGTTATTCTCTGACATCAAATATTTAAGCTAACACAGGGTTTCTACTGTCTCATAGAATATTTTCTGTAGCATCTTTTGAAAAGCAAAAAGTCTAGAGAAAAATTCAGAAAAGCAGAAAAAGAGCTGATAAATAGGAGTTTCAACTTGTTTCTGTGATGAATTGTCTCCAACAACCTGGTAAGTAGGGTCATTCAGTGCATATTTCCATGATTAACTCAACTTTCATTTTAGCTTTGCAGTTCACCTTTAAATATTTAGTTTGGTTCCTGTGGACAAATGTTGATGTTGGCTCTCTTGTCAGACTGATGAAAATGTTACACAGATGTCCTTTGGTGATTCAGTCCCACTAAAAGGCCTGCAAATTGCTAAATGATGAACTCTCTTTCTCCATCATTCTTTTGGTTGGTGATTTTCACTTAGGATCCTTTGCTACTTGCTCTGTGTGCTTGTCTAATGTCCCTGCTCTTTCTTGATGCAGTAATTTCTGTCTGCTGGACAAACTGGCTGCATTACCCTCTTTTGAGAAGACTGCATTTTAGTGGTAGCTGATTAGAACTGATGACAATGTCCTACATCCTCTTTAGAAATAAGTTGTCTCAGATGTTAAAGCAGTTTCTTCAGCAGTTTTACTGGTAGCTCATAAAGAGCCCCCTCTCAAACACAGTACCAGTAGCTCAATCCCACATATAATTTTAGGAAACCTAATTTAGTATGCACAAAAGTTCTATTTCTCAGTCAGGTCTTTCACACCCCACATCCTAACCCCCCCCTACCCCCCTTGGAAAATATGAAATTCTCTTTCTTCTCATGGGTTTCCATAGCTGACTTGGTAACAAAAGCACTGTAATCCCTGGCTCCTTTCCCTTGCTAGTCATTTGGGGAATGTTCTGCTGCACTCATTTTAATTTGAACTGGTCTTTCAGTAATTTTGGGGATCCTCAAATTTGCAAGGCTGGGAACAAATAGGAGAGAGAGAGGTTCTCATATTAATTTAGATGCCTAGAGTTAGGAGACTGCTTTCCTCAGCTTGCTTGCTACAAAACCGTAACCAATAATATTTGTGCCTTATTTGTAATGCAGACTGCTCTCTTTAAAGGGGAGGCTGGAATTTAGATCATATCTGCATTCAAATACTTCATCCATCACATCACAGCCACACATCCAGCTGCAGAGCACTTTGATTAGCACTTAATGTACAAGTAGCGAAACTACTTTATCAAAAATATAAGACTGAATTGCTCAAGGAGAGAACATTTGTATGCCACGTTCTCTGCAGTCCAATTGTTCTTTCATTCTTTCTTAAGAACAGGCAAGGGGGAGTCAGTTGTTTCAACACTGTCCCATAGCCTAAAGGTCAGCTTTGCTTCAGACTTTTCCTTCAAAATCCAGAACTCACACTGGCATTCTCATGTGTCTTGAACACTGCACCTAGCCAAAAATGCAATGGTTTCACGTCACCTAACAGCTTGAGTGAGTGACAGACTACATAGTGAAATTTTTGGTGGATGAATGTGTTTTCTGTTCACTATGTATAGTTTCTCCAGTATCTCTGGTAGTGTCTTCATGTTGCTCTCTACTGTTTTGTGGACAGCTTCTGAGACCCAGAGTATTATTTTCATTCTTTAGGAAAGCTACTCTGATTTTAGTGGGTGAAGTTTGATCCCCTTAGTGCACCTTACATTTTGGCTATATCTACACTTCACAACAGAGCTCTGTGCTTGTGACATGTCAGCTTGCACTAAAAGAGCTGGCATGACCACAGGGAATGGTGTGATGCCACAGGGGATACCAGCCCAGCTGTGAGAACACAGCAGCTTGGAGGCATGGCAATCCCTGAGCCAAACCCTGCTGAAAACACAGCTGTAGATCAGGGAATTGCTTATTCTGAGCCACTTTGGTCAGTTCTTCCTGCACCAGTACCGCGTGATTATAGAAAAATCCCACTTCATGGTAAATCAAGGGACTTTGTAATGTTTTTTACTTAATTGTGTTGCATTTTTTTCCACGTGATGATTGAAAGTTAACCTTGTGTTGATTAATTGATACAAACAAACCATAATTAGCATTGCTCCAGAGGCTAACTTCCATTACTGGCAAAAGAGGTTTAACTTCATTCATTTTCGTGGACTTGAGCCTGCTTATGTCAACACTGACTTTGGCCTTGGAGAATGAAAACAATAGAGTCATACAAAGGAGAGTGCTCTTTTTCAGTGTATTAAACAAAGGATAATATTAAGTTTGGATAGTGGATAAAGTTAAGCTATGCTAATACTTACAATCAACTACCACTCTGTTGAAATTAGAAATCATGCATTCCTGAGGTTTCTAGCTATTTTTCCTGCCAAGAACATGTAGTGCTTCTACCAATTGCATAGTAAAAACATGAGACAGGCTTTCTTGCACTAAAGCTGTAAGCAGTTTCACCTTCAAATCATGGACAACTTTGTTATTGATCATACATAATACATACAAAATAATACAACTGCTTGATAAAGTGCAGCGAAAGCATTACACAGTTTGAGAAACAGCAACTGATCAGAGTTTCTCTGTGGTGTAAAAAATTTCATTGCAGAAAATAGTGGGAGGCTAAGAGTGAGTAAGGCTCTTCCTCTTCCTCTCTGTTTCTCCCTGTTTCTCCTTACTAGGAGGAAATTTGTCTGCTCCCTCTGGAACTGTCACCCTGTCAAAGTGAAAATTTTCCATAGGTGCTGGGCAGTGGATGCTGTGAGTGCATCCTGGGGCGCCTGCTTGCTGGCTTTGGTGGAAGGATGGTCTCTTGGGTCTCACCTGGACTAGAAAAATTGACAGTCAGAAACACTGCTGGAATTTCCATCCTTGAGCTATTTTCAACACAGCTGAACAGAGCCATGACTGATCTGATCGAGTGGATTGTCGAGCTGGATGAATGGACCAACTAGAGGTCCCTTCCAGCCAACATTTCTTTTAGTCTTATCAACTTAAACTTCTCCAGGCCTCAACACAAGCTCATGCATTTTTGGCCTGGGTATTCTCTGGAATAAAGGTAACAATGGAAAATACTTTGACACATAGCGCAGCCCATCTAACAGATTGTACAAAAGTAGCTCATTTTCTCTAGTTATGACATGGCAAAGACACCATTGCAACAATGTACAAGGCCAAAGAATAAAACTTGTATTAAAGACCTAGACTTTACATAAACCTATAATTTATCAGGTCTTAGGAAGCCATGCTCCATATGCCTACTCTTCCTCTGTTTCTTGTGTAATAGAATTGGGCCACATTTTCTATCTGGAGATTGTATTTTTGTTGATTGTTCATGAGAGATATTGTACAGTTGTGCTTTTGCTTTTAGATATACTATGCCAATGCCTGAACCTCAGATGGATTTTAAAGGCTCCTCTTCTGGTCTCAAGGTGCTTGAAAATTCATTTGACTTTAGGCAATGTGCAGCAAAACCTCATACTTTTTGCACTGACAATGGTCTTCCAACTCAGTCCTGATGATCAAAAATTTTGACAGGCAGAGTGTCAGGGCAGGTAATACAGAAGGAAACATTTGTTCAATTCTAATCTAAAAAGACTGCCAACACATGTCTGACTTTTTAACTAGGAAGTGCTAATTGAGCCAAATAATGTTAATTTTTAGTGCTCCACCCAGCATGACAAGACCTTTATATTATGTATATTTTTTCCATTTAGTGTAATTAATAATTATTTACTTTTAATCAGTTTTGCCCTAAAGACGTAAGCAGCTTTATGAACTTATTGTTAAGAAATAATGGGCTTTCCATAATTACAGTGGCCATCAGCTTCCAATGCAAGGCTTTCTTTTTGCCTTATAACTTTCACTTGAAAAAAAGAAATCAATTTGCCCTGATAAGTACTTATCTTACTCCAAGGGAAAAGGAGAATTCTTCTGTGGATATTGATGAATAGTGACCAAACCACACCTGAGTTACAGGTCATTAAAAATAAGCCATATTTCAAATTTTGGAATGTGGCTTGAACTTTACACTTGACACCTTTCTTTTTATGAAAAGTGTCATTCGATTGTTGATGATGAACAGTCAAACTCTGGACCTCACACCTTATGTCCCAAGTGAAAAGTGGTACCTCCTATAACACATTGAACCTTGAGTTAGAAGTAACACAGAGACTTAAGAATTATGGCTGCTGCTCCCATCCTCACCACTGTAAATTGAATGGCAATCTGTCTGACCATCTAGGTACCTGTCAGTACAAAATTTTTTAACTCTATCACTAGCACTCCTTATAACATGAAGTATTTATCCAGTGCTTATCATACCTCTCTGAATTATTGTTCCCTTTTTGTTCCTTTCCTATTGGTATATGGTCTCATTTTTAGACCTGTTGGAAGGTGACTGATTTACTGACTAGCATTCCCTAAATGATTGTTACCTTACTCTTTTTTTATGGATTTTTAAGGTTTCCACGCTATCCCAAAATCTAGCGGGGATTTCCACTTCCTTCATTATAATAAGGCCAAATACAGAATTGATCTAGACCTGGCATGAATGCTGCAGCAGAGACCTCCATGTCTCTCAGGGGAAGATAACAGCTGGTGAAACAGAACAGCTATCAGGGAATAGAAACCTTCTCCAATAACATATTTGTTCCAAGAGGTTTTTGCCCTATTTAGTCCCTTTTGTCCTGGTGTTTCTTCCACAGATACTCGCTGAGATATCTCCATACTGATGTCTTTATATGCACCAGAATTTTCATTCTCTTTGCAGTCAAAGGAGATTGCAGTCAAAAAAGCACAGATATGTGTTCATGCTAAAACCAAGGAACAAATTAAGGATTAGATTATAATTTTATAGTCTTGGTTATTAGGGGCAAGGACGTTATCTTTGCTGTAGTATCATAAAACCATAGAAAAATGGAGGTTGGATGGGACCTCTGGAGACCATCTTGTATGAACTTTGGTTGAAGTCAGGTCTTAGGATGTTCACAGCACTATGAAGCCAACTCTTGAATGTTTTCAGAGAAGGAGACTCCAATGCTTCTTTGAGCAAGCTAGCCCTAAGTTTTATTGTTCTCATGATGATTTTTTTTCACTATCTAAATAGAATTTCCCTTAAAGCCACTTTCTTTTGTTTCTTATGTCCTGTCACTGTGCATCCTTTGGATTTATATTAATCTTCTCTAAAGCTGGCTTTTAGGTATTAAAGGCTCTGATTAGATTCCCCTTAAACTTCCTCTTTTCCAGGCTGAACAAACATAATTCTCTCACTCTTTTGTCATATGTAAAATCCTCTAGACCTCTAATCATCTTGGTAACTGTCCACTGAACCCTCTTCAATTTTTCAATGTCTCTCTCACACTGCAGGGAACAAAATGCATTCAGGATTTGAAATGTGGCCTAATGAGAGTTGAATAGAGCTCATGATCACACTCTTTTGCACCATTCATGTGTCTAGAAGTACTTATCATGGGGAGCTCTTCTGTACTTTTCTCCAGGGCAGAAGTGAGGCTGGCTGGCCTGCACTTTCCTAGATCTTTCTTTTTGTCATTTCTTGTAGATGGGCATAATATTTGCCCTTTTTCAGTGATCTGTGGCTTCATCTGAACTCTGCAATCTTTCAGAAACACTAGACAGTGGCTTTGAAATAATGAAAATAAACCCTTTGATGCATCTCATCCAGTTCGCCACACTTGTGTACGTGGAGCCTGTAGAGAGGGTCACCATTTAGACCTTCCTGCACTGTTTGTGGTTCACCATTTGTTTGATTGACTTATTTACACAGAGACTTAGAGGATGACATTATCTGTGAAGACTAAGATGTTTTATTTATTCTGGGTGTGTCATAGACAGATCCTAGCCGCCTCTAGAGGTTATTGCAATCCAAATAATAGCAGTGGCAATGATTGCATTAAACCTCATAAAGTAAATCAAATTACTATGCCTTAGTAGGTTGCTGAAATAATTTTACTTAACTTTTGATGTCTGCATATATGTGTCTACATTCAGTCTAGTCATTCCAGGTTCCTCTAACTTCACTAGAGAGAAACAGGTGGTATAAGAGTGATTCACCTGACGTTCTTTAGACACTTACTACAGAATGAGATGATCGGTGCTTTGCCCTGACTTTATTTACCAGACTGGTCAGTGATAAGCTCAGACACAGGTGTCTACAGTTGTGAGATAAAACCCCACAGTTATCCACTCTTAGCCTGTGCCAAGTGTGAGGCAAAATTCTTATTCCAGCAGCAGCGAAAAAGGAGTGAAAAACTGACATGACCATGTGGAGCAGCTCAGTTTCTGCCCAGTAACTTGGTAGGTCATATTAAGTACATTAATGTGCACACACCCCATCAAGAACATTAGCTTTCAGTGGCTCCAGTTCTAATTTCTCAGCAAAGCCAGGCTGAAACCAGCTGGACAGTGATAGAGTTATTAAATAAGAGAGTAAACTACATGGTTAAAGTTAAAAAAAAATTAAAATGCAGAAGAGAATAAATAGAAAGTTATTCAGCCTCTAAAGCCAAATGAACCTCTTGGGCTTCTTCTGAAAGTTTTTAAAGAGAGCAGTGGGTCTCATACTAGTAGCAGCATAGTGCTTTCCACCCAGCACACCTACATGAGCATGACACTGGAAAAAAATCAGCACCTTTAGCCTCAGTTGTGACAGCTGCAGAACAGATGGAGATCAGTGTTTGACTGCTCCACATCTAATTAACCTGTACAAAGGGGAAGGTAGTCATAAGATCCTAAGTGAAAAACCCTGTGTCACTGTTAAAGGCCTTTTCTCTCTAAGAGTGGTGAAAAGCAGCTCTGCATCTTAGCAGGTACAACTCCTGCCTTTCAACACCGAGGCCGCACTTTGTGTTTAAAGGAGCTTAATTTAATTCAATGCATCTCGCCTCAGAACTAATGCTGTGGCCTAAATTAAAGAATGACTTGACTGTCAGTTATGTTGTCAGCTAAGAATCTCATATCTAGGAGGAAGTTTAGGTGACATAATAAAGTCTAAATTCATCTATGGATAGACAGAGGAGGAAGAAAGCACAAAATCTGCTAATACTGTAAATACTGCCCAGTAGAAGCTGCGAATATGCACAAAATCTGTTGTAAGGCATTCTGCCAGTTTGGCTCTACCAATACATATGTGCACATATAGATACATAGATGTGTGTTCTAAATGCTTGATGTATAATATAATAAATTACAGCAGAAATGTGTTACAAGAATTCCTGTTTAACAGAGGAAGAGATGACTAAATATTTAACTTGTGTATATAATGAATGGTAGCCATTTACACAGCCATAAATTTCAACACCGTGAACAGAGGTGGAGTCTCATCCAAGTTTTCATTTGCTCTTTATAGAATTGCTTGTTATTTATTCCAAGATGGAGTTGTTGGAGAATGGGAATCACATGATGAGACAGACTTGATGACTCAAAAGTATAAACTCTCTGGTCTGAAGAATATATAGCCTATTAAAACAGATAAGAAATACAGTTTTGGGAATGGGGATGTATGAAGTGAGAAAGAAGAATTGCTTTTAAGTGTCACACTATTACCATGCTTTAAAAAAAAGAATACTTAAATCACATGATTTACCCTTGTGTCATAATGATGTTTTGGCAGTTGACTTGGTCAGATGCTTATTTAAAATCAAATTTTTAAAAATGTGCTTTTCAAATAAATGTAAACGTTAACAAAACACATTCATAGTAATAATTACAGATAGTGTCAGCAAGAAAAAAAAGCTTAGCAGGTGTTGACCCAGCCAATATTCTGACATATTTTATGTTATTGCCCAATACAATAACATTAGACAACGACATCACCATACCACTTCAGAGGTGTAGGTATTCATCAGAGAGTCATTAAATACTGGATTTTCTCAGTGTCACACAATTGCAGAAACAGTTGTGTTGGATATTTGTGCTGATCCTCTGAGAAAAGTGTCAGTGTTCAATGGCTCTAAAATGTCCTGTTCTTTAGCTATATGAAGCATGCAGAGGGTTGAAACTTAAGCCTATGTCAGTGAGTAAAAAATCAGCAACAATTTTTTTTCTTCTTTAAAAAAAAAAATACTGTCCGGGTTACTTATGGGATTCTTAACAATGTTCACTTCTTGTCCATTCTCTATTTTGAAGTTAGTGTTGTCTTCCATGTCTTAATTTCCTTATTTAGATTCTTTTAAGGATTTCTTTTTCCCTCTCTAAACAGTCCACTGTTACTTTCAGCTTCACTTTAGTTTTCCTGCATCATTTTAATCTATACTTGAATCTCCTAACAGCTAAGTTTCTCCTGTGGCATTCAATCCAATCTTTTTCCCTTCACTTGGAATCAACTCAGATCATTGTCAGTCTGGATCTTGCTGTATGCATTCTCTCACTTCCTAGGCTCAAGACAGCATCTTTCTCTTTTCTACTTTTCTTTTTGGAATGCAATTTATAGAACAGCCTACATGTCCTCATTTTTAGTTGAATGAACTGGCCTATCTGTATGCTTAAGGCAAGCATGCATTAAACACTCTGATGGAACAAGTCCTGCTGGTTTCTTCCAAGCTCAGAAGACTCTTGATATACTAAAATCGATACTAACTGCTATTGTCATTGTTACTATTATTCTGGAAAACTTCCCTGGCCGAGAGTCCCAGCCATAAACTAGAATCCTGTCATGTTTAATACGATGCAAATACAGAATAGAAGACTCAGTGCTTTCTTCTCTCAGAACTTCATGCAGAGAGCTAGACTGAAGATCACACAGGAACTTCTAGGAGTATCTCTGCAGGGACGGGCAACACAGCTGAAAATGAAAGAAATTCAGTCATCTTGTAGAGGGTAGAAACTATTTCCCATCAGAATTGTCAGGTAATTTGATTTTCTTGCAATGACTACCCTTTGTAACCAAGCAGCTGTAGAGTTCAAAATAATGTTATTATGGCCCAGCAAAAAGCTGTAAGACTGTCCCCTCCATGGCAGTGTTACAACTGGTTGTTACAAAAGAAGTAGTCCAGCCACCAATCTTGCTAAATGTTGGTTTTTTCCCTTTTGTGAGAGTTAGAAATTACAGAATTATTATATATTCAAGAGCTAAATTTTATATGATCTGCAGTCTTTCCTCTCAAAAGTGGCACTGCACTGGGTCGAGTAATGCGCTGGGTTTAGAGGGACAACAGTCCTGGATTAAGTATTCCACTATTTTTAAAAGGGGTTTCCATGTCAAATCTCCTGTATTTTAAAAAACATTTTACACAGTTACATCAGCACTTCTACAGCTTCTTACTTATTAAATATAGTTCCCAGTGTGGCTCCCTGGCTTAGATACAACAGGTACTTTTATGAAACCTGGTTTGAGTTTTTAGTGCAGCTGTGCAGAACCTTTGTAATGAAACCCAAAACTCACCCAGGCTTGAGTTTCATTACAAATCTGAAACTTACATCAGGTTCTCTAAAGGGTTTGTCAGAGTTCACAGCTCTAAAGATTTGAGGCTGGATGAAGAAATTCTATGCTGAGTTATGATTTCAGGTGCAGGCCAGAGAAAATGTGGTTTGACCCTCAACACGATAAAACCTGTTGGTTAAAAAAGAATAAGTCCTTGCAAAGGGAAAATAAAGGATAAGTTCTTGTGAACCAAAGTTTTAAGCTACAAACCCGTGTACGTGAAACTTTTACCAATAGTTTTGATTGCTTTTTTTTCTTTTCTCTTATACATTTCTTTCTGCTTGGTGTTTGTTGTATTGAAATTAAACTGTTTGTACAGTTCTCAAATAGTCAAATAAAGGGGTAGTACAAACGCATAATTCCTGTGATCTTACAGAGAAACCAAGGAGTCAGGGAGTCAGGAGATGGATTCTGCACGTTTTGACATCTGACTTGTTACCTCATCTTGTGCAATGGGGAGAATATTTCTGGCTGTTTATTCCCATGTCTCAGAAATGCTTTTACCCTCTAAAATAAAGCAACTTCAAGCTACAAGTCTGTGCAACCCTACCAGTTCTTGTTCCAGTGTGATTTGCTCACAGCTAACCTGCGTACTTCCACATTGTCCTCCACTGGAGGTGTGAGGAAAGCAGATCTTTGTGCAAAGATACACTAACATCACAGGTATGAACACATGAAATCTGCAATATCAGAATAATTAGTGATTGTTCATGGTCTTGCTTCAGATATTTCCCCCTTTTGTCTTTCTTTTGCTTCATCCATTAAGAGTCCAGTGAGGGTATTTACCAGAAATGCCCTTCCATCCATTGCTCCGGAGTTCCTAGGAGGAAATGTGCACATTTTTGTGCAGTTTTACAGCTTCTGATTTTTGCCAAGACCCAATTAAAAGGTCTAACTGATAGTAGGCCAAAAAGTAAGTTTCAAAACCATCCCAATAAATTATGAGCTTAAGTTCCACTTTAAAAAGTGGTTTAGGTATTGAAAAGACTGATTTGCACTGAAAGCTTTTGGTATATCAATCACTTACAAATCAATAAAATGAGAAACTTTTCCCAAAATACGAATGTTTGAAGAGTTTGTGGTAGAATCTTGGTTTTAGAAATTTAGCGTATTGTTTTAATGACTTTTGGTTCAGGTCCATCACTAATTTTATTCAGCTGTGAACAGATTGATGACAATTTTTGTGTCAGCAGAAACAGATTATCAGTGCAGGCTCAGATTTGTGTCTCCCTAGTAATTAACATATTTAACAGACAAAAAATAGATTTTTTTTTTTCTCTTCTCCAAGAATTATCTGAGAGATGGAGAAAAACATTACTAAAAGTCATAAATCTGTCAAAACTCACAGGACTTACAAGCTTGTCTTTTTATCCTAAAAACTGAGTTGGAGTAATCTTTACAGCTTTATTAAATGTAAGTGACATCCTGTGGTCAAGTGTCACTGCCTATACTGAAAAATCTTGAGTTTGACTTAAAAAATGTCACCATTTTATTAACTTGGGTGGAGACGAAGCTAGAAGGATGTTGTCCAGCTCTCTGCCAAGGTGTTTCAGTGTATCATAGTTAAAAATTGCATCACAAAGATTTGGCTCCAGGGTCCTGCGTAGATCCGAAGGTACTGGCAGTTCCAATCCTCCTTCCATCATTCCCTTTCTTAGCATTCAAGCTATTCCTGTCCAGCTTCATGATGAAGAGGCCAGCTTAGGCTAGGCATAAGTGGAAGAAGATTGCATGAGCTGTTGAACTCTTCCCACAAGGAGGAAATCCTTAAAATGTTCGTGATTTTGTGTTGTGATAGTGACAGGATGAGGAAATGGCCTCAAGCTGTGCCAAGGGAGGTTCTGGTTGGACATTAGGAAGAGTTTTTTCACAGAAAGTGATGTCAAACATAGGAACAGGCTGCCAAGAGAAAATGGGGGAGTCACCAGCCCTGGAAGTGTTGAAGAAATGACCGGACATGGCACTTAGCGCTACGGTTTAGTTGGCAAGGTGGTGTTTGATCAAAGGTTAATCTCAATGATCCCGGAAGTCTTTTCCAACCTTAACGATTCTCTAATTCTGTTTTACTCAACATCCTTTTAACCTGTAACATTAAGACTTGTAGACTGTTGTGAACTAGAACAGGGTGCTTTGGCTTGTGAGTAGAACTGGTGATGCAGAATGCCTACAATAGTCTTTTAAGTTGCACATAGCAGGTCATCATATATTGGGCTCCCTCTGGTATGGGGAACCACTCAGTTGTTAAATAAAAGTGAGTACTCTAAACTCCATTTCAGAACTGGATTTTGAGAGCACACTGCTTTGCATAAATCATAAATATTGTCCTTATTCTTAGAGCCATCAACGAGAAAGACAGACAATTTCTAGAAAAGCATTAGTTGATCTGTGGATCCAAAGTCCTGCCAAGAAGAATCCCAAAATCTACATGATGACTCATGGCACTGGATGGTGCATTTGACTTCCTGATTTCCTGAGAAATGAAACAAAAAACGTGCTGCCAGAATGCTTCAAATTAGTCACCCATCCGAGGAGATTCTGTGACTGATCAGCTTTGCAATTAAGAAATATACTCTGGGAATTGGTGTTTGACATGACAGAATATGAAAAATTTGACATAAGTCTCAATTCTCCCCTTTGTATCTGGGCTACTTATCCTTAAGGGGATTATCAAGTATACAGTTTGTAGATTTTAAAGCATATTTTGGGAATGATTTTGGCGAGTTGTGGTTGTCATATAGTCAGCTGTTAGTTCCTTGGACACACAGATCTTTCCACTCCTTGAAGGTAAGCTCTTGTCCCTGAGGTCAGATCAGAAATCTGTTCAACCTTTCCAATGGCTTAGCAACAGTAACAGGCAGTTTGTGGGGAAAAACATAGAGAAAATGAATCTACATTACATTGATTAAACCTGTAATTTTAAAGAAAATGTAATAAATTTCAGCATGGCATTTTATAATGGTAAAGATACAAACTTCTGTTCCTAGTGCTCATTGAAAATACAATGGCAACAAATAATTATTATAATTATTATAATTATTCTGATTTAATTTGAATAGTCTTTCAAACTATCAAAATAAACCACTGAGAGAATGAGAGTATTAGAGAAGAAGAAAGTCATGTATTTACACTGGAATGTGTATTTTGCTTCTTACTATGAAATAATGTAATTCACGTACAAATTCTAAAGCATGATGCATTTGGGTGCTTATTTCTTTCTTTAAATAACAGGGATACTTATGGACAGTATTCACTTCTACATGATCACTTTGAATCAATATCAATCACAGTTCCATCCAGGAACTGGTAGAAGTCTTTCACCTATTTCCTCCCTTCTCTTGTGAAAAAATAAGAGAACTTTAATCTATTTCACTCTCACTTACCCCCTTAATACCTTGCACAGGCTTGCTCTGCCCAAAGGAGATAGGAATTGAGAATGGCCTGAGAGACAATCAGAGGTATGTGGATATATGTTGAGAAACCACAGCCATTCCTTTTAGCCCCAACCCAAAATGACCCTTTGCAACTCAGGCATCAATGGAGTGATGAATCAGCATCTTCCTATGACAGTCTTCATGTTCTCATGTTCTGTAGTTCTCATGTTTCCCTCTGAGCAGTACAGCTGAGGGTATACAGAGGTCAGGCTGGAGCCTTGGCCCTTAGTTTTACAGTGTGAATCACAATGTGTTCCAATCAGAAATAACTCAGCAAAAGACATAATTTAACTTGGTTAATTATATTGACTCTTATATAGACCATGAGTAAATAAATACCCTGCATACAAGGAAACTTGTTTATGGAATAAAGCTTAGCTCAACTACAATTTGGTGCTTTTAATACATTCAGAGTACATTTTTAATGCTTTCATATGGCTGAATAATACTTCCACGTTGATTTTTCCCCTTATTATTTAATCTACTCTACAGTGAACATGCGACAATGGCTCATTGATTTATTGTGAGTGCAGCAATAGGTTTATAACTGCATGAATCATGCAGATTGCTCAATTCACCACATGCCTTAATAAAAGTTTCACTTTAATAAAACAGAGCTAAGGCAAATATGTCCAGAGCCTGGTCTGACATTCCTTATACATTACCCTGCCTCAGGAAATTATTACTATATATTTTATAGCAGCTACAGTAGTTTGGGGATCAGGATTAGAGCATAGTAACTACTGTGACATTTAGCAGAACTCCTGTGTATGCCATTAACCCTCATGGGGTGGACTGGCACGGAAATATTTTGGAACAGTGGTTTTCATCCTTTTTGAATGATTGATTTGAAAAATTTTCTGTAAAGGTATGATTCCTCATTTACTGAATTTAAGCCCCTAGCATTTCATTTGTACTTTTCACAGGTTCTTTTGAAGTAGTTTGTGGACCTCACAGAATCAACTGGTCATAAATGGACATCACTGTTCCAGGACAACTTCCATCACTTGGCCACACAGAGATTCACTGACCAATCTCTACTTAATTGCAATTGCCAGACTTTGAAAACACAAAATAATCTCAATGGTTGTGTGTACTTTTACCTCATATCTCAAACTAATTGCAACAGTTAGATCTTGGCAAGATCTAATGAGACTGACTGAAGTCTTTTCCAGCTGAGATTGTAGAAAGTATGATCCACTTATCCATACCTCTTTCATTGTAGGAAAAGGAGACAAACACAAGCCCTTAGATGGGTATCTAGATATTCTGACTCTTTCTTAATTTTATTCAGAATTGGTCTTATGAAATTTCAGACAGAAATAGTGAAACTTGTGACAGCAGAGGTTTCAGAATGTGTAACTTCATCTGAATCAGCACTGAACTCAAGATTTGGAGGGAGCTACAACAGATACTTTTCTATTTATAGCAGTGAAGAAACACATATTCATTTCCTTGGCCATACTTCTACCAATGATGTCTTTACCCTTTCCTAATTAGTGGAGCTTAGATATTAAGCACAAAGTTATTGATAACATAATTTTCTTAACATATGTAGTTGAATTTTAAAAGTTTTGGTTGATCTTACTAGCGAACTTAGTAAAAAGAGAACTACATCAATGTGAAATGGAAACAAAAGCTTTAATGTCTATGAGTATGTTACAATGGCCTCTGCTTGCATTATGTTCTTTGTACATTATTGTCCTCTATAAAAATGCCAAAGTTCTAATGTGAAGGGTCATAGTTTGGCAATTTATTTTATTTTTATTTGGTTAGTTTGGGGTGGTTTTGTTTTGTTGTTGGGTTGTGGGTTTTTTTTGTTTTAAAGTAAGAAACATAAATGCTGTGACTTCAGCAGTAAAATTTTATTCTCTTGCATTTTTTGCAATAAGATTTTGCCTGTGTTTCTGCAATTTGAACACTGTTGCATAAAGGTGATGTGTTTACAAACAAAATAAAATTAAATCCACTGGCTTTACTCTACTTAGGGAAACCCTCAATGGAAAAAAAAAAATTGGGAACAATGAGTGAATTTAATAAAAACCAGCTCTGGCATTACTGTCTTCCAGTACAATAAAAAACTTTTTCTATTGCTAGGCTGTCAGTACTACAAAGTGGTTTTTAATGCATAAACCTCAGGCATGCAGATAAACCCAAGTACACTGGAGCCAAGGTTTGAAATTGGTGCTTGAAACATGTCTTTAAAACCATCTTTTTTGTCAGGGGAACTCTCTGTCATCTGGAATTATGGGCTTTAAGGCCCTCCTGGCTATAAAAAGAGCAAGTGTGAGGATTTCACCATGATTCCTTTGTAGCTCAGTATCTGAATTACTCCAGCCGTAAGTCCAGCTCAGATCATGATGATAATTTTAGGCACACCTCTTCAGGCACCCAGTGCAAAATGGCTGAAGGTCCAAATGGTTCCAGTTGAATTAAAGCCTGCTTTGCTTATTAATTTCCATTATCTCACTCTTCTGCCTTTCTTCCCTTGGCTATTGACTAAATTCTTTGTAAGTGTTCAGGAATTAATTCTTACGCAACTGTATTTAAATCTAACCATGAGGTGCATATATGTGTGTATATGAACCTACTTATTGACAGAGAAACATTTTACATCCTAATTTAATAATACTGATGTTATTTTGTAAAGTTGTATGTAATCTGGGAGCGGTATTACCAGAAAACAGAAAACTTTTGTACCAAGATAATGTTTCTGAAGCAGAATTGAAGCTTATGATGTAATTCAGCTTGGAGACTTCTGTTTGAAGCTCATTAAGTTTGATTTTCTTTAATAATAGAGATGGGCTATGGCAGGATCACTCAAGTGGCTTGTTTAGTGCAGTTTTGTGGACACATCCCCTGTAGTGTCCTGTCAGTGTCAGGCTTGTGAGGCCAGACAATGTTGTCATTGTCACATCACTCTTGGAAGTTGCATGAAGATGGTTTTCCTTCCAATGACACTATGGAAAAGAGACAATTCTTTACTCAGTCCAACACTTTCTAAAATAAACAGGAATTAATTTTTATCTGTAGATTCTGAGGGCAAAACTCTCTGTATGTAAATTACATATTCCCCTGGGATTCTCTTTCAAAACATTCTTTATATGTTAATATATGGTAAACAATATGTACAATTTTAAAAGACTGGTTAAACATGCATGGCAGAAGGGGTGGTTGGATATTGCCTACTGTTAGGGGATCTCACAGTGAGCAATAATGTTTCTTTCCTTATGCCCTCTGTCATTAATATAGTTGTTGTTACTGTTTGTTTTCTTATCTCATTGCTGTTTCCAGAAAGATGTTCTTATCAAGCCTTTAATTTTTGTGCCTTCAATTCTCCTCTCCAGCCACCACAGGGCGAGGGGAAGGAGAGGAGGAAGGGGGAAGGGAGCAAGTGTGAATGTGGTTTGGAGAGTCTCAGAGGGAGCACTAAATTGGGGAGTACCATTCCTGAACCATGACACCTGTAATCCAAGAAAGCATACATTGTTATTATTTTGAGTATGGCTCATCAAATATTTTTTTAAATATCTGCAATCTATAAAAATAAAACCAGTGGACCTTCTAAGATCACTAATAGCCAACAAATCACTAATAACCTTTATCTGTGTCTTGCAAAGCATTTTAAAATGAATGACTGGAACATGACAGCATATCTGGGAGGTCATTATGCAATTCCTTCCTTTGGTAGCTTGGTGGAGTTGGCTGTCCTGAGCGCAGCCATAATTAATTCTAATTTTTCTCCTAAGGCCAAACTTTCCAGTCTGAGCAAGTTGTGCATCAGTCCTTGCAGGGTCAGTTAAGTAACTAATAAGGCATCTGTGAAGCTCTGTGCAGAGCATCTTTGTGCATACAAATGTTAAATTACTCAACACAAAATGCTGAACAGAGTATTTTTAAATCCTGCCTATTTTTTAGAAGCAGGTAGCTAAATGTTCCACCAGGGAGACTGGTGAGTTCAGTGGATGTTTCTAAGGCACTGCCAGCACCTATGCTGCAGCTTTGATGTGATAGTCTAGAAGCTGCCAAAAACATGGAAAATACAGCATCAAGCAGTTCTCACTAAAAGTGATTTACACCCAAATATTATACTACTAAGAAGGTTAATTTATTCTCTTGAGTTATAGGTAAAGTGGGATCAAAGGCAGCTTCACCCCTTCTGTGGGAGCCATGCCACTATGCAGAAGGAATAATGAGAACCATAGGGAAAGAGAGACAGAAAATGTGACTACTTCACTGGGAACACCAGGAGTAATCTGCCTTCCAGCCCCTCCTTCCAACTGACAATTATGTACAATTATGTATCATACATACATTGTTCAACGTCTCTTGGATTGTGAAAATATCTAGGAAAAAGGAGCAAAATTAATTTTCTCTCTCAGCCATGCCAGTAACTTATCCACTAAACCTTTGAATTGTGTTCCATTTTGTCTTTTATGGGGTCATGGAAGCAGCATTTGTTTCTGCTCGATGACTGTATTTCAGCAGGTGAGGTGGTGCCTGCCATCACTGGGCTCAGCCAGGACCTTGCGGGGATCAGGTGCATCCCGCAGCCAGAGCAGCAGCTCCAGCTGGAGGGATGTTTCCTCTCAAAGATGGAGGAACAACCTGCAATTACAACTACTTTTAGAAAAAATTGGCAGCGTTGTGTTTTATGTGGAGTTCAAGTCAACCACTATGCAGATGAGAGATGCTCTGAGCACAGAGTCTGAGGGTCTGTAGTCAAGGGAGCAGTGTACCTGTCTGCCACAGGTAGAAAGGAGAGATACACCAGCCCAGACACCTGGGCCATAAGCAGAAACAGAGAATAAAACATCTACAGACCACTCGAGGAAACAATAAGTTTAGATATTTGCTGAAATGGCAGTTCAGTGGTTGGGGTTTGGATCAAAATGTTGGGCCTAAATTCTACAAATTCTGCTTTGGTTTTGGTGGAGACACTTGCATCTTTAATTGTATGTACTGGATGCCAGTCAGTTTTACATACTGAACTTACTGGCTCCAATTTACCCAAAAGGCCAAAAGAAAAGGTCAACAAGAATTGAACATGGTTCTTCCAAAGTCCTGGAGCCATTAGGAACCTTTACCCCTTCTCTGACTGCAAATGAAAAAGCTGCAGCATTACAAAAGAATCTTGAATTGAACAATGCATTAAACATACTGTGATGCCCACTAATAACCCTTTTTTTCTGCTAAATGTCTCTGCCAGTGCTCTACCAGTAACTGTCTTTCTGATAAAATATCTGTGTGTTGCTGATGGATCAGGGTTGAATTTTTATGCTTTGCAACATTTGCTTCTCAGGCAGATAATATATTGCCATGGAAATACAGGCCGTTTCTCACTGCACATTTCAAAGAGAGAGCATGGCACTATGCCATGTTATGGCTGTTAGCGTCACTATATCATCCCTTCAGAGTGGTTTGCTCTGCTACCACTTTCCAAGGAATCTCTTTCAGGGCATGACACTGTGAAACTAGAGAAATTATGTTTGGCAATAACATGGGTTGATGGCAAGATATGTCAAACAGCTGAAATTATAGGCTCCCTTTCAAAAGCTGTCCTCTGCCCCATCACCACTGCTGATGGTTAGATTTGTTGGCCCCACCTCCCAGTTTGCACAAATGGGATTAAAGTAGAGAAGTGAGTCAGGAGCACAACGCACACTGTGTGAGGTGTGTAAAACATCCCTCAGCGGGAGCTTGGCGGTACAGATAGTCATGTAAGATGAAGTGAAATAAGTGTTCCTTTGTGAATAGAGGCCCTCTGCCCAGCCTTTGCATCACACTGCTTAACCTGGCCTGCAGCCTACATAAAGATACATAGATTATAAAGAAAACACTCCTTTCAGAATGTGATGTGAAAACTTGTAAAACATTGCTTTTGTCCACACAACATGTATTCGTTCTGGAATGTCAAATAAACACAGGGACTTGCCGAATATCCTTCCTCTCATCTGACATTTTGGGGTCCAAACATAAAAGTGATACATTGCTAAGCAGGACTAAGAAATTAAAATCTGTGAAAAGTAAAGCATCTCAGAGACTGTAAATTCTTTTCTGCATGAAAGTCCAGGAATCAAAGTGTGACCTCTTCAGCATGGGTAGAGAATTGGGGGAACATGAAGCCTTGATCTCACTCTGAGCATCGTCCAAGGAGATTTAACTCAACAAGACGGATCAGCTGTTATCTGAGCTCTAAAGGGTAAAGTACAATTAGCTCCTTTGCTGCCAAGTGAGACAATTTTAGTATACTACAAGTAACATGAAAATCTGGTCAGGAAGGAAGACTATTTTCATAAAGTGCACAAGGGTTTGGATTTTTATAATATTTTTCCTATGACTGTTTTGTCTGATGAAATTCTGAAAAGTGTCACTCCTTCCTTGTCCTCTGTTACATGTTCTTTCTGTAATTCTTTGCTTTCCATGCCTTCTAGTTTGCAAACAATATGAAAACATGAAAAAATTATTTTCCCATTTTGATACTAACTTCCCTTCAATGAAAGTCCTTAAATAGGAAGTAAGCAGAGAAAAATAACTTAATGACACTGATTTTTAAGGAAAGTGGAAATTCTCCAGACTTTTGCACTGCCTTCAAAAAAATGTATTTTCAAGATCCAGAAAATGAAAATTATGTTTCCAACTATGCCTTATTTTTTGCTAAATACCCTCTTGGACTGCCAATAATCATATGTAGTAAGCATTATTACTATTTTTTTCTGGAAGGTTGCTCTGACTTTTTCTTTTACATGAAGCTTCTAGGATAACTTTCTAAATTATTATTCATTAAAAGTAAAATCTCATGTGATTTTAGTCATAAGCAATATGATATTATTCTCAGTAATTTTTTTCTTTGATTTTCATTATTCTTTTTGCTTTCATTATCTTTTTTTCTTCGCAATCAAATAAATGTAGACTAAATAATACTACCAAAGGGGCAAAACATAGCTACTGTGTGGAAGGTAATTTAAATGCTGAAACTAAACAATGTACTATTCATGATAAAATATTTGCTCGCTTTCAGATAACCTTGTCTTGTGTTACCTATCTTAATAACTTCATTTGCAGATCTTGCTGAAGAGGTAAGTCAGTGTGAAGGAATGTCTCCCAAATGTCATGTTTCTGTTTTTTTTGCTTTTGCAATCCTCTAGATATTTGCTGTGTGCACAATCTATCTTTGGGAAGCTCAGTGCAAAGCCTGGGATATGTCATCAGGAAGGGAAAAAATGAACTGAGTAGCATTTGTCAAATATCTGCGATGATTACATTATCATATGTTTCTTATAGGATGTTCTGCTAAAGAAGGCCCAGTCACAAGGCCTCTTCCTTCTCTTCCATCCCTCTACCCTCACCCCATCAAAAAAAATATTCTAGCTTCCGTTGATCCACAAAATGCTTAATGTCATTTTAATGCACAGCATGGAGCTGGCACCCTCAGGCTGTGAAAATTATGTTCTGGTATGTGATGTGGGGAAGGGAAAAAGTGAAAGATACTGCCTGAATTTGGCAAGGATATCAGGAAAGGGAATGGGAGTTGGAAAAGCTGTTAGGAAATGTAGATTGGTAAGAGTGTCAAACAAAGACTGAATGGGAAGGACTCAAGGGGGAAACTGAAAGTTTTGTGGAGAATATATGAGGTGACCGGCTGAGTTTGAAAGCATCCCTATCAACCATTTCAAGTCTGCTCCTCTCCTATTTCAGCTTCTCGTTTACTCGTCATTCATTACTCTGGTGGTTTGCCTCTCTAGTGACTTTTTCCTGAGCAAATGACATTCCATGGTTTAAGTCAACCAGGTGCCCAGGTGCTTCCTCTCTCCTACCTTTGAATAACATCCCCTGAAATCCAGGGAGCAGATAGGATACCTCATCATTTTCCTGAAGGCCAGGTTAGTGTTTTCTTTTGCATTCAATCCTGTGGCACCCATGCATCCTCGGGGAGGCAAACACCGACTATTTTCTCTTGCTGCTGGTGCCTCTTTCAGAGACTGGGATTCTGTAAACTGTTTTTATGGTGTTCAGTTTATTTCTTTTCCCTGACTTTCAGTAAGACCTTCCATTTTCTTCTACCACATCCCTCTCCCTGCTGACTCTTCTGGCTATTTGTGGGATCTAATCATTCTCTGCAATTTCCTCCTCCCTCTCACCCACTACTCTGCACTTGACAACAGCGTTGCTTCCCCTTGCCCCCTCACTGGGTAATATTTACTGTGACTTAAGCACTATCTCTCTTTTCCCACCTGACTTGGCATCCTATTCCGAATCCATAAATAAGCGTGATTATGAAACTTCTTGGACGGGTACTTGGCTGGCACAGGTGTCCGAACATTCTGTTCTTTCCTGAGTGGCATATCAGTTGCACAGATCTTGTAGAAGGGAAGAGGAGGCCCAAGCTGTCCTTATGCTTCTACTTACTCTTTTTTTGTAGGCAATGATTTTCAGATTGAAAACCCTCTGAGATGTATGCTATGTTTAACAAGTCAGCCCTTACTATTTGTGGTTATGAAAGGGCTGAAGATGTCTGATAGCAAAGGTGACTATAAAAATAGATCTCCAGAATGTCATGAGACATTTGGTACAACTATTTATTTCCATATTACAAAAAAAAAAAGTATCTTAAGAGGCCCTATAAAAATAGTGGGCATAACAGAAAAGACTTTATTTTGTAGCACAATTCTTTATGAAGGACTATAATTGAAAACATAGCAGTTTTGAGACCAAAGAATAGAGAAAAATGTATAGAAGGAAAAGGAAGGAAAACCCCAAGAATTTTTATTTTGTATTTGTATGACTCATTTCTGTTTGAGAGTGAATTTGGCCATCAGTCTTTTCCTTTGTTTTGCCTTATTATCAATGGCAAGACCACAATCCCATTTCCAATAGAGGATGATACCAAACATGCTTTAAATAGAGATTTCTTTCCTTTTTTATTAGAAGAGCACAAAATAATGAATTGACTAATGCTGTCTATAGAAGGCATTATTTTGCAGGATCTCAACCTGGGCTCAAAGTTGCTGAAATTACACCTAATTTACCAGGAACACCTATTTACCACTAGAAAATGTTAGTATTTTTACTCTTAGTCACAGCTGATGTTGAGGACTGAAGGATGAGGTTTCAATTTTTTACATAGTTCCCATACAGACAGATTATTTGTCCCCGAGGCTACTCTCCTTTCTCTGCTTTCTAAGCTGGACAACACCCCTGGGATGCTCAAGGAGGGGAAAGAGCCAGCAAATCTTGCCTGCAAAGGTCAGCTGGATGTGCTGGCATAAAAGTTTGCTTTGTGCTTCATCTTGTGTAATCACAAAGGCATGAGATGAGAGCCTACCTTGCAGATAATTTATCCTACTATGGTGGTTAAGCCCCATAGGATGAATAGCCTCTTCCCTTGCTTTTATATACACTATAGTTCAGAGGAAGCATCCAGGAATGTGGAACATCTTTGAGTGTCTTTGCTGGGGAACTGTTTTAGCTGGACCTCCTCTTTGGACAGAGAAGCATGAATGCTTCGCACTCCTGAGGGAAAATGATTACTACTGGAGGAAAAATCTCAGTTTGAGAAACAGAATTGTCTCTGAGATGTACTCAAACGGCAAGATTTTGGTGCAATATGTGTGTATGTGAAATCATTAGTACTGGGTTGAATCTGGTAGTAATATTGATTATTTGTAGTGGGAAAACTGGCAAAAGAGAAAAAAAAAATATACTAGTTTTCCCTTAGGAAATTCCCTTTTTAGCTCCAACTCCAAGAATCTTATGCTGCTATCAAAACATTCTATATTAGGATGTTCTGGTAAAGGACAGCACAGATAATTTTTACCTGCTTCTTCATTAGAAGAATCCATGTTTTAGAGAAACAACATCACCTTTGTACTGAAAATGGAGATGGGTCCATGCACAAAAGTGTGCTTCTAGTTGTGGGTCTGAAACAATATAAAGGTGAACAAAGATCTCAGGTGATCCATGTAAGGCTGCAGCCTTACATCTGGTTTGTCTGCTCTTCTCCTTTGATGTTATCACTGGTTTGTTTTCCTCTCCTTGAGTCCACCTCTCCCTTATTCCATACCTGACCTCTCTCTGTGAGCTGTGGGAGGTCACCATGCAATGTGTTCAGCTGAGGAAGCTCTCCGGTGCCAGCCTTTGAGCTGCAAATTCTCTGAAGGGCATGAACAGGTTCTTCATCTGGCAATCAACAGGGTGAACTCTTCTTTTAGGAATCCTACTACAAGCCAAGTAATAAACCAGAGCTTTACAGTAGGAGTGGGATAACAGAGAGCCTTCTCAAAAGTCCGCGTCATCCAGGAAAGGACGCGGCTCTACTCTGCTCATGGAGGCCTTGCATGGCTCAGGAAGGACAGGTGCTGCAGATCCATTTTGCCAGCCAGTATCTTGACTATCAGAATGTACTCTGGGAAGTGATACTGATTTAAATGTTTAGACAGATATAATCAGAAGGAAACTATCAATGATGTCATTAAACCTACAGGTGTTTTCCAGAGCAAGGCTCCAAGATCATGCTGTTTACACCCTTGTGATTTTCTGTCTGCCCAAGAAAGAATGACATAGGAGAGTAGAACTTGTGTCAACATTTTGAAATATTTTATACAGTGACAAGTACTGATAAAACTTTACCTATAATTTCAGCCATATCTTGATCAGTGTGTTCACCTACATCAAGCTGACATATAAAACGAAATCCTAAAACAGACATTGAGAATAGCTGGAAGGCAGATTTTATGTCTAGAAACTACACAATTCTGCTGTTACTCATTTATGGCTTGCATTGTTGGGGAAATGACCCAATACTGATCAAAATCAACAAAAGAATTTGGTCTAAATGAGCTACATATCCAAAGAAACTTATTGAATCAAAATGAATTTGTGAACAATGAATTACCATGACAAATCAAGATCTTTTGCTGAAATATATCAGACAGTAATATATAACAAGATTGCTTCTTATTTTGTTCCTCTGAGTGGAACAGTAAAATTTGGGGCATCATCAGCTTCAGGCTCTAAGAGGGGAAAGGATTTGATTCAGCTGTCCACCAAATGTCTAATACATTCTGAGATATGTAAAGCATCTGAGACATCTTCTTGCAAACAGTGAATATGGCACATGACTACTGCAGATCCCTTCTGAAATTGCTGGAGGTTAAATGAGATGATTTAGGTGGCAGATGTAGCCCAGAGGTGCTAGCCTGCACGTGAACAAATGAATTAAGACCTGTTTGGCACATCCTGACGGCACTAAGAATGACTCTCCTTCTTGTAAAACAGATCCTTCATCTGATCTGTAGCTTTTTGTCAATAGAGTCATGGATTTTGATTTGCTACAAACCTATGGATATTAAGGTGGACCCTCTTTAGAGTGCCTAACTGTTCAACTGGTCAGGTGCAATTACAGTTTCCTTTAAAACAGAGTCCCATCTCACAAATCCTGAAATTTCAAAAGAACATTAACACTCATGCTGTGTCAGACTGAGACGGAAGATGGACAATTGCATGACAAGCTCTTTAAAAGTCTATACAACAACTGGTAAAGAGAGGGTTAAAGCACTCCTGCTAGTGTTATTCAGTTTCAAGGACATACCAAGGTTAAAATAAAAAAATTGAGAGTATGGACTGCAGTCTCCTATGTTCCCATCCCAAAGCCCACTCCAGCCTTTCAGGAACCATTGTTCAATTCCACTCCCAGAGAGCAGTAGAAAAGGCAAGCTGTTAGGGTGAAAAAATTCTACTGGCTTTTCTTGTTCTCTATGGAAGACTGAACATTAGTTCACAATCTTAAATATCTGTCACCACATCATCTTTCTTGCTTGAGTATCAAGATACAGTTAGTGTGTAATAAAGGCTCTCTAACTGAAAGAGAGGGAATACCCCATGTCCTGAAACATCACAGAATGTTCTGCTTCATGCTACATATTATTATGTTAAGTTACTCTATATAGTTTTCATCAGGGGTTGTTTAGTTAACCTCTGCCTCATGATATATTTGTCAACTCAATTAAAAATAACCATTAAAAATCATATAAATCAGATTTTTATTTTACCTTTTTTCTAATATTTGATTGTCTTCTCTTTTTTCACCTTTCCCCAAGGTAGTTTATTTAGCTCTCACACATAACTTAGCTGATGAGGAAGGCTGGCTCCAAATGCATTTCACAGGTCCTTTGAGACATGCCACGACCAACAATTTAAACCATGTATTCATCAAATAGGCAACACAAAGTTAATTTTTGTGGTTGTCCATTGCTTGGATGTGTGGCATGAGCTTTTCAGTGGCATCAAATCAAATACATGAACAGTAAACCATCAGTAGCAATACAATGACATTTCCACAATTTCATCATGAAAATAATAAAATAGCCCACAAAGACTTTTGGGAGAAGTCAGATGAACTCTAACACTGTAATTGTGGTAGGCTGAGGTTCAAACCAGGGTGAAACACTTTAGACCCATAGTAAATGTAAAGTTGTGACCTCATGTGATATAAAGCAAAACCATATTTGGTTACCACACGTATTCTTTACACAAACATTTCAATAGGTTTTAAAAAGGAACTAATAGCAGTAGCTGTGTTACTCCTGAAGCAGAATTAAATCTGAGGTTTTGACTGCCTTCTCTTTGCATGTTTTGCAACAGTATGGATATTCTACATATGGTACTAATTCCCTTATTGAATTAGTCATTGTACTTCCCACGTGCCAACCAAGCCCATCCTTCTGCCAGCTCCAGCCCACAGATAAAGTCCAGGCATGAGTCCCATCCCAGCACAACAAAATTCTTGGTGGTGAAGCCATCTTTTGGTCAGATTCCCAGAGAGTTTGAGGTTGTAGGAAGCAGTGCTCATCACCTTTCATTGCTTGCTGTGCCAGAACACAGGATGTTATCTGATACTGAGCTGTAATGGCACCCCACGGCTACAGATGGTGAGTAAAAGCACTGATAAAGGGAAGGGCCTGAACCTCAAGCCTGCTTTCACGTTTCCAGGAGGAGTGTCCTCAAGTTTCTTTGAAGCTTTCATTGAAATAGAAGACATTTTGTTTTTTGGAGGGAATGAGGGTTATTATTTGTTTATGTAAATAAACCCCAAAACTACAGCAAGTCAGAGGGAAACAGCCTGTGAACATTAAAGACCTTTCAGTTATAAATTTTAGTGTCCAAAGCAGGGAAACGAAGCACAAGTCTGGAGCACAAGTCTGATGAGGAGAGGCTGAGGGAACCGAGGCTGAGGGGTTGTTTAGTCTGGAGAAAAGGAGACTCGGGGGAAACCTTATTGCTCTCTACAATGCCCTGAAAGCAGGTTGTGGTGAGGTGGCGGTTGGTCTCTTCTACCAAGGAACAGGTGACAGGAGGAGAGGAAATGGCCTCAAGTTGCACCAGGGAATGTTTAGATTGGATATTAGGAAAAATTTCTTCATGGAAGGAGTTGTCAACCATTGGAACCAAATGCCCAAGGAAGTGGTGGAGTCACCATCCTTCGAAGTGTTCTATAAAACATGTGGATGTGGCACTTGAAGTCATGGTTTAATGATGACCATGGTGATAGTACCGGGTTGACAGCTGAACTTAATGATCTTAAAGATCTTTTCCAACCTTCTATGATTCTATGAGTCTGAGGTAGAATAATTTGCAAAACAGTTTTCCTCTTGTGCAGTGTTTTGCCTGAGATGGCACCCAGGAGCAGATGCTCAAAGAAGCTGTAGCTGTACATTCCCAGCATCTCAAAATCAGGATATTCCATGGTTTCCTGAAACAGTTTGCTTTAGGTCTATAATTTGTAGGAGCTGTCTCTGGACACTCAGATATTTGTCTAGCACTTTTTTTTGCTAGTCTATGCTTTTGACGAGCAAAATTTACTGTGAAGATGAACACTACAATTTTGCTCTGCGGAAAGAAAAACAAACAAGTGTATTTATGTTTTTTAATCTTCTGTATGATAGTTTCATGGAGTGTTGGGTCTCCTCTCCTGCCATGTAGCCCTGGGAGAGGGGCCCTGAGGGCACAGACACAGGGTTTCCCTGCCCCTGCTCAGCCTCCTTCCCATGGGTTGGTTTGTGTTCCCTGCACGGGCAGAAGGACCCTTGGTCCATGACTGGAACAGTTCCTGGGCAGAGCTCCGGCCATGCGGCTGGAGAAATAAACATCTCTGAAACAGCTATCAAGAATCTGTCTGTCCATATATATTTCCTTTCCACGGGACTCCTGGTTTGGTATATGCATGTTGCAGTATCCCCACTGCAACAGTGGAGTACTCCCATTTGCTTGTTTTGTGGGTTTCGTTATCTCCTGTATATCTCTAAATCTTTCTGATTTTCAGTTGCCATTCTCCCTTCCCTGTTTTTGTCTTCTTTTTCAGTGTTCCTGTTAATCCAAAATACTTATCATCCAGGGGAAAATACATTAACATGACTTTTTAAAGTATAATGAGAGGTTTAATTTCAATTTCTCTGGTCCTCCATAACCTTCAAGGTAGCGCTAGAATAAAAACCAAAAAATTTCAGATTTACCTTCCCTGCAGTGTGAAGATAACAATTTTAGCACTTCTTTTAATTTAAAAGATCTTTTCAACCTGACCTAGCTGAACATGTGTTTGAATCACAGTAGATATTGATGCAATTCAGTGAAGCTACAGCTACTCTGTGTAAATAACATAAACATATTCTATTTCTTTTTTTCTGTCACTTAGAACTCCATTAATCTGAGGAGCAACTGCATGTTGATTTTCTGAACTAATTTGACATTAAAAAGCTACGATAACTAAGTAAGTTTGAAATAAGGCTATTTTGTTTACTATCATGCTTTTCTCTGACACCGGTATCCTAATATACAGATTTTTAACACCGAGAAGCCAGAAAAAGAAAGATGGTCAAACACTCCCTTTTGTAGTCATTTCTCTGAATGAATGTCGCAGTCTGCAGCTTGTCAGTGCCGGATAATGAGGTGCCGTGACCTTCCTAAAAGCATCTCCAAAGCGAAGCTGCTCGGCAGGAGCACCACACACTCACACATGTGTACATGCACACACACACGGATAGCTCCAGGAATGGATCAACGACAAAGAGCCAGGAATGGTCTTCATATGGTGTTCCACAGGAGGAGTTTAATGCAGCCACACTCGTCAAGGGTTCCAGGGACGAAGATGAAGAACATGAGAGGGTCCAGGTTTATATATGGGAGCGGACCGAGCATCAGAGACCAATGATCTGAGAGCACGGGGGTGGTACGCAGGTGGGACTAGGGTAAGGGAAGCAATGGGGAACTCTGAGGGAGTGGCAATGGGGCAGGGGCCAGTGGGGGGAACAGACAGTGGAGAACCTTCTAAGGTAGGGACATTTAAGGTACAAAGGGGCGGGGAGGCCAACAGGCCAACAAGGGAAGCAGAACTGGGGTACATTAATGTAACAGAACAAAGCATCCTGGGGGAAGCCTCTTTTGTCACCCTAACCTGGGGAGGATCTCTTGTACTAGGGACTGTCCCACCAGTGGACTCTCTTTGTCCCTTGGCCCACCGGCCACCACAAATGAAGGTGATGAAAACTTTTCTTGGTATGAATTAACTAAGAAGGATTTCAAGTCTAGGGCTTAAGCTCAGTTAGCAAAATGACAGCAGAAAGGTAGACCAAATGGTCAGACTGAGAGGATATATAACAAATCTTAGTCTTGTTCATGCAAAAAACCAATACTGCAATGAAATTACAAAATCTGCTGATTCCAGTGGCAGAATGCATCTCATCTACTCATGCTGGCATCCTTCTAAGACTGTTCAGTGACCAGTTATTTTCCCTTCAAAAATATCACACATGTTTCTTAGCAAATAAAATTCTGTGCTCAGGCAAGACCAAGATAACAGTAAATATCACACTTTCATAATAATTCTATTGACACAGAATTGCTGTTATCATTGCGCAGAAATAATGCCAAAAAGAAAATGATAATACTAACACAGAACATTGCAGGAAGGCATGTGAATGATATCCTAACACATGGCCTCAATTCTCTCTTGATTCAAATCTCTATTCAAAGGCCATAAAAGAGAAAGAAAATAAGAAAAACAGAAGAGGAAGAAGAAAAAAACACATCCAAAAACCAAACTAAGAAGCAAAAAGTACATGTAGTACATATAAAACTTTCCCCTGCATTTTTTTCAGACTTGTGGGTAGGCCCCAGCTTAGGCATGTAGTTTTGGTACCCAACTCTTGAGGCTCTCAGTGAGGAGAAGAAAGTGAGCAGAGGTAGCTGGTTGCATGAGGTATTTGTTGAGCAGTTCTGAGTACCTTCTTTCTCTATCTATATCTGAGGGAGAAGATTTCTGGGGACCGGACTGCCTTTGTATTTGTCTTACATGGAAGCGAACACATTTACAAACAATGGCAATAAACCATAGAATGCACCCAGATTAATCAATTAACAGTCAATTTTCAGTTAGTGAGTCTAAACAGCAGAAAGATGTCTGCTGTCTCAGAGACGGTAGACTTCTTGGGACATATTATAAATGTGCAACACTTCTGCCCAGATTCAAAGGTAATATACAGACTCTCAGAAAGATCTCAGCATGTGAAAAAAATGGGATAGCAGTCCTTTCTGAAGTTTCTGAAGAATAGCTTTATTATTCTTTGCTATTATATCAGAGCTTGTGAGGCTCTGAAATGGTGGTGCCAATGAAAAGACCATTATGGTGATGATCAGCTGAAATCTTTACATATCAATTAAAATGTTCACAGTGTTTTAGACTGTGTATATGAAAAAGATTCAGATTAGAGGAATTTAAACTCTTCACTTCTTTTTATGCTTGCTTATGTGTATTGGAGAAATAAGTAGGATTTCAGTGTATGACAAGATGTGAGACAAAGAGAGATTGATCATGTTTGGTGAAATCGTGATCCCTATACATTCTAGTATATTCTGAAAGTGGCTGGTGCATGAAACCTGCAAGTGCCTGGAGATTCACAGCTTCAAGTGCACTCTGTGAAGAATGGGGACTGATTCTCAGGGTGCTTTTGATTATTTAAGAACTCCACAGAGAGTCATTGGTATGTAAAGGGTTTTATTTTTAAAGATATAACTTACTAGAATCAAACAGAATAGTTACTTTGTGTGGTAAGTGCATTTTTCTAGAGAAATGCTGCTCATCATTTTCCAGTGAGCAAGATGGGGTATTTGGGCATTGCTAACACTTGTGAAAAAACACTGTTTTGGAGTCAGAGGCTAGGAAACACAGACTTTTGTGTTGTGATTTTAGCCAGTGTGAGTTTTGTTACGAAAGCCAGCATAAGACAACATTAATAATCACTCACACCCTCAAAAGCACAGCGACTGACATTTGTGAGTTCAAGGCAAAAGCACATGGCTTCTTTTCCAGAAGCCAGCACCATAAATCAGATGAAAAATATATTGGCATAAAAAGAGAAATTATCACAGTCCAAGCAACTTATTTGATGAGGAGGAATACATATAATTTATGGACAGGCATAACTTTTTTCATGTTAGAACTGGCCTGTTATACTCCCTGCTGAATGGAGAGTCTGAGGGAAACGTGCAGTCTGCAAAGCACAATCTGAAACAAGCCAACCTAAATTGTTCTGCAATAGAGAACTCCCTTCCATAACCTGGCCCAGCACCACTGATCTGAGAATCACTATGGAAATATCAAAGGATGAGATCAGAATTTGTAGGTACTTCCCTCCACTTCTGTCATATGAAAATAGTTCATTTGCTGCCATTAGTGTTAACAAGCTGCAGTGGAATGCTCAGAAAAGAGGAAATACAAATTACAGATATCCCTTGTAGCAGGAGATGATATAGAAGGGTTCCTTTTTCCAATCACAGTGTTGCCTAGAGTCAAGGGTCCCTCTGAACTTGTACTGTTCAATCCATTGTTTGTGCTCATCTTTTATTGGCTTTAATCATAGTTTTGCGATTATAACTAACAAGATAATTAACTTCCTAAATATAAGAGAATTAAGAGACCAAACCAGCATCCAGGTGGGATCCATCTGACCTAATCTCAGCTCTAAGGCATCTAGGCTCAGTCCTGACTATCATTTCCCTGTAGCCAATGAAAAGAAAAGCAATTCAGGAGGAGAAGGTAAAATCTTGGAAGTTATCTTAGAAAATTTTTTTAAGGTAGGGTTGGTCTTCTCTTGGTAACATCTCTGACTGTACACCAAATGGACAGTAAACGTGGATAACTAGTTTAGACAAGGTACCTACATTTCAGACAGCTAAAAGTTGTTTGTCATTACCCTGTGTGAGTGAGTGGTTTTGCAAATTTCAATGAATGTGTATATGCTGATGACAAGTAATTTTTTTTACTGCTATGGCTAAATTATAAAAAAAAGGTGATCAGACAAGCCTCAAAAGTTTAGTCACTCACATGTAAATGAAACATTAACAGTTGTGGTATTAACATTTGTTTGTTACTTCTTGTCTAATTGAACTATGAAAAATGACACACAAAAAATCCTAAACTTTCTTACTACTTTACCTGTCTGTACTCAGAATTTTTAGAAATTTTGTTGAACTGTGAATTAAAGTGATTTCTTTAGACATATAGTGGGTACAGACTGGCATAAATTGTGCTGATGGAAAGGGAATGAAAAATACCTGGTGGTCTATTGAGTACATCTCCTAAAAATGCTCACAGTGAGAGGGTCTGTTACGGAAATAATTTTGGAAATCCCTGGCATTTGTTTCAAGAAGTTTGCCTTCACATTTCCATCCCATTTATGCCTCATTCAAACCAACTGGGATGATTTTGCTCCTATTCTACTATGTAGATTAGGAGCAAAACTGAATATTTTTGCTATTGGTTTTTATATTCCTTTTCACAAGATTTTCTTATTCTGCCCACTGCAAAAATCCATCTTTTCCCTTACTAGAGTCTATTTTATTTAAAACTGGAGATTTCATGTTGATGCTGAAGAAACTAGTGCAGCCTGAAATGGAAACCAGCCTAAAATGGATTAATTTAAAGAAAGCTCAAAAAGAAGTAGTAATGAACTATTAGTAGTATGAATTTCTCTCCAGTGATACTGTAGGTCCAGTACCACCATAAGTGGACTTTACAAGACGTATTCTAGGTATTTACTTCAAGTAGGGTGATCACCAAAAGAAGGTGCCTGGCTCTCACACAAATAAAATTAGATACCTAAATTCCTTTTTTAGGTGTTGAAGGTAGGTTCCTCTGAGATTTTTAAATACCTACAAAAAAATCCTGCCCTTACAATTTAATATTATACAGCATCTAAATTAGTCAATCTGAATATGTGCTTCGATATAAGCACATATTCCTAACCAGTCAAAGCCACACAGAAAATCTGTACCAGAGGCAAGAAATGAAATTGGATTTCCTGACTCTGCATTTCGTTCCTTAACCAAAATTCTTTTTCCTAGTCCATAAACTGTGTTAATACCACTATTTCAATACTAATAATTTAAGGCTGTACCAGGAAGTCAGTCTTTTCTAATAAATATACAATATTAACCTGATACTGCCTCACCTTTTAGACTGAAAACAGTGTTTCTAAACCTTAGGAGTCTGTCAGGAGCCAATAGGGTGTCTCAGAAGTCTGTAAAATGATCCTGGGGTACTTTGGAAGCCTTGTAGTTTTGTTAAATTTGTTCTGTATGTGGTGATCACTATTCAATTTTTCTGAAATATAGTGTACATTTTCTCAGCCTGGCATACAAAGAAATAATTATTTTTTTACATTGTGAGATTCAGTATTAAATCAGAGAAATTTTTTTTTCCTATTTTGAGGCTTCCAGAAAGTGCTGGTGTTGATTTTTGCTGAAATATTTTACAGTTGTATTGTAACTGCTTGACTCTGCCTAGCAGTTTGCAGCTCCCTGAGAGCACGGCGGGAGTTACCCAGGGCCATGCGATCAGTCACATCCCGGAGTCCATTTCGGACAGCCCCGCGGTCTGGCTCCGGCAGCCAGCAGCGTTACAGCGCAGTGGTGGTAAAGAAGGTAGAGAAGGGTCTCCCATGAGGGTGGTAAGACGGCTCTAGCCACATCTTGTCCCAGCATCCTCGGAGGCAGAGAGAGAGACCTCGTGGTCTGGGTGTGGGGTGGTTTTGTCAGGGGCCCAGGGGCGGTCCCTGGGCGGGGTTGGGGTACAGGAGCAAATAGGGAGAAACTGAGGGAGTGGCCAAGGCTAGGGCAGGGAGCAGGGGGAACATGGCATCACAGAATCAGGGGGTTAACAGGCTACCACGCAGTTGTATCCTAAGATGTATGGAGCTTTGAACCCAGCTTTCCTCCATCCTGCACCTGATGGTTGATTTGACATGGTAATCTGCCACCAGGCCAAGAAACCTGCTCATTAGAGCAAGCTGTACAACTGCCACAAGCTAGTCAGGTTGAATTAGATTAATTAATGGGGAACTTCTGTTAGAAAATAAAGCTAAAATTGGAGAGTTTATGGGTAAGGTTAGAAGACTTGTATATCTCTAATAATCTTGGATTAATTACTAGACTGAAAAGGAATGTGGGTTTGGGGGTTTTTCTTCTCTTTTTCATTCTTTTGTAGGAACACTTAGGGCAGATTCAGAAGAAAATAGGAGCCTCTATTGCAATAAAATTGTTATATAGGCTCTGAAGCATGACCATTATCACAACACAGCATAACACAAACTAGATGTGCAATCACCCAGTAGCCTTTGCCTCAGGCCAATATTTTCTATTTAAGCATTAATTTATATTTTTAGAAACTGACTCAAATTTGATTACAGTTTTAAAGAGCCTGTCCTATCCTTAGGTAAGTTGCCCCAACATTCAATTATCCTTATCTAATGACTAATTATCCTCATTTTTTAAAAACAACCTTCACATTGTATTCGAGTCACTTGATCTCTTCATGCTTTATTTTTTCTGTTGCTACACTGAGCAGTCTTCCCTTACTAAATGCTGAGCCAAGTCTTTCCTCATCAGAAATGGGTTCTGCACTTGCAAGAACTTACTTTTTAAGACTTGGACATGGCATAAGTGGTGTCACTCTTTGTATCCCTATGATCATTCTAAAGTATAAAGGGTACATGGCCCCCTTTCAGCCCTACAAGAGAAAGCCACTGTTTTTCAGTACTGTGAAGAGCAAGAATAACAATGTACACAAGTTTTTTGAATAGGGTTGTAATTTTTAACCTATGTCTTTTTGTCTTTTTCAAAATTTTGGTGTGATCCAGCAATTTTGTCTTTATGACTGACTCCTTGTGGCCATCAAATTCCCTGAGCTTCTCACAGGTGAAAAACTCTTACTACTGCCACCTTTCTCCAGAACAGGACTTAAAGGAAGATGAAACAACAGGCTTCCTATGGGAGAAAGAGAACAAAGGGGAGCAATAAAAGGCCAAGGAAGCTTCCTAAAGACTCCTCAAACAAAGATATGAAAATGCTGGTTCTCCCAGGAAAACTGACTGATAATTGATCTTATCTTGATTCAAAAGTGGTAATAAGCAGTAACAAAGCTTCAACTGTTTAGGAATGACTCCAGAATTATCAAAGAAAGTCATAGGCAAGGAAAAGAGTGAGTAAAGAAGGGGACCTGGCTGATGTAACTAAAATATAAAATCTGTTTAACTTGCAAAATACATATAGCTTGCATAATTCAAATAACTTCACAAGCATTTTGGAGATTAAGCGGCTTTAAGCCGTTCCAGATTAGCTGTGATGCTTTAGAATCTCTGCTGAGCTTTTGATCCAGTACACCGAAATTGAGAAGTGGTCAAGTCCTGTAATTTTAGAACTTTTCTTCTTAGAACATTAAAATGGAAAGCATAAATCAAGTTGGTTAATTAAAACTAGTGAAAGTCTTGTAAAAATAATTGACAATAAAAAAGAGGAAAGGAATTACTTTAGGAATGTTACCATACATTGAGTAGTGTGAAAAGGTAAATATAGGCAGAATATCAGGGGGAAAAATTCCTGGCAGAGTGATCCACAGGAATGTGGGGAAGTGTCAGAAACCTGATTGCTCATGATATTTAAATCCAGGCTGGACAGACCGCTAGCAAATCTGATGTTGGGAGTGATTTTATATTAACTGTAGCATTGATTGGATGACTTAATAGATCTGTTCCGTATCTGATTTCTATTAGTCTAGGATTCCCAGCTGCTTTTGCTTCCAAAGCCTCTTCCAGTCTTTGGATTTCTTTCTTTAATATTAACTAATAATAGCACATTAACCGTCTGTCCATTAACACAACTTTAGGTTTTCTTATGAAAATATTAAATTGGCAGGTGATTAAAGCTTTCCACTTCTTGTTCCTCTTTAAAAGGGTAAAGTATAAACGTCTGCAAGTGTAGCTGAGACATTATTGAAAGTTCTGCCTTAGCTAATCCTGCTCAAGTTTAACCCAAGTCCTCCCGCTTTGAAAGTAATGAAAGCAAAGATTTTAGAAGTCTAAGACTGAAAAGTAGATAAAAGTACCTTTTTTTGACTCTCTGATCACTTTAAATAAGTTCTGATCAAGGTTTATTGCTACACAGCAGCTTCTTGGCTTTTCTTCTTTCCTTGTGTTTCATAACTGACCCTACTTTGAGCTACTTGGCAGTGTTTCTTGCTGTGTTTGGTTCAGCTGCTTTTATTTTCATGGATTGCTGCTATTGCCCACTCACAGTGCAGCTCAGGGAACATGGTTATGACAGAGTTTGTCTGCTGAGGCTTTACACATCAGCTGCTCTGTGTTCGTTTCTTCTCAGCAAGGAATCACTACCCCTTAGGGACCACTAACCTATGTGAAACAGAGGGACACCAGGTTCAGCCTGGTGAGATTTTGGTTCTCAAACAAGTACTGAGATAGGGTGCAGCCCTTCACATTTAACTTCTAAATGCCCACCAAATGTCATGGACATGCTGGAGGACTTTGAGAACGGCTGGAGGCTTTGAGAGAACAAAAGGAAAATTACAGTGTTGTGTCAGCCAGCCCTGTTCTTACAGTCTGTTTTAGACAACTGTATCTCTGTTAGGTGGACTCACTGCAGGCTGGTGAACTTTTGGTCAGCAAGATTATTTAATATTATATATAGACTATGGAGAGGCTGCTCTTGCTGGAGATCAAGTTCTCTGGTTTATGTTTTGGCAGAAAAACTGTCTTCCAAATATTAGTATCTTCAAGACATTTTGATTAAGTTCAGTAATTCTGTCATGGAACATCAAAAATTTGAATGGCTTCTTATTTTATGGAAAAAAAATATATATTGAAATTGCATAGCAACAAGATAAATCCCACTGTTACTTGGCTCTGTCAGCTTCCCTGAAGGGTGAATGACTTCCACCTAGAATGCAATATTTCCAGAGCTGCTAGTTTCAGCATCATCTTTAGCTCTCTGTTATGGGAAAGAGTTGGAAATTCATTGGCTTTCAGGACTTCAGGTGGGTAAATCACACAACTTTAGCTATCAGCTCTAGTCTAGACACCAAGATTTCTTCTGCAATGACTGTTGAAAAATCACTGTGTCCAAGGGACATGTAACTTCACACATCTTGGAAGTTTTAATAGAAGACAAAAAAAGAAGAAAATAATTCCTTTTTATCAAGTATAAATAAGAGTCAGGACACTGATTTCCAAGTAAATGTCAGGAAGTTTTGAAGAACCCAAGTGAAATAGAATAAATCACCTTCTCAAAGCATCTTTTTTTTCCCCATTGACTTCTGAGGCAGCCTAGATTCTTAGTTCAGACAAAATGTTTAACTTTTACATTATTAAAGTTAGAGATCAGCATTTTCCCGTTGGTACTGCATTTTAAAATAAATTGCACTAAAGAGCCTGAACAAACAAGCAAAAAGAATAGAATAAAAAAAAAGAAAAAGAAGCCGAAAACAATTAGAGAGGAGATATAAGAAGGTAATGTTGCTCTCCATTCACATCTTTGTGCATGGTATTCTTTATGATGTAGCAGCAGAGAAAAATACAGCTTTACTGACAATGCAGTCTTAAAATAATTTAAAAGTGCATGGGAAAGCTGTAAGTTTGTACACATTTAAATTGTGATAAAGATTCATAATTTTCTTGAAACTTTTTTCTGTATGGAAACTTTTGAGGTGTGAGTGTATGGGTACATATGAATGAATAAATTACTGTTTGGATTAAAGATCAAGATTTAATACATGATATTGAATAGACATTTAAACTGAAGAAATTGAAAGAAACAACCTTATGACAATATTGTACAGAGCGGCAAACAATTTAGAAACATTTATAGGAAAATTGGACAACTTAAAACCAGAACATTTAAAAATCTTTTTATTGTGTATCAACTAAACCATATAAAATTGCATTTTTGTGGGTGGTTGGAATACCGTTTTTATGGTATTTTAAACCTTTGGTTTAATTTATGAAATAACCTTGGACTGAGTCAGTAAAAAATCTGCTATGTTCAATGGACCTCAGAATTCCTCACTTCCTAACTGTGGTTTAGTTGTTGAGTATTAAACCATTATATAAACCCTCTGTCTGCAGGGAATTAGGAGTAAACTCTGACTGTAGTTAGTTTTTTCCCAAAACCACCTTCTACAAGGATTAGCAATCCAGGAAAACAGACCAGAACCCAGGGCTGATGCCATGCTGTTTGCTGTTCCTGGTCTGCAGGGTATGAAATCTGCATGTTGCGATGAGGGCGCAATCTCTGGGATTTAGTAGTTCTAATTCACTTATTTGTGTCAGATTTTAAAAAGAGGAAAGAAGTTTTAAAGTAAGAGATTAGAGGTTGTACATTGTAGAAACATGAGAGGAAAGCCAGTAGGCTCAGCATAAGTTCTTCATTTCTTCACAGAGGATGATATGTGCACTGATCACAAAGGGCATGAGAGAGAAAATTATTATTATGCTCTGTCAAGTGTTCTCCTAACAGCTTGGGAGCACATAGAAATGAGTGGAAACACTGATGCAAGAAAAGGAATAATGTTTCTAGATTTATAACACCATCAGCCCAGAATGCACACTCGCATGTTCTATTTCTTCTTTCCTTGCAGTTTAGATGTAGTATAAAAAAGTTACTGAGACACTTCCCATTCAAATCAGACAGCAGGCAAATAGTTACTAGACAGGAGGAAAATCTGAAATGCACATAGATACAACTAAGTAGGAACAAAAGGAAACATTCTTCATATATCTCAATAATAAGGCATGGTATATCCCAAGATGTCAGATCCCTTTTTTTATGTGTTTATTTTTGCTCTTAGAATCAAGAATAACAACACGAATGCCATTGTCTTCAGAAAAAAAATCACCCAAGTTTATGGGCTGTGTTGTTAGATCTAAACTAGCAAAAGGAAGAGCAGCAAGGACTCTCTTCTCAACTGAAAGCCAACTGTGGCAGCCTGATCACTTCTGTATTTCTAAACTTTCTTACACTCAAGAACTGGGCAGATGACTCCAGCTTCTTGATGAGGAGGGGTTTTGTCTCATGCTGAAGCCATGCCTGGGAACCATCCAGTAGAGTCATAATTGGTGCAGGCCCTGTGTGTGAAAAGGACTATTCCTGCTAATTGGACTGAGCTTCCGGGTCTTGAAAGTTTTTGAGTTAGTAGCAAAAGTGAGTGCAATCTTGGGCTGCTGACCTGTGTGAAAGCCACAATGTGACAACTCCCGTTCCAGGTGGTTAAAACTGGCATGAGCATTGCTCCCATTCCTGCTATCACTGCCCCTTGTCTTGTGTGGACATGCAGCCGTAAGAAAAATATAATCTGCTGCTCCATTTCCTAGCCTTTGGCTCAATTTGTGCATGAATTGGGTGGGATCTATCACTTAGACATCTGTGTATCAACATTTCCATCTGACACCATTTACACTTGGTAGGGAGGAACAGTTTGTCTTGCTGTTCTAGCCTCTCTGTGTTAGGATAAGATCAGTCACGCCCAGGAAGCACCTATTTCTCCCCAAAAAGAGTCTTCAGTGATAAGGTCAGGTGCAGAAATTAGTGTTTTAAGCACATCTGTGAGCAGATCAGTTTTCCCTTTCGTGCTTTCTTTTTTGATTTTCACCATTTGCCTCCATCACCCTCCAATGCTGTTGCATGCACAGGATTGAGACCAGTGTATAAAAAGCTGACAGACATGGGTAACAGCTAAAAAGTTTTGTTTAGCTACCCAACCTTGTCAAAGCTCTCTATGCCTCTCAGACTTGCAACTTTGCCAATGTGAACTATGGCTTTATGGGAGAATATACACAGTCTCTGCCCTTTTACATTGGTTCATCCAAACTTTATCTATAACTCTGTTAGATAGATTTGGAAGTGGAAAAACAAACATCTGCCATCTGCTCCATGTTATTTATGATGATTTCTCCAATTAGGTCCAATTAACTTGCTGTCAATGATTAAATGTAATGGGTAATAATAACTTGACTTCATCATTACCACCAACATTATTAGCTCATTGATTGCAACAATTTCAAAAATTACCCATCAGAATAAAATATGTTTAGCACCTGGTTTGTCTGTTTAGGAACATCTGCTATAAATGTGTGATATACGTGGAATTTAATGTTTCATGATGTGAAAGGGAAACATATAATCCGTACTTTGAGAGTCAGCACTGGCACAAATTTATGGTGAGACAATGAGAGGATCAAATAAAAATCAGTTCAGAATTTATTGCTATTGCTGAACTCACAGAACAGTCAAAACAGGAATGGAGCTATCGTATATTTACCAGCCTGAATTTTTTGTCTAGCAAGGAGATGGTTCTGTTCATATGATCTGAATTTACGTGCCTGTGTTGTGCTATAACCCATGGTCATGGATGAACTGGGTGGGTGTGGAGAAAGTAGGCTGGGTATCCAGCTTGCCAAAGAGAGATGTTTTTATTCAAATCCCCAGGCCTAGTTTGTTTGGCCTTGCTTGGAGTTTTGCATAAAAGCTTTACGATAAAGTGCTGCATCTTCTTAAATGCTGCAGGGAGCACGTGAAGGCACAGTCTTCATTTCCCTACAGTCTCACAGCAGCAATTTTCTCTCACTGCTCCTGCTACATGCGAAACAAATATATTTGTCCATGATGAACTATGATTGCCATCTCCTAGGTTTGCCGTGTGTTTTAGGTCAAGTGTCTCACTGTCATGCAATTCAGTTTTCCCTGTAACCATATGGAAATACCGTGGAATAAGTGCTGTCTGGAATGGTTCACAACAGACTGTTCAGACAGCTAATGACTCCCCAATCTTTAAGTGTGCCAGTCAGTTCCCCTTCCTGTAAACAATTTTTTTTCTTGAGCATCATGAATGCTAATTCTCCTAATTTGCCCCTGATTTACATCCTTTGGTGGGGATAGGGGGGCTGTTAAAAGAACAAACTTTGGTCTTCATTATGATTAAAATCCTCTTAACCCCCGTCTCAGAAATGCTCAGGAATAATGTTTTATTTTCATAAGCACCTAGAAAACAAATCTCAGTTTAAGATTCCTGAAAACTGAAAAATTTGGAAAAAAAACTAATAAAATGTCTGGCTGTTGTTTATACACTGTCTGCTTATTGGCTTGACAGATTTGAGAAACATTAATTCTGGTGGTATATTTCTGACTTAAGCCACTTTTTTTTTTTTTTTTTTTTACCTAACCCAGTCTTGGAAAAACAAGCAAGGCTTTGGCTGGTCTCACCCCTTTTCTAACATTTCATTGCCCATTTTCCCCAATTTTGCCATATGGAATGTAAATTAAGGTGTTTTTTTTCACTTAAAAAAACATCATGTCTTATCAAGTTTTCATTATTTGGCTATTGAACAAAATGCAGATTGGTAAGCTAATGCTTATTCGGTGTGATTATTTCACTGGATATTTGGCGCAAAGTCTTCAGGAAATTTAGTAGTCTGGCCTTTAAACCTCTGATTTTTTCCCATTGGCTTTTCCTGAGAAATATTGAACTACAAGGAGCCAAACAGCTTCATGGATATTGTTTGACAGCTTGCTTTAATGCAAAAATGTGTAAGGTTTCCCACCCAAAGCCACACTTAGTCTCTGCCTGTAAAGCACTACACTCTGGAGAGGGTGGTAGGCATTATCTTCCCCATCACAGGAAGGGGGAAAACAATTCCTAGGTCTTCCAGCAGTTTTCCAGCTCAGCTGTTCTCGTTTCCTGGTATTTTGCACAGCCTGTCCATGAATTTAAATGTCAGGTCAGATTTTCACTTGGAGCTTTGTTGATTTACTACAGATGAAGAAACTCCACGTTTTTGAAACATGCAGAAAATATTGCTAGACTGGTTCTGCTGCTGTGTAGTTTTCTCTTTGTAAAATAAAGAACCTTTTACAAACACTTAAACTGGAAAACTATGGTGCTGAAGGAGGGAAGAAGCTTATCTTGGTGTAATGCTCCTCTTTCTCATCCTTCTCTGTTACTCTGTTGTGTCTGACCGGACCAAATTCAGGTGCCACAGAAATGAAATCTTTCATTAAGATGGTAAAATATAGGCTGTTTTTAATGGACATGCAGAGAGGTGGTCATAAGACCAAAATTCAGCCTACAGTGCTTCAGGTCTTGTAAAAGAGCTTGTAAAGCAGAAATATTATTTCAGAGAGCTTATCACTCAGGTGAACATGGAAAATGTGAGAAGAATCAAGTTCTTTTTGACTCACTAATCATTACCTACCAAAAATATATACTTTATGATTATTGGGATTTTAGTTGATTGTATCCAGAAGACAAGAAGAATATCTGTCTCAATTGTTGTCTAAATTTTGGATTAGATATTTTATTGTTGGTGAAAAGTGCTGTTCTGTATATGGTGTTTTGGTATTTGTCTGTTTCATTTAGATCAAAAATTCCTCCAAAACCTCTCTGAGAAAATCACAATATTTTACTTGGATTTTTTTTCCCCTGCAGTGGTGAGTTTAGTGCATCCTAACAGGAGTAAGATTCAAGCCCTGTAATGCCACAGCTCAGAGGATTACTTCCTGCAGAACCTGATATGAGTCACCTCCTCTTACTGAGGCTGGATATCACTGTATTAGTTACGAAAGAGAGTTCAGCCAGGGAACCTGAACTTCCAGACCAAAAACAGAAGGCTAAACCCAAACTAGGTGTTTGGGTTTGTTTAGGTTTTTTTTGTCTGAAATATCACACAAGAACTTTTACAAGCCAAAAATATTTTTCGTCTTAGAAGTTAGGTTTTTGAATTTTGTGTTCTTTGGAGAATATAAGAAATTCAGCCAGCTCTTGACATGCTAAAACAAATATGCTCTGTGTATTGAAAAAAATAATTTTCTCTGTCTTTCTCACATAAACCTAAGAGCAATTTTCAGGGCCTGACCCGACTTATTGTGAAGGAGCACTCCTTTTCTTTAGACATCTACACTGAAGTGCCTAAACTTGAAGCTGAATCCCACTTGCCCTCAGCAGCCCTGGACAAAATATCTAAAGCTCAGATTAATCACACAGTTTAAGGTACTGATCTGAACTGTGCAAGATGGCTACCTAATCACCCTAAACTGACATGTCCAGAGAAAAAGTTGTTACAGCTAAAACCTCTGGCAATACATTTGTCTTTCATATTTCTAGAGCAGCTACCTTTCTATTAACAGACGGTAGCTGATGTGAGAATGCTCCCAATGAAGGTGTGTCAGTTACAAAAAGCAAAATGGGGTGAATGTGGACGAGAGTACAGGAAGCTAATTTACTCCAATATGTCACAGCCCAGATTTTTACTTGTTTAAAATCAGTACACCCAGCTGGAGTCAACAAAGCTGTGTTGATTTATGTCTGGTTCTATGGACAGGGCAGTAGTGGAAACAAGAGTTTTGTTTTCAGGAAATACCATATTTTAGTCTGAGATTGATTTATGAAATAGACATGAACATACAATGTAAAAAAACCCAAAACATGAGAACTGTGTTTTGCTCAAAAAAGTATCAGCTATCATGTAGGTCAGAAAAATAGCAAACACAGCTCAGCAATGATGAATGCAAATTAATACTTATGAGCAGGTGACCAATTTGGATAACTTGTGCTCCCTGTTTTAGCCCCCTCTGCAATACTGAACAAAGGGAAAAACACAGGGATTATACTGGCAAATATTGATTAAATCAACACTGCAAACAGCTGCATTTTGGGAGATGGAACTTAGGCTAAGAGGCTATGAAAAAAAAATCCTTAAAGTTTATATTCCTTTGAGGATAAACACAGAAAACAGGTGCTTTGGGAGGCATTTCATCCAGCGACTGAAAGAAGTATCTTTCTTCACTAGGAGTCATAATGCATCTGTTTAGAAAATCTGCTTTTCAAACAGACTTTTCAACCAAGGTTTCCTTTCCTATTCATCTAATTGTTCTTTAAAATCCTCATTTGGTTTCACCACAGTATATGAAAAGGGTTTCCATCTACTTTCTGCTGTAAGTTCTGGGCTCACACTCTTCTGGATGATTTGGGTCTGTGAACTCTGTCAAGTCCTGTTTCCCAGCGTGCCCATCATCACACTGGAGAGCGGGGCTGGAGGCAAGCTGGAGAACAACTTGAGATGTTCTCCTGTGGGGGGACAGACCTTTCTGTAGAATCTGCCAGAGAAACTGGTGCATCAGGGATCAGCCAGTCAAATAACTGAGTCAGGAAGGTTTCTCATAAGAATTTCTGGCGACTGCTTAATTCTGTGTCATCTGACAGCACAGGGCTTCCCTAGGATATCATGTCCCTCTCTAAGAAGCAGCACAAGGAGTTAAAGCTGTGCTGTGTTTTCTTTCCTTACCCAATCCTGCCTAATATGACTATTTCAGTAACAGGCTTGATGATGGCACAGCAGAAAAAGGTCAAATGCATCTGGAGACGTATTAATACCCAAGTCTTGTCAAAAAGTTTATAACCTGAGACAGTAGGCGAAGTCCTTCTTCTGATTCACACGAAATGAGAACTTCTTCTGTGCTTAATATGCCACACATTTTCTTCTGAAGAACATTTTGTATTTCTATATATCTTCCCATTCTATGTTTTTAAAGGAATTCACAACTTTAACACCTTTAACCTCATAAAACCTGCTGGGTTTATTCTCTCTATTTAACAGGAGGGAAAACAAAAACATAGGCAGTAGAAGAACATACTCAGTAGCACAAGGCATCTGCAGCAGCGCTGGGATTGAGGCCCGGGTGCTCCTGGATTTTTAGCCTTCCTCAAAGCCACCCCTGGATTTTAAGCTAGAGAGCTGTAATGCTTTTATACACTGCCACTGTTCAGAAAAATCCCATATATAATCATTGATTATACTTCGTAGACTTCCTATTTAAGGGTCTCAGTCCTTACTGAAACTCCATTGTATTCAATACAAAAACACAGATAGGAATTATTTTTATTCCAAACACTGAGTGTATAGTTCCAAACAAGCTTTAGTTGGAGAAAATCAGAAAGAATGAATGGAAGACATAAAAGCAAGACTGCATAGCAATATACATTTGGAATTCCGCCCCCAAATCCATTTGTTTTTTAAAATCAGTAATGGTATAATTATACAATGCATAAACAAACCCAACTTTACACTCTCAAAATTTACTTTATGCTTGAATGCTATTTTTAATAACTTTACAGAGATAGTATTTTACATCTATATTATTTATTACAGACCACCCAAACTGACCACTCAGTTATTCCAATTTGAACCTTTTTATAATTTAAAAAGATCCCAACCTTTCTCCCACACTTTTCAACGTCATTACTATCCAGCAGGGGTTTTGGCCTATTGCCTCATCTTTCTGTTATACATTCTAGTGTCTCACGGAGTATTGCTATGTACAGCCAGTAAGTTCACATTCTCTTATCACAAGAGTGTTATTTTCAAGTAACTCCAGCAGATCAGTTCTATTAATTATTGGCATTTATAGTTAAACACAAACTGCTTGATTCCACATTGCTTAACAAAACCACTTTCCCAGGTGTTCTTCCTACTGCATAGTTTAAAGTTTCCAAGATTTCCCTTCAACAGATGTTAAACTCCCTGGTCTCAGTTTCTTGGTCTTTAATCTCTTGACCCTTTTTAAACTAATGGAGTTGTATTTGCCACTTCCTAATCCTCAGGAATCTCCTTCATTTTTAAGAATGTCAGTTAATTTAATGCCTTTAACTAATGCTTGTGAAATCACATTATTTGGACCTGCAGCTATATCTGCCACAAGTGCACTCATTTTTTGTTTTTCTAATTACAATTTTTTCTTTTAACTCTAGACTGCCTTCTTTTTGTCTCTGGAAAATTGACCCATTGTTTAGTCAGAGTATTGTTCCACCTTCTTCCAAGACAAAAACAGAGTAACTGTTTAGCAGGTCTTTTTATTCCCTTGTGCTTCAAATGGTAAACTTTACTTGCACAGAAGAAAATGAAGTTGCAGAAAGAAAAGCAGTTCCCATATATTTTTCTATCCTCAATGGGACTTGAGCATTTCCAACATGACTGTAGAAATGTGAAGCCGTATCAAAAAACCTTCAGTCTGATTAAAAATTGTGAGATAGCCAGCAGTTAACAGCATTTGGGTAACTCATCGACTAAATAGTCTCACTGCTTTTCTTGGGTTTCCTTTCTTCCAATGAGATCTTAGTGAAGGAACCACTTAGAGCTCATACACCAAATCAAGAGCTCTGCTGAATCGAAGCCCACGTGTGCTGAAGGGAAATGTGCTGGTATATTTTCTTTGATAATTGAAACACTTTGTAGGCCACCCTCACCTTCAGACAATTATGAAGAATGTCTCAGAGCATTTTGAGCCTGAGTTTTTCCCAGATAAGCCAAATGGGAGTTAAAAAATATACACTAACAAGTTCCAAGAAGCATATTTTGACTTTTTGTTGAGAGCTGTGAAACCTTTTCCCACTGACAGTTTTCTCTTGACATTTTAAAATCTTTTTCCCTATTTACAAAGTTCTTCTAACCTTATTCCTTGGACTCCCATCCCCTCATAAGCAATATTAGGTATCCCCAAGGGTTACATTTGCAGAAGCAGTTCATACTTTATCTGATATGAATCATATCTTTTGGCTTCAGCTTGCAAAGTTCTCCATGCCCTTGAAACTGAGCTCTCTCAGATGTGATCCATTCACTTTCTGAAGGCTCTATTCATGTGGAATTTCACTGGAGTAGGTTTGGACATCCATACATGTCCTGGAGTATACAGAGATTTGAAAATGAAGAACTAACTTTTTTGCCAGATGTGTTGGGAGTTTCATAGGATCTAAACTGAGCAATGATAATTTTTTATACAAGATCAAAATGATACTGAAATTTTATTCATTATGAACTTGTCTGAATCCTTCATCATTATGGTCAAACAAAGGACTGACGTTTAAGTTTAGTTGGAACCACTTACTTTCTAGCATTGCTAAGCAAGGGAAATCTAAAAAGCATGAAGGTTCGAGAAGTGTTGATGGACTCTATTTAGTTCAAAACTCCCAGAGGAGCAAAGGTCTTTAGATGTAATATAAATCAAGGAGTTTTTGCTTTCAAATGCTGTCACAGGAGAAGTTGGTGGAATTGTGTATGGAAAAAGAAATGATAAATTCTACTGCTAGTCTTAAAAGTCCAGAAATTTCAGCTTTCAAGGTTTGTTTTGCATAGAAGAATAATCTTAGAAAGGAGGAAAGTGCAGCAGAAGATCAAAAGAAGCTTTGTTGAGACTACCTGCTGAATTTCTGCAATGAGAGAAAATCCTGTAATTCCTCTAATATGCCTAAAATTTACTTATTAGACTGGTTGATGCCAAGTTGAACATGAGTCAGCAGTGTCCTGGCAGCCAGGACAGCCAAACGTGTCCTGGGGGGCATCAGGCACAGCATCGCCAGCCGGGCAAGGGAGGGGATTGTCCCCCTCTGCTCTGCACTGGGGCGGCCTCACCTCGAGTGTTGGGGGCAGTTTTGGGTGCCACAATAAAAGAAAGATATTAAACCATTAGAGAGGGCAATGAAAGTGGTGAAGGACCTTGAGGGGAAGCCGTGTGAGGAGCTGCTGAGATCACTTGGTCTGTTCTGGCTGGGGAAGAGGAGACTTACTGGGTCTCCAGAGAGGGGAGACCTCACTGCAGTTACGGCTTCCTCGTGAGGGGACAAGGAGGAGCAGACACTGATCTCTTCTCTGTGGTGACCAGTGACAGGACCAAGGGAATAGCATCGAGCTGTGTCAGGGGAGGTTTAGGTTGGACATTAGAAAAAGGTTTTTCACCCAGCGTATGGTTGGGAACTGGAACAGGCTCCCCAGGGCAGTGGTCACAGCACCAGCCTGACAGAGCTCAAGGAGCATTTGGACAATTCTCTCAGGCACATGGTGTGATTTTTGTTGTTGTCCTGTGTAGGACCAGCAATTGGACTTAATGATCCTTGTGGATCCCTTCCATGTCAGTTTATTCTGAGATTCTGTGGTTGAGTAAATAAATGATGAAATTCACCAAGAAAGTTTAAAACTCAAAAAAACCCCAAACCTCGATAGCCTGAAGACTTTTCAGTCCAAAGCCTCATACTGATAACTGAAATCAAGGACAGCCAAGCAGACATTATCACTGTGATATCTTAACAAGAGGGCATGAACACCCTTTGGATAAAATGGAACAAGATCTAGAGAAATCTGTGTGTTTGAGATTTTGGGTTGAAAAGGGCTTGCTCTGGATTACTGAATGAAAAAAATGATGTTTGGGAAGCAGTTGCATTGTAAAGGCAGTAGGAAAAAAGAAGGTGGGGGCAGGGTAAGAGAAACAAGTAAGGCAAAGCTTAAAGTATGGACTAGAGATAAGCTGTGAAGACAATGATATGTTTTCCACAAGAATTTTGTCTAAGCCAGCTAAAATAGTGGAATTTAGTATTGTCTTGCATAAATTGCAAAGTATCCAGGTGTATATTTAATTATATTTCAGATTATCTTTTAAACACCTTTTCTGTGATGTACTCCTCCCTATAGTAATCTGTATTCAGAACAAAAGCTCTAGGTATACAGTACGTGCAAACAATACTTTGAGTTTTTACTTTTCACTTTCCACGTTTGCTCTGAATTTTCATTTTTGATGACCACAGAAATGAAAGAATCTAAGGCAAGATCTTTATATCTCATCTTGACCAGTTGTGTAGTCTATATTTAGCTATTTCATGATTAAAAAAAAAAATCTGAAATCTGTATGAATGCAGTCTTGTATTTCACAGCTATGGGCTCATATTGTTGAAAAAAAAAGTCCTTTATTATTTCCACTAAAATTATTTAAATAATAAACTTTACTTAGTATTTACATACTTAGTAGAATTATCAGAAGCTTGCTTTAATTAAAGACAAAGGTGTCACAATAAAGTGTTCAAAGAGTTTAAATAACCTGACATTGAATTTCCATTTTTAAAGGAGATTTGGGCACTGAAACATAGTAGTAGATAACATCTTAACTCTTAGACATAATTTTTGAAAATGGAATGTAAATTAAGCACTTTTGAATGCTTATTCTCTTACGTAGCTCCATGGAGTCCAGAGTCTAGAAATTGTTTTGCCATTGCCTTTTCACATTTGTCTTCCCTTGAAAATACTGTAAAAATGTTCTTCTTCTCATGGGCACATGTAAAAACACCCATTTTTTATCAACTATATTTTGTGCTGGTATCTCCTGTCACCTTCCCACTAGCCTTCCTTACTTGCCACATCTCTGAACCCGTGGACCATCCGGATTTAACTAACTCTCTGCAGCTCCCTGCAGAACGCGTTCCTCTGTCAGCACATATGCTTCTCATTCACCAATATTGTTATGCATTCAATTCTCCCCCCCCCTTCTCTTTTTTACTGCCACTACCTTGTTGGCATTGTAAAAAGAGAGTACCTTTAAAGGGCCCTGAACCACTGTCATTATATGCTCCAGACAGCAACCCAGGGTGCAACCGGCATCCCACCACAAGTAGGAAATGAGAAATTCTGGGCTATAATGAGAGCTATTGATTTTTTTTTTTTTTTTACGGCAGCTTAACATAGGTTATTTAGCTCAGGTGTTTCAGTAATGGTAAGGCATATGGAAAAAGCAGTGCTTTGGTCCCTTGAGCTTTTTCGGATCTCTTCCACCTCAGCACACGAATCTGTAATTCTCATGAAGAAGCCATGGTAGCCCTGGCAGGGTAGGATTTCAAGCATATACCATATACCTACTCATGTTATTTCTTGCATATCTTTAGTAGCTGCACAATTATAGGATTTTCCTTGGTATCCTGCATAGTGGGTCCATTGTCTTCACACACCGTCTTCTCTGAGGCAAGCATCCTTTTCTTCCAAACATTTTCAAGCAATCCTTTGGAAGTGTTTTAATTTTTTTCCCCTCTTTTCATTTTTTTTTTCCTAATTAAAAGAAGTAAACCTTTTCTACATGAACATTTTTTCTTGTAGAACGGACAATCGATTTACCTTTGGGATTCTGCAGACTTGTCCCCTTTTGCAGCACAGCTGCAAAGCCTGAAGGACTCAAGAATGTGAGGAGAAAACCGGCCTGGGCCCCTCTGGCTTCAGCATAGCTAGGATTTCACCCCATGTGCCCTGAAACTGGAGGTCACGGCCAATGTCTGCAATATGAGACCGGGATGAGGTCACTAATCTAATCATGACCTAAGCTTATGTTGGAATTCTTGACTTTGAAGAGACAGATGCAAAAGAAACCAGTTTTGGGGGCCCTAATAAACCAATTAAATGCATCAGTGTGGTGTCCTCGTTCACCAGATTTTATATTCATTCAAACTGTCTTCTCAGGGAGATTCTGTAAAGATGTTGTTCTTTCTCTGACTCAGAAGTGTCAGGAGGAATATGACTTTGTTCAGTGAGATTGAACTTCTGTTGACAAATTTTTAGGACAACAGTTATCTATTTCAATAAAATCGTACATCTTCTAGGGCTCTTAGGAACAGGAGAATATTTAGTATGGAAAACAGGAATGGTTTCCACACTGAGAAAAATATGAAAATCTTTTCAAAATTCAAAGAATCTTTCAAAATTCAAATTCTTCCAAGGAAAGAACGATCTATTTTCTTACCTGTGTCTACTGTCCTGTCAGTGTTTATGAGTTTAGGATACATGCATAAGTCAGGAAGCTGGGAGCATTCTTTTGCAGAATAACATTTTTACCTTAAAAATTTATAAAAACATGAACAGTTTTGTACCTGGGGCTTTAGGTTATTGTCCTCACACCCTTACTTCTCTGTGGAGGAGTTTTTAATGAAATTTTTTATGTTATTTAAAGTACTGGAATGTACCTAGAGGTGTCACGAATGGGCAGAGTACAGGAAAACAGATTCTTTACTGTCATTGGTAGACAGTGTGGGGGATTGTTTCTAAAACTGCGTCAGATAAAAATGCTGTGGTTTTCTTTTGTCTTTTAAAAAACCCAAACAAATAAACAAATAAACAAAAAGGCCCAAGCAGTCTGTGGTATATATTTAAATGCAAATAGCTCAAATATTAGTTTTTTTTTTTTTTTCAAAAATTACTAACTCTGTCACGCTTTCAGAACACAAAAGCACTGTGGTGATGAGTCTAATAGAAAAGCTTACAAATAAACAAAACAAATTAGTAAACAGCTTCAGAAATTCCCATCTCCTGACTGATAAAATCAAGCCTTCTGGGAAAGCATTGTGACATATAGAGAATCAGTGTATGAATTCATGTAGTATTCCACTGTGATTCATTTTTTGGCCTTTTAGCTAGCAATATGATAGTGATGCCATATAAAAAGAGTACATTTTCTTTAATAAACCAAAGAACATTCATCCAATTAAAGCACTTCATAATCTACATGGCACCTGTAATTTCTGGATATATTTATTATTTCTAATGCCAACAAAATGTATTTAAATATAAAAGCACATTCTTTTGTCCTGAGAAAACAGATTTGTTTTAAGCCCATTGAAATGTACAACGAAGAGGAGAAGAAGCGATATCTCCACTGGACTTCTTATTTTCGACATCTGGTTGTGGTCCATTGGGAGAAATGTAAGTAACAGTTTACCACATGGATTACAAATGTGCTGAATTGCAAGAATGAATATTAAATGAAAATATCCATAGCACCTGCAGCTTGTCCGGGAGAATTCCCCTTGTGTGTTGTGGGTGGGTTTTCTGAAAAACCCCCAGTGAGATGCGAACTGCAACTGCAGCTGCTTGTAGTAGCAGCTTGTCTAGTGTTACTGAAGAGTTTGCAGATTCTGTTCCCTTCAATGAATCAACATTGATCAGGGCTGCCAACACGCTAAAAAAAGAAAGGGAGGGAGCAGGAGGGTTGCAGGGGAAGGATTATGAACATTATGATTATTCCCATAGGTTTTGAATGATCAGGAAAAAATTTAAAATAGTGATTAAAAAAAAAAAAGAAAAGAAGAAAAAGAAAATGAAAAGGCAAGCAAAATGCTTGATGAAATATAAAGGCAGCTTGATGTAACTGGGTGAGAAAGCAGTGTTTTCTCTGTCAAAAGGTCAGGCCTGGTTTTTTCTCAATAGAAGCCCTGCAATTGTGTTTTGCTGACTTCACGTACATTCTGTATATACTGAGCACTGTACACATGTGATACTTGGCTGGATTTCAGATGCAGTGCTAGAGGGGATTAAACAGTGGGGAATGTTTCTCCCTTAGTATTAACTTTTTATTTTAGAGAGACCGAGCTAATTCTACATGAACATGCCTTGAAAACAGAATGGCTCATTGAGAAGTGTGCGACTCCCCATTTTGAGTTCACCCTCCAAAGAAATGGTGAAGAACAGACTCCTCATGCTTCATATCTTTTTATCAGGCCTCTCTGAAGAGCACTTGCACATTTAGGCATAGCATAGTGGAAATCAAAGGCAGACCAATGCTGGCAACACAAAAAGGGAGTTGCTAGTCTTTCCTTTGGGTTTTATAATGTCAAGATGATAAAAATATGAACATCAAGTAGTACTTAATTTTTTTTCTTACTGAGAGAAAATAATATTTTTAGCTGTGAGAGGCTGCCAAATTATTCTGTTTTGGAATTTGTGTAGCATCTTGCTACTATTACAGAAAAATGAAAGATTTTAGTGTACATTTTTTTGGACCTCTTATTCAGGTCCTTAAGGAAACCTCAATCCTGCACAAGGAGTAGACGAGAATCACACAGCAAACACTTGTTACTCTGAGGCAGCCTCAGTGGGTGACTACCTCCAAATGGTACTTTTACTCTGGAGATGATACTTCTGCTTTTGGTTCTAGCCAAAATGCACAAATATTTGGAACATGTCTAAAGAAGCCTATTGAGTTGAACTGTTTATATGCAGTTCCAGATTTTGCATCCCTCAGTTTTATACCTGTGTGAATCACAGTCTGATGCTGACAGATGGGATATGGAACACACCACCTCAGTAGTGGAGGCTCCAGCTGGGTGCTCCTGCTATTGCTCATGAGAATATTAAGGTCCACATCCTTAAGAGGAGAGGGAGTGAATCAGAAGAGGGAGCCCCAGCTAATGAGGCCAGAAGGGGCTTTGTGTTGGCATACACCAAAAGTAGGAAAAGAGGGTTCTTTATCTGTTTTTCATGAAGGAGAAGGAGTTTTATTCCTTTCTGCCCCTCTAGAAGTCATGTTTTCATCCAAGTTTAACAGCTCCCAACAGATTCTCCAGCAATATATTGTGCTGTTCTTCTTGCCTCCTCTCCCTCTATTCTTTCCCTCCCAGGCTAACCCCAGGCATGCCACCAGCAAAGAATTAAGCTATCCAGGAATCTTTGGTGGGGAAACTATTCTTTTTGCTTAAAAACTTTCATGAATTCAGTTTCTAAACCTCTTGAGAAATATCATGTGAGTCTACACAGAAGGACATCTATGTAATGATCTTCAGAGACATTGCAGACCTTGGAACAATATCTTTAAAGGAATCAGAACTATAAATGTTCCCAAGTAAGGCGCAAATATTGGCTGTCCCCTATAATGAAGTGAAATTCATTCACTGAGAGAGAAAAGGTTTCCTATCGTGTGTGGCCTTTTGTAGACACTTCCTTGTCTTTTTTTCCCCAAGATAAATAAAGGTTCCAAAGGAGTCAGCAAGAATGATGTTTCTTCTGAGTCCCATTGACGTGGCTCGGACATTGCTGCTGTGAGGCACAATGGAGGAGACTGCAGCAAGGAACAAGGGCTTTTGTCTGCTTGGAAGCTTCGGGAGATGTTTGGTGTGCGGCACTTGGGGAAGGGCCCTTGTGCCCCATCCCAGTCCTGTTAAGTGTTGTGTTCAAAGGGATGTGCAGTCTCCTTAGAAAGACCACCACGCTGACAGAACACTGAACTTTCTGTACTTCACAATGAATTTGTTTAATATTTCACAGGGAAAATTACTTTCTGGCGATTAGGACTAATGGCTGTGTTTTGTGCTAGACAGAAACAATCTAAGAAATGAAAAAATGCTCCTGCATTTTTAAATTCTTATACAAAGGCTCCTGGGTTTTGACCAGGAGCAGGTGTTCTGCACACTGCAGGCCTTTTTTTTGCTACTGGTTATCGTGTCATTAGAAATCGAATTAATCATAACTTTTAGCCCATTGTGACTCATACAAAAGTTAATAAAAAGCTTGACTAATCACCACTGGAGGTGCCTCAGCTTTCTCTGGGGGAAATCAGTGGCCTTGACTAACACATCCTTCTAGCATATACAGATATACATGAGGAAGATGCTATGGCTCTGCAGGGTTGCAGGACAAGTAAGGGAAGAGGAAAGAAGTGGCAAGGGATCATTCATGTGACATACATGGAGTTGCACTAATCAGAGGGAGATTTTAATGGATAGGAAAGCTCCAAAATGAAAAAGTTATAAAGCACATAGCATCACAATACCAGCTCTCTAGAGCAGTGTACTCCATGTACAGGAGTGCACCCCAAAAGGGCTCCTGGTGACAGACTGTTGTTCTGAGGCACCTCCAAGGGCTGTGGTGGTGCTTTCTGCAGTGGGCTCTTGGTCACCTCTCTAGGGAATTCTCAGCTTGGGCTTCAAACACACAGTGCAAAGACATTTCCTAAACTGTGATTTAAACAATAAATATGTCAGATCAGTGGCATCTTTTCTTACCAATCACTCTGACAGACACCATTTTCCTTGCTAAAAATCCCTTACATGGACACCTGCATGTGAGTCTGTGGCAGAGCTCATGGGGTTGCATATAATGAGTAAGTTAATTGGAAGATTAGCAATTTCTCTTTGGGCCTGGTTTTTAATATTTTGTCATGAGTTTACTGGAAGTGTGCAGCTGAGACCTATATTACCACAATGCTTACAACGTGTGACTTTTAATGGACAAAAATGGAAAGAACCTATCTTTCTGGTTAGTGAAAACCCTAATTACTCATTATTCCCTCCTCCCTCCTTTTGCACACTCCTTGGAGCCTGCTGGTGAGCTGCATAGAGGTGTTTCTTTTACAAGGGCTGTTATAGAGACACCTGTTAGGATTGATATAGTTAATACTGCATCAACATTTCCATTGATTTCGTTTATGACCCAGCTGTAAAAACTCCTTTTAGTCTGAGAACTGATGAATGATGACTGAACCAAGGAGCTCAGGGAAAAATAATGATTGTAAGTTACTAGAAAACAACATCAAATTAGATGAACTAGATATAAAGAAGTTTCAGAAGCTTGCTTTACATATTTATATTGTGAAAAATATATATTTTTATAATGAAAGTATGAAAGTTTTTAGATACGAAAGTCTGGTGCCTTTGTGTACATTTAAAAAAAATAACCATATCAGGCCTTTTCATGTGAAGAAACAGCTCCTGTTAGCAGTTTGGCTAATTATTTTGCATTAGGAAGTTCATTGGTATTTTAGTAGCAAATTCATAAAAGGATATGATTTAAGGTATAATGTCCTTTCTGTTTTGACCAGATTAAAAAATCACTTGATACTTTCTGGAGAGGGTGGAAGAAATATCAGTGATATTTTCTCTTTGTAAGATGGGTAAATAATATGGAAAACATAGACTTTTTGCACTACTGTTTATAAAGCAATGGCACAGAAGTTCTGTGTGTTCTGTTCAGAGACAATACATGGAAACAAGTGGCCCATGTGAAACAAGACTTGGTAAGGTGCCTCATGAACTAAATAATTTGTCTCACCATCCCCTTCCTCTCATAGTCCAAAACCACAAAATGCAACCACATGTTTGGCTAATAATCTTCCAAACTGAAAAGAGGACCACTAAGGGAGGGCAGATCTGTTTTTAAGCTCAAAAGAATCAGCCATTACAGCAGTAACAGACACCCTTCTCCAAGTGCTCCGAGTGTGGGTCCCATGTCCCATCCCTTCTCCAGCAAAGGTGGAGTCAAGTAATTACAGGCTGGAAGCAATTTCACCTGCAAAAGCTAGACTACAACAAAAGAAGGCAGTGGTGTCTCAGGGATGTGAAATTACAGGGAACCTGGTCTAAGTGTCTGAGATAATCCATGTCCATATGCAAGCAAAGGGTGCTGGGTATGTGTAACTATTGGTACTGAACCAGAGCTCATTCGTTGCACCTGACTTGGGGCAGGCACTGTTAGTTCCATTACAGTATATTGTAACTTAATATTTACACACGGAAATAACTGAGTGAATGGCCTCAGCCTGGGTGACTTATGCTACACTCATCAAGGCAGTCAATCTCCTGGAGGGTTCCAGATTTGCTTAACTCCTGTGGGTTTGCTAAATGTGATATAAATAATGGGGCTGGCATCACTTTCCTCAACAAGAAGGAAAGACTGATTTTCATAGTAAAAAAATATCCATTTGTGAAGACAATATTGTCTAAGGTAAAATGTGAGAGCTGGGGTCTCAAAGGATGTGGAAGTTTAAGAAAATGTGAGATCTGATCCCGAGTTCACTGAAGTCATGAAAGATTTCCCTTGCCTCTATTAGTGGGTATTGAATGAGCCCCTTGGATCAACAGAAACAGAGGAAGACCCAGAAACAAGTTATCATGACATGTCAGAGTGATGACAACAGCACTCAGAAAAATATGAAAGAGTAATAAATGTGATGTAAAAGTAACGCTTCTATTTTAATAGTTGGCATTTGCTCTTCTAGTCCCCTTGGTTAAGTGCCAGGATCAAAGTATTTAATATCCATTAGGCATTTTAGTTCTGATTTTTTGATCATTACTCGCTTTCGGTAGCCCATGTTCATTTGGTGTTCTTTATATGATGACTAAGACCAAGTTCTTACTGGGATATTCCCTATTGGACACCACTGGTGAATTTACTCCAATAGACAGCCCCTGAAAGTAAATAGATTGAGTTTATCATTTTCACATGATGAGCATGAATATATTGCATGTATTCATTCTAAGTTTCAGGTGACACAGGTGGTTGTACACGTGCACATGCACAGATAGACGCAGAAGACCTATCTGTCGATTAGGAAAAATTTCTTGCAAGGAAGACTATGTCATTTATTTTATTGAGCTCAAGTTAATCATAGATTGAGCTATGCAATGAAGAAGCATTTTTTTTTACAAGACAATACAGTCTCCACATGAATTACAGCAAAAGACACCATGTTTTTCACAATGGTCTTCACAGCCCAGAGTTAAGATGGCACTTAGACAGCTGATTTATAACTGGTGGGAGACAGCTATCTATACTTTTTACCAGTGTGGTAGAGTTTTGAATAAGGTATTTAGATTTCTGCTACTCTGCAACTGGTTTGGATGCAATTTTGTGCCATGGGGTTGCTCATTACAGATGTCTTGTGACAGTCCAGGCAAGTGGTGCTGTCTACAATCTTCTGAGTTTGATGGACTGGAAACCTGTGTCCTTCTGCCTGCTAGGGGCCAGACTAAATGAGTTAAAGTTGGAAGTGGAAGGACAGGTGTGCTTTAGCAGAGAATACCTGATCCCTCCTTTTCTTTCTGGGAACTTACCTGCTTCATTTGCAAGCCAAAAAACCACATTTAGTAAGTTTATAACCTACTTTAGAAAAGCCTGATTAAAGCCGAGTAAAGAGCAGGATGTCTTTATGCATCTGTGAATATAAAAGAGACTTGCTTTCCTTGATCTAGCCCACCAAATACTTTCTATCCACTTTGGATTGAAAAAAAAGGCAGAGTCATTGAAAAAAAATGGGTGGGCCATGCTTTTATTTAAATATTATTCAGGAGAAAAAAAAAATCCTTGCCATACCAAATATCTTTTTTCTCAATCATACTTTGATAAATGTGTTCAAAAATACAATTTAGAGATCATTAATTTCATTTTAGTAATTAAAATGGTACTTATATGTCCACAATGACATTCTATTTTATCTTTGCCTTCTGAAACTTGTTTATAAAACCCCTTAAATTTACATTTGAAACTAATTTTAGCATGAAGCTTATATTCAAAATTTATGGAGTGTCTGCCATATGTTTTTACCATTATATAACGGGTAATTTTTTTTCTACATATACATGTGAGGTAGGAATAGATATAAAAGCTTTAAAAAGTGAAGAGAAGTAGCATCTAAAACCAGAACATTAAACCTGTTCCTAGCACATGACTTTTAAGATATATTTTACCAAATGTTTTAATGCTATATATTTCTCATATATTACCTTTCATCAAATTTCAGTTTTTCATAATCTTTACATTTTCCTGAAAAGGAAGAAAAAGTGGTAAGCATAGTTTTGTTTGATGAAATCAAAGACTGAAGTCAGATATTTGAGAACTAATGCATATCACTAAATGAAATCCTTTCCCATTCCTCCCAGTTTGCTATGATTTGTTCTCAGATAAGTTTTGTTTATGACTGGAGAATCCATCATCAATTCTTTGATATAATTTGACCTTCTGTGAATAAATGAACAAGGTAATGAACTTCAGCATAAGGAAAATCAGGCAATTTTAAACTGCATTGTATAAATCTTATAGAACATTGTATGAGAAATATAAGCACTATTCAGTCACTGAGTATTTCTTTCCATCACTCCACTGACTGCCACCATTCCAGGTTTAAAAACTTCAAATAGGCACCTTTGTCTAGCATGCAGAGTGACTTCTAAGAGCTGAGAAACATTTCCTGCAGAGAACAGAGATCACCAGCCTTTGAGACCAAATGATGAGAAGGTCAAATCCTAACCAGGGTAGTTTTCATTATTAAGTAGTGTAAGAATTACAGAGATACTTGAACACAAACATTCCTTTTCATTTTTTGTTCTGGTTTGAATGGAAGAATTAACATTGCTATTTTATTGGAATATTAGTATCTTGTGCTGTAAATGCTCATCAATATGGCAATTGTTTGATTTTCGTAAGTTTTTTACAAATTTTACTGTTTCTAAAGCAGTTTATGTATGTCTTGAACAGAATAATTTATGCAAGAGATTATTTCCTTTTTAAATGTTTAGTAGTGATTGTCATGATATGACATTTATGATAGATATCCTCATGACCAGGTAGAAAAACAATGCAATTTTCTTTTCTTAATTGAAAAGGGAGTTATGGGACTACATAATGTTTGGCAAGAGCAGTCTAGGAGACCAAAACAATGTATTTGGTATTAGAATGACATAATCTATATGGATTGTCCCAACTAATAATTTAGTATGCAATTTAGTGTGTGCTATAATGTCACAATTTCAATGGCATTTGATCGCTCAAAGCCACAAGATGCTTTCAGTCTGAAAGGGAAAACTAGTTTTGACATTTCATCATCACATATGTCGTCATGGTCATGATTCATGCAGAGTTTTAATATGACCAACTAAAAATCCATAGAGAATAACTTAGATAATGAAAAAATGGGAGGCTTTTGGTTTTTGTTCTTGGTGGTTTGGTTTTTGTTTGGGTTTGTTTTTTTTTTTTTTGTTGTTGTTGTTTTCTCTTTCTTTCTTTGCTTTTTTTAGTATTTTGATTTTGGTTTTGGCTTTTTATATACATAAAGACCAAGATCCACTTGTAATTTCTGAATTTTGAAAAATGGTTGACTGATGCAAAACCTGATTTTCTATGATGAGTGTATTGTATCCACGATACAGATCCCCTTAAAGACTCAGGAAGGCCTCTCTCAGCTTCCAGTTTAGTCAGTTTTTCAAAAGAATTTCCCAGACTTTGGTTGCCAGACTTTAAGTCTCCAGTGATCCCTTTCTCATTGCTCTGTTTTCAAGTAGTGTATCCTTTTTATGAAATTTGGCTTGGGAATGATGCTGATCTTGACAAAAGTGAGGTGGAGATTTTAGTAGTTTGTGCCAGGACTTTGGCTGCTATTCCTGTTTTGTAATCACCTTATCTATGAGGGGTTTGTATTACCCCATCAAACTAACCAAATAAATAAATACCCCGGTATAATACACACCATGTTATTCTACTTTGCTAATTTCTTGAAGGATTTTTGGCTGTAGTTAGTTGGGATGATGTGTCTTTTTTCCCAGTATCATTCCTGAGGTCTAACAATTATCATTTTTTATCTAGCTGAAGCATGTATCATGTATAAAAATTAATGACCTAAAGAGAAACCCACCAACGTCCAAACAATTAGAAAGATTCTATCCATGGTTATTAGGTCAGTCACAGAGACATGGCACTTGTGTTTAGCATTTAAACTGCTCTTCCTAATAAACATAGTCCAAGTTTAATCCTATTTCAGACTCACTTGAGTTCAGTTTGGGTTTAGATCTTCAGTTGCATTCTGTACAGACTGTGATTTAACTGGCATACGTATTATGTCCTACCATAACCCACATCTCCGAATGCTCTGAGGAATAAATAGACAGTTTTGAGTCCTAAGTTAGTTGTGGTTCCTTTGCAAATTACACAAGGGATGGTCAAGATGGCTTGTGGATCAAGCAAAGCAGAAATAGAGTATGTTCGCTCCACGTACTTTTATTATTTTTGTTATGTGCGTTCATATAGGACCAGGCTGTTTTAATCTTGCTTATGCTCACCAGGTCTTATTCTATCTGTAGTGTGTGGAATTCTTTCTAGTGACAGCTTCTTGGTGAATAACCATGTTCTTAGCCATGATGCAGTTCTAGATTAGTTTGCTTCCTACTGGGCAGGTGAGCACTGCTACAGGTATGTGTCTGTGGAAGCTGTTGATATCACATCAAATGTGCTGAAAAGAAAAGCATTTAAGAACCCCTTACAGTAAGCAAAGCATATTCTGTATTGGTTTTGTGAATTAAGTTATTCAGGATTTTATTTTACTAAGCAGTTTTGTGGTAATTTTATTTTTTTTTCATATTAGGTGTGCAGAAGGCAAACCTAATATATTTTGTGGAGATTCTGGCTTTATTTATTTGGTGGAGGCTTTTTTCCTACAAAAAGGTGATTGATAAAAAAAGAGTTGCACTCCGTAGCACAGTGCCTTGCAGCTTTGGAAGTTTCCGAGTGCTGTGCAGGCGAGTGGAACTCCCAACCCCAGTTTTGCTGTGCAGGCTTCACCTTGTAATGCACAGAGATAGTAGGAGTCTCAGAAACCAGAACATAAAGCAACAATCTTCCCAACCTAGAAGTGTTGAGAAGAGGGAAGATGGGAACAGAGACTGCGGCTTAAGCCCTACACTCTGCTGTACAGAAATGCCTATAGCACATTCAAGACAATGAACGGAGAGGTGAGTAAGAGATCCCTTTGGAAATAAGTACTAACTGTCTTCCTAAAGGGTGGAGGAGAAAAATCAGTTTTATCTTGTAAATTGGTTGTTGAGAGCATAATTTCTGAGGTTAGAGACCATCATTTAACACCCCTCTCCCCAGCATTTTTGTGCCTACAATCTTTCCTTGCCTAGGGGAATCAGTGAATTACACTGTATTATTAAGTGCTAATGCTCTAGTGGATGAAAAAGGAAACAAAACAAAACAGAAATAATCTACAACCAAATTGCTTCTGACAAAGTCTCTCTCTTTTGCATATAGTTTTTCACAATTGCCATACTTCTGGTTTGAGAAAAGAATAAAAAAATAAGCAGATGAGCCTCTTTAATAAGTTGAATATTAATATGAAAAAACGCTCTGTTGACTACATTCCTAAGATAAATGCACTTAGCTTAGTAGAGTTTAGGGGAATGAAAAACAGAGCAAAACTAGAGGTTTTTCTTTTTACTGCATTATTTCCTGCTGTGTGAGTTTTGAGAAAAAATTAAGTTTCATTTAGTTGAAATATTTCAGACAAAATGCACAGAGTGAAACAAAGTTATAGGAAATAATTTGCAGCATCTTCAATTTTGCAACACTTATTTTACATTGCCAGAAATATTGCTTCTCATGCTCTGTAAGTTTTGCTTCTGCCTGACAAGCAAACAGTGATTTCAGTATTTCGACATATTTCTGAGGAAGCTGTTTTTGGTCATGCCAGTAAATTTGTAATGAAATGTTTAATTTCTGAGTAGTGTATTAGGCTGTGTGCATCTATAGAAACTGTGTGTCTTTTTGAACCCTCATAGATTCTTGCAGTGTTATGAGAAACATATATTTCATATAAAGCACTTTGACTATATCTATGACAGTAAATAAAATGGCCAGAGATTGTTGTCACCTCTGGTGCATTAATTATTTAAAGTCTCTTTACTCCATTGCCCCCAAACCATCCTACTGAAACAAATACCCAACATGTCAGCTCCTGATGGTGTCCCAGCTGTAATGTACATCAGTGACAGTCAGTCTGGGTGAAAAATTTGTCAAGGTAAAATCCTGCCATACTTGTTTATGCCCTAGCCCTGGTCTGTGTATTCCTTTAGATGAGACCTAATAACTGAGTCACTATGGATAAAAGATTCCCTGATAACTTGCAATGGTGTGTAGGAAAAACAGTGTCTAAACAGATAAGCAAATAATGGTGGTTCAAGATTTAAAAGGAAGATGGGGTGACGCAGATAACCCAGACATACTCTTCTCCATCATTGCTTCCCTTTGAGTAAAGGAATTGTATTTTGGAGGAGAAAAAGGAGGGGGAGGAGTACAGTCATTCATCTCTGTAACCCCAAAGCTGCTCCTGTCAAGGTCAGTATTGCAGGAGCTTTTTATCTTAGTAATTACAACATAACCAGTTTTCTCCGAAAAAGGTGTCAGCAAGAAACTGCTCCTTGTTTTTGGTCCTGGAAAATGCAAGAGTCTGGAAGCTTCAATCTGACCTTCCAAGACTACACAGTGACCTGGTTTTGCTCCCTCCCACGCAGTGAAATAGGCAAAGGGCAGCACAGGGCTAGCTGGGTTAGCACTATGAACATTGAGGTTAAAGAAATTCTGGAGTTTTCCCTGTTTCATTACAGAGCAGGGACAGAACATACTGGAAAATCTGCAGGATTTCCATCCTTGTTGCAGAGATAATGCAACAGTTGTACTACTTATAGTTTAGGGGCTGAAATAGTGAAAAATTTTTCTATGTGTTCTTAGAGGGAGTGAGAGGGGAGTGATCAGGAGCGCTTTTTAATTAAACACCCCCCTTTTCCCCAAAAACACCTGCATAAAAACTGTGCATACAGTGCACAATACATGAAATTTATCATCGTTGTGAGTAGGCTGGAGTGAGCTAAGCTTTCCAAACACTGTTCTTGCTGTGGAATGTAACCATTCTTTATGATAGTCTTCAGGGCATAAGTATTTCTAAACCCAAAGTGTTTCGCAGCATATTTTAAATAATCAGTCATCATATTAAATGTTCTCAGTGACTTCAGTGTTTCTGAATTTGAGCTACTTCTTATTGCAGAAAAATTACACAACAACAGTAGAGAAAATAACTATTTCACCCCCAATACTAGCTCATCAAAATGTAAGTATTTTCTCCCTATTATTTTATTTCATTTCAGTGTGGGTTTTTAAAAAACTATAAAACTGCTGGGCTTAAAAAATACAAATCTTAAACCAAACTTGTAACCATCATTGTCCTTGGAGCTCTAGAACTAGCCTAAAAAGCAGTTTAGGGTAGAAATAGAAATTCTCCTATTAGGGAAAACTGCAAATGGTAATGTTTAGATCTGTAGCATCTGTGCAATATAATTCATGTCAAAAGAACTATGTAGTGTAAGCTGGTCATTATGACTCCCAATGAAGCCAGTGCTCACAGGAACACATACAAGCACAGAACAATCAATTCCTCATCTTTTAGATATGTATTTTTTTAGGATGGAATGAGTTAGATATTTGAATATTTGAGATATAGATATGTATATATTTACATACAGTCAAAAAATCTTACAACACAACAGATAATTATAAGCATAAATAAATATAGACTTGGGGCACTCCTCTCTTGAGACACAGAAACTAGAGAGACTACACTCATAAGGAAGCAAGAGAAAAGGACACATGGGATTTTTGTTGATATGTTTGCTTTTCTTAAATATTCCAGTCTAAGAAAGATGGAGTACTTGTGTTTTGAAAAGGTTCTGGAGGCATCAAACAGTCTCCTCTATTCAGCTGGTCCAGTGGATCCAACTCCAAAGTGGATTCTTAGGATATAATCAAATTATCACCATGTTCAGTGAAATTTTGGATTCAGTCTGGACAACTGAAATGAGACCAATTTTCACATAAAATGTATGAAGTGCTAAAATGAGGTTTATGGAGCCATGAGGAACACATTCTCTGTTACTCCAATTTATGTAAAATTCATGTGATTTCATGTTTAATAAGAATATTGGACTTTTTAAGTGAACCTTCAGCAGTTTTGAGTGATCCTTGAGCTGATTTATGCTTTGCATTCTCACATGATTTTGACAATGAACCAGATAAAATTTGGCAGTTTTGACTGTGTTTTGAGATTTTGAGCTTATTTGGACCTGAAACACAAGCAAAACTTGTAGCTGTGAACCCACCCAGAAAGAAACTGAAGAAAACGGTGACTCGGCCCTCCATAAAATTAAATCACGGATTTTCACATAATTAGGTGAGATGAATCCTGTGCTTCAGCCACACCACTGTTGGTGACAAGAAGCAATAGCTTCCAGATGTAGCCTGCATGGGCACTAGGAGACACATTTCTATATTCTCTCAGTTGTTTCTTCCACATGAGCAGTTGGCATGGCAGAGCTTTTACACAGTGGGAACTCAGCTCTACCCATACACCAATCTGCTCACCTGTCTCATTAACTGCACTCACCCAAACCCATCTCATCTACTTAATGTATATTCACCTATGGCGTGTTACACTTCAGCAAGCTTTTCCTTGACAGAGGCTTTTTGCCTCCTGATGGTGGTCCCACATTCTCAGGCAGGAGAACAGACCTTGAAAACATCTGGTTTCTGGCTGAGGATGGAAAGCCAAGATGTTTCTGCACTCAAGTACTTATCTGAAGGATCTGTCTGCAGCTCTACTAAATGCCTCTGCCTTGACAGACCTGGCAACAACTGCTGTTGTGCACCACTGTAGCAGGCTGGAAACTTTTGCACCACACTAAGCAAAGCTGCGTATCAGTACTAGCTCTCCCATCCTGCCAGCAAACTTAGGTCATGCTAGAGAGGTATGACGTGGAATGAAGTTTTTAGTTTTGCACTACCATAGGCATAAGAAGCAGTACAAATACAGATTCAAAACAATTAAAGAGGGAAAAAATATTGCTCAAGTGAAATGGGAGTATAAGGATGAAAGAATTTATATGCACAGACAAATTTTGCATAGTTGTAAGTCAGCTATAGTTTGTTAGTGTATTTTCATTTATTCCAGTGAATCACATCCTTTATCATCTCAGCTGAATTTGCCAGTGATGGAGAACTGAACTGTCACTGCTGATAATGGTTCTAGTGATCTATCCATGAACTGTAACCACACTAAACTGACTAGTTTGTTTGGTTTCTTTTCTGTTACACCTTTGGGCAGCCTCTGGCTCTTAATTATTGCTCTCAGAGCTCATTTTTAAAACAAAAAAGCCTTTTCCAGATGATTGAGAAAGTAATTTAACTTAGTATTTTTTTCCTGATTATCCTTCTCCTTGTATGCAGTTCAGAAGTTTAGGATGTTTTCTACTTTAGTCAAAAACTTTAGTTCCAAAACAGGAATAAATTATACCTAAGATTTTAAAAAACCCATGCACGGTGAGCAAGCAGTATACAATCTGACAGAGTTTTTTCTCCAGGAGGTATCTTCTCAAACAGTCAGGTTTGTAAAGGAATTGCAGAGCAAAACATACTTTTTGCTAATGGTTAGTAGTAGTTTCAAAGTTTTTCTGGCATGTATCATTCTTATGTAAGATTTAAAAAATGTTCTGTCCAAATTTAACTCTTCAGAGTCTCAAAGCATCTCCCAAGCTTAAAAATGGCAACACTGCAGGCATCACAAAGAAGCAGATCATAAGCAAGCTTAAAACACTAATTATATTGATGTAAATGACTCTTGGGTTGAAGTAAAGAATAAAAAGGTCAAGAGTAGTCTTAAGGGTTGCCCAGTAAAACGGTAGCAGGGGAGAGTGAATGACAAGTTGTGTGCTGCATTCTCTCACTGCAATGAACAGTATGGATTATGAAATGACATGAAAGGGAAAGCTCTTGCACCTCAAGGAAACACAGCCCTGACCTCTAGCAGGAAGAGCACCTACAGCAAAATCTGACCACACCAGGTCACTGAACTGTTACCCACATGAAGAAACACACCAGAATAAATGAGACTATTGAGATGGTCAGCTTCCTAGAAGTGCTTGCTACTTAAAATTGATGGGAGACCAATGTGAAAGAGAACATGTGATTGATGTGGGAGAAAATAAAAGGAAAATGCAGCATATCCTTTACCCTTTCCTCCCCCATCTTCTTTCTTTCCTTCATCTCATTCCATTCTCTGTGACTGAGGGGGGATGACTTAGCTGGGACACTTCTTTGAGGCCATGAAGAGGAAAAGGGACATAATGAGTTCGAATGATGGAGACCATATACAACAGACAATTTCAATGTAACAGATGACTTATAAAATATTAGGATAACCCCAAAATTTTGCCACAGGAAGAAAATATGAATTCTAAATGAACACAGTGTCTTAGGACTAAAACAGGCAGGTACTGTTGAGAAAAACTCCCAGAAGGAGAGAAAGAGCCCACTTCATATTTTGACACTGAACGCAAACATGCACCAGCTAAGGGAGAGAGGAGTAGGCAGAATCTCAAGCTGCAGTGAAAAAAAAATGTAAGCTCAGCAAACTTTCCAAGGTGAGGCCAGGCTTTGAAGAAAGAAGAAAGGAAAATAAGGGAAGAGAGAGGGACAAGCATTTGCACTCATTTTAGCCAAGACACTGGAACAGCTAAAAAGGAGCTTTGGAGTCAGATATATTTTAAGTTTCTGGTTTCATATTTCATTTTTTGTTTCCAATTTTGCAGTCAGGAATTCATCTCACTGTTTGCTAGGACACATTTCTTTCCTTCTTTAGTCTTGCCTCGTGTAAGAACGGGCTGTTTTGGCAAGAGGAGTGCTATGGAGAAATAACCTGTGATGCTGGATTAATTCATGCTAGACATTGTCTTTTACCATGTGATGAAGGAGAGCAATGGGTTTAAGGTGCAGAATGTCTTGTGAAGTTCTTGCTTGACACAGCCCCCACATGGGCTCAAAAACCCCAAGCTTCTCAGAAACCTAACTGAGCCAACAAGGAACTGTGTAAACTAAAAACTGTGTAAACTAAAAACTGTGTAAATTAGTGTGTGAGTGAAAATGGGGCAGAGTCCAAATCAGACATTAAACAAGACTTTTTTTTAGCTCTCCCAAACCCTTCCAGATGTTAAAACAAGTAAACAGCATGTGACAATTTTGTTTTATTGTTAATCCTGGTATTAAGGTCCATTTCACCCTGCTTTTCTACCTTGCCTCCTTATTACAACTACTGCTTGATGTTCCAAATGTGTCAGTGTTAGCTTTTCGTTAAGGGTAGAAACATGCACAAGGTCACTTTTGCTACAGAGTGAGTAAGATAAATTTCAAATGTAGCCCTGTTCAAATAGAGCTGGGAATTATTATATTTTAACAAAAAAGTATTTGTTCTCCTTTGTGTTGGCATCAATGGCAGTTCTTATATGTAATGCTATTACCACTAGTAGCTGAAGTTCCCCACAAGAGAATGATTCAAGACAGATGACAGTAAAAAGTGGGGAAAAAATGGGATGTGGTTACGGCGGCAAAAATCTCACTTATTAAGGTTATGTTTTCACTGCAGAGTTACTCAGCTGGTGTCCCCAGTTTGGCAATAACAAAGTCCTCCAAAGAAACTGGAGTGATGCCTTGATCTAAGCAAGACGAATTGCAGAGCTATAGATTAGTGTGTGTGCTAATTATTCTTCTTAGTCCGATAAATAGCTCACTTTGCAGGGAGCATTCCTATATCACTCTTGTGCCTTACTACAGTTCCCTCTTTGCTTCACTCTGTTCATGGGAAACACTCAGTATCTTCAGAACCATACCATGTCTCCATGGAAGCCCTGTCTTACACCTGCGACTCAGACCTAGTTATTGCTATTCTGTTCATCATAATACACTATCATAAAGCTAAAGTTATCGGTGCAACAAAATATGGAAGGGTATTTAAATTAGCAAGGACAAATTAATCTTCCTTCACTGCAGATATTTAATGGTGTAGAGTGTGATCCACAGGAACCATTCTAGGTGTCACTGTGATGCTAGGATGAAGATAACCTTAAAAACATCTGTTCATTGTCTACAAAGAGAGGGGAGCTGAGATGTAGACATTTACATCAGTTAAGATGAATCCCCCTCCAAGTGACTAATCTCAGCTGGGACAGAGCTATCACTTTTTTTACTGCCTTGAGTTCAGATCACTCTGAACTCATTGTCAGAGTGTGTGCTGGATTGCAGTGTTAAATCAAACAGATTAGCTGAGGTCATGAGAGATGCAAAGCAGGGTGGAGTACAAGCACTTAGAGAGTCAGACCCTGGTTACCTGCCCTTTCCAGCTGTCTGGTCACTGCTGGGGTGGGTGCCCCTCTACTTCATGCCTCTTTTCAGTGTGGTTTGCAACAGTCTGCTCACTAATGAGCATTTGTCTCAACTGAAATGTTGTGGTTGTCCTAAGATTGATGTTTGCCATGAAGGTGGAAGGCTAGACCAGAGATAGTGGAATAAAAGGTGAGTGCTTGTACAGACAAGTGCCAGACAGAAGAAAAGGTCACCACTTTCAGCGGACACTGGTGCAAACAGACCTTTTTAGCTCTTTCCAACTTGTTAAAACTAAACTGCCTGAATTCACACTGATTGTGTGAATGAGAAAAGTACTTGCACAGGCAGGGATCTGCCTGAGCCAAGAAGGAGCGAGTTTAGCTGAGAGACCATAGCTAAGAGTTAACAAATGAGTGCTGGGGTTTCTGGAGAACTCATGAGCTTCCATGTAAGGGATCTAAGGAGTCCCCAGACAGGATTGTTGTCTTCCTAGGGGGAACTTAAAAAATTATAAGATTTAAGCAAGGGTATAACTAATATTAGAGGCTGATAGATGAGTGATTGATAAAATGAAATGGAGAGAAATGATGCAGTGTCATGATAGTTTTAAAGACCAAGCTTTAAAGATATAAATATGTAGGTGTGGGATTTCTATTTCAAAATGTGATTTGCATTGTATTTATTCTGTCTAAAGGCTTCAGCAATGCAAATTGGATCTGCCTTGAAGAATTAATCTCAGAAAGCACACTGATTAGACTTGGAATCAATCAGTTAGCCAGAGACATGCTCATCAGTTCTTCACTGTATCCTTGCATTTTCAAGAAAAAACAAAATACAGACATTGTCCAAGACAAATTTTCTAAACAGAGTTTTGGAGAAAGCAGTGGTTGCTATAGCTAACCATGATTACTATGATTATCCACTTGAATACCAGTTCACCGGGACAGATGACTGGCCTGATCCTGGGAAATGACAAAATCGAGAGTTTTCCTCTTTGAGGTTTGATATGGGTGCATTTCAGCCTACTGCAAAGAGTTTCATTTGTGTCACTCTATTTATATTCTCTATCACATACATGGTTGCATAAACTTATCCATTTTAGAATGTAAAAAAACGTGCACTGGATGTAAGCACCTTTTTTTTGAAAGTTTGTAAACTGCATGTCAAGGCAGAAACTGTAGGAAAATGACTTCAAAATCCAAGTGATGCTATAGACAAACTCACCAAGGAGTACCTTATCTCATATTTCAGCAGACAAAAGCAAGACTATATCACTTCCCATTTAATGTGTGAGTAGACCCCAGGCTATAAAAATCAAATAAGACTCAACTAGGAAAAAAGCTGGGGTAATTAAAAACTTACATGAGAAATGAAGAAATGCTGTGGGGCCAAGTACACATTGATTTCATAATTCAGATCCTGTAAGCTGCTTTTCCATTAGTTAGCAAAACATTTCTCCAAGCTTTGCCTTGACTAGAGAGTGCTGTTTTTAACATGATAATGAGCTTAGCATCAGTTTTTAAGTCCTTATCACAAACAGAATTAGAGCTGAAGTAATCAGAACAATATAAGGTTTACTTGTGTCTTCTCTTGCTCTGTTAGCAGTGATCAACATGGTGTCGTCAACTAAGTCAAGTCTTCTCATGTGTTTGAAGTTTTGGTTATGACATTGGCTGGAAATTATGTTGCCTGGAAATTTTCTTTGACAAGCTGGAACATCACATTTCCCCATGGATCCCCTCAAGGCTGATGACAGTGTTTTGGTCATGAATTCTGTTTGTGGGTTTGCATGCATTTTCTGAGTATGATGCATTTCCAAAGAAGTATGATGAGAACATCTGTATGGAAACTTTTTCCTTGTTCCTGAAGAGTTTGCTTATGACCTTATCATTGATATGAAAACCTCCAGCTTCACACACCTGAGAAATTTTGGACCATCTTCATTGTGACCTTGGTAATTGTGAAAGCTTGTGAAAATTAATAATTGACATTCAGTTACATTTGGGCATTTAATTACATTGACAATTGCAAACCCACTGTAATATATGGTTTTCAATGTCCTTTACCATGGTCTCTTTATGATCTAGTCAATTCTATTTCCACTATCAAAAGTAAGTCTGGCCAATTGTTTTAAAGCTGGAGACATGATCCTGATTAAATCTGAGGTTCTCCAACATCAATGAGCTGCAGATTCTCACCAATCTATTCAATGAAGCCCATAGCTCCAGCCTGATCTACAATTGTTTTGGAGTTTTGCTTTGGGGTTTTGCTGTGGGTTTGGTTGGTTTATTCATTTTTGTAAGAAAATAAACCCAAACCCAGATTTTCTCTTTTTAGCTGGGTAAGCTGAAACCTGGAGAGGTCAAATGACTTTGGCAAAGCCAATGCACAGGTCAGGGCAGAACAAGACCAGCACTCAGAGCTGTAATTCTGTATCCCATGTTCTCATTGCCCTGGCAGATGTTTAGATGTCTCAGTGCTTTACAAAGTGTGTGAGTACCACCAACCTTGTGTGATCAATTCAGAAACAAGGCAAAGGCACAAAATCTGAGATGTAAATGAGGTAATTCAGTAGACTAAGGAAACCAGAAAATAGTTCAATGCCACAGCATGAACAAGAGATGAAGCAGAAGAGAAACAAACTGTGATTTATTGAATTAAAAGAAATTTTTTAGATATGGCTTTACTGAATATTCTTCTGTAAACCTTGTTTTGTCTAGCAAAGTATTTATTTTTAGTATAGGCTCCTTTTGTACATCCATTTCTGGCACTAGGGAGAAGCTAGGAGTATGTTATATTCACTGAGGTTCTCAACCATTGAATAAAGGATTCCAGTGGAACTCTACCTGTCATTTTTACCATCAGAGCAGATACTCTTCAACTCCAGAGGCCTAAAAGAAGTCCTCTCCAAAATTTTTTGTAACCACCTGCTAAAGTGCTGTGTTGGTCTTTTGAAACTGAAGCCAAGACAGTGGTGCTGTTAACCTATTTTGTTAGGAGAATGTGCTGCCTTCTGCTCTCAGAGGTGGCACTGCTCTGAGGATCATTCTCAAGGTCCTAACCAGGGCTGCTCACCATTGTGTGCTGTTGGTCCATGAAAGCAACAGAGAGACACCTAAAATTAGTCTCATAAGTGAGCATATGTAGTGATGGTGGCAGAGCTGGGTGACATTTTCAAGACCAATTATACATGTCTTAAAACTTGACCTGCATATATGTGTATTCCTGCTCCTTCTGTCTGGACTTTTCCTGGATGTTGGCAATGCTCTGCACATTAAGGGTCATGACTGCTCCAGAGGTCACGAGAGAGTTCAGAAGCTTGTGGAGGATATTTTAACAAAAACAGCAACAACAACAACAAAAAGAGATAAATAACATGAAAAGCAAGTTATGCTGTGTTAACCTCTGATTAAAAGCAACAGCCCTTCATTCAAACACCACAGTCTTTGCCCTTGATGTACTCGACATTTAGAAGGGTTTTAGGAAGACAGAGGAGTGAAAGGACAAATTTTTATTTCAGCTAATTATCTGCCCAAATGGGAGGGGGGCTAGACTAACACTGAATGCAAATAAGAGAGCACATCTGCAGAAAGAGAAGGCTCTGCTCTGTGGGTTGTGTTCATCCTGTCTACTACATCTACTACCCCAAGTGATCTCATGAGATTTCAAACTCAAATTTTGGCCCTCTTCAATGTCATGGGCTTGGTTGCAAAATTAGTCTATAACCTAGTTTTTGATAAAAGTTACCAGTAGTGACCTTTGTGAGTTGACTCTAGTTACAATAAAACTTTATAGATCTAAATCAGATGTGCTATATAAAAATAAGGTAAAGGAAAAGGCAGGGTGAGCTGGATGCCAAACAGAAGCAAAACTTGACAGGTTGCAATCACTTCTAGTGCTTCTTTGGCTGTGCAGGAAGGAGAACTGCAAGTCCAGTGTGGTGAAGTGAATAGGATGGTAGGGAAGAAGGGCAAGAAAAAGTGGCCAAGGACACAAAAATATCTCTGGTTTTTCATGGAAAAATGAGACATTGATGGTTAACCTTTTCTATATGGATGCTTGTTCAAGTTCATTTTGGTTGTAGATTTAGATTTAATGAAAGGTGAAAGTCTGAGGTTACCAGAATAGTTAGTGAACCTTCTGCCAATTAAAGGTTTTGCCCCAAAGACCGCACCTTGCGATGGCTGAATTTCACTGCCACCCCTTCCAGAGTGTTTTCTCTCTGCTACCTTGTTATTGTAGTGATGGTGGCATTGTAAATTATAGTCCCAGCTGGATGAAGAACCCCTCTGAACTGATCCTAGTGCTGTTCCCTACAGTATTGCTAATGATTACACAGCTGCCTCGTAGGCATTCTAGAGCATAGGCTCATGAGTCTGCCTGCAGCACAAGTTGCAATAAAGTTTATTTTCATTCAAAACAATATATATTGGGATTATTGTCAGAGCAGCCCCAGAGGCTTGCACAGGAGGTCTAGTAAGCATTGGTAAGAAAATTGGAAGCCTTGAGGTTATTAATGTTGCTAGAACAGCAAGCTTAGTGGCCAGCAGAGGTATAATTTACCTACACTAGCATCACACAGTGGAGCAAGGCAATCAAGTAAGAGGTCAAGGGACTTTAACACAACATAAGATAGATATATAGCCCTGGGCCTTTTAGGCCAGATTCTCAGCTGCTGTAAATCAACGTAGCTTCATGGGAATCCATGGATTTACGCAGTTTTCAATGTGCTAAGAATCTGGCCTAAACGCTTTATGGAAGTTATCCTGAGATCTGAAATGAATGCAGCAGCAAAACTCAGTTTTTATATTTGCTTTGTTTTAAAGCCAACAAATGACATTTTTAGCTCAGCTATACATTGGTTTGGAGAGCAAGACTGCAGTTTAACACTTTTGGCAAGGACACATCTCAAAATGGTCATGAAAGAGCTGACGAGATTTCATCAGTACACATTAGCTAATAGAGAGAAAACATAAGTAGATGCAGAAGGAGAAAATATCTGCTTTTAACTGGTTAGTAACTGAAGTTCAGGTAGCATACAGTCTTTTTGCTTGCAGCTGTGGGTTCCAGTCTACAAAACAGAAGTTCATGTTCCTATTTATAAAAAGGAGTTCAACCAAAACAGTAATGTCGGCTTTTGGAGATTTAAGTAACGTGAAAGTGTGCTGTGAATTCATGCCAGGGGATAGAGTGAGAAAGCTGACAGACATAGCAGAGAGTGTGAGGAAGACACAGACAAGTAAAATGCATGCACCATTCACTCACAAATACACAAGAATTGGTCCTTCTTGGTACATGTAGATCCAAGCCACAATTTTCATTCCTGGATTGCAGTCCAAGTCTAGGTTTCAGTGCAGTCCCAGAGCTGTTGGAGTTTCAGAGACCACAGAGGAGATTGTGTCTAGTGTTTTTTTCAGAATAATTTGTGGCAACTCATAAATATAAATCATATGCTAACACTTGAATCTCTAACAGACACTTCTGCCTCCAGTAGTATTGCTTTCCGTTCTTAAGTTCTTATATTTACTGATTTATCACAGTTACACATAGTACCTGCCACAGAAAGAAGCTTTTACTACATTTCTCTGATGAAAAATTTAATATGGAGTGCAAAGAAGTTCAAGAAGCATAAATATTTTTCTGAAGTGGGGAGATCAACCTGTAAATCAATCAATTTACTTGTCCTACATATCTGTAGGGACTTGAGCTACTTAAGTGTCCCACTTTCGTTATGCTCTGTAGTTGTTCTTGTCCTTTGTTTAGACAAAGACCCGACTCCAGCTGACCTCTGAGGAGAAGCTTAGCTGCTGTCGTTTGCATTAATATATCAGTATTTTGAACCTTGGAATCTGCTGAATGTCTGAGTTTCATAACTGATCTGAAATTAACAGCCTTCAATAGATGTGCTATTTCTTGGCCCTGGAGATTAATCAAGTCACATCTTCCTGGTCAATAAGGTATTAAAAATTGGGGATACTACTTTTCTTTCAATTAGCATATTTAAAAGCCGGATCAGATGGGGATTTAACAGGTCAGAATTGAGAGGACACATAGCATTTTGTCCATTTCAGAGCTTGTGTTTAAAAAAAAGTTTTAAAAAGTTTAAAATAAAATAAACTGAAAGGTTATATACCCTATGCTGAGAGCAGACAAGAGAATAGGAGCTGACAAAGGTGAATTACAGCTTTCTGTGCAGCATTCTCTTCCTCTTTCCTTTACTTCAACCTCAGTGTGAATCAGTTTATTCCCATGTGTGCTTCCATATAGCTTTTCTGGCTGGCAAAACAGGAATTCTCACGCCTACATGTCCCTTTGCTTTCTCTGCATTTTCTCCAGTAAATAGAAACAAGCAGGACCCTGACGAAGTCTGAGAGAGCTACATCCCTTCCGTTGGGTCCGGTTTGACTCTCCTACCTTCAGCTGCCCACCTTCAGCACTGCTCCCTCCCCAGCAGCAGCAGCAGAAGCAGCAGCAGCAGTAGCAGCAGCAGTGCAGCTGCTCTGCTGCTAGCAGAGTTCACAGATCATCAGGATCATTAACACAAACTGAACTCGACTGTGACTCAAATTGATATACCAGACAGTCAACTGCAGTTGCTGGGGAACCAAACACTCCAACTGTTCTGTTGACACCACTGCTGCTGGGGAGGAAACCTCTGGGCAGAGAGCTGAGGCAGAGAGCTGAAGAGCATGACTTCTTAGGTTACACCAAACTGGACCACCACAGAGTCTTTGGAAGTTCCTCCTGTCACCATCTGGGTTGCCCTGGAACAGGGTTATAAAGCATGTGTGAGGCCAAGGAAATCTGTTCTGTCATGCTCCTTTGCATGGGTAACTGAAAACCCACAGCCTTACTCAACCCATCTCCTCAGAGTATTCGTGCTCTCTGGAAGGAGAGCTGCCTTCCAGAAGCCAGTGCTTGTGACAGGGGACCAACTGTCATGCTTGTAACCCTTTATTTTTGTGTGGGCAGCCTGCCAGGTTGATCAGAATCTAAATTTAACTGTGCTGCTTCAGGTATTGTGAAAACTGTGTGTTTCTGGACCACTGGATGCTGGGCAGTGAGCCACCCCAAGGACCAGGAGCCAGAACCTTGTCTGTTGGCATGTTCTATGGAAAGCATATAGCTGATTCTTTCTTGGCCATTTATCTCCCATTCCAAATAAGGGGCAGAAGTTTGAAGTGTTAACCCTTCCAGATATTTAGGAGAGAATGCCACAGGCATGCACTGACTATTTCAGAATAAAAAGGCTGGCCCACTGTTCCTATGTAAGGAGGGAAACTACTGGTCAGGATGCAAACCTTACCTGCACAACATATGAGGGCTTGTTTTCACTGACCTCAGTGAGTTTTTGCTTGTTGATACTTAAAAAGAACCTGAGCCGCAGTTCTCACAGAGCTGTGAAGATGTGATCAGACCCCATACACTATATTACAAGCATCTCTTGATGACTTGCACTTGCAAACACGAAAGAGGATAAAATATGAGATGAATGGGAAGCTTGAATGAAACAGAAATTGTAAACCTTTAGGCAGAATTTCTCTCTGGGGATTTCAGAATCTCTTGTTACTGATAGGTGAGGATCACATGGCCAGTGAGGATCACAGGACATGCCACAGCAAGATAAAAACATAAACATGATTCCTGTGTTATTTTAGCTAGACCAGGAACAAATCTGGCACCATTTGACTCTGGCCTTTCAGCTCTGAGACAGGGCAATAGCAGTGCTCATGCCAGCTGGCTATCTGCTCTGCAAGAGTCAACAAGTTTCTTGACATGCGATGTCCTTCTATCTCATTTGTTGATTGGAGCAGTGAAATATTTATGAACTGCCATCAGTGTCCAGCTTTTGAGTTTTGACCCAGTAAAGGATAAATATGGGACAATTTGCCTTTGGCCTTTCACTTTGGCCAGTGACCAGCTTTCTGTCTGTTTGTGGTTTCAACTGGATGGGGAAACAAACGTCCCCTAGGTAAAACCCTTTCCATATCTATGACTTACTCCAGAAATAAATGATTTTAAAACCGAACACATCGAGTGAGAAACAAATCCCACACAGTTGTCCAATGGCCTTTGACCTCCTAATGGCTTGGTGCCATCTGGCTGCCAGCTGGCTACTTCACTACATGAGGAAATAAGTTTCTCACAGACAACGCTCCATTCCACTTTTAGTCCTACCAAAAAAGAAAAAGCTAACACACCTTTCCTATAGCACCCTTTCATTCCAAAAAGGGAGAAATGTGACACAGGTGGCTGTTGAACTTTCCACTCTGACTGGCAAACTACCAACTAGCTACTGCTGGACTTCATACTCCCACAGCAAAACAAAAACTTGCTCAGGCAAATCATTGTACGAGTCTTGTCAATTTAAAAGAAGCATTCAAAAATGGAGAGAGAATGAGTAAATAAATGTAGAAATCAAATATAGTGGGAGGTATTGCAGACTTTTTGTACATGTTAAGCCATAAGTAGAGATGCATACTTTTTTAGCAAATATGCAAAGAGCTAGAACTTATACACGGGCTCTGTGCAAAAGTGTTCCTGCTTTGTGCAAAAAGACATGGGATGAGAAGGATTTTCACTTTGCAGTGAAAATAGTTCATGGCCTGATTCAGCAGACATTTGCATAGTTCCTGTAAGTAGAGCAAATGTGTGTTGTCACAAATGGGCACGTAAGCTTCCTGACCCTCCCAGCTGTCTACCAAAATCTAGGACCCATGAGGTGCATGGGAATGCCTCCAAGAGCTGAAGGAATAAGACCCTGGGAATAGTTCTCAGGCAGGTGATGACAGGGGCTCCCGGGACTCCAGTGCTAGGCAGGATGAGGCTGGGCTAGGCAGGCAGCTGGATTGGAGGGTGATGTGCTGCTGCAGCTCATTTCCTTCCACAGACTGGTGCTGCAATTATCCAGCAGTCCCCATATCAACATGTGCACTCATGAGATATGTCAAGCATGGGAAATGCATCTATATTGCTCAAGAGTGATTGAACACCTTTCTATTACTCATATAATGATAAGACTTAATATGGATTTCATATTCTTTCTTTCACTCTTTCTTTCTTCCTTTCTTCTTTCCTTTCTTCTTTTCTTCCTTTCTTTCTTCTTTCCTTTCTTCTTTTCTTCCTTTCTTCCTTCTTTCCTTTCTTCTTTTCTTCCTTTCTTCCTTTCTTCTTTCTTTTCCTTTGTGTTTCTCCAATGGCGCAGTAATCAGCATTAGCTGTTATAATTCAAATGATTTTTAACCCCACTGTGACCCCAGAATTTCCCCTTTCTCAAGATTCCATTCCCTTTTCCATTCTGTGGCCCCTATAGTACATGATGTCCACAGACAATGAGTGTCTTCCCACCCTCCCTACTCTCTGTCCATGAAGACTCCAAGGGTTGCAGGAGATGTGATTCTCCTAGTCCACTTTCTCCATGACAGATTCTCTTCCATCCTGTCATTTGCATTTACAGCTTGACTTCAAGCCTGTTTATAGCCAGAGAACTCTTTTCATTGACTTCTGTGGGCTTTGAATCAAGCCTTTATAAACCACACATGTACCCAACAGGTATTTATTAACATGAGCTGGCCATGTACTCCATGCCATGAGTGTGGAAAAAGCTAACAATAACTTTACAATTACCCACCTAAGCCCTCTAGCAGGCTCCAAAGGCATGTCTCTTCGCCAAGCAAGCATTGAATCAAGTTTGACATTTCTAGGGTAAATCATTTTTGTGTTCTAAAAACCAAAAAAAGGGTTAGGAAAAAGTCCAAAGAGTGAGAACATCCCCATTTTTGGACAGTAATATCATCCAAATGTCCTATCCAAATGGCTTCAAATGTTCCAGAAACAAATGTGTGTTCTGGGATAAGACCACTGAATGCTAGGTAAAATTACAGGTGATTCTGCTTGAGGTTGGCAAGATTAAGCAGGGGTTAAAATGGAATTAACAGTCCTACTTTTTTTTCTTTTTTTAATTACCCACAGAGATATTAGTGTTACTCACAATCTTTCCAGGGTGCTTAGCCATCTTTAGGTATTGACTTTACATACAGAGATTTCAGTTCTTTCACAGGCTGTGTCTTAATTTATTTAATTTTGAGTTGGTGTACATTAAATTAGATGCTGTTTTTTAGTCGCTTCTTGAACAGAATGGGTGGAGCCTGAACCATGAGAGAGGACAACCCAGTGGACTTGGAAAACTCCCAACTCACTGTGCGGGTGAGGTGTCACAAAGGACTTTCTATGCTTTATCAGATGATAGCTCTAAGCCAAAAAATTTGGATACAGACCTAGATAAAAAGTGCCTCCAAGGACAAGTCTGAAGAGTTCCAGGATTTCCATCCAAGCCAATTTCGAGCTGTGATGTAAGACAAAGTTATTTCCATTAATGTTTAAGTTTTGCATCATGTGTTCTCTCATGCTTTAACTTTTTCACTTTCAGCAGCAAATCAATCATCATAATACTAGCAAAAGTTTAATTTTGTCTTGTACATGTTATAGCTCAGGGTGGATTGGTCCTGGTGAAATATATATCTCTGAGAAAGTGCTTTGGAGACAAATATCTGCTACCAAGTAGTTTTGTCTTGTTCACTAAGGCCCAAATTTTTAAAAGTAGATGTCAAAATTGGAGTTTTCTGAGTCCTAAACCAACATTTAAATGAGTATAAGTGTCTTGCTTTTTTTTTTTTAAAAAAAAGCTCAGTTACCCTGTGTCCCTCCTCAGCAGTCCCTTTTGAAAGCCATGGCTGAAATAACTCTTAGTACTGTCCATAGATTGTGGTCACCTTTCCTTCATTTGCTGCCTCCCTGGAGAGATGTACCTTGGTCATTTCTTTCTCTGCTGCTTTAGGAACTCTGTAGTTTCAAGGGTTAAACACAGGATTGTAAGTTCACAGATGTGAAAATACATATTTTTTGGCAGGGTAAATGCACTAGGCAACTTCTGCATGTTTGTTCTTTGAGTAAGGAGGCCACCTGCTTCTAATGTTACAGGAATATGTTGGCTAGTGGAAAGGCAGAAACCATTTTTAACTAATTGAATAATTTCTCTATCTTATCCAAATGCCAGGAGATTGTTTCTATCCCATGGTTAGCTTGAAGTTTTGATGGCACATTAAAAAAAAAAAAACAAAAACATTCCAAAGTCACTTTCCTGTTTGGTCCAAATCACTTTATTCCTAGTACAGAGTGATGGGAAAATGGATATTGGGTGAAAGAAATGGTAAATAGGAAGCAAACGTTTGCTTGGATTACCAAGGCAGTTTCTGGGTAGGGTGGTGTTTGGTGGGTAGGCACAGCCAACTGTTTGGCACTGGCACATGGAATAGCAAACACATGCAGCAGTTAAAATCAAGCTTGCATTAATGATTTCATTGCCTGAACTAAATTTGTAATGTAAATCATTCGGAGGTGCTCTAAGGCATTTCTATTCTTAGAAGAAAAGTCACAAACTGGAAAGTACGTCACCTTTGCAATCAGCACCCCCTTTAGCCTGTAATGTGGAACACATGGTGGTTGAAGAGGTTACAGTGTTACAGAAATGTCATTACAGAATTTCTCTGTGTTAACATGTATCATCTGTCACGTAATTGTTTGTTTTACAACCCATACCTATAATGGGCTAAGTGGGGACTATTTATATCAGTTAACAATGAGTGCCTTTAATTAGTATTTCATGCAACTGGAACATGTTAAAGATTCTGACACAAATCTGGCTTGGGTTCCTAAATTCCATATGAATTTCATTATGAAATTGCTAAGACATTACAGTTGCTCAGGTATTGAGGTTTATAAGTGCACTTCATCTGTTACAAAGCTAGAGAAAGTAAGTCACACGCATGTTAAAGAAAAATCTTCAGAACAACAGCTTGGTATCTGACACAGCTGAATGAGAGTTTAAAGCAAGAAAGATGAAAATCTTTTACTATTTGAAGTGTGCCTGTATTTGCCCTAAAACTGCAACTCTACTAACATCTACGCAGCTGAAGCATTATATAGAGCGGAAAAGGTTAAGACAGTGGAGAATCAGACCGTACACAAAATTGATAATGAAAACTTGCCAGAGATGGACCAGTCAGCAAAGAGCTTCAAAAGCTGTTGCCAGACTGTAGAATGCAAAGATGGTTGATACTGAGTGGCTGCAAACATGTCCTATGCCTTCTGAGTGATCTCATGGCAAAATGTTTAGCCTGAGACTCTCACTCCCAGCCCAATCTCTTTTCAGTGACTGAGGTGGCCAATGGGACATTTCAGTTCATACTGAAGGAGACCCCCAGCCCCGTGGTACTCTCATCTGTAGGCCCTCATGAATTTGCAGCATGAAGAATGTGCCAAGGAGCAGTGTAACACGCAGAGAGTGATGGGAGAGGAAAATGTGCCTGAGGTTACCATTTTAAAATCTGAGTGTTGTCACGGTCCTTTAGACTGATCGAAAGAACATGCTAGAATCAGGCTTATGTCAAAATTAAAACAGTTCAGGAGATTAGGAGTGGGAGAGCAAAGGATGACAGGAAATCCCAGCAGCTTCATGCCTCTATGTTATTCTTCTCAGATGGAGCTGAGGCTCCCTTCCTCTGTGTGCCTCAGTTCTTGAACCTAACACAGCTTTTTTCCTTCCATACTTATTATTAAACTTTCAAATTTACATTGTAACAACAAACTTACTAAGCAACTGTCCCTGGAATTGGAATATTTTCAAAGCTTTCTTCAAGATTTGGAGATGCTGAACAAGGAAAGAGAAGCAGCTCAGGATGTCTCATTTTTGTCATCTGCCACTTGTATGAGCTACCTGCATCAGTGCCTACAATATTGTTTAAAGCATTTTCTGACAGGCAACTACATTATAATGAAATGATTTTACAGCTGCTTTAAATGAAACTTTTTGGTTGATATCTGGTCTAATAATTTATATACAGAATAAAATAATTTTATTAATGGAATGCCAGAACATGGTAAGTTATTCTAAAGAAACTCCCTCTAGCTTCTTGTGAAATTACTAATTCAGAGTCCAGCAACAAGCCTTGTGGTATAGCTGTTTATTTACCTTCTGTTTTCATAGACAAAAAACCCTTTTTAGCTTTTCCTCACAGAGCACATTAGCTGTCCTGCTCCCCTGGAGGGGGCTTGGCAATAGGAAAGATCATCATGGTTTGTTAACCTTCTTAAAAGAAAGGATATAATTTCTGAAATGTGTTTTCAGTATTCCAGACATCAGTAAAGCAGGTCCTGCAATGCTACCTCTTATCTTTTTATATTAACTTTTTTTTTTTTTTTTTTTTTTTTTTTTTTTTTTTGACTAGCAATTTGGTGCTGGAATTGCCTTTGGTTTTGACTATGACTTGTAAAATTTGAAAGCTGCTGTTCATTTACAGTCATGTTCTCCTCTTTCTATCCAATCAATTCTTAATGAAATGTTTTGGAGATTTCTGTCACTCTTACCACTAGCATTTGAGATAGCCAAAAAATATTTTTAACAAGAAATCATAAAGAATGGGGGAAAAAAAGACGATTCCATAATACGCATGTGATTACCTTTAATATCCACTTTTCCTCTGTTAGACTTACTTAAACTTACATTGTAGTTAAATTTACTCTTTTGTTAAACTGAATTTTTCATGAAGAACTATAACAAGGCTTCTTACCAAAGTCCTCAGGCATAGGACATCATAAGAAATAATATCCAGACTGTGTGTGTGCTATATATAGAAGTAGATTTGAAACACATCAGCTGCAATGAGAGGACATATCAAAATATCTGAAATCAAAGAGTCTGAATTGTGTGCAAGAGGGATTTTTGCTGGTGATTTTCAGATACATCCTTTTTTTTCTCTTCTCTCTGTCTTCTCCCCTCACAAATAATTTTCTCTTAAAACTTATTTTATGATTGATTGTCTCTTTTACTCTGGAAAACAATAAAATCCTTCTAGACATTTATGAAAGGAAAGTCCCTCCTCAGGAGAAATCTGGAGAACACATCTTGATAAAAGACAAATTTTCAGAAAGTGGAAGGGAAAACAGACAATATAAAAATGTACATAGGAATATACCTCTATGTCTGTCCATGACATGAGTAGTGTTTTCAAAAGAAGATACACAAACAGATACTGGTTAGGTGATTTTTGGGTACTGGAAAAATATTTCCCATGGAAGGTCAATTTGAGTACAGTTCTTTGAAGGAATAGGGATCATTAAAAAAACTGGTGAGAAATTGTGCAGCTGATTTGGAAGAAAATGTTGCAGAGCAGCATCAAGGCTTGTCCCCTTATGATCTGGTGAAGGCTATAAGTGAGGAGGAACATGTTTGTTCAATGAGGATTTCAGTGCAAACCTTGAAGGGAGTTACACAGGCAAAAAATAATTTCTGGACCACTGGTGGCTTTCAAGGGTTCGCTGTTGGTCACAGCAAAGCATTTGTGTCCCAGAGAAGAGCTTCAAGACATGATTCATCACCACATTGTGATGATCACCACACTGTGCTTTCACAGTGCTCTGTCACGCATAGGAGGAGAAGTTTTTATCCTGACAAATGAGCTGGAATTGTACAGAGGTATCTGGCTTGACACTCCCAAGAACTACTGCCCAGTTTTAGCTGTGCCCTTGTGAATGGTGATATGTTCATTTGAAATATTTTTATAGCATAAGGCATTTATATCCTTCCATACTGTCTGCCCTGGGTTCTTTTTTTTTCTCTTTTATGTGCGTGGTTATGTACCTCTGATGTGAACCAACACCCTTCCACACATCTCAAAAGCCACTGGAAATATAATGTGAACAGTAGTTTGTAAATTAAATATGCTTAAGTAGCAGAAAACTGCAGTAACTAAGGGTGATATATGGACTTGGAAGACTAAATCTAACTTTGTGGATTCAATTATAATTACAGCTGTATTAGCTGGCACGTTGGCAAGATGAACCTGCCAAGACTGGCTTACTAGAAACTGAAGGAAGGCTGTCCACATCATCAAAGAATAGCTCTCTGATGACATAGTACCTGCAGCTCTCCAGCTGATGGCCCACAGGTCCAGCTGAAGACACTAGCTGGTTTGTTGGGAGGCATCAAACAGAAGGGATGATGGTTTGCTGCCAGGGTCAATGGCAAGAGGGATGTTTCCCCTTAGCAAGTTTAGGGAAGTCTCCAGAACAAAGAAGGGGAAATTACAAAAATATATTGGATTTTGGAGGTGTCAGAGCCAGGTTACAGTTACTTATTAGGGAGGAAAGGTTCAGAAATGCAGTGCTTAACACTCTCCCCAGGTCTGCTAAACTATTTATGAAGAACTAACTATAATTAGAAATCCAAATTTAAAAAATGGTAAACCAAAAATTTACTTTAAAAAGTGGGCAGATGGCCAAGTCTTTTTACTGAGCAGCACTGGAATGTTAATGCGGAACATACGCAAAACTGTTATGAAAAAAATACACCTCTTTAATGCTAATATTCAAATAGAAGGAATGATAATTGCATTAGGCACCAATTGGGAGTCAGCATAGGCCCCTGAGAACTGGAAATCCATTATATATTACAGGATAAATTTGTACTGATAGAGGCAGTTTGAGAAAATTTTTTGCAGGAAAAAAATCTGAAAGCGAGGAGAAAACACAATTTTTCTTGCAGAATGAATGAAACCGTCTTGTCAGTTAGTAGGAACTAGAATAATACCTGTCTAATTTTACTTTTTTTTAATGTGCCTTTGATCTAAAATGCATGTGATGTGTATAACCTCATACCAAATAGTGGAATTTGTGAATGTTCCACATAACTGCTTTCCCAGCCTGGTTTATCCATTTGGTTAAAGTTTAAGAAAATAATCACCTAAATCATCGGCCTGATTTTGTCCCTCAACACCTACCCACATGGAATCATAGGGAGAATTCATGGTGGGTGGAATATAATCATCTGACCTGGAATTTAACCAGAACCTGGGGTGAACAACACAAGGCTTTCCAGGTACCTATTTCACTTACTGATCACTATTTCTCTATGGTGGTCTTGATGATGAGGAAGCCAAAATCACTGGGGTGAGAATTAATGTAAAATATTTCAAAACCCAATACAAAGCATACTGCTGTACTTTGGCAACAGCCACATCAGAAAGCCTCTATTGAATCAGAATTCTTGGTAGTGGTTTCTCCTGAGTGAAGAGGATCACATTACAAAGAGCTGTGGCACAAAGCCCAGAGAGGAAACCTTTGCTGGGTTTGTGCTACTTCTCTCCAAAACCAGCTCGAGCATCTCTGCATCCTGCTTCTAGAAAGGACAGCTCACGTGAATGACTCTGGCTGCAGTCAAGCAGGTCCAGCCACTCTGGACTCTGATTTTGTCTCTGTCTCAGTGCTCTTGTTAGGGCTTAAAGTGAAGCTGGTTGTGGAAAAGACAAAGAAGATCTGTGTGCATGGAAGGAAAGGATTAAATAGAGAGGATGTGCTTTTCAGATGAATCAGGAGAATATCAAGTCAAGTGCTGAAGGGAGAGGGGGATCAAACTGCTATTTATTTCAAATGAAATTGTGACACTCAAGATGAAACACTAATCTTTGTCATATCACTGAAAAAATACACAGTACATTCCCATCTTGAATTTAGGTCTGGTCCTGCATCCACTAAAATCCATAGGAAAACTAAGGACAATACAAAGGAAAGCAAGAGAGGTGACTGGAGATATGGAACAGTAATCATGAAACACAGAAACTAGAAAAAAACTCAGCTGAGAGAGGATGTAAAATAATGTTCTGTGTGAAATTTAGGGGCACAAAACAATTTGTTCACTAGAAGAGGAATTATTTTCATTTGTATTTCAGAAACAGAAGTATCAGATGAAAGTATCAGGTAGGAGATTCAAGACAAGTTTTTTATACCATTCATGATACAGCAGTGGAATTCACTGTCCTAGGATGCTAGACAAGCCAAAAGACAAGGGGAGTTCAAAAACTGGTGAGGCTCATCCACTGAAGAGGGTTACTGCAAGGGTTATTAAACACAAAGGTGTTGCCTCTAATTTGGTATGTTCCTAATTCTCTCATGGCCGGAACTGAGGGAGCCTTGTTGGGCAAACAGCACTCTGTGCTGCCCTGTTTGTTCCATTTTCCCCAGATTTCCTTTACTCTCAGAAGCACTCTGCTGGGCTGAGCACACTTTGGCCCAATCAAATATTGCTTTTTCCGATGTTCTCACCCTGGTATTTCAGGGCCATGTGCACACAGGCTACCTGGGAAACACAGATGCTTTGCAGAAGAGGTGGACTGATGATACTATTATAGAGTGACTACAGAACTTCCTATAAATAAAGGCCCAGGCACATATTAGCCCCCCATGAACTTTGGCTGGGTTGGAGATACCCAGCGATTTAGGGCTAATGATCACAGGGAAATCCCAGGCAGATATATAGGGCCTGCTTCCCCTTCAAGTCTTCCCAGATAAAACTTTCTGTCAGAAGACAGAAGAAATGCCCAGGAAATCTAGCCAAAGGGTAGACCTAAGGGTTATAATGCACTTAAAATGGATTAGTGACCAAAACTGAAAAGGAGGTGGTGATCTCCAGCCACCTGTTTCTATGCCACACACAAAAGTCAAAGTACATGCTTCTAAATCCAAGCCCTGACAGGAAAATCACAGTCTGTAGTACACAATTCACATTGCAAACTGAATGATTGGTTTGTTCATAACTATTCCATGCCAGAAAAATTCCTAAAAGCTGCATTATCCTGGAGAACTCTAATACTTTTACCCAAATCCTCATATTTTCTGTTTAAATAGTCAGAATTTTTGAAAGTAGTATGTACCAACTAAAGAAAAAAAAATCTTGAAGCCAACAAAAGGGAATTACCTGGTTCTCATCTTGACATAAACAAAGCAAGTAATTTTAGAGGGGAAATCTAATAATTGCCTTGAATTAAATATTCATTCTTTCTTTTATTTAGTATGTGGCTACAGACTAGTGTTTCAGGAGAGTTAACATCACAAAATTAACAAGAATGAGGAATGTAAATCACCAGTAAAAAAAAATGTTCCATAAAGAAGAGATAAAGAGGAAGTGTTTAGAAAAGTTTTCTCTCTTATCTAAGAATCACAACCCTAGAATTAGAAGATGTTAATGGTGCTAAAGTAAAATAAACTAATAGAGAGGAGAAATGGTGGCAGATATGAAAATTAAAATTCACCTTGAAGGAAGAGAAATAGAGTGAAAGCCAGCAGCAAAGCATAGTATTAGATGAGGAACTGTGGCAAAAGTTGTGAAAAGCCAAAGAATGAAAGAAGGAACAGCTTGCCAAACTAGAGATGTGTAATAGCACCCAGGTAAACCTGTGAGTGCCTATACTATTATGTAGTTAGAAATATTATTCCAACTGCTACTAATGACACAAAGGAAACAGCATTCAATGGGTATTCCTGTTTTTTATTCAGGACAGAGCTGGACGAGACATTCTTATCAAAGAGCAGTGCTGAAAACATTTCCAGTTCTAGAGCAAAGCAGGAGGCTGATAAATCACCCACATCTGCAAGTGGGAAGAGAGGAAACACATGAGCTGTTTGAAACGCTGAAGAAATTGTAGAGGTGTAAAAGAAAGCCATGAGTGAGGTAACACTGTGAAAGTTTAACTATAAGAATGTCAGCTTAGGCATTAGTCACTGGCAGAATAATGTAATGCATCATTTGTAATTTCTTTAATTAAGACTTAAAGAACAACATAATAATCAGAATGAAAAATTAATGAAAACACATATTTTTTGGTGTGGCTTGTTTTTTTGCGTGTCTGTCCTTTTATATCTTTGACAAAATTAAAAGTTCAGTGATAATAATGATGATATAGATTTCTGTAGGATATCTGACTTGAATTTTCTTTTACATTGACCAAGAAACATATGTGTGGTAAATTCAGAGTATTGATGCATTAAATGAAGCACTGTTTAAGTACTCTTGTGGAATTGTGGACAAGAAATCACTTGTGAGTCATCTCTGATGAAGTAGTTTAATTTAAGCTTTAATTCACAGTTATCTGTTACCTAATGTTTTTATTGATTAATTGGAGGAAAAACAGAGAATTGTTATATATCTTCTTTAGCGATTGCATAGCTAGGAAAGAATGCTTAATAGTAAAGACTATTAATCAGTTACTTTGAATAATTTGCTTTCTGTGGTCAGCTGCAGGCAAGTGAAATGGTTTTCAGCAAAAGCAGATTGTATTTACAGACCAGGGAAGAAGTATCTCTGCAAATGGCTTGTGAGGTGTAAGGGATAAACAGCTGAGTTCAAATCCCCAGTTTAGCACTGAAACAAAAAGGATAATACAGTTCTTATAAATGTAAGGAGAGGAATCTGGAGGAGGCTAGAGGGTGTTATGTTAGCTCTAGATGTGGTGATGGGAACCACTACCAGGATTCTGTGCTTTGAGTGGAACTTTACTCCTGTAGAAAATTGTGGAGGTAGAAAGAGCTTTGACATAAAGTTATGGGATAGTGAAAGATACTTCACAGCTGAGTCTTGGGGACCCCACTCCGACTCTATTATCTGTGAATGAGATTGTTGACACGAATCAAGTTTGACATGACTGGATGAACTGACACTTAATAGAAAAGGCTCTTCAAATTATCAGAACTCATGACTGAAAATAAATGCAGTCCAATTCAACCTTGACACAAAGTGGAAATTTTAGTCCTTCTTGAGTTAATTGATCACTGCAATGACTTACAAAGTTTGACTTGTATTTCCTCTGTCCCTGGTAAGCATTAAATTTTGCTAAGTTTTTTCTAGTTGAAATAAAAGTAATTTGAGGAAGATTTATTGTATATTTGTTGAGTTAATGTAGCTAATTATACCATATCATCTCACACTATACTGTCTAAAACTAATAGTTCTACTCTATTAATGTTTTTTTTCTTTCTGAGACACATTCCCAATCATTTACCCCATGATATGGATGCATGCCCAGTTTTGAGGTTGGCTGTAGTTATGCATACTTATTTGGTAGAACATTTTGCTCCAGAATGTTTGTAGACAATGCAAACCCAGAGTGATAGATGTCTAAATGGACAATTATCTGAAACAAATCACAACTGTAATGTAAATCTGCCCATGTCTTCTTTGGAGATACTCAAAACCCACCTGGACATAACCCTGTGCAACCTGCTCTAGGTGAACCTGCTTTAACAGAGGGGTTGGACTACATGGACTCCAGAGGTCCCTTCCAACCCCAACCATTCTGTGATTCTGTGATTCTTGATTCAGTGAGCACACAGGGATCTTGTGAGAGGTGCAATAATGAACTTAGTGACCAATACAGATTAGAGTAAAGAGGACATCTGTCACCAAATTTCCTCCTATTCTGTAATGGAAACTCACTCCTAGTGCTTACCAACACCAGAGCAGAAATAACATTTGGAATTGCCTGTGATATATAAATGTTACCCCTTGTTACTTGAATGAAAAGTCACATTAGAGCAAGATACTGTTTCAGTATTTTTGATGAAAATCTGAGTTCCTGTAAAGACTTTATCTGACTACAATTATTTAGGCCAAGGTTTCCAGTCTAAACCTTCTGGACTGCAGCATCTTGTCCACTTGTATGCTCCCTCTCTGACCCTGGAACAAATTCCCTTTGTGCCAATGCAACTATTTCTGTGGCAATGCTCCCAACCAGGGAAATTATTTGGTTGCAGGGTGGAAGATAAATAAATATTTTTCTTTAAAGTAAGCTACAGATGTGCCTGAGAACACAGACACATAAGCAGGTTCAGTAGAAAAAATAGATAGCTGATGAAAAGGAGAAGAGGGAGTTTGTGGAGGAGAGCCTACAGAAGGAAGAGGACATAAATGGAAAGGGATCTTTCACCCTAACTTTGCCATGAAAGTTTTCTGTTGTGTGTGTGAGTTTCTCTGCACTCTGATTGTTTCTTTCTCTCTCTCTGACATACAAATACACATACACAAATACCCTTCTAAAAAACAGCCAGAAAAGCTATCCTCCAAGATAATTCGAATTCCTTAGTGGTCTTGGGCGTGCCTTTGTTTCAGCTCTAATACTGCTATCACATCATAAATAAGCCTGTTTCTACCATCTTAAATGAAGAGTGACGGTCACACCCAGCAGTTCCAACTAGATTTAACCCAGCCTATAACAGTATTAATCCTAGATCACAACCATAAGCTTCTCCACATGTTTCAAATAAGGGAAAGTAGCGTAAACCCTGCACAGTTTTACAAGACCTCATTCTAGTTCATGAGTGGATAAACTGCAGTTTCAAAAGCTATTTTAGCCTGAACAGGAAACCAAATTATAATAAAAATGACATGCAAATCCTGTTTTCACTGCAATGCTTAAGCCAATAAAAGAATGAACTGAGTTTATCAAAGTACCATGCAGTTAGCCCCCTCACACTGTCAGGCCCCATCCCCACCAAGATTGGGTAGAGAAGTTGAGCAGTCCTTCAGTGGTACTGAAATAGCCTTGTTTCAAAGGAGAAGCTTTCTCAGGTGGAGTGGACCTATAACAGCACCTGTAACAGGTTCCTTGAATAAATAAATTTGTGAACAGAGACCTGGGCATTAGCTGCTCTTCATTTTCCTTGTGGCTAAAACCAGTTATTTGGCAGTATCAGTAACTTATCAGGACTTTATGAGAATTTTTTTACCACAGCCTTTCTTTTCAGTGTACTTTGATTAAAACAGAGGAAGGGCTATATTGTATATGTCTATCTTCTATAGTATACACTGTACAAAACACAACAGTAAAGACAATAGAGCACAGACATCAGGGTACTTACACTTCATGAGCAGGCAAAATGTACATTCCTACATTGTGTAGATACTCTGGCAAATATTCCCACTGATTTGGGAATGGGGAGGCTTGGTTTTTTTAATAAGTTTTTAAACAACTATTTGTATCACTGAAAACAACAGATACAACCTGAAAAAACTGACACAAGCTAAAAAAATTGCAATTATAGCACAATGTTTGTTTAAATTTGTGTTTGATAGAAATCTACTTCTTTTAATGTCCTTGTTTAACTAGGATGGGCAGAATCCAGTGAAAGCTACTATTAGAAGCTAACACATGTGAGAATGAGATTAAGTAGAATTTGTAAGAAACTGTCAAAGGGCTGGGCAAGGGAAAGTGAGGACTCCTTTTATTTCATGTTTTTACCCTTCTTCAATACTGCAAATCAACTGATTGATTTTTATGATAGTCTAGGCTTTAGTCATCTCACACTTCTTTAGCTGAGGTAGTTTGCTGGAGAATTTGAATTTTTTCCCTAGAGCTTTGTTATTGTTAAGGTACCGATTTCAGCTTCCTGGCAGTGGGGAAAATGTTGAAGAAATGCACCAATGCAATGTCGATTTCCAACATAGTCCCTTCAATCAGAATTTTCTGGAGAACACAAGTGACAGTTAAGATGTCTACATTTTTTATCTGTTTCATTGATGGCAGATTTAGCAGGAATGGCCTTTTAGTGCTGTAATGCCACACTTCACACCACCGTCCTCCTGATCCTCAGCAGCCCACACACATTCTCCCAAACCTCATATTCCCACTTCAGTGATGAACTTGTGCTCTTATGAATTTAAAATAGTAAGCACATTCCACATGGAAATTGTAGGAATGGCATAAAATTACATTTAGTATCAGAATAAATAACACAAGGACTATATTACAGGCTACATCGTTCGTTTTACATTTAGTAATGAAAACTTCCATTATTCAATTTAAGTGAATGTGTCACATAATTTCCAGACTCCTGCTCCAGAGTACTGGAGAATCCAAGCAACTTATTTCAGAACTTAGGTCCAGCTTCCCATTGAGCATTTGGGTCCTGGAGCACACAGAAGATCTTGGGCAGCTTGTTGATTCTGTGGTAGCAGACGCAGCCAGCCAAGAAGGGTTTTTTCCCTTCCTGCTGTGTTTGGCAAGAAGAGCACAACCTTTCCTGTCACATGTGGTCCCTGCTCAAGTTATCCATACTTTTCTTACCACAAGGTTAGATTACTCTAATGCACTCCGTGTGAGGCTACATCTTGAGGCCATTTGGCAACTGAATCTTGTGTGCACAATTCAACCACCTGTTTATTAAGTGGAGCATCATGCAGAGAGGACATAAAACCCCCCACTCTCCAAAATCTGCAGTGGCTGCCAACAAATTTCTGGGCTGAGTTCAAGGTGTTGGTTTTAACCTATAAAGACCTAAGTGTTTTGGGATTTGGTTACTTGAGAGACTGGCTTTCTTCCCCCATGAAGCAGTGCTTTTAAAGCTGATATGAAGGGAGGAATTTGAGTTGGTATCACTCAGGTGTAACAAGGGTGCTGGCAGGACTTCTATGTGCAAGGCCTTCTGCAGTGTATCCACATTACTATGGGTTTATCTATTGTGAAATATCTCTGATTGTGGAAGAATTCAAAACTAACGTGCCAGTCTGGGTCTGAACCAGGGCTAGAAACACTCGTGCTGAAGCACATTGCTATGCTCTGATCTTCCCCTTTTCTAGCTACAGTTGCTACTTACATTAAATGTGATTTGGTAACTTAAACCTGATGTTAACTGTTAACCCAGCTAAGGCTCACACTGTTTGTTTATCATCTGTCTCTGAGGTACCTCTCTCTCCTGACTGACTATGTAGGGCAGTAAAATACCTCAGGAACTGTCAGAAGAGAGTTGCACGCTACAGCAAACCAACCATTTTTCCTGCTGGAGGGTTAGAGTCAAGTTGGACTATTCCTGGCCTTCAGACCTGTGACTACATCTCTACTAGTAAATAAAATGGCACAATGCCTGTACTCCAGACATTTAAGTGCCCTGGTAAAGTTTTCATCTCTTGAGTCTGAATTCCCAAACTAACTGGTCTCATGCTTGTTGTCAAGAGCAGTTTCTGGCTGATGAGATCCCTCCCATGTGCCTGGTCACTGTAAGGAAGAGTGCTCATAAGTGTAGGTCCAAACCAGGACAGGGACCCTGGCAGCAGTTAAGTTGTGTGTATGGTCATGGGAAAATGTTTGTGTTCACGCTTCCATGAGTTTGGTTTACTGGTAGGGACATATCCTGAAAGTCTTGAAATCATTGGACAAAAGCAGCCTTCTTTATGACCAAATAACCTGGTTCCCAAATGACAAAGAATATCAAAGGAGATTTTGAGATCCTGACACTATCCTGGCCTGATGAGCCAGGACAGGAAGACTGAGTTTACAGAAGAGGGCAGCCGTGTGACTTTACTGGAAATTTATCAGGAATGGGTCAGTCTCCTTGAAGATGTTTCTCCTTTTTACTCTTCCTGGTGGAAGTGGATGGTACTGCTTTCATTATATTTCTGAGGAAAAAAAGCACTGTGAGGTAGAGCTACCCAAAGCTATATTAAAAAGAGGGTGGCTGAGCCAGCAAATAAAGTCTTGCCTCCAAAGTTCCAGACTTGGAACATGATCTATATTGGTCCTCCCAATAAAATACAGGTCACAAAAGTATAGGCTGCATCTTTCTTTTCATACATTAGACAACAAATATGATAATGTTTGCTGTCCTGTGTCAATGGAAGAAAAAATTAACTGTCTCGGTGTTTCTTAACCAGAGAAGGTTGTGAAGTTTCCATTGCTGGAGATCTTAGACAGCACCATAGATATGGATGACTCTTCTTTGGGCAGAGGTATGCATTAGGTGGCTACCTGAAGTGTCATCGAGCTGTATGATATTATAATCATGTTTTGCTCAAGTAGAGTTCTGTTATTTCAAAATGTGACTGAAGCCATATTATTACGCCAAAAATTGTTTGCACACTGGGGTGAAGGCTGGTATAGAGCCTCAGCCTTCAGGTCCAAGAACAGCAGAGTTATTCTGGGGAGAAGACAGAGTTTTCTGGGGAATTTAACAGTGCTGTGGCGTTAATGACCTTTGTCAGAACCCTTTGACTCAATTAAACTTTTTTAAAAGCAATACCTAATATTAGTCTCATTAACAAATACTACCAATGTGTTTCACACTTTGTCTGCTTAAAAAAACTCATTATGCATTTGAAATCTCCTGCAGTTTGTTCTCAAGACCTCACCTCCAAGAAAATATCTCTTGGTATGGATTAATGTGAAATATCAAAAGCATCCATATAAGAGGAGATGGAGATTTTCCCCTTTGCTAGTTTTGTTCTGCTGAAAAATGTTGATTTATCAAAATGAAAACTTGTGTCCATAAACATAGCCAATAATGTCTTTGAATATTTTTTCCTGTTAAGGAATTTCTTATGCTTAGAAACATAACTATTTATCTGAAGTAAATAGTTCTTTTATGAAGCGCCTGAAGGTTATGGGGAAATTCATGTTCCACTTGATTCACATAGGAAGCTTTAGTCTACTAGAAACTGGAGGAAAATTATCTTAATTGCATAAAATTGAAGAGTCTGTCTACATATTGGAGAATAAAATTTTGATATGTTCAAATTTTTTCCTGTCTGATAGAATAATTTCCTTTCCTGTTCTATGCTGACATCATCAGCCATTTCTGGTGAGGTTTGTAGAAGATTCAGCCACTGTTTTCCTTTTAATGAACAGTTAATACATTTTAAAACCAAAGATTGTAAACTCTGACAGTAACACTTTTATTTGCATTATTCAAGGTCCTTTTCTCACCTGCCTCCGTAACTAGATTGTGTAAGTGCTCCCAACTGTAACGTTGAACATGTCATGAACCACTGCTGTTTCCCACTATGTCCCTTATGCTCTCTATTGTTTGAGCAAGCACAATGTTGGAATTACTTTGACTCACAGCTGTTTCTATCTTGGGAATGGTGTGGTCTTTTGCTAAAAGACCATTCAAGCATCATCACTTACCTCATGGTGAGTTCTGTCAGCTGTAGCAGAGAGGTTTGTGGTTCATGAAATGGAGATATTTTGACAATGAAGAGGCTTATGAGCTCTGCCAGCTGTACCAACAGAAAAATAGGTGCCTCTGAGCCAGCCAAATGAGACATTCACATGCAATGCACTTCAACTATTAATGATCCAAGGGATGTACCAGGCCCACCAGCGCCTGCAAACTTGTGTTGTCTGTTCAAGACTTATAAGCTTTAACGGCACTCTCCACACTCCACTTCCATGAGACAATGTGAGGCACAGATGGGACTCTAAATGATCCTCACCACTGCTTGATTGGAAACAAGTACAGTAGATTTGACAGGAAGCAGCCCTTGCCTTGCCTTTATAATGTGTTTCCTCTTGCAGTATTGCTACAGCTACTTCTATTTTGGTGATGTGATTGGCTTGCAGATGCTGGCTTAATACTTTTGTTTTCTTCTTTAAGCTGCAAATAAGTGGGATTTAATTAATTCAGGGTTCAGAAGCTCTGACCAGATCATGGTACTTAGCTTCAGACTCTTTTCATTTACAAAACAATTGCACTTTCCTTGCTATGCATCATTCAGGGTTTCTGAGAGGAGGCAAAATTCAGCTGCCATCAGACAGACAGTAAGGGAGCTGGACCTGTACACCCACATCAAGAAGAAGTCTACTCAAGTTAAGTAGCAATTAACAGGAAGTTTGAAGTCATTTGCCTATATTCGCTCCTCACTTTCATTTGCACACCTGTAGTTGGAACTGAGATTATGTCAACAATTCCTTTTCAAGTGCTTTGGTATAAAAGTTTTGGTTTTTAATTTTGTCAAAAATGAAATCTCTCAAGACACAGTGGATAACTGATAGTTTACCATATTCCAATGAAAAATGTCCTTCTTTTATCTTTGAAAGGTCCGTTCCCTAGATCAAAAATTAGTTTCTCAAATTCTAAATATTGTCTCAAAACATTTAGTAGGGATTTGGAGGAGTTTGGAAAGGGATGAATAGGCACTAAGAAAAATTTTGTAATATTTTGTAATGTTTTGCTACATTCTTGTTCAGCAGAAATTGTTTTACTAATTCACAATGGTTTCAACTAAAATACTGATTAGTGTTGAGTTGCATTTTTAAATAATTTTAAGTAATTATACTCTTAAATTTATTATTATTGTTATTATTATTGCCATTACTATTTGGACATATGGAATGAGAGGTTGGAGAGCAGTGCCATGGAAAGGGACCTGGGGGTCCTGGCCGATGATGAGTTGAACATGAGTCAGCAGTGCCCTGGCAGCCAGGAGAGCCAAGTGTGTCCTGGGGGCATCAGGCACAGCATCACCAGCTGGGCAAGGGAGGGGATTGTCCCCCTCTGCTCTGCACTGGGGCGGCTTCACCTCGAGTGCTGGGGGCAGTTTTGGGTGCCACAATGTAAAAAAGATATTAAACCATTAGAGAGCATCTAAGGAAGGTCACAAGGATGGTGAAGGGCCTTGAAGGGAAGCCGTGTGAGGAGTGGCTGAGGTCACTTGGTCTGTTCAGCCTGGAGGAGAGGAGACTGAGGGGAGACCTCATTGCAGTTACAACTTCCCTGTGAGGGGAAGAGGAGGGGCAGGTACTGATCTCTGCTCTGTGGTGGCAGTGAAAGGACCCGACGGAAGGGGCTGAAGCTGTAGCAGGGGAGCCTTAGGTTGGACATTAGAAAATGGATTTTCACCCAAAGGGTGGTTGGGCACTGAACAGGCTCCCATGGAAGTGGTCACAGCACCAAATCTGACAAAGTTCAAGAAGAGTTTGGACAATGCTCTTAGTCACATGGTGTGACTCTTGGGGTGTCCTGGGCAGGGCAAGGAGTTTGACTCGATGATCCTGATGGGTCTCTTCCAACTCAGCTTACTCTGTGATTCTATAATAAGCCTCCTTCTATTCCTCAAGATTTTCTGTTATGGATCACTGAGGTGTCTGCTTCCCTCATGCCATGTTTTTAGCACTTTACCCACAGACTGCCCAGACCTTTCTGACCGATGCAAAGTGTATTGTCTGATTTTCTGGTCAGCTGTTTGTCTTTTTATTGTTGTTATTATTATGCAAACTTTTGTTTGGTCTGTAAATGATCACACTGACCCTTTCAGTAGAGTAGCTGCTTGCATTTTCCTCTCCAATCAGCTGAGGAGAATAAATGCAAGACACATCCCCTTACAGTGCAAACAGTAGTCTTTCAGAGAGCTCTCTACCTCTTCCTTCTCACTTCTGTATGGTTTGCTCTCTCTATTGCTGTACAGTATGTGAATATACCCATTTAGCCATCTATACTATCACTGGATGATTTGCTACTGAGAAGTAAAACAGCCTTATCACAAGTGACTGAACTGAGCATTTTTAAAGGATTCATCTGGAGTTCATTAGGTGAAAGGAACTCTATGGAGTTATTTTCTTTCTCTCAGATCTGAACGTGTGCAGACTTATTTGTTCCTTGATAGCAAGATTAGAGAACTAATTTTTGTGTCTGTGATGGGAACAGAGCTAGCCAAGGTGGACTGTCTCTATCTTCCTCATGAGCATGACAGGAGGTAAAATTTTAAGGTGTAGTCCAGACATCATGAACCCTGCTATTTTTGTGAAAAACAACTGAGGTCGAATAATGAGACTCTTCTTTTGTTTTAATAAGTTAAATAAAGAACTTTGAAACAACTGCATACCAGAACAAAGAACATATCCATTACAGAGAGAAAAAACAGCAGGAGCATATTCAGCAAGTAAGGCATTTACAGACATTATGCACTCTGCTAATGTTTCATATCCATTGTGGAGGCAGCAGAATAAGGTATTCTTCAAGGTGTGGGGAATGTAAAGAAAAATAAGACAGGTGAGAGGATCACATAGGCACCTTCTGGCTTTAATCTTTCTAAATATCAGATGAAGTGTAATAACTTTGTTCCTAATGTTAAAGGAATAAATAATTTCTTCCTCTTTAAATGTGGCTGCTGGAGTCAAAGGACTCCGGTGGGCAAGAGTGTGACTGAAAGAACAAAGGTTATTCAATTGAGATAATTGAGTTGTGTAAAAGTGATTTAAGATGAAGCATCTAGAATATATGGCAGAAATCTTCAGTCATGCACTGCCCAGTAGTCAACATTCTCTTAGGCTCTTACAAGGTTTGCAGTTTATGAAAAACATTTAAGTGTTTCTGTTACACATTTTGGTTGCCATGTTAACTTGGCTTCCATCGGACTGCAACAAACCCAAAACACCTCCTTACATACTTGCTTTATGACATTTCATTAGAATGCCAATATAACAGTTTTATAGTAAATGTAGGATATGGCAGGAGACTAAAATAACACCATATTCTCTGAACACTTTAATCTAGCTTTAATAATTTTAAGGTTTTTAGACATTTGTAACTTAACCTGTGGGCATAATCTAGTAGTAACAGTGCTTGAGAGAAGTTATGAGCACTGTGCTCTGAGATTATAAGTGGCTCAAATAACATAGTGGTTCCAAGGGAAACTAAATCTTTTTAAAACCCCTCAAACATCAGTTTAAACTGTTAACTTTAATTTTATTTTAAATTCATGTTAGAGTAATTGCATCAAGCTGGGATTATGTGTGTTCTCTAATTCTGTCTTACAGCACTTCTGCCTCTTTTAACCATTTCCTGTATGGGTGATTCTTGTTGTTTATTAATGGAAGTTTCTCCCTCCCAGGGTGTATTCAGTTAAAACAATATCTTACCGATGAGAGCTTTGCTGGAACATAATTGGCAGCACATGGAATTTTTGCATTATGAAGGGAAGCATGTAATGCTTAATGTATGTGAGGATAAATTTTATTTTGCAGAGGATTTGTCAATTTAAAAACAACCGTTCCATATCAGAAAAATGGGACATTACCATTATTAAGGAAATATATATTTCTCTTCTATAAAGAAGAAGATTGCTATTTTTTACTGATTTTAATATGTCTTCTTTTCAAACACCAAGCAGGAAGAACAAAAGCAGCAATTTTTACAAGTTTTGCAAGTCAGTGTGTATCCATGTTGTGGTGCTTGACATGACACACCTCATAGGAGTTCAAGATGGAGAAATTGTTGGGCAAGCACCTCTGAAAATCACACCTCTCTTTTTGCTAAAATATTCATAGCTTGGGGGAACTAGAATTGTTCTGTGACTTACTACAGACCTCAAAATAGTCTTTGGGATAAAAAACCCTAAAATTTATTACCTTTGTTTCACAGCAGAGGAAACTAAGAGACAGAAATGCTAAAGCCAAAAATGTTACAGAAGAAGTCAACAGAGAATGTGGCTTCTTGTCGGAGCCTTTGAGCAAAACTCCCATTTCAGGAAAGATGAGGAGCCTACAGCAAGAGAAGCAAGAAGGCTGAGAACCTTATTTGTGTTAGCAGAATAGGAGAAATCTAGAACCAGGAATATCTCAGTCTCTGGAGAAGAAAGGACAAGGAATTAGCACCAATACCATGGTCTAGCACCAAGAATTCTGTTTCTATATGATGTACATAGTTAAGCTTTTGTTCAATTTTTCCATCAAGTCTAAACAGCCTTAATTCAACTTGATTTTACTCTGAGAGGAATTAATATATTAGACATGTCCTTCAAAACAACAATATAAGATACCGCTTAAGCAACAGCTGAGAAAATAGGCAGGTGCCTGGAAGAAACTTTTTAAAAATCGGTCTGGCTTTTAAAGAAACCTGAATGTGATCTGTACTTCTTTCATCCCAAATTCACTTACAATTCATATGCTTATTTACAATTCATTTAATGCCTTGCACATAGAAGTTTGATGTTTTAGATTCCTCAGGCCCTACAACTTCTAAGCATTTTCCTCAGCTGCGAAGATAATAAAAGATATATCATAAAAGAACCTTCATTGATCTCCCATGAGTCCTGTGTCCCAGTACTGATTAATAGTGTTGTTACTTAGGTTTTTATATATCCTGAGCAACATTTCTAGCACTGTACCTCCTTAACCATAAGGAGTTTGTTTTTCTGTGGAACCCTTAACCCTAGAGAAAATGCCAAGTGACTCTATACATTAGTGACTAAGAAAATGCTGTCTTTTGTTTATAACTGCCTGGACAAGTAAAAAAACCAAACAAACCCAAAGAAGACATTGGATTCTCCTTCTGTCCTCTCAGGAAGTGACAGCCTCCCTCCATATCACAACACCAGTCTGAGGCTTATCAGAAGCTTATTTCAAATGAGAGGTGTTATTTCAAAGACAAGAATGGGCTGCTCTGCTCTGGAAGGGGATAAAGGGACTTGGACACAAAACAGAGGGAAATTAAAAGCCCAGTGGCTGGGGTCTGCCATAGAAAAAGTAGGTAGAGTGAACACTGGGTTTTTATCAGTTTCCAGCTTTTTGGCTGCTGCTTTACTCCATCTGTAGATTAAGTCAACCTCTGGCTTTCAACTCGGTGCTCTCCTGAAGTTGTGTGCCTGCCCCAGATTGTGTCTTTCTCTCAAGCCCAATATGCTTATGATCTGAAGGGCAGAGATTAGACAAGTTATTTTTTGTGTGAGAGTGCCATGTATTCTCCTCTTCCTGATTTATAACAGGAATCTGAATCACAGTATTTCATTCCAGGGAGGAGACACCTTTGCTCTGTAGGTGAATGATTGATGCTCTCTCTAGCTTGCTTGGTAAAAAATTCTAGTTTGGGATGTAGCCTGTGTATTAACTTGAAAATGCTGGGCTCTAGACCCTCCAAAAATATTTATAAAGAATGACTGGGAGTTGTGTATTCGTGCAGAAGATACATTTTAGTCACGTTGTATGTATGGAAGCATTGACACAGTGGATAAACCCTGGATATCTCCAGGATTCATCCAAAAAGGCACTTGGAATCACAGCTGGATTTAAGTGTCTAAAGTTTCAGTTAGACATCTAATGGTTGTCTGGATTATTCATCACTTTTTTCCTCACAATTTCTCTTTGAACTTCCTCTCTACTGGAAAACCAGTATGTTACAAATAAGCATATCCCCAGCAGCTGGAAGTAAGTTAAAGAATACTCACCCTGCAGTATTTCAGGTCTTAATAAAGCCACTGACCCAAGAAATAGAAACCTATAAACTTTAGTGCTGGCAGGTGAAGAGCTTTTCACTGAACCTGTCTTCTTAGATCATGGGTTTTGGCTGTGCTGTGTTTATACACTCCTCAGCCATGATACAATATGTTATGGGCCACCCTCTATTCCAGGTCCTGTCCAATCAGGTTGCAAGAGAAAAGGATCACAATTTGTCCCCACACCCCTCAGCCCTGGTGGGTATGCTAATTTTTGTCCAGCCGAAACACCCAAAAAATCCCTCACTTTCTCTCTAGCCACTGCACAGTTTTGTGGAGAGCTACTCCCCTGCCTGATGGATAAAATTCACCTTGTAAACACTTTTACTGTCAAAACTTGGCTTTTGAATCTCTGCTCAAACTCTCCTGTTAATTGCCTTTGACTGTGCTCCCACCACAGACAGACCTCCTCAGAATGTCCATGTCTTCATTGCCTCAGCATAAACCTTCTGCCAGATATAGTCCACTGAAGGCAGGTGCTGAGAAACAAAATAGCTGTTGTGAGGTAGGAAGTGGGTCAGTGCAAAAAGAAAAAGGACGGTGTCATAGGTTAGCAAGCACAGTCCCGGAAGGGATGTCCTTGCTAAGGGATGCTTACAGTTTCCTCTGGGAACTGATAGAACCTATCAGCTGGCCAGTTTGAATATGGACAATTCTCTAAGCCACTTAAAGTTGTGACCACCTCTGTGATCCACATTTAAGGATAGACAAACTCCCCTCCAAGCTCTCTCTCGTTTCCGGCGCTGGCACAGGTGGCTGCGGGCCCCGTGTGGGGGCCAGCGGGCCCGGCCAGGCCCTGCTTGGGCCAGGCCGGGCCGGGCCACGGCCATCCTGGAGCCATGGACCTGTTCCAGCCATGGAAACCTCCCCCCCCACCCCTCCACTGCGATAAGAAAAATTCAACATTCCAGCTGCAAAGCTGCAAGGCCGAGGTGAGATTAACCCTTTTTATCACAGTGAAGAGCTGAAAACCCTAGGGAAGACAGAGAGGAGATGCTTAAAGCTGAAATACTGTTGTGAAGCTATGATATATCAGAGTATCCCGCTGTCATTTCATGAAGATATGGGGGGTGGAGTGTTCAGCTCATAAGCAAAAGCACCTGCGCCGAGATAGGCAGATGCTGACGCAGCTGTAATTTCATGAGAAGTTTGGACAGGGAGAGATGGACCAGATGAGGACTTTTGCTCCAAATGGGAAAGGAGAAAACCTCAGTTCCTAGAGATGCTCTCAGAGATAGTCCTAACAATGAAGATGAGGAAGACCCTTTGCTCCCAGGGAAGGAGAAGGGCCTCTGTTTTTGTTTCTGAACGGCTCAACCTTAAAATTGTACCCCAAAAACCTTCAAGAGTGGACCCTTGAACGCGGGAAAACCAATTGCTATCTGTGTGTGACCTTGAACAAGCTGCAAGTTGGGGGAAGGGACTCACATGCAAGCAGAGAGACTCCTCTTCCTAAATGGACTGAACAATATTTGGAAGTGGGCAGCTGTCTCGTTGTGATACTGTTGTCATAGCATGAGCAAGAAGAGACTTCTCTTTCTAAATGGACTGAACAAGGTTATTATGGCAGTGGTAAACAGACTGAACACCTTAAGGGTTGTCTTTTCACATTGTCAGTGGGAGAAGGGAGGAAGGTGGGGGGAGGAGGAGAGTTCTGAAGGTGGTATAATTTTTTTTTTCCCCTTCTTTTAGGTCTGTTAATAAACTTCTTTATATTCTTTCAAGTTTGGTGCCTGCTTTGCATTTCTCCTAATTCTTATCTCACAGCAGATAAACAGTAATGAGTATTTTAGACCAAACCACTACACTAAATTGGTGTTTCTGCCCGGTTACAAACCCAACCCGCAACAGATGGGAAGATAGAACAAAACTAACAGCAGTCTGAACAGCCCTAGAATTGAGGAGGGGAAAGCTTTCTCCTCCTTTTTCCTGCAACCAGTGAAAACTGAGAGTCGGGCAACTGTGTCTGCCTAAGTCCCATCTAAAGATTCTGGGATTTATAAAGTGATTCCAACTTTATTGATTCCAACAAGCATGTAAAAACCATTTTGACTTCAGAGTGCTTCTGTAGATAACCAAGACAGATACACAGCATCCTAAATAGGACAGCTGAATATTGAGTCCAGCCTAAGCACTGGTGACTATAGACATAATGCCTAGAAACTGAAAGGCATGATAATCTGAGCATAGTTATGCTCAGTGTACAGTCACTTTTCTTAAAAAAAGTGATGGGAATTAGACAAACATCTTTTATTATATTGCTTGCACCTGGGACACTGGTTCAGACCCACCCCAGCCTGAAGATATTTGAACCTTCTGCTCCCACCCTGAGTGAAAGTACCCAAAGACTGCCAATGAAAGAAGGCAAAGTGTGTTACTCTTCTGTGCACACACACACACATGCCAACACCCAGCTGTACCTCTGTGCACCCACAAGTGGTGCTTGATCATGAAATCAGGTATTGGAACTACTCTCTGAGAACTGTGGAAACCCCTGCTTTTTTCTAACATTTGTAAGAAATATTATCATTTGACCTTAAATGGGACTAAACACAGGCCATAGCTGAATGGCATAATACAAGGATGGAAGATATTTACACTGAATGAAGGGCTAGTGAAAGCAGTGTAGACCAAGGCTCAGGTCCAAACCTCAACCATGGCTATAAACAGTCTATCCATTCAGGCTGTTCTCATCTGCCATGGACACAGCAAGAGATCCCCCCTCCCTCTGACACCTTGTTTCCTTTCCTGTGATGTGGTTGTGGCAAAACTTGTGTTCCCACTGCTTTTGTAATGTGAGAAACACCTATATCCTACAGCAGGGAATAGGGCATAGGGATTAATGTCTGTTATCGAGAGAGCCTCTAACTGCATCTCGCCAGGAAATGTCTACCTGCCTAAAAGGCAATGGCATAATCAATGAACTGATGGCAGAGGAAGAAAATTGAACTTGGTCATCTTTTCTTCTTGGTTATGAGAGCTGGCAAAGAAGGTTAACAAGAGACATTTGCCCTCCCACCCCTAACAAACACCCCTTTCAAGAACGAATTCTGCGTGTTCTGCCCTTATACTGATTAGTTCAGTTTTCATGAAAAATGAATGGTGTGGTGATTCTTGCCAGAAAGAAAACCCCTTCAAATCATTAATTTTTAATTAAACTTAAAAAGGTCAGGCATATTCATGTGTTATTTGGAAAAATATGGTTAACAGAAGTCACAGTCGTAACGTCACCTTCACTTAACTATGATATGAATCAACAGATTTGGTGAGTCCAGGCCAAGTCTTAGCAGACAGGATTGTGCATTGCAAAGGATGTGCCCTACCACTGGTGTAACTTGGCAAGGCTTGCTGGGAGCTGGAGGAGTTATAGATCAAATGAGGAGGGCTATCCTTTTTACCATCTTGTATCCTGAAGGCCCGAAGGCCACAAGCAATATGAGAGTGATTCCGTGCCAAATACAGCAGTATTTGTGTGCAGCAGGTGCTAAAAGAATGGGGTTTAAAACAGGTTAGATGAATAGCACTCTGTGACTGCCTGCTTCTTCCCACTGATTCCAAGGCAGCTTACCCCAGAGACAAACTTCTGCACTGCAGATTTCTAAAACTGAGTAAGACAGTGCCATTCCCTGTTGCTTTTCACACTTCCTCCCCAGAAAACAGAATTATTTCAGTTAAAATTACTAGTGACTACCAGTGATCACTCTCTTGGTCACTGAAGTTAAGAAAGAAAACAACCAAGTAAATATAAGCTCAAAAATATTTTTTTTTGCTAAATTCTCTGTATCACCTGCTTTTTTAGATCATACTAAATCTTATACATAAACCAGAGTGGAAAACCTTCATTGTGTACATACAGAGTCCATTGCATATGGAATTTACATCCAACGTAATTCAGTTATAACTATCCTTATAAATTCATAGAGACTGAAGGAAAACTCGATTGAAGAAGATGGCTTTGAAGTGAACCTTCAGCCTGACAGTCAAAATCAGGCTCTGTAAATTACGCAAAATTAATATCAGAGAACCAGCATTCAGCTAAAAGCTCTTACGCATTTTTTTGGTCATGATTTTTGGTAAGAATGTCTTAGAGAGTGAAATTCTGTTTTTATGGAAATCTGGATAAAGTAGGGATTCTATGAAAATGTTTACAGCTTACATGCCCATGTTGAGAGCTCTAACACAATGTGTTGAGTCAAAGTAGAACAGCAATATATGATCAGAAAATTAATGGACATGTGAAAACACAAAGCAGTCTCCATTGCAAACAGCTCGAGAGCAGTTCATTGCCAAATGAAAAATTTAGTATGCTATCCATCAAATAATATAAAATAAAGCCAGATTAGGAAGAGCTTCCATTCAGAATCCGTAAGTAAAGTGTCATGAAGTGTGAAATATAAAAGTTTAGTCTGATCTGAAAAGTTAAGCTCAGTCAATTATTCCCAAGCATCTCCTTTAGCAATACAGTAGCTGCACTAAATCTAGAAATAGTTGACTTGAACAGTGGCTTTAAAATCTAAAGTACTAGGTAAGAACAAAAAAAGTACAGATACAATCTTTATTAAATATAAATATATATATATATGGAAGATATTTGACAATGACAAAAAAGGTGGAAATGATACTACAGTCCTCTAAGAGAGGAAGTCAGGATTGTATGGTCACTGGAAATCAATACTGTTAGTTCCTGTGAGAAGGAGATGAAAAATATCTAAACCCAACCACAACTACAAACATCTGGATGCTCAGCTGCCCTGCTGGATGAGAGGAAGCAGGTGCAGTTGTCCTCTTGGTTTGAATTAACCTTACATTGCTCATGGCAGACATTCCTGGAAGAGGATAACGGCCCCCAGATGGAAACATGACCAGCCCCAGTGCAGTGGACAGGACTGTCTGGATTTCAGTGGGAGAAATGGTGCTTGGGTACGGTCAGCCACAATAAAGATCTCATCTTTGAAAGTCATAACCTTTTCCATACCCTCTGTCCTCAGTAAACACTCTCCCTTGAGCCAAGAGAGAGATGAGAGAGCCTCAGGAAGATGGAAAAGGAAGAGGAAAGACACTCAGCTGGCCTGCACACAGCAAGGCTTCAAGAACTGAGGCATGTACAGACAGGATGTCTCTGTTGGGAGAGGAGATTTGTAACCAATATTGTTCAGGTCAGCTGAGTTGGAAAAATAGCTAAATTGTACAACTGTCTGGTTTGTGAATAGCATGGTGTTACTTCAAAGAGGGCTATATTTCAGACTGTGTTTGTTAATCAAGCTTATTTGTATGGATGAATGAGACTATAGATGCAAACATTGCATAACCATATATCTTGGGTACCAAGTACCTTTGGCACTTAAATTGCTGTAGAAGCCACCATTAAGACCGCTAATTCAAAATGAAGGAGATGCAGAGAAAGTTCATCAAAAGGAAATTGGACATGAAGCATCCATCTTTCTGAACAGGATTTGTTTACCTTAAGGCTATGAAAGCCGAGGAAGAGGAACATCAATGAAGATAAACAGTTTAAATTAGCACAGAACATATGGGTATAATAAACTGCCCATGAGATGCAAGATGTGGGATGTTAGAATCTGAAAGGACTTTCTAAGAGATAAAAATATGAATAAACCCCCAAAATAATTCTCAACAACTTTACAATTATGTGTAAGAATTCCACGAGGAGACAATTGTCCTGGTTTTGACTGGGACAGAGTTAATTTTCTTCCCAGCAGCTAGTATGGGTCTGTGTTTTGGATTTGTACTGGAAATGCTGTTGATAATGCAGAAATGTTTTCATTATTGCAGAACAGCTCTTAAACAGCGTCAAGGCCTTTTCTGGTCCTCACCTCACCCCACCAGTGAGGAGGCTGGGGGTGCACAAGGAGCTGGGAGTGGGCACAGCTGTGACAGTAACTCCAACTGACCCAAGGGATGTCCCATATCATATGGCATCGTGCTCAATATATAAAGTGGAGGGAAGAAAAAGGAAGAAGGGGAATATTCAGAGTGATGGCATTTTGTCCTCCCAATCACCATTACGTGTGATGGAGCCCAGCTTTCCTGAGGATGGCTGACCACCTGCTTTCCCTTGGGACCTGGGGAAATAATTCCTTGTTTTACTTTTCTGATGCAATTTTTTTTGTGATATTTCACCTATTAAGCTGTCTTCATCTCAACCCATGAGTTTTCTCACATTTACCCTTCCAGTTTTTCCCCCATTCTACTGACAGGAAGTGCGTGAGCTGCTGTTGGGGGTTGAGTTGCTGGCTGGGGCTAAATCATGACAAAAATACAAAACTGGATGTCCAGAGAGCGGAGACCAAACCACCTTGACTCAGGAAAACCATTCAAGTTGAATTTCTAGCCTTAATATTTTCCTGTAACTAAAGGTCTGAGTTGTGCCTTTAAGTTATTTCCTTCCCCAAGGATTATGCTAAGAGTCATGACTCAAAAGGCTGCCTCTGCAACTTCCAAAGGAGATCCACAAATTTAAGTGTAGACTCTCTTGGATAACTATCCACAGATGAGAAAAGCAGCATTATCTGGTTTCAGCTTTGCCATTCTTCTTTGGGAGGGGATGGTAAGGACCACAGGGAGTAACCAGTCAGAAGTCATGATGTCTGATCAGAGAACAGTTGTGGTAGAAGAGGCAAGGTTCAATTTTGAGGCTTCGCTCCTATCTCTAAGACATACATAATGTCCTGCTCGTTCTCCATCAGACAGAAAGAGTAGAGCAAGTTATAAGTCAGAAGTTCATGACTCTGGTCCTGTCCCAAATCTGCTGCCAAAGAGAGGCTGGTGGTTTAGAAGCTTACCACTGCTTTATGTGAGCAAGTTTTTGTGAAAGCATTCACAATTTAGGAAGTAATTTTGGAAAGCTGACTGTTCCAAACAAATGCTCCCCAAATTGCTTAAAAATTGCATTGTGACTAAACTAGGACAGAATATAACAGTAGCTGAGACAAGGCCAAGTTGAAGAAAATGCAGATTGCGAGCAGCTATTTTCCCCTCTGTGAATTAGGATATCTAATATTTTTCTTTACTTAATCCCTGGCAGTTAGGTGAGCATATTTACACATCTTTTATCCACCTTTTACAGATGTATATACCAGAACAGAGAACTGATCAAATGCTTTGAACAAAGCTATGGATGAGTTTGGTAGAAGAAATTGATCTATTCCCACACCTCTTCATTCATAGCCACTTTTGTTCCTTTTGCCCCTTTCTTGGGTAGAAAAGCATGGTTTTAGCATTCACATTCACTGCTACACCAGGGACATCCTCTCCTTAGTTGCTTCACTTGCATTTCTTTGTTCTGCTACTGTTCCCTGATCATCTTTATTACCACACTGGGCAGATATTGTTACTTTGGAGTTGCGAGAGACTGAAATGTTAATGGTTAACGACTCAAAAAAATTGCCCATTTTTCATTCTTTTGGGTCTTCTAGTCAATATTTCTATCTTGGCTTCTCAGCATTATGCTTACATTTATGTTATACACCTGTTTTTTTTCATTCTTCCACTATTCCTGCTTTCTACATTTTTTTTAACTTCAGTACTTTTGTCACTTTAGTGATGTAGAGTATTGAATTGAAATTCAAATGTAATATAAATTGGAATTAACAGGGTTTAAGTCTCATCTGTTTCTCTATGGCTCTCTTCCATTTTGGAAAGCTACCCATGTTTTATTTTCCTTTTCCACCTTGTTGACTGTATTGATAGATGAAATCCTACACCTTGCTACATGCCAGCCTCACACTGACTGCTGCCCCCTTCCATGGGACACTGAATGTAGATGAACCCAGCCTTCACTGCCTCCTCCCTTGCTGTGTCCAGAAACGGATGGCTGTGATTTTTTTTTCCTGCGGCTTGTGCTTTCACAATCCTCATCAGGAGATTGTAAACTCAATATTAGTTCTGAGGTATGTTCACATTGTGTTTTGGGTTACTGTATAATGGTCTACCCAAATTAGGTTGGAACCAATGGGATCTGTCATCTAATTTAGCTGACTGTAGAGCAGACAGTAATGAAAAAAGGCAACATTATGTACTTGACTTATTCAATTGACAAAAATATTCTGTTATCTCTACTAAATAGTTTAGATTTGCTTACTAAAATGTCTGTATAACAAAAAGTAAGATGGTGATCTTTAGCATTGAGAGGTGTTTCTTTTCCCATTACAGGAATGAGAACTATTTCTAATGAGATGTCAAAATCTCCAGTTACTGTTTAGTAACAGTAAATAAAAGTAGTAACAGCAAATAAAAGACCTTGTGGCAACACAAATATCACAAAAGAAACCACAAAGATTCTTGATGTAATCATAAGGGAAAGAAAGAGGATATACATGTTTTAAAATGCATTTAACAAAACTCCCTTGTACAAAAATATTTAAGCCTCGAGAGACTATTATTCATGCTGAAACATTTGATTCACAGTATTTTCAGTGCAACACAGTGTCACACAGAGATTTCAGATGAAAATTATTTTTTTCTTTAAGACAGAAGGTCCCAAAATGAAGGCTTTAACTGGCGAGAGCATGAACTGTGGATTATTTCAGCTGCTGTGAACTGGTAAATACCGACTTTAGCAGATGCTGGTAGGAGAGGGCAGCACGAGGAGGCATTCGGCCAGCAGGTGGCGAGTTTTCTTCAGGATTGCAGTTCCAAGAAAAGATTTTTATGGTCCTGTCTGTTCAATGATGCCCTGACTGTATTATTCCTACAGCTTTATACACAAAAGCCTATCTCAAAATAACCTTAAAGGCCTGACCTCAAACCACGAATAGCAGGAAGTTCTCAGTTAGGGTTGAAACTCTGTCACTACTTAATCGTCCCCTTGGGCCAGTGTATTGCGGCTTATTTGGTATTTAGGATCACCTGATGGCACAAAGCCCCCCCTGTTAGGTGACCTTTATCTCTGACACTTCAGCATGACTATGTAGGACAGAAAATTTTCTTTCTGACTTGACTCTTAACTTCCTTTGCTTTCGTGACTTTTAGTTGGTCCCTCAGGTTTATTTCCATGTAGTTTCAAAGGGAATTTATATCCTTTATGAAAGTTGACACTAAAAAAAACCAAACCATTTTTTTCTATAGTGCTGCTATATATTTAGAAACTGCTAAAAACAGGAAAGCCATTGTGAGTGATTATACAACTAGAATATATTTCTTATATATTATCCTAAATAAACATAATTTTAGGGTTGTTCTAAATATCAAAATTCTCACCAGATCAATATTTCTACATATTTTAGCCAGGCACCAGTTCTGTATTATTAAAAGCATCACTTTGTGTTAAAATAACACCTTTCCACTGAGTAAAAGCCAAGAAATTGAATCTGCTGTGACACAGTACTGCAGTTGTTAGATATTAATGTCACTGAAGTCAATCATAAAAAAATCATATAGTTTTCTGGGGGAGAAAGAATACTGCAACTCCATGGCTGCTTCAGTGTCATGCAGTCATGTCAGCAGTGCACAAATGGCTAAGGAACAACTGGCCTCTGGCACCAATCATATTATAGAAGAGAGGGGGCACAGATGTGGTTTAGATGACCAAGGACTAATGTAACTGAATTTAAAATGTCCTTGTCTGCTGTGGAGAGTTGGCCATTGTGCTGCCAGCAGCACTGGTCAATGAGCTTGCAGCCAAGGGAATGGGCAGCAGAGCTGGGGCCAGCAGCTATGGACAACACATTTGTTTGGAGCAGGGAAGCCCTGGATATTTCAAATACCACCCATATTTCTGAGCTGTAGGTTGTGACTCCACAGACCTGACCCAGCAGAGCTGCCCCTGGAGCCTGTCCACGACTGTCGAGTGAGTTTGCACAAGATCTTCCCAGTCTTCAGCACCTCTTCTCCCTGTTTGCTGTGCCAGACAGGCATGGCAGCTGTCATGTCAAAGGCACAGAAAGCTCACAATTCTGGGGAGACTGTTAGAGGTCTAGGGCACAAATGATGGTCCAGTCTCCCCTCATGCTACTGCACATGGATTGAATGTACCTTTGGGGTCCAGTGTCCAGTCTGTTGGGATGAAGGGATAGGAATATTGGCAACTGACTGAACACAGAGCCTTGTTTCATTACACATCTATGCATTGGACAAAGCCAAAACAAGATACCAAATAATTAGGATGTAAAATGTGGAGTCCTGTCTGTTTGTATTGCAATCTCCAGTCCTGCTAATCCCAAAGGAGATGCTGAACTGCTGCCATGAAATGTTGCTGTAATTAAGTCCTTGGAAAAGCTTTTCTAACCACGTCTTGTGCAGAAAGTGTTTCATTTTTTTCATTTTTAACGAGATTCTTGTCACATAGGTGTATGAGCTATCAACTACTCCAGTTATGTACATCATTAACTCCTGAAGATGAAGCCTGATAAAAATGTAGAAATAGAAAAGACTTATACCCATCCTCTAACCTTCAGGCTATGATTTGAGATACCTAAAATAGGGACCATTGGCTCTGTATATGTGCCAGCATATGGTTAATCAAAAAAAGGGAAAGGTTTCTCTAAAATTATCTCAACAGGAAGTTCCCTGCTTTCAGGAAATGCTGGTTCCACTGGAGATTACTAGCCCAATGTCACTGTGATGAAATCACTCAATGGAAGATAAATCTTGTGGAAGTCTGATTCCAGTCCTGTGATTGACAGACCATGGCATGTGGATGTTGCCTTTATTCACTGAAAGTTATGGAGTCCTCTTTTAAGTGTTAACTGTAGTGAATATAAGCCTTATCAAATTACATATCATTCAAAAAGTTTAAAAATATAAAGGTCACTGACATTCCTTGATTCAATATACATATCCCCCTACTTCCATTGTGCTGTCTGGGTTAATCTCTCTCTTTGTATGCATATGTATCTACATATGCATACAAAGGTTCTTTCCTTTTCTCGTGTACATGTATTTATATGTACACATACATAACTTTAATTCCATAGAAATCTTTTGGTACTGCCTAGAAGTAACTCTTTCAAGTCTGAGAGATTGCTCTTGGAGATCCTTTTTCCTAGAGAAACCAGAGCTGGATGAGTTGGAGGATACTCCTACTGAGTTTCCAGGCTAGCAGAAATGTATATTTTATAGCAGTAGAGAAATGATTTCTCTTTAAAACATGTGGCATAGGCATAATCCAAAGCAAAATGATGTGATGTCCAGGCTTTGCTGGCATTCTACTTCAGTGTCCCAACTCACACTGCTCTTTGTCTCACAGGCCCCTCCAGAATCATGTCACCAAAGCCTTCTGTTCCTCTGGGATCATTAAATCCTTACTCAATTTCCAGCAGATATGGGAATTGTATGTGAGCAAATGTAATGTGCACAAATCATTCCAGCCACCCTTGTATTAAATGAACTTTTTTAAGAAGCTGGTTTTGACCTGATAGAATATAATGGTTTCAAGGGAAACATATAGCCATTACAATCCATCATATAAATGAATACTTAGGGACACCTAAATCCAAAGATTATTTGACTGTTGTACATATACTTGCTTAAAGGGGGCTGGAGGATAGACCCCTCAAATCTGCACTGAAAACATCTGCACTTTTACGAATTTTTTCTTAAAAATGAGCACATATAAAAACTTTCTCAGATTTCCACAATGATCAGTTCATTTTGAATCAAGGTGACCCCCAGCATCAAATTACATTTTGGATGCATTGCTAATAAGTTATTATTTTAGAAAAGCAAAAGATTTCAGAATGATAAAGAGTATTTTATACGACCAGTTCTGATTGAAGATTCTGGTTTCTCTATAACCTGATGGTTTTTCATGTGTTATTAATTACTGTGTACTGTACTCCTTTAACATCTATGGCAGATACTGTAAAGCTGAGGAAAAGCAAGCGATATAAAATACAAAAATGTTCTGCTTTTGCTTCCTTTTGTTGCTCTCTTGCAATGTAAAAACAGATAAATGGTTTCCTCTTTCAAATACAACAAAAAGAAATTACTCCTGGGAGGAGCCCTGGGATGCCAAGTTTGAGCCTGGATTGAATTTTTATGACCACTGTAAAAACTCCTGAAAATAGGAAATTATAATGGAAATGCTGACTCTCACTGCACCAGTGTGAGCAGCACCACCACGGCATTATTAGTGATCTAAAGGGGCTGGAAGTTAAAGTGGAATCATTTACACAGCCGACTTCACACCGCTTTGCAAACAAGGGGTGTGTGGGGTGGGGGACTGGGGGTGGGGGGAGATCTTGCACTTAATTAGTTGCTTGCAAAATCCATTGTGATTCTTGAAGAAGACAAATCCCCTATCGCTCTACTCCGTGCTCTGGATTTTCTTTCCTACTCCGAGAAATTGCTGGCAGAGGGCTGTCTCCGCCGGCTGCGCGGGGCGCGGGGGGGCCAACCGGGACTTAGGCGCCCGCGGATCTCTCCCCCGCCGCAGTAACTCTCTAGAGAAGGGCGGCAATATATTAAAGCGCTGGGTTACATCTCAGCATCGCAATCAAGAGAAAATGATTTCCCCCTTGCTAACAAAATGGAGATGTTCCAAAGTTTGGCTTTTATTTTCAGGGAGCCCTAGAAGTTTGAAAAAAACCCAAAAAACTCGAAAGTTGGCAGAACACCGTTATATCCATCTCTGCACCGCTTTTCTTTTTGGGGGATGGAAGCGGGAGTTGCTATTTGAAGAGCGTTTACTCGCACCGCGGGAGCAGTTTCCACCCGCGTTGTTTGCCGCTATTCTTCTCTTTCTTGTCATTAGCAGCTATTAAAATAATAAGGCTACATGGAACCTGAGGAGCGAACTGGGGTCGGGAGAGAGGGGGGATCAGTTTGGGAAGCGGGGTGCGGGAGCGCCCGTGCTGCCTCCGGGCCCTGCCCCTCGCACACCGCCACCCGCAGGTCCCGGCCACGCTCCGCGCTCGGCCCCCGAGGGCTCGTGGCCCTTCCTGCCCCTTTCTGACTCTCCCTTTTCATCTCAGTCCGGGCCATTCCAGGGAGGGCAGTCCACACACTCCTTCACCGCGGTCGTCAGCAAAATCGGAGGAAGAGGAGAAACCAGACAAAGCGAAGAAAAGCAGAATATATGTATACACATATATGTGTCCCAGGTGGTACAGATAACCGGGGCGTTACACCTTGCCCGGGGAGGTGTGAGGATAAGGAGGGGAACGCTGAGTGCACTTGTGCCTGCCTCTCCCCTGCGTGTCTGCCGCTGGGGCTGCTCCATCCTCCCGGTGAAGCTCCGGGAGCGAAGAAGCTTTGGAACCTTCGCCGAGCTCTGCCGGCTGCTCAGTCCTGCTCCCGCTTCCTTTCCCGGGAGCGTCGGGAGCTGCAGGGCTGCCGAGCGGAGGCGGCTTTGCCCAGCCATCCCCCACCCACCGCCGCTGCGTTCGCCAGACTCCAGCGGCGATGGAGCCCCTGGACTCGCCGAGCACACGAGAACCTCCCCCTGCCCCGCCGGAGCCGCTGCTCCCCCCAGCCCCAGCCCGCCGATGATGCTTCGCGAGTAGCACAGTTGTTTCTTCTCAGTAAAAGAATTTTTAAGGGACAAGGGCAGTTCCCCGGTTGGGAGAAAGTCCCACGGAAGCAAAAGGGAGTTTTATCCTGTCTATGGCTATGGAATGGGGCCGAGAATCGTTTTTCTTGCAAAGGTTAAGTGGGTGAAGCTGGGTATCCCAGCTGCAGGAGGGAAGAGGAACATCAGTCAGGCTGTATAGACCTCTCCCAGCACGCGTGTAGGTGTATCCAGGGATGACCGGCATCCGCAGGAGCTTAAACCAGAGGAGGCGCGAACCCCAGTGTCCGCGGTGCCCAGGGTTAGCCCTTGAACCCAGAATTCGTTAGAGAGGAGGTGACAAACGCAACAGGCTCCCCGCGGGAGGGACGGGGAAATGCTCTCAGATGTTCTCCCCGTGCCCCCTGAGTCTGCTCCGCAAGGGTCAAGAAGCCGCTCCCCCCGGTTTGGGCACCAGCGCCGGCACCGATGGCACCGGGGCGAGGCGGCAGCGCCCGACGGCGGCTCCGGCGCTGGGGAGCGCAGCCAGCAGGCAAACCCGGCGTGCTGGGAGCCGGGTGGTGTCCGGGATTCTGTTCCCCGAAAATGGGGTGCAGAGCACAGGGGGCCTTTGCCTTGCAGATACGTGGGACAGGATAGGGACGGGGATGACTTCGGGAATTGGATACAGGTGAGAAATAGGAATGGGGGCTCCTGTCTCCCCAGTGACCCCACAAATTTCTCCTGAAACGAATTGGGTTTCACTGTCACGTCTAAATCCTACAAACGTGGGTAGCTTTGGGAGCAGATGCCTTCACTTTTCACAATTCTCTTGAAGTTGTAACATTCCTAATCGACAGCAGATCTTCGCCATGGAAAAGCGCAGCATATTCCCTGCGTGTCAGAGCTAACAGTGGTTTTGCACCCCGTTCCCGGTATTAGGTTCTCCACCGCTGCAAGCTGACAAAATGAAAATTAGCAAGGGGCATCATAAAAATCCATCTGAGAATAAAGGTTTTGGAAAAACATACCCTTCATAACTTAAACACCAGATATTTAAATAAATGCATTTAACAAGACAGTTAACCTGAAACTTCAGTTCTACCGCCAGTGGGTTGACAAGTCCAAATATTTTTATTTTTTAACAAATACGTAAATATCAGACAACATATTATCCAGGCAGCTTGCAGCTACAGCTTCCAAGAATACTTTGGAATAAAAGGATATCTCAACGACCTGCTTTGATTATAAACTATTTTCGCGTGGGAATAATTTTTTTTGTGTCTCCCTCCCCCATAGACAATGAGATCATTTACTTCCATTTATTTCGATGTTTAAGTATTTATTTCGGAATGACGGGGTTTATATCTGGAAGTGCGTGGTTTTTATTTTGTTCTGTCAAGGGCAGCACGTGCAGGTATCATTTCTGGTTTTGTGTTTGCCGTCTCAACTAATCTGCTATTTCTCTAAAGAGAAATGCGATTTCTGTTTTATTAGTGCACGCACCCACCCTCAGCTATAACAACATTTTTCCTATGGGAAAAGATACATCTCCAGTTAGAAAAGCCTGTCTGCGGTCTGTGTCTTGGTCTGGGAACACTTGGGAATCTTACATTCGTGTTCTGACAACTGGACTTAAACTATATTTGAAAATGCAAACTTATTCAAAGAAGTCAGCTTACAACATCGGGCACAGGATCGCATTCTCGACAGGAATGAAAATACGAGGTTTAAGGGTTTGGGATTTGAGTTTGGTTTTTTGTTTTTTTTTTTTTTTTTTTACTTGTTTTGGGGGTTTTTGTGTGGGTTCTTTTTTTTTTTTTTGGGGGGGGGCTTGAGTGCGTGTGGGGGTAATGAAGAAAGAGAGGAAGAAAATAACAGCACGAAATGTGAGAGAACAGAAGAAGAGCTGGGAACGTCTTTGCTTCGCCTCTGCCTCATAAAAATGACACTCGTTTACAAAAAGAGGGAACGAAAATCTCTTCTCCTGCCTGGAGCAGAGTGCAATGTTGGACCCCAAACTGTTCATAAAAATAGAGAGGATTTGGGGTTGAAATGGCAGCGCTAGGCTTGCTTCGCCACGCTACTGTCATGTTCATGAACACTTATTTCGCAGGATGATAACAGTGTTTTCTTGTTTCTATTTTGTTGATTTTGGTTTTATTTGTTTGTTTGTTTTTCCTCCGGAGACGGTAAAAAAAAAAAAAAAAATGTAGTAACGGGAGTGACATGAACAATAAAAAGACACATGCGTGTCCCTGAGCACGGTACCGTGTTATCCTGACGGATCTGTCTTCGCTCGCTTATTATATTACTCTGGCTCCTCGGGACAATGTAATACACCCAAGCAATCTTTCCCCCTTCACGGATCTAAAGGAGTGTGAATGGATGGTTGAATAGAAAAACAAATAACCGAGGAGATTACGGCCTCAGGATTAATTATAAAGCATGTTTAACTTTTTTCTTTCGAGGGTTATTTTGCTTTTTCTGTGTTGCTCGAGTAGTCGCCCCCGGACCTAAGCAAAGCTTTGCGGCTCCCGATCCGCAGAGAATCCGCGGAGTTTCGCACGCTGTGGAACCCCTCCGGGGCGCGGGGAGAGACCCTCCCGGCCCGTGGGAGGAAGGAGAGGAGGAAGGCACCGAGGTCAGGGGCGCTGGGGCGGAAAGCGGGGATCAGGAAGGATGATGGGGCGGGCGGAGGAAGCGGCTCTAACGCGGGGGTGGACCCCTCACAGGTAAGCGGCTCCCGAGATCCTCTCGGAGGATCTTCTCAGAGACGCAGAACAACTTTGGATCCCTGAATCCATTCAGCGGGAGCAGATCCCTCCCTCCATCCTCCCCCCACTTTTTCATCCTTTCTGCCTTTGTCTCCCTCCTGCCCTCTGGGCAGGTCCCGGTGAGTCCTGTCCCGCGGCTCTGCTCGGCGGGGAGGGGGCGCAGCGCGGCGGCCGGGAGCGGCGCGGTTCGGCGCGGTTCGGCGCGGTTCGGCGCGGTTCGGAGCCGTGCGGCGCAGAACGGAGCGGTGCGGAGCGCCGGGGCCGGATCTGTGCAGGCAGCGCGGCCGCGCAGCGGCGCCGAGGGAGCGTCCCGTCCGCCGCGGAGCTGCGCGGGGAACCCCCGGGCCCCCGGGAGGACGTTCCGCGGCGGGGGCCGAGCGCAGCGGGCCCTGGGGAGATGTTCCGGGGGAGGCTGCGGGAGCGGGGCGGGGGGGCGAGGTGAGAGGTTTGCGGGCTGCGAGCCCCGGGCTGCTGCGCCTCCGGGAGAAGCGGGTTGAAAAGTTGGTTCTTCCCAGCCAGAAACTTTCTCCCTGCGTGCGCATGCCCGGAGTGCGGTGGGAGGTTGAGGGGGGAGCTGGGAGGGGGGTTGAAATAAGGAGGAGGCAGGAGGGAAGGGATCGGTTCAGTCTGAGCGCGACTGCTCTCGGGCGCGTTCGCACTCCAGCGCACGCAGCCGGCTCCGGGAGCAGGAGCAGGGAAAGCACCTCCGGCCCCGCCGGCCGGAGCACCTGGACACCTGGCCCCGCTCGGATCTGCCTGTACCCGCTGGAGGAGCAGTGGGGTGGGTGGGGTGAGCTGTGCCCCCCAGGGCCAGCACAGACACTGACCTAGCCCAACCTCCTTTTTTTTTTTTTTCTTTTTTTTTTTTTTCTTTTTTCTTTTTTTTTTTTTTTCAATTATTTTATTTTACCAGCTCAAATTTAGCCCAGGATCTTTTAACTGCTGCCAGCGGTGGAGCACAGATCGGGATTAGGTAAATAAAAAGACCAACTCATTCTGTTTGGTTTCTGTTTTGCCAGTCCTCGGGGGTTGGGGATATCGATTCAAACATTTCCTTTAGGCTACCTCTTTTCTTTCTTTGACCCCATCCCCTCCCACCATCCCCTGGATGGTGCAGAAGTGTGGAACTTGTGGTTCACGTGAGGAGGACTGTTCTCTTTGGGGCGGGCGGAGGGCTGGGGTAAGCCTTCACATGGGTCTCGGATATTTTGATGCTATTTAAAGATTTGTCCTCCCCTTTCAAAGTTGTGTCTCCCCCCTTGCGGAGAAACAGTGTTTCTAACCAGAGCTAAAAGTGACACGAGCAACACAGAAGCCTGCATGTCCTGCGGACTTGAACTTCCAGCTTTTCTCCTTCCTGTTATTGGCTTTTCTTTCCTCTTCTTTCTCTTCTTTATTTATTTCTGCGGGGTTTCTTCTTTCTTTTTTCCCCCCTTTTCCTTCTTTTCCTGCAACTCCACTGTTTTAGGATCTGAAAAGCCTTCTCTGTTTCCTCCCAACGCCATAACAGAAATGAACCTGATGTTTATACTTGTCTGAGTGGATCGAAACAAGTTCAGCGCAGGAGAGACTAAGCTTCTCTCGAGGCCAAGCCTATAAAGTGTCGGTGCAAAGCCGAGGATTAGGGTATGGTTGTTACAGTTGGCTTTTGGGAGGGAAACTATAAAAATAGAGCATTTTGGAGATTATCGTAGCGCTGCAGGAATTGTTCGATAAATCGCCAGTCAGGCAGGAGGGTGAGGGTCGAGTCCCGGACAGGTGCACAGGAGGTCCGGTTCAGTAAGACCGGAGTCAGCTGAGAAAGAGGCCCTACCCCTAAGGCGGCGCCGGGCCCGGGGCCGCGGGGCTGCAGCTCCGCGGCGGAGCCGGGCTGCGGACGGCCGGGCCCGGGGATGTGCCGCTGTGCCCTGCCTGCCCCCGGGGCTGTCACCGCAAAGCTTTGCCCCCCACCCGCGGCTGTGAGTGCTGTGACAGTGGGAAGAGAGGCAAGAAATCCTCTCTGTGTCCAGGAGAGAGGAAGGGCGATTTATTCGTGTGCAGGGGAGGCACCGGGCACTCGTCTAGGGAGAAAGCGAGGGTGGATCTTGTGCTGAGGGCCTTTCAGCATCCGAGGGGATGGCAAAAGCACGCACACAACACCCCCAAACCTACCTAAAATCTTCTGCGGGGAGAAGGTGGAGAAGCCTGGCCCGGCGGCCCTGCGGCCGTCCCGCGGCACCCACCCACGCCCGCCGTGGGGCCGCGCTCCCAGCCGTGGCCTCGTAGCCGCTGTCCCTCCAGGGGCCGAACCCGGCGATCTTTGCTGTCTTGGATAAAGGCTGCCCCGGGCAGTGTAGCGATCGCTGGTGCACTCGGCCCCCGGCTACTATTTATTATTATTATTTGAGAAGACTAAAGCCCATCTCGTTCACCCGCGCTCGCAGTGGTGGTCTGGGGAGACTTGTCAACACCGATTTCGTGATAAAATGTGAATGATGATTTTATAAGGATTGAGCGGAGATATCCAAGGCACATGCTGACTGAGACCTTCCAGTCCTCATTAATGTTAGCAATTAACTCTTTCACGCTCAATTAGCCCCGAATAAACCTGCTTTAATAGATTCTGCTCACTTCATTAATACTTTGAATAAATCTGTGCCGAACAATGCACTTTACTCCTCAAGAGCACCACACTCGAATAATGCGGAGCGAAAGGGCAGTTTTATTCCCTTTCCACTTAGTTTCCCCCACACAGACCTTGTAAGCTCCATTTCCTCGCTTTAACTTTAGGAAGGGAAAATTTCGTCCCCTCACAGAGGACAAAATAAATAGGCGACCTGGTGGCAAAACGCTGCACACCAATGTGTGCAGCCGAAAGGACGGGGCTACCAGACTTGAAAAAAATCAGGAAAAATTGGGGAACTTTTTTTGACAGATGAACCTGATTGCTGTAGTTTGAAGTTCTCGCAAGAATGCATCATTTTATGTCCGCTACTTTATCATGTTTGTAAAAATAAGCAGCGTCCTCAGGGTAATTTACCTCCTCCATTCTTCCATGTGGAACTAATTAGCAAACCTCATTATTTATGAGTCAGGTATTTAATGTAACAAATATCGCTTTCAAAGGACACGTCGGAAATTGATAATTCAATGTAGAAAGGAAAAATACCGACTGGCCACAAGATTACTTACAAATCCATTTAATTTCGCCTCCTGCTATGCTACCAGCAGAAAGCCGGGTAGATTTTTTTTTTTTTTCTGGCATATAGAGTAGGTAGAATTTAATCTGGAAGGTTAAGATTGCAATGGTCTTAAAACAGTGGCAACTGGACAATAGTATTACCGTATCTTCACTCAGGACAAAGGGTAAGAAAGCTGGAGACAGATGTAGTCTTTCAAGTTTATGATCCTATTTTGCAGGGTAAATTTATCTTGGCATGAGTGGGTTTTGTTTCAGTCAGAACACAAGTGGTTTGTTCTTAATTACTCACCGAGCTACTCTGTGCTAAAAAAGAAAAGCCCGCACAGTTTTATTGCTATGGGGGAATTTAAGCAGAGAACTGGCGGGGTCTTCTTCTGTTAAAAAAAAAAAAAAAAATTAAAAAAATAAAAAAGAAGACCCGATAACGATCTGTTTACATGAAGCAGAATTAAAGGTGGAGGTGAATCCGAAATCAAAGAAACGTTGATCTCTCTGCAGGCAAGAGGGAGACCAGAGAGTTACTACACTGTGAAACACATTTGCTTTGATGTCCCGAAGTGAGGGGACTTCTTTATGAAATACCCTGCTCTTTATCCATATTTTTGACTATCCCGGTCGTACAGAGCAAAAGTATAGCTTACATTTCTGGAAAAGTGCCAAGAAGCTTGTAGTAACATGAACACTCTGCTCCCACATCCTCTTTTCTTCTTATTTTCTTCTCCTGTCTTTTTTTTTTTTTTTTTTTTTGCCCCTTGTTGTCTTTTGCTTTCTCATCCTTTTTAAATTTTTTTTTTTTTTTTTTTTTAAATTTAACAAAGCTGCTCTAGCAAAAACCCAAAAACTGTGGGCTTAATGGATGCTATTATGACCTGACTGTATTTCTCCTTGGTTTGTCCTTTATTGGGGAAATCAAAAGAGAATTTTTAAAATGTTTTCAAGTGAAAATTTACCCATATTGACATAGTAGATTTCTGTTTATATATTCCATATTAAATGTTTTCTAAGGATATAAAGAAAGAAAGAGGGATAAACTTAATTTGCAATAGCCTGTTTCATATTTGAGATATCTAGAGCTACCTAGACAGGAAAACAGACACGGAGCCATTGTGACGGACAGAAAGAGACATTTTCAGGTACCTGGACGAGATGACAAGAGTGTTTTCTGTGCACTTTGTTCTCGGGGTCACCAGTTGAGGCATTTGTGCTGTGATGTGGACATGCTTAGTGTATAGGCAGCACTAACTAAATAAAAGTATATCCCCAGTAGAGCAACAAAACAGTCTGGTTGGTTCAACAGCCCTAAATAGTTTAGTGAAAAAAAAAAAATAGAAAGAGGGAAAGAAAGAGGAAAGGGAGGAGAATAGAGAATATAATGTGTGCATTTTTCAATCAGTCACTATCCAAAATGTATCCAATTGAAAAACAAAAAATGTCACAATGTCTTATTCTGGGTCACTGCGGTGGAATTCCTCTAAGGTTTGAGTCTCTCTTCCTGCTACTGTTTTATGTAAAACAGAGTGAAAGGTGGGCCTGGAGTATAGAGCTGCTCAGAGTAAGCTTCTCCCTCTCACACCCTCCCAGCCGCAGCTCCTCGTTCCAGGCAACAGCCCACATATAAATCATGTTTGTTTCCCTGGTCTTTAGACCTCTTCCACCACCAGTTTCCACACCCCCAGACTTCCAGCTCAGAGGGACAACTACTGCTCTGCTGTGCTTTGCTACCTCCATTTCTCCAAAGAGGCTTTACTCTACACATGGGGGTGAACTCTAGTCCAAATACCGCCAGGATCCCTGTGGGAATCTTTTGGGGGAACCTGCTGTGACTGAGCACGAACCCTGTAAGGATCTTATGAAGACCCTCTGTGGATCCCGTGGGAACCCTGCAGCAAACCTGTGGGGATTCTGGCAGAAAATAGCACCACCGAAGGGAAACCCCAAAGCTCTCTGGGGGGAAAGTGAGTATAAGTTGAGGACTGTGGAGTAAGGAGGAGGCTCTCTGGGCTGCAGGGATGTGATGCTTCCAAAAGCCATGGGTACTCTCTCACACCCACAAAGGGAGGAAGCTATGTCCCCACCAACAACCCTCGGGAGGCATCTCCTGCCAAATGTTTGACAGCAGCTGGGGCTGAATTTTCAGACTGGGCCAGATGTGCCTCAATGCTGCTGCCTTGTAGTATTTTCCCCCTCTGCCTTGTGGGATGGGAGGATGGGACGGGTCAGGATCTGGCCCAGAAGAGAGGCTAGGGTCTTGGCAGGACCCTGAAACACAGACCAAAGTGGTGGCACCCAGCCCAGGGAAGGGCTGCAGCCCTGCAGCTGCTGGTCTGGGTGTCCCATGGGAAGGGTTTCTCCAGCCCCAGTCTTTTTGCCTTTGAAGGGTTCTAATTAAGCAATTGCCTAGATTAGGATGTGGGCTTGAAGCCAGACACTTCTCCCGGGGAAGAGCAAATGGCACTTCAGATTCGTCACCCAAATTCAGCATTTTCCAATTTCTTTTTGCAGTACACAAGAGAGAGGGCTTTGGCTGGTATTTTCCCCATAATGTTTTTTTTCCCCAAAATTATTTTCTGTTTTTGAATGAGGGAGAGCATGCAGTTCTGAGCATCCAAGTGCCTCCATCACCTCAGAGGCTTGGCTGAGGCCAGACCACAGGGAGCTGAGCAACCCAGGGGCAGCAAACTCCACACCCTTCCCCACGTCACCTCGAGTCAGGGCTAAGCGCAGTTTCTCTGGACAGATGTAGTGGGCAGTATCTCACTATTTTCTAAAGGCTGAGTTCACCCAGGAAGGGATTTTAAATTACTGGGAGATGACTGAGATTTGTGGGCCAAAATGGCATCTCTCGGCTGTCCCTGTGTAGAGGATCATTGAAAGTCTGCATAGCAGGGGATGCTGCTCGGAAGTGAACAATTGCAGATGGAGTACAACATTTGTGTGCAAGAGAGAGATGGGGAGAGGGGGAATCTGGGGATACACTCTTTGGAAAGACCTGGTCAGGCATCTCCAAGTCCAAGGCAACCTCCTCCTGTGGCTTGGAGAAGGATATTAATGAGGGGTGAGGTAAGAAATTCCCTCTGCTTTTGTTTTCATATAAATCTACCCCTCCCTCTTCCCCCCTCCATCTTTATTTTCCAGATATTTTCCTCCCCTGTTCCCAAGATCCTCCTCCTGAGCGGCCACCATGGGAAGTAAAACCCTGCCGGCCCCAGTGCCTATCCATCCTTCCCTCCAGCTTACCAACTACTCCTTCCTGCAAGCATTCAATGGGCTGCCCGCCGTGCCCTCTGACCACCTCTCCAACCTCTATGGCTTCAGTGCCCTGCACGCCGTGCACCTGCACCAGTGGACTCTGGGCTACCCGGCCATGCACCTGCCCCGCTCCTCCTTCTCCAAAGTGCCCAGCGTCTCCAGCCTGGTGGATGCACGGTTCCAGCTGCCGACCTTCCCGCTCTTCCCACATGTCATCCAGCCCAAGCAAGAGGCTACCAACATGACCCTCAAAGCCAAACCCCGCTTTGACTTTGCCAACTTAGCAGTGGCTGCCACACAAGAGGACCACTCTAAACTGGGACAGGCAGACAGTCAGGGCTCACCTGCAGGGCTGGGGTCTTTGCTTGAGGTAACTAAACTATCTCCAGAAAAGAAACCCACACGGGGAAGGTTACCGTCCAAAACCAAGAAGGAGTTTGTGTGTAAATTCTGTGGCAGGCACTTCACCAAGTCCTACAACCTTTTGATTCATGAAAGAACCCACACCGATGAACGGCCCTACACATGTGATATTTGTCACAAGGCCTTCAGAAGACAGGATCACCTGAGGGATCACAGGTAACTATTTTTCTTCTCCTGTTCTTTTTCCTGTGTGTATTCGTATTTTCCCAGTTACCCTCCTACACTCAAGATTTTTGTAAGAAAAGTCAAGTACCCATCCAGCCAACAGTGTTCCCTCTAGTTTTTCCTCTGCCGGCTGCTGGTGGAAGAGCCCAGGTAAATCACCGTGGAAGACATACCTCACTCATTCCATAGAAACAACTTTCTTTTTAAAACAGCCCTCTTTTTAGCTTCCACAGATGTTTTCACCCTCCATTTGCATCATCTTTTGTCCTCTGCCTCTATGATCATTCAGAAGTGTCATGAAGACATGCAGCCTGATGACCCCGGAGTAAGAGAGAAGCTCTTTATTCCTAAGAAAGGCACCCTATAACCCTCTGATGCCACCCCCCCTCTTGCCCACACACATACAGACAGTTGCCCGGGTGCCGCACTCCAGCACTCTCAGTCTCAGCAGTAGGTGTAAGAAATCTCCAGCATGTTCTCCCCTCAGGTAGCTCACTGCTGAGTTTAGGCCAGTTATTTCTGACATTTCAATTGTTTTTCTCTTTCTAGATATATCCATTCTAAAGAAAAGCCTTTTAAGTGTCAAGAATGTGGGAAAGGATTTTGCCAGTCCAGAACACTAGCAGTCCACAAGACACTGCACACGCAAGTAAAGGAACTGAAACCTGCCAAACTTAAGTGTTGAATCTCCAACCTCTATGAACTTTTCCTCCCCTTCAGACTTTATACCAAACCTAGAGCAGAAACAAAACTTTCAGGACGGGAGCACTGGACTTTGTGCTTTGTTTTGGTTTCTACTTTAAAAAGGGCAAAATGTGCACCCCTTCAATCCCCCGTCCAAGCAATTAACTTCCTAAGTTGTGGGTGAAAAGATTATTTTCCATTTAAAATACACATGAATAATACAGAGAGTGCTAGCTGACTTGTGTGGCTTTGATAAACTTTATGCCAAAAGGTGGTGCTCACGTGTTGGACAGGAATCTCTAAAACCAAACAAAAACCCACAAGACACCCCCGACCAATCCCCTCCCAACCTCCCTCCCAAAAAAACCAAACCAAAATCGTAGCTTCCAAAAGTATTACTTAAGAAAATCCAAACTCTTATTTTATACTTTTTTTTTTGACTGTATAAAGCTTCTTATTTTTACACTTCAGGAAATACAGAAAATCCCAGAAGACGATTAAGAACTGAAACGGTGGTTTTTCATCACAGCACCATTAAGACAAGGAGAGGGGCAACCTGCAAATCTCATTTGCTAGTTTGTTTTCAGAAAGGGAGAAGAAAATTAATGTTTGGAAATGACCTAAGTCTCTCAAGTGGGGCGTCCTATTATGCGTTAGAAAACGCATCGAGATCTCAGACCCACGGGTTCCTGGTGTTGGGACAGATCAGTGTTCATGGGACACAGAGACCCTTTTTATTACCTTGTGGTCTAGTGTGCTGTGAGGAAGTTTGTAACTTCTGGACTTATTTAAAAAACCCAGAGGAAAGAAAGATAGCAATACGTCAAACTGACGGTATGCACAACGTGGTTTTAGTGGTACTTTAAAGTCTTCGTGTGTCCTGGTGTGAGAGAACAAATCTCAATTTGAGAGCGTATTTTTTTAAATGCTGGCTTTCTGAACAGTGTATTCAAATTAAGAGACATTCCAATAAGTTCTGTTTATTAAAAAAAAAAAAAAGTTGTATGGCTGTTTGGCACTTTATGCTGATTATTGGTAATTGACATTTATCACTGGATTGTGTGTGGTTTTTAAGTATTAAAATAAATTGTTATTTTACAGGCAAGTCTGCATGGACTACATATGTGTTCATTTGGTTTCTGATCTCTTCCCTGGTAAACCCTTTGTCAATATTCAGAACCTAATTATTTTTTGATTATTTTTTCTTAGTTATTTCCTCAGTGGTTGTTTCTACCAGTCTTGGAAAGCCCGGATCTTTTTTCTATGCATTAGTTTTCCCCCTCCTAATTTTCTTCCCCTCTTTTTTTTTTTTTTTTTTCTTTTTTTATTTTTTTTTTTAAGGCTGACAAAAGTAAACACATCTGCAGAAAGTCAAATAATTTTGCTGCTAGTGAGGAAAAAAACAATCGTCTTGGGTAACTGAGTCGTGGGTATTAACTGATAAGATTAGGTGTCAGAAGTGTTATAAAACAAATCAGATGAGTAATGGGTGAACTGTTGCTGCTCTCGGAACCTGGAGGCGCTGCGGGGAGAGCCGCCTTCGCACCCCCATCCCTGAGTTTGTCAGGAGCAGGCATTTTTCAGGCACATCTTCGGCCGGTTCCGCGCTGGTTGGGGCGGCCTTTGATTCCCGGCAGCTGTCTTAGATCAGAGATGTTTATTCCACTGCGAAAACGCTTTGGATCGAGACGGGGGAGAGAGCTCAGTGCTGGGGCAACCGCTTGAGCCTTTGAAGCGCCTCTTGCCGCCGTCCTTTCTCGTCCCCCCGGCAAACCCTAAACCTTCTTCCTCCCGTCACAAGTCAGTGCCCCCGCGATAAGAGAAGCCTCCTTTCTTGCAAATTAGCGATGTGGCAGAGGTGACCTCGGAGCTGCCCAGCGGCTGCTGCGTGGCCGCGGCGCGGATGCTCGGCCGCGGCGCGGATGGTCACCGACGCCAGCCGCTCCGTCCAGTGCGGCTCCTTTCCCCTTCCCCTCTGCCGCTTTTAGTAATTATTTTTTTATTTGGTCAAAGAATCCTATCAACGACAGGGAAAAAGTTGCGGTTGTAACTCATTTAATATAAGGGGAGGGGGGAGAAACTTCTCTCCCCTTCTTATTTATTGGACACCCATTCGAGCGCACCGTAACTAATGAAAAGGCACTTGCAGGACAGGCTGCGGACCCACCTCCAACGTGGGGAGGCCCTCGGGGAGCTCGGGATGCGAAGTGCCGCCTGCGCATCCAGCTCCGGAGCCTGGTAGCATGTGCAGAGTTTGAAGCCGGCTTGCTTTGGCTTTGCTTCCTACCCGCCACTCGCTTCCCACCCCGCGTGAAGACTTTTTTGTTTTGGCATCTGAAAAGCAGCAAGTGAGGGGTGAAGTCCGCAGGAACCTGCAGGCAGCCCGGGCCGGCCCTGCGCGGGAGGAGGGCGGGACAAGTGCGCAGCCCTGCGCTCCGCTCCGCCGGCATCTCTCTCATGCGCGGAGTCCGGCTGGGGCTAGGAGCATCCAACCCTTCGCGGCGCTGGCCCCGCGCGGCCGAGCCGGGCCGGGATGTTTGCTCGGCAGCTTTTCTCGGACGCGATTTGAAGGTGTCGTCTCCCCCGCCTCTCCCGGGTCCTCCATGGGGGTTCAGAGGGATTGCTTTGCGCAAATCCCGCAGGAGCGGCCGCCTTTCCCCAGCATGGGTCGCTGCCCCGGAGCGCTCCATGGGACACGCCAGCCGCCCCCGGCGTGTCCCGCTGCCAGGCCAGGGCACCGCAACCCGCGCCTGGCCGAGGGCTCACCAGCAGCCCCGAGCACTGACACGGCGTTAAGGGGAAGCCTGAAGGCTGGGTGGTTCATCCTCCTCCGTGCGGAGACTCGAGAGAGAAAATCCCCGAGGAACTTCCCCGTCCCTCTTGTGTCGCTCCTGGCACGAAGTAAAGGAACAAAGATGCACCCGGGATCCTGTCGCGGAGCGAGAAAGCAAAGGGCACTGTGGCTTGGAACCAGGTTTTCAGGGGTCGTAACTACGAGGCAGAAATCCGAGTCGGGTGCACAGGGAGGGAGGAAGGGACTCAGGTCACTCCACCGAGGCTTTCCCACGGTCGCTCCACCGTCACCTTAACACCGGGAAACTGAAACACCCGTGGCGAGGTAAGAAACCGTGTCAGTAACCGGTTCCTGGGAACCATTAGAGCTGCGGGGTCGCAAAGGTGGAGAAATCACTCCTTCCAGCTGGGCATGAGAAGCGTTTCATTTGAAAAGCTGAAGCTTGGTGATCTGACTGCCAAGAATTTCTTTGGACCTGCATTTTTATGTGCAATTAAAAAGAAAGAAAAAAAAATCTTCAGAATTGACATAATTAGAAATACAGATGTATTAAAACTATGTGGGCATGCTGAGCACAGGATGCACACACAACCTCTTAATGTCACTTGTGCTACACTTACATGCGTGTGCATTTCCTCCTCCCAGAAGGCCACTTTTGCCCTCATGCTAACAAAGGCTATCTATCTGGTCATGCTCCCAGCTGCATCGGGGAACAGTTCGCCTGTTCCCTCCAGTGTTTTGAAATTTGCTAGGCAGTATCAGTTCAGAGATTCCAAGGAAAGCAAAGTAAAGATGAAATCATGACACTCAGAAGAGATAAGTTGTACTAAGCCCCAAAATAAATGAAAGGAATTAGACGGGAAATGTGCCTTTTGAATCAGGATCACAAATAATTTAAATGATTAATTGCGTTCCCTCTCTTTCTTTTTCTCTTCTATCTTTGCATGTGTTTTAATCTGACATTCATGCAATGAATAAAACTTATTTAGGCCTCTGTCTGCCAATCGAGAGCAGATTCTGTTTTCACAGTTGCTTTAAATTTTGCATTTTCATCATAAAAATATCACTGAATGGGAGTTTGCAAGAGTAAAAAAACGGGCACCTGACTCTAGTTGCCTCTTCCTGCAAGATTTATGAGGGAAACACAGATTTTTTTTTTCTTTTAATTCTTTTTTTTTTTAACCATTTCCAGTTACAGAAGGAAAACATAAAGATGTGTTGGCACATCTCTCTCTCTCTTCCCCCCCTTTGCATTCCAGTCATTCTTTTTCTGCCCATAAACTGTTAGTACTCCACAAGAGCCTGATTCTGCACAGCCTACTAAGCCTGCTTTGTTGGATGCAGGAAGAAATCCTGTCAGATGGGGTCTTCACTGTACATTCATGAAACAGAGCAAAAGCCTCTCTCAGAATGTGCACTGGAACAGCAAATAGTTACTTTTCAGCTGTGGATTGCATGTGCCTCTGAAAAGGGGACCACAAATCATTGGGTTTTTAAAGGTTCCGCATGAGTTGTATATTAATCCCAGTTTCCCTAGGGATGGATTAATCCCAGCTTCCCAGTTGTGTGGCTAGAGACAATGTGGATGGGGTTGGGGGCAGGGGAGAAGGGAGATGGGGAAAGGAGAGGGAAATTAAAAAGATATATCACAGGAATACATGGCCTAAGTGGCAAGGAGCCATAAGTACTTTAGTTTCAATACCTTTTCTACCTCTGTCACCACATGTAAACTGAAGCAAATCACTTCAGCTCCCTGTTTCGGTTTCTTCATCTGTAAATTGGGAGTAATGCTGCTGATTTTTCTCCCAAGAGACTTGGCACACTCATATAGAAACTCCTGCTCAACCCTCAGTAGTGAAAGGAGAAACTCCAATTTGTACGTGGGTAGCTGAAAGCAGGGGCCGATCTGGGTGATCTAATGGAGTGTGTACGACACATTTATATTCACGTGTAATTCTGTTCCAGCCCTGGTAGTTTTGTTGAGAGATGGAGTCCTAGAGCCCAGTATGCTTTTCTTCTCCACATTCCTATCCAGTGACTACACAGGAGGAATGGCATGGGCCAAATTCATCCCTGGTGGGACTCCAATGACATCAGTCATCTTTATAGGAGTTTTTTGAATGAAGTCAATTGGGTTTTACGAGGACCAAGTTTGGCCACATGCATATTTAACTGCTCAGAGAGCTGCAGCAGTGAAGGAATCTTCCCTTGCCTTAGGAAGAATCACTTCTCAGTCTGGAAGACACAAGCAAAGCCATTGACTTGTTTTACACAGTCAAGTTTACCTCATTTAAACTCAAGGAGCAGCTGAGGTGTGCTCAGCATCCAGCAGAACTTCAAAGAAACAGCAACCTAGCTGTCCCAAAATGTTTCCAGCTTTTGATGGAACTCTGTATTTGTCCTTAGGCTCAGTGCACGTCCCACTGATTCCCAGCAGACTTGTCTCCATGACAGAGGGGAGTGCCGTGCGGGAACACTGGCAGAAGGTTGCGAGCAGAGCAGTGGCCTCAGCACGGCGCTGTGCTGGGGCTGTTCCCTCTGTGCTTCATCACACCTGGATGTTCCAGGGTCCCCGTCATGCTCAGACGTCTCTGCCACTTCCAGTTCATATCTCCCTCTATGCTGCTCTCTGGGGTTGTATTTCCACTCCCAGTTACACCTGATGAGAATGTGGTAGATCACTAAAAAGGGGCATTCTCTCCTCCACCTGTGACTTGGCTGCTGGTGCTGACTCCCCCTACACCTTACTCCTATGCTTTACTGCACTATGACATTACACCAAACATATACAAAAGTTTATATTAGCATTACAGTTTCTGACTGAGTGAATATTGAAAAATAAAGCAAACCAACAATTTGATCGGTGTGGGTGATTACCAAAAGTTTGTCTACAGAATTTGTCACCGCTAATCATGAAAGTTCATTCTGTATTTTTACTGCATCTTCTAAGGAACAAGTCAGCTTGAACAGCTGGAGGACTGTATTGTCTGAGTAGAAGAACATGTTTTCTGGTCATATGAGGGACCTCAACTGTTTCCCAAGGGATGAATGCCATGCCTCTTTTCCTAATTTCTAACCTGCCTTCTGTCATTACTAGATCTTTGAGTGATGGAACTCACATTTAATTTTCAATATTTTTACATTTTATGTGTAGAAAAAAGAAATCTGAATTTATGGACTTGTTCATCTCTTTTACAGCAACTTAACTTGACTGAATCAAACAGAGCTATTTAGTTTTACAGAAGAAGTTGTGAATTAGACCTAGTGATGATTTTGCTGCAGCCACAAAATCCATACTATCATATTTTTTGTCTATTTTTACTTTTCCTAGGTTTTAATTTAGCACTTCTGTCCCTATTAGTCTGTATTTCATACAGGAGAGAGAGAAAAAAAGAAATTATTACTAGCTTTTTAACAAGATATATCAGCTTGTACTAGAGACTTAATACTCAGTTTTTCTCTTTTTTTTTTTCCTTCTTCAATCTTTATCTCTCAGGTAATATTGCTTCATTTTTTTTTTAAATTCACATTTGTTAATACTTCTTTCTCTAATCTTTTTTATTCCTCAGTGTTGATAGAATTCTTGCCCTGCCCATCCCAATTTGTGTTTCTGCCCCTTACACAGCTCCATTTTAATTTGCCTACATGCTGCTGAAACTGTATTTTTATTTGTCACATCACTGGATCTCATAACTCTATTTCAGTCTGGCCTTTTTTTGCTACCCTCTGGTCTTCTTCCTCAAGCTCAAGTTAGTGTCTTCCACAATGAAATTCACTACAAATCTTTCTTTTTTCCAAGTCTCTGAATTAATTCATCTCTTCATCCTCTTGCTTTTTTCACTTGTTTCAAACAACCACATAATTTCCAGTCTTCTCTCAACATGACACCTTTTCTCTTTCTGGCCTTTTGGTTTCAAACTGGAGCTGCTCAAATCACATTTTATGGGTGAATGATTAATCTATTTAACAACTTCTTTATCCTTTCAAGGATTGTCCAGACACAACATGGCTTTCTTCCAAACCTATGTGAAAATATTTCAGTTTATATATGTCTTGTAAATTCTTTTGAAGCTTGCTTTTTATCTATTCGTTCTCCAGCAGCTCAGTACTAGTTTAAAAAAAGTCTCAGGTACATTATCAGAGAAGAGAGAAGAAAACTTCCCAGTAAGGAAATATAAAAGTAGGTAAAACCAGATCTCATCTAAAGTTGTATTAGGTGGGAGAGGTCTGGGTGCTAAATGGTATCTGTGGGAATAACTCCATACTGATGAGTGGGTTCCCAATCTTGTTGTCCTTCCTCACCTGCCATAGCCCTTGAGGCCTATCAGGCTGCATGTCAGAGAACAAAGCAGGATGTCAGCAATACACAGCTATACAGGGCTGTGGAACTCTTCCTCTGCCTAGGAAAAGTCTCTATCAGGCTCTTCCATCTCTTATTAGTCAAACACTCAAACCCCAAAAATAACAATTCCCGGTGTTTCTTCCCAAACTTACACAGGCTGCTGAGGCCACTTCAGTGTTCCAGGCACAGCCACCTCTGTTCTGCACATTTTCCTCTTTCCTGGGTGTCTCTTCAGCATGCTGAGAGCATCCACAGCCTCATGCTAGTGCCTTTTCCAGTCTGACATTCAGCTGGTCTCACTGGGATGTGCTCAAGGGTTAATGTAGCTGACCATACTGTCATGAGGCCTTAAGGATGGTTTTTTTCTTGTGGGGTGCATTTCATTGTAACTGAGAATGGTGATATGACAGCTAATTACACAATCTTATTTTTGTTTTGGAATTGTTTGATCTGATCTTTACCAAAATTCTGTATTTTACCCAACATGATTTTTTTTTTCCCACTTCAGATGGGAAATTTTGTATTATGAATGAAACTGTATTGGCTATAGGCTTGCAGGTTATTTTCCCTATCTATTTCTTTGCACATGTGAAACTGGGTTTGTGTAAATGTTCTTGAAAGGGACATGAGAAATAACATCATCTGTGACAGAAGGAGAAATCACAGACCATCAAGAATGTGTCACTTTCCACATCTTCCCTTTGAACTGTCAGTCAATTCTTTTGGTGCCTATTGTGTACTTTTTGTGTTCTTCCTTAAAATGCACTTCTCTTGGAAAACGACTTCTCTAACACTTTACAAACATCTCTGGCTTTCACCACCCCTCAAATACATTGCTGGATGTCTACTGAACATCCAGTGAGTTGCTGGATACTGCTGGTATGCCAAATTTAGACTGTGTGGTGAAGGCTGCCCTGAACAACTCTGAGCATAGTGTTGGCTGCTGGTCTTAGCAACCAATAAATAATTAAGAAGCTGGATATTCGATGATTCTTAAAGAAGAATGACTCACCCAGCCCTCTACTGGTGATTTCTTCATTAGCACAGACATAGAGCCAGGCCAAGAATTGGTTTTCCCTTATGATTTTATTTGGTGACCACTTGGATATGGCTTAGGAAACAGTTAGTGTCTCTCCAGCAGTTGGGAAACATTTATTTCCAGCTGTTTATTTCCCTCAGTGGATTAATAAGTCTATTTCAAAGTGCTGCAAAAATGAAAACTAGATTTTCAAAATGGGGAAGGAAGAACATTCACAGAGACATAGTGTTTTCATCAAACTCCCTTTTTCCTGCACCTCAAATTAAATGTTTAAAGGAATGGCTCAGGTTCCTTAATTTTTCAAAGTACCTAATCAAGTACATAAATTACATGAAGGATAATAAAAGCAATTCCCTCCACTGGAGAAAATGGAAGGGGAAATCAGATGGAGTTGTTAATATTCTGGAACACAACCTTTCTGCTGAACTGGTATCATCTCAATTATCACATTATGGAAACAACATTAAGCTCCTGCAAAGATTTCACTCAGTATGAAAAAGTCAGCAAGAAGGACTCAGTGCTTGGTGCCATTTACTCAGTCTCTGTGATCCATGAAGCCTCCTTCTTTTTTCCTCTGGCACAGAGTTTGTCTTAAACATAATTAAAGACTTTTTGTCTTGTTTACTGATGGCTTATATTCTTTACCAGGTGGGGATTTAGTATCTTCTTAGTTTGTGAGCAGTATCTATTATACAGTTATCATGATTTTAATAAGATAAGCATTTCAGCCCTGGGTGGGTGGAACATACAGTCCTGTTCTCCTGGGATGCAGTAGGTAAGTTCCCTTCAATAGTAATCTTGCAAAAGTAGAATGAGCATGGATAAAGCTGACCATAAGGATAAAGCTCTCATTACTGCTGCCACTCCTGTGAGAGCAGTAAGATGCATCAGAAGGGACTGAACAGTGAACAAAAGAACAAGACCCTCATCTGGGCAATTCCATGGCCATAAAAAGAAGCAGAAATGATGAGTTTGTCTGCAAGTCTGTCTACAAGTCTGTCTGTCCCTGGCATATTTCTCAGACCAATTCCTGCCACTGTGGAGAATATGGAAGAAAAAGATCAAGAGAGGCTTGGCTAAACCTGGAGGTGTGAACAGCAATTTGAAAGTCAGAATTCCAAAGCCAAACTTCTAAAATTAACAGCAAAGCACCAAAGTCATGGTGTCCCAATTTTCAGAGATACAAAGTGCCAGAAAGTCCCAACTACAGTCTTTGTTGGCTGCAAGTGTTTAGCACTCACAGCATTGATTTTGGCACTTGAATTCATGATTGTTAGTTTCAGTAGGGTACCCAGTTTATAAATCACTCCTTGCATTTGGCCCAGTGTTTGTAGACCTCCAGATGGAGAAGAGTGTGACCCAAAGGTGGATTTGGCAGCTCCAATATGCTTTAGGTCAAACATCTGTAGGGAACATGTGTCTGATTTCCTTACAACTTCATTGTTTCAGTAGACGGTGTATCCAGTGCAATGTTATATCTGCTACTGAAATAGCTGAATGCAAATACCAGGAGCCTCTGGGAAATTTTAGTTAATAGGAAAATAATCTAAAACAAATTCATCTGGTTATACAGCCAGGAGAAACGAAATGAAAATAAAAGGAATTACTGATCCAACCAAGTAGGCACAGAAATGAAACCCCTCTAGGATTTTCTTTTTAGTTTCTCCAACTTCCATTAATTTAACAAGCAAACTAGGTCAGCAGCACAGTCTTGTTATGAATAAATGAATGCCATAGATTCACTAATGTTAAAATGTCCAGGCATTCAGCATCATTTGCTGCTTTGCAGAGGGAGCTATGGCACAGCAACTCTATCTTTGGCTCCAATCCTAGTTCAGATACTCAGCCCTATGAGTCAATGTAGCAACTGCTGTAATGAAAACCCAGCTATTGAGAAAGCAAGCTGCAGTGCCACAAAACATCAGTTAGCCCATTTCTAGCCAGGGTAAGAGAAGTCATGTAAACTGCATTTTCAGTTCCTACATTTGGATTTTAAGCTGATAAAACTCTGTGAGGTCGGCCTGAGATGTGGAAAGTTTTGTATCGAGCTTTCATTACAATACTGATATATTTGCTTGTACTCTTCAGTAAACTTCAATAGTGAAACATGGTAAAATCAAAAGAAAGTTTTGAGATGCTGTTTTCTCCATGTGCTGTCTCTTTGTGGAAGAAAAGTTTATTAACTGTTAAACAGGTTATCAAAAATCTCAGTGGACCAAAAACTGATAATAGTGCTTCATGCACACAGTATTTTATTTCTCATGTGGAGGGTGGAGATCTCCACGGGGAATTCAGTGTCGCCCCCATAGTTTTGTTTTTTTGGTGTCAAGATACAAAAGAAGAAAAAAATGCAAATAAACACATTTGACTTAATATAACCATAAATAAGTTTAGTCCTAGTAAAGGCTGTTTTCCTGATCTGGATTCAAAAACTCATTGCAGAATAACTTCTTGGAACACAGGTAAGAAGTTTTACATAACAGATTGAAAGTGAATCGTTTACAAAAAGTTCAAATGTTGAGACATCTTTGCAAGAAAAATTGGCATATTTATATAAACAAAAATACATCACATAAATGAAAAAACATGCAGAAATATAGCTTAAATATATTTAGGGTGAAATCATTCACTTTATGGCAATGTTTGAACACTATCTAGAATACTGTAGTATTTCTTCTGCCTAGTGTTATAGGTGTAAAAAGTGCTTTTAAAACAACTCATTCTGAATTTACAACCCGTAGTTTTGACCTAAAAAAAAAAAAAAAAAGGAAATTGGACACTGAAAGGTGGTTAAGACATGCTAAGTCTGGCTCTCAATTTCCAAAAGAGTATGTATCCATCTTTGGGGTTTTTTTTGTGTTTCTGCTGTCAGAAGCAAGAGCTACCAAACCCTGTTGAGAATAGGTGCCACTCTTGAAATTGGCATTGCTGACGGCAGTAATTCCTGCCTGAACATGCACATATGAACAGGCACATGCATGACTCCTTGGCTGCTTTCATGTACCGTTTTTGACCGTGGGGAACTTCTTGTCTAGATGGTAGAGCTCAGAGTTTTTCTCAACTATTTCAGGGAGAGTTTCAAGACTTTTTGGTTCTTGGGAAGGATTAATCTCTCAAAATGCTGACAAGCTAATTGAGAGAAGTAATTTTAGGTTTAACTCTTCCACCTTTTCTGCTGATGTGCAGTGAGGATTGATTTGCCAAAAGGAAATTTGATACAAAGTGGGCATTGGCTTTAAAATTGTGAGTTGGTAGTACCAAAGATTTGTCTGATCCCTTTACAGTATAGACCACCTCATAATATTTCAAATTGAGAACTTCTTCTTGTATTCTTTTATTTTTAGTCTGTCATGGAAACAGTTCACAGGGACAACTCAACAGTCCCATATCCACTCATGTGAAGTCAATGTTTTAGATAGCATGTCTTGAAGAGATGCCGAAATCAACAGCATTTGTGATCTAGGATGAAATAGAAAATAAATCAAAACATTTTAATCAAACCAGCCACTGATTTACTTAGCACAGATGCTTCTATGTGCACAGTGTATCAAGCCACACTACGTGGCTTTGTGTTTAAGTTTGTAAATTAGACACCAATCTGTAACAGAAGTTTGGCAAAAGTGGAGAAAATAAAAATATATTCAGAATGTTTGTTTAAAGCATAATACAAAATTAATCAAATTAATGAACAAATATTTACTACATGAGAGTATTTTAGAGTTTATGTTGTCCAAATGATCTTTGCTAAGTAAATTGTTTGTGGACAGCCAATATTTGCTTTTCAAACTGTCACTGATTGGACTGACTGCCTGGAAATATTCCTTTTTCCTGATTAGATGTATGAGTAATATTTCCAATGAATATTTTTGCAGTTCTAGGTTCCACAAATACTCACATATGGATACTTTAAATCTGGTGTCTGAATCCATTATGCCTGCAAAATTCATGGAAATTGTGGCTCAAAGATATTAATTAATAAAAACAGCAAAAGGGTATTTCTACACAAAATGAATTGCAGTGTTTTCCCCAGCCTAACACCCAGACACCCGTTCTCTGGTAATAGACAATGCAGATACTTATAAAGAAATAAATATAAATAAATAAAACAATTGAATTTTATTTCCTGCTTGAAAACTGTGTGTGGGTGGCAGTTTATTCTCTTCTCTTATTCCAACTGGGTCAGATTCAAGTTGGACTGGAACACAGTTTGCATCTTGCCCTTTTTCTTGTGAAACTTGGGAACTTGTAGAAAGGGGTCATTTGGCAGGAGAAAGTGTAGTGTTTAGAGTTAGACTTTGCAACAGAGGTGAAGCTTAACTTATTGTACTCATATGGTGGCTGGATGGTGCTTGGTTGCTCCTCTCATGTCAGCAAATCAGAAGCCACATGTCTTACTTTTTTTTCTTTAATTCCAGACACAGAATAGTGTCTTTCACGGGTCAAACAAATATCCATGTATTCAGAAGCAGAAATCATGATCATGCTGAAGGGTTTACAGTCAAATTGGAATGTCTCAGAATTTACTTCTGAGTCAATGTCCACACCCAGGCTTTTGTTGCAAAAATCAGTTTGAAAAGGAGGGATAAAATACTTTAAAATTGATAGAATTTTCCGTTTAAGTTTTTACTTAAGTATTTTCAAATTTTCACCTGCATTATATGCAAATACAAATTGTTCTACTTAATTTTTTATAGGTGTTCTGTAGATACGATATCTGCCTAGGCTGGCATGAGCACAAGACATATGCTGCACATATAAGTTTATTGTTTCTCGCTATTGCAAAGGTCAAAAGTAGGTTGGAGCTCTAGAAAACCCAGCTTCAATGCCCTGTAGTGGCTTAAGGGTAGCATCCAAACTGCTCATGGCTGTTTAGCCATGATGCTTCTGAAACTTTTAGACAAGATGCTTCTGAAGCTACAACTGCGCCAGCCTATGAAGTGGGTCAGGGACTGGTCTCTGACTCTGAGACTTATGAATACACAGTTAAAATGAACAATTAAAGTCTTTGCTTATACAATAAAAACATCTTATCTCATATGCTGTTAAACCAGAAGTCTTAGGGATGCAATAATTTCAACTTTTTGTGATGTCTGTGGGACACATTTTAAAATTGGGAATTATTGGTGTTGCATCATGAATATATTTCTTAGGAAGATGAACAATGATTTTTACACCCTCCTGCTAAAAGGAAGTCTGGTGGAAGTTTCATTAGGAGTCCTATCTGTGATGGTTTGGCCTGGTTGTGGAGCCAGGCTGATGCAGTGTGCTGGAGTGGAGGCTTGCAGAAGTGTTGGGATAGATGAAAACAGACAAAGTCTTTTTAGAATAGAGAACATAAAACCAGCATGATAAAACCAATATGATATTTGCTCAATGAACAAATCACCACAGCTTCTCTGGAAAAGGATTTGCCTCATTTTGCTAGGCAGAGCTTCCTTTAACTGCTCTGAAGGGCTAGGAGATTTGGATTAGAAAAATGTCACCTCCTCCTCCTTCCCAGGGAAAGGTGATGTCCGAAGCTGTCCTGCATCTAACACTGACTTGGACACTAATCTTAGCTTCCTGTCTCTTCTGTATTTTTCTCTACCGAGGAGCTAGGTAACACGAATCTGGGTCTGAACCCTTGTTTGAGAGCCCATTTTGGGATTTTTTTCCTCTTAAGTGTGGTCCTGGGGTGCCAGCAAATGAAGTTTGAAGTTCCTTGTTCAATCGAAACTGTACAACCACATCAACTCTGAAGTCTGTCTGAAACCTGGAAGTTTTTTCTCTGTTTCCTGTGAGTTTGAGTGCACTGCTGCTAAGAGACTGGATAAAAGAGTAGAGGGAGAGGAATCTCTTGTTTCTAGAACCAGAAATAATGTTTGAATGATGTTCCCTTATTCATGTGGGCTGTTAAGACATGACTGAGCCTAGATTTAAAAAAACTTTTGCAAAATTTATCCTTAGCATGTTCACCCAGTGGGAGAGAGAAAGACCTCCTCCCTAGAAAGACATCACGCACCACTGTAATTGGCAACATGTGCATTAGACACACAACCTAAAATTAAATTGACATGTCTCAGGGATTCCATCTGCTGTCAGATCTAACCTACCACAAAGTGAGCACTCAGAACCTCTGTCTCTCCCCTCAAGCTTCAATGACAAGATAAAGTAGGAGTCAAGACACAAGATTTGTCACCATCTTTCTGTTAAGTATTCCAAAGAAAGATATGATCATCAAGATAAGTAACAATGGCCAAAACCCTAGAAGTCCACAGTGTTCTGTGGGATGATTTCTCACCATTTCTTACATATTCTTCTGATTCATCTTGTGCCACTCATTGCTGAGGAAGGTTATTGGATGACTGATTCACCGATTGACATGACTTTCCATGAAAATTGTTTCTAGAAATGGACTTGACAACAAAATCAAATAAAATGGGTTATTAATGAGAATTAAAAGGATGGCTGGCGTCTAAAGGAATGTACAAATCTGTAAGCCAACAGACTGACTTCTAAAGCAAATATGACAAAACACAGTTGATCCTGTAGATGCCTGTTAAAATCAGGGATTAAAAACTAAAGAAGCCTCATTGGCCTCAACCAATCCTTCCTTATGGCTGAAAAGGCTCATGGTAGTGGGCACTGTGCTGCCCACTAGATCTTCATTTTGCTGTGTATTGTCAAAAAGGTGATGTGCACATGCATAGAAGCTGAAATATTGATTTTAAAGTGAACAGGAGCGGGCATCTGCAGTTCATCTGTCACTAACAGACAGAAAACATTTTCTTGACTTAGCAGATACTTACATTTAAAATATTTTTAGCTGTAATAGTAATCCCTAACTATTTAAAAAAAAAAACCCCAAACTAATTGGAAAGAACTGTTTATCACAGCCGAGCATTCCCAGAAGGGGAATCAATTTATATAAACATGCTAAAACTGACCTATTTATGAAATGTTATGGAGAGCTGAGAAGAGAACCACAACAGATCTTTATCTTATGTTCACTGTTTTAAAGATCAACGGTTGGGTGAAGGCTGAGGCTGGCTATCGTATGTGTTTTAGATGTGAATGTCAAGGTCATCTAAAATCTGTTGCCAAAGTCACTGTGATTGCCAGCAAAATGTAAACTAATGTTCCAGGGCTCTCATTATATGCTTAATATGAATATGCTTCCCTTTGCACATAAATCACTGTGAATGCAACAATCAGTTACTCCTGCGAAAGTCACAAAATAAAAATGCAGATAAAAGAAACCAGCATAAGCAGTAAATGTAGCCCCTAAGGAAAAAAACCCCAAGAAGAATATATTTGTAATTTAATACATGGTAATACGCTATTTAAAAAGTTACATTAGTATGTATATAAGCAGATTTATTTTTAATGCAGTTTAATCTAGTAAATTAGTATGCATGTCAGAAAAATATTTGAAAAGACCAAATATAGTCTGCAAGTTCTATTTTGTCCATAAAATGTCTGTCACCTTCAGAGAACTTTCCGCAGACATAATTTATCTTAACCAAAGAGGAAAATCCTCACGCACTTGAGATCAATTGCAAAATTACCACAGAAACCATCAGAGATGCAGTTTCTCCCAGACTTAATTTTACCAGGCAAGGATTCTTTCTGCAAGGACCACAGAATTTCTCTTTCACTAGGTGAGTGTTAACCATGGATGGTCATGGACACTTAAGAAAAACTGGGAAGGTGTAGAAGAGCCTCCTTCCGTCAGGACTTCTGTGTTAACAGGTTGGCAAAGTTCAGTTACATCTTTTGCTCCCCTCCATTAATACCCAGATGCAAGAGCTGCCTTCAGAGCTCCTTGGGAGGTTGTGAACATGCAGAATGCTCCATGTTAGGAGTGAAGCTGCGTCAAGTATCATTCAGCAGCTCCTGGTCTGTCTGCATTGATGTTCCTGATGTTGATATAGATGTTTCTTCTGAGCACCTAGTTACCACAGAAAAGTGTAGGTCATACGGAAGTACTTTATCATTGCTGGAAATTGCAGTGCTCGGTCTCGAATTCTAAAGTTTCCCTAAAACCAATGCAACAGTGAGGCAAAGCCTTAAGCAGCATCATTCCAAACCTACAAAATTAGAACAGCTGGAAACATTGACAAAGAGTAAAACAATTTTCCAAATGAGAGAAACACATACAAGCTTAGGAAAGAGCGAGATATGGATTGTCTAATAGTGCCCTGTAACAGCGTTTTATTTATGATGTTGCCCAGTAGCACTGCTCTAAGCTAAAACAATCACTGTATAAACATGGATATTTCTAAGAGTGTTAGCTTCAGTTGCTGAGGAATTGAGTGAGAGATAGGGGCAGGCAGACATAGCAAGGAGGAAGGGAGGGGAAAAGGCTGACAGAAAAAACAAGGAGAGTGCCAAGGCAAGGAAGATAGTGTTTGTGTTTAAAAGTAGAACTTTAAGCTGTGCCAAATCAGAATTCTCTTTAGGAACTTGAGAGCTGAAAACTTCATGAGCATGGTCAGATCATGGGCAGAGGGAGACATTGCAAGTTCACTGTAATGTGCTGTTATGAGGCTGGGGAGAGAAAATGGAGAAAAGAAAGAAATGGCCTTTGGCTACTACTGTAATGAACTGAGGAAGGATAGAACATGAGCCTTAGCAATTCTTTCAGTAAGCCTGGCTCAAGCAGATGGTGTTTAACAAAATCCAGTAGCAGGCAGGGGATTTCATACCCTTTCTATTCTAGGACCAATAAATAAATCAGTGATACATATGCATAAATAAATACATAAACAGATGAGAATCAGCTGGTGAATTTGGTTTAGCTCTGAGTTTGCAGGGGGATGTTTCTGGAAGTTGAAACTCTGAAACTGAGGCTTAAATGGCTGAACTAACATGGCCTTGAAGAAACACTGCACAAGTTCATAAGTTGTTGGAATGGCACAAATTCATTTTGATGGGAATTACTCTGGAGCTAAGTTCAGCCCAGGGGGTTCACAGCTCTTAGTTTTGGTGCTCTGAGATCACATTTACATAAGACACCCTGTTTGGGAAAATACACTTCATTTGGAAAGTTATTTTGAAATTTTATTGCTGGCTCAGCACTGTTCTGGATAGTTTGTGCGTGGACTGTAACTTTATCAACAAAATTGCAAGAAAATAATTGCTTTCACTGCCATAAGAGATTAAAAATTTAATATTTTTTAATACAGGCTTTAAAATATAGCATCTCATCTATGGGATTTGTAAGGTAGGTAAGATTTATAAGGTAGGTAGTCATCCTCCTTGCATATCAGGAATTCTAGATTTCCATTTAGAAGATAAACTGTAGAATTCAGACAGAATCTAAGGCTCCTTGTCCCATGCAAGGAAATAATTACATCCATGGCTGCAGGGTTATCAGTGTAAAGGGTTCAAACATTTAATAAAGTGTGTTAATTCACTGCAATTAATGGTCTTATTGTCAATGAAAATGCTCAATTCCTATTAAAAAAAGAATAAGAGTCAAGCCATCATTTCTCCTCTGTCCATCTTCCCCAAAATGGGGCAGTATGGTGCATTACAGTGGAAGAAACTAAATGGACTGGAAAAGGTCTGCGAAATCTTGTGAAGCAAGGAAAAAGGTAACAAGGAATCGCTGTGCTCTCTCCGTTCTTCTGTGGGCGTCTTTCTACTGGTCACTACTGGCGTCCATAGCCTGGACCAGATGAAGGTTTCATTGACTTAGTCCTGTGGTTTTCTCTCATGTATCATTATTCAAAAAGCTGGATGGCAGTGTTCTGCTCCTACATTTCAGGGAACTGAAGAAAAAAACCCAAGAGATCTTGGTCAAAACATTGTTGCTTTCTTTAATGAGAAAAATGGTAAAGACATTTCCTCCAATATTCAACTGGATAAACTTTACAGACACCATTCTGACAGAAATTCAGAGCATCCCATTTCCTTGTACCAGCACAAGAACTGGTTACAGAATCACAGAGCTGAGAATGATTTCAAGAAACCACCCACATTTCTCCTGCCTTAAAGTACTGTATTTCTGTAATTTCTGATAGAAGTAGTTCAAATCTATTTTAGAGACCCTTAATAAAGGAGAGTCTACAACTTTCCCAGATACTTCTTTTTGAATGTGATTACCTAAGGCCCTACATGGGTCTTCTATGTTTCAGTTTCATCATACTATTTTTCTTGGTCTGTTCAGCCTCAGTAGAAAGTGTATTCCCATTTTCCTGGATGCAGTCTTTTATACATTATTATGACCTCTCAGGGTTTGATTTTGTAGACTGTGTCCTAGTTCATATTTGGGATCAGACCTTACTCCAGCTACTCCATTCTATCTTTAGTAAAGGAATGTACGTCATGTAGGTGATGAAAAAATCTGTATTAAAAGTAGTAACAGCAGAAACTTGTGTGTGTGCAGCACTGTATCCATGCAGACTATTGCTTTGGAGTAGATTCCAGGATTCTGTGTAATCACAAAGTTCAAAAGCTTGTAACAGAGTACTGTAGCAGGAGTAGACTCTCCTATTCCACATTTTATTTAAATACTTTATCAAATATTTGGAAATGTCATACTCACTTGGAAGTCACTGATACTACAGCTGATCTGCTACTGCATTCATGTTGCACCAAAATAGAGAAATAAAGTAATAGATAAATTATTCCTGCTATTAAAGTCTACAGCCATTTCTTTTTGCAGAGATAATATTAACCTTCATGAGAAACTGTGTATCTCAGGCCTGATTAACTAAATGAGGAACATGTATTAAAAGGGCAGATTTTTCTTAGGTGCTTTTTTTTGAGTATACAAATTTTAATACTAACACATATTTTCAGTGCTGTGATAAACCTGATCTGTGCAAGTGACTTTCATGCTCTCAAAATAATTCAGAGCTAAAGCTCTCTCTAACTTGCTTCACTGGATATCTGTTTATTCTTAGGAATACTGAAGATTTTAAACAGTATGACTCTGTCCCTTCTCCCTGATTAGTAATTCAGTAGAAGCGTCATAAAAAAAAAATCAAAGAAATGAAAATAAGTGGCATGACACTGGAGGCCCCATTCGAGCAATGTTGCAGCTCAAGCTGGAAATGGAATCTCCAGTTTCATTTGTTTTGATGTACTGTATAAATATTTAAAGAATGCAAGCTGCAATTTTATCCAGCCTTTGCTGAATTTCAGTGTCATGTCTTGGTGGGGGTCTTAATGCTGATACTAATTGCTCTTAAAATTGCTGGTTCAGCAGACCAATGGGGGATGTATGTAAGCCCATCTCTGCTCAGAAAAACAACACAGAACAAGTCTGACTTAAAACAATGCTTCAAGTCTCATTGAAATACCACAGAAGACAGTGAGCCTTGTATATACGTTATGGAATTCAATGCATGAATGATGAATCCCACCTAACCTTACTCTGCACATATGCCTTTACTGCATTTCAGAGCTTTTTGGTGTAGAAAGGATACTTTCATATGCAGTGAATTAATCTGAGTGACTAAAGTAGCCAAATAACTTCAAGTAACAGTGCCATTAGAGAATGTTTCGTGATACTTTTATTTAGAACATTCATATGAAAATCTCATAACCTGTTTATTGAGAAATCAGATCCTTGTGAGATTAGAGAGCCAGGACACTCCATCTCAGAAACTAACAGTGGTGTAAGATCAACAGTTAAAGAATAATATACTAAAGTGAAAGCTGTAGTGCTCTGTGGATTACACGGAGGACAATCAGACCTAAAAATGTGAAATGAAGACCCTGGAATTTCTATCATGGGTTAATAACAGAATCACATTTACCAATAAAATATGTCTGATGGATACATGTAGCCTATCTTGGGGGATGAAAACCTGCCACCTAAAAATCTATTGGACTTTAAAATCAATTAGACTCACAGGGTAATTACTATGAGCTGCAACATGAAAATTTTTGGGAAACCATAAAATACCATCAGTCATTTGGCTGTTAATTCATCCTACTTTCCAACTGTGTGTTTGCTGAAGACTGTTCACAACATCTGAACAGAGAGAACACATGATATGGGACGATACTCCTGTGGGATCATTAATCTAACCACTATGACATCCATACTCTTAAATAAAATAAGGCAGGGTTGCTGTTTGGCCCTGAAGCTGAGTGACAGAGGGTGATTTCTGTCCACAAGAGCCCTTGAAGAGGGTGGCTCTGTCCAGACTGCTTCCTGGGAATGTTGCTTGGTTTGTGTTCTTTCCAAGCTGTGTTCCTGCACTGTGAGTCATTGCATCCAGAGCTGTGCCTTGAACAACCTTAGGAGTTCAAGGTCAGGAAAAATCACAGGACAGGACTTGCTCCAGTACCTACTCCTGTTTCATTAGGAATACAGTCAAAGTTCATGGACAAGGGCTTTGTCCAGTCTATCTACTGGTGGTGATGCTAGTAAAGGAAAGGGAGAGTGTGTGACCAGCTGCTGGATGACTTATTATTGGCTCAGAGAAAAGGTCCAAAAGTTGAGAAAGTCTTGGTTAGTTCTGAACTTCACCAGCCTGCCTGGCTCATCAAAAATATCCCAGACTAATATTTTCAAGCATTTAGTCTCTAAATGTAACCCTGTAGAAGAAAGTGTTGGCTTTCCCTGTAAAAGGATGGATTTTTGTTTAAATAAGAAACAGAGAAAGGTATTGTTAAATATTACTAAGGTGTTTCTGGGAGTCTCAAGACTTTATTTTTCCCTGGGAGAGGAGTATTCATGAATACATCATTTAAAACTACAAAGACTCCCATACTGGAAACACAACAGCTCACTGAGCAGACAAAATATGGGCAGCACCAAAAAATGCAGCCTGGTTTTGGAGCCTGAGGAGCTGGAAGGCAGTTGGCAACAAAACAGCAGGTTTTTGAGCTCCCCAAAACCATTTCAGAGGCAGTGTAAATTTTATTTTGTTTCTGGAGGTAAAGAAGCGTTTGTTCAACCCACTCAGACACATGTGGTGATTCTTGGGATGTCCTGTGCATGGCCAGGAGTTGAACTTTGATGATTCTTGTGGGTCCCTTTCAACTCGGGCTATTCTATGGTTCTATGATTCTACTTGATTTCCTTGAAAAAATAGATGAAAACTTTTTTGTTAAATCACCTCTCCAAAATATTTTCCTGTTCATTTCAGAGAGAACGTCTTGTATGATCTGCTCTCCAAGAAAGCAGTCCCATGGTTAAACATGCCTGTACAAAAGTATGGGGAGTACACTTATTTTGGTTGTTTTATATACAGATGAATGTAACACTGACCTCAAGTCATTCATCTCACTTCAAAGCAAAGTTGTCTTTTCTCCACGTGATAGAACTGTCCTTTCTGGAGCTTGCAAAAAATACTCTTTCATGCTTTGGGTCTGTCTGTTTTTAAGGCAAGGAAACACATCCCATTGCAGTTTTCTCATTCTGCTCCATGAGCCTTAGATAATTCACAGAGATGTGCAAATAGCTCTTAAAATTTGCCCCATTGGAGATACACAGTTCTAATAGTTTTCTACCTTTGTCACCTCTCAACTGTAATTTACTTCCCTCGATGCGACTTCTGTTTTCAAACGCAGACCTCCATTTTGGTTTTGATGCAATGAAGTCTTGCAAAGAAAGCACACAATGTTCTCTCTTGTAGCCTTTGCTGTAGTTTTTTTCTTATTTTGCAATGTCTTGCTAAATTTTTCCATGCCTCGGAATTCTGATAAGAACACCAGGAGTAACCAAGAGAAAGTTCAAAGTGAAGAAGAGGAGAAGAAGCTTCCTGATTAGCAAGAAAAATAAGTATTAAATGGCCAATATTGTGACAGATCTGCAATGCACGTCCAGTTGAACAGTTGGAAAAATGTATACAAAGGTATAACAGATTCATAATTACATTTGTCCTAAACCATTGTTTTTCAACCTATTCATAGAAGACAGTTTATGAACCTGTTTTGGGATTCTTCTGGTTGAAAGGAAGCATATAAATATAAAGTGCAACCATGGCTGCATTATGTACTGTATCTCAGATGATTGAAGAAATTAAAAACATGATGGACTGTGGAGTGTGCTGTAAAATAGAAATTAATGAACAAATGTGCTAATAAGTAAATGACATATTAAATACATTATGAAGCATAATTAGTAGTAGAAAACCATTGTTTGCAGATGACCTAGGTTTGTTACTTTGAAAGCAGAATCTCAAAGTAAAGCAAGTGCAGATTAATTCCTTGCCTTGTACCCAAGTCAATTAATTTTTTCTTTCCACAGTGTTGAGGGAGGAACCCAAGATTAGTTTTCAGAGTGTTACATGAATAAGTAAAATTAATGTGATACCTCTATCTGCAGAGTGCATTTTTACATGTGAGGATAAATTACTTTTGTGTCACTTTCAAACCTAAATAGTCTCTGTCAAGAGAATAAAATATCCATTAAAAAGATATTTTTAATGCTTATCAGAGGTGTTTCTGTGCCAAATACACACTATCCTGTGAAGTACAGAATAGCGTGCTGGATACTCCTTTGATCTCAATATCCTTCATCCTGGTCTGCTGCCAAGCATCATTCACTCTCTGCACACATCAGCTGGAACACAGAAAAATGAATGCAACTGAATTCACATCTCACTTCCCCTATTTCTCTGCCTGACTGACTCTGATGTCTCCAGGGAAGCTGTTCCTCCCTAGTGTGGTATGAGCAATACCACCTACATCTGTACCTTCAGCACAGACAGATGGCATCTCCCTTGCCTAGTGAAATAACAAAGTGCCCCTCTTTAAAGCTTGGAGCTGGCCATGTTATGATGACTTTTCTGAGGAAGGACAGCCTGTGGCACAAATACATTACAAAGTATAATGCAGAACTACTGATCTAACTCTGCCCACACCAGGATGTGATCACCTCAGCATGGCACTGTTAGTTCAGGTGCCAGCACTATTAGTTCAGGTGCAGCAATGTGCTAACACGGCTCTGCTACTTCCAACATCCACAGAATTTTTCCTGCAAAGCCTTGCCATGCCTTGTTCAGCTCTGCTGTGTGGTGGAACACAGGACTTACACAAATGCCCTGTCTACATGATGCTTCCTCTTAGATACCATAACTACATTTATATTTACCTCTTCATTGGATTTAACAAAAAAAAAAAAAAAAATCCATATAGGAAAAATTCTTTACTGGGAGGATGGTCGACATTGGAACAGGTTGCCCAGAGAAGCTGTGGACGGCCCATCCCTGGAAGTGCTCAAGGACAGGTAGGATGGGGCTTTGAGCAACCTGGTCTAGTGGAATTCCTCCATGGCAGGGGAATTGAAATGAGATATCTTTAAGGTCTCTTCCAACCCAAGCCATTCTATGATTCTACTCTATGAACTTAGGTGGCAAATTAACATCCAGTAAAAGACTTTGCCTTGAATAGTTCACCATCCTAATAGAGCAGGAGGGATAGGGGTTTGCCTAAAGCAGCAGATTAATGTCTGACATGCTGGGGTTTGAATTTCTGCTGAATCTGCTCCCCCATGCCTCTGGTGATGCCTAAAGATTTTTAGCTGTTTGGGAAAGATTTGTGTTTTATTCCAGGCATCCCTGGATGCTGCCTCTCAGAGGTGCTCTGTGAAGAGTACGTACACCAAGGGAAGCCAGGTCACATCTGTTGTGTTCTATGCTCACCTGGTGCCCATCAAACTACACACATCTAATAGTGATGAGGGGGCTGCTCTGTGGCTCTATGGCCAAGTGTCACCACTCAGAGCCACCAAAAGTTCTCGGCAACACAACCTACAGCTGTGTGTGTACACTTGGCCTGGCCACTGCAAAGGGCAGTACAGGCTGGCAGGGAAACATCAGCCAAGCACTGTTCTTTCATGCTTACACTGTGACAAGCACAAGGTGTGCAAATGTTTACAGCACTGTAGGGAACAAATCACTAACGATTCACCTTGAAACACAATGCGGAGATGCCTGAAGTCACATGCTCGAGATTTCAGAGCATAGTTCCCTCATGACAATACTGTGGTATTGGACGTCATAAAGCTTCAGAGTATCTTAAAGTAAATACACAATGTTTCCTTAGACTAGTCTAATTTTGCTGTGCAATTCTTTCCCTATTCATTCTGATTTCTATCATGCTTTTAGGGTGATATAAACTTGACTGTATCATGAGTTTGGATCTGGCTGTATATAGCTTCCATGATTTATTATTTTCCTACATGCTATAGCATAGAGTATTTCAGTTGGAAGAGACCCACAATGATCATCTAGTCCAGCTGCCTGACAACTACAGGGATGACCAAAAGTTAAACATGTTAAGGACATTGTCCAAATGTCTCTTAAACACTGACAGGCATAGGGCACTGACCACCTCTCTAGGAAATATATGCCTATTTCTATGTTTAATTTGATACGGTGAAACTGTGAAGAATCACCAAAGTACTTTGCCCTGAAGTGTTGCCACCAAAGAAACAACAGCAATGGGTCCAAACAGACAGTGCTTTACACACATAATTCTCGGCAACCTAAACTTTCATTTTTGCACTAAAACAGCATGAATGTCCCTTAGAGAGGGATTGATTAGATTACTAGATTGCTTATATCCATTTTAAGGTATTTTTGTTCTGCAAAGGTGGTGAGGGGCCCTAATTGTGAATTAAAATAAGGCCTTTTCAGTCAAAATTGCTTTGAATTTTTGTAATCATTTAATAATGGTAATTATGATCCATTGCAAGTATTCCATGCCTGCAACACCCATGACACAGCTCTCAGTGGTAAACCTTGCAGAGCCAGGTATAATGATGAATGCCAGATATTCCTTCAGTGTTTTTTCAAAGGATAAGTGTTTTACTGCATACATGTCTACATGCACTGGACTTTGGTACTGAAACAGACCTGGTGGCACACGATACCCACACAGGTGGCTCTGTGAATAGGCTCTGTCCTGTCTGTGAATAGTCAGAGCATCACCTCCTCTTGCAGTAACAGAGGTTGCACAGGGTTACAGTCAGGTGGTAGCTGCAGGTATCCTGGAACAGTCAGCTTGTCCAAGTTATCCACTGCAGACAGCAGATGGGAATGACCCATAACCTGCTTGTAGAAATTCCTTATTGGAAATTTTTTAGTTTCCTTCTGAATTTTTTGAACTTATTCCAAAAATCCTGTCTGTTTTGAATTTCTTTTGTGATCTTTCTTATTACAACGCAAGATGAACTAATTTTGAATACCTTTTCATTTACATACTAATACCTGATCATGGGAACAATTTCTGATGCAAAAAACCTTAAGAAAGAACTACAAAACAAAAGTTCAAAATGGGTTTGAGTTTTTCAGGCTCTTGCACATCAAGTTGGTGACCAGACAAGTGCAAAGCAAGTGTAAATGTACACCGCTAAGGTAGGTGATAGATGAGAGAGAGAGAACTCATTTTAATATGCTCTTATACTATCTTGTCTATTGGAATGATGTTAAAAAAATATAATTTCAAGTCTATATGTTGCCAGATAATAAATAAGACTGAAACCCCTGAGTTTTGAACTCACATGGCACAGGTGCAAATGATTACTCCAAGTTATGTGAACAGAGGCAGCACATGCCGACATTTGGGCATGAGAGGCTTGACATACATCTTCTGTGGGTGCAGCCTAAGAGCAGCAGCAGATTTTTCACTTTCCGTATCTGCAAGCCAGAACTTGATGAAACAATGGTGTCCAGTAGAGCCAGTGCGAATCAGATGGTAAAGTGGACTAGTAAGAATAATTAAAAGGTTTCAGGAACCGATATAATAGGAAAGGATCTTAATTATATTTATCTTAGTTTGATTCCCAAAAGAACACAAGCTACAAAGTTTTGGCCTGTGCATGCACTTAAGACATTGGAACTCTGAATTAAGATGTATTCATTCAAATCCCTTTTATTGTAAAAGAAGGTAATGCATTTCACATCACTCTCACCACTGGAGTTTAAAGAATCCAGTCATGGACATGATTTGGTTGATGAACCACACTGGTGTGGATCCATGAAACTGCCTTCCACTAACAGTGACCTACATTTTAGGGATAATTTTAAATGCTGGTGAAAAAAGAAATGAGTGAAAGCAGAACAAAAGAAAAACCAAAGCTCAACTGACTGAAAACTCCTGGAATAGACTAAGTAAAAACTGTTTGCTGTGCTCTTTCATGACACATCTAAGCAAACTCAGTGGAACAAAACCTCTTTGAAGTTCTTTAAGTGTTCAGTGTTTGCTGTGGTGCATTGCCTTGCACCTGCATTTGTGAAATAAGATGTATTCTGGAGGGGGGAAGGTGAGATGGCTCACTTTGTTGTGCAAGTCAAGTGCAACGGCAGCACACCACAGATGTTTGCCACATGTTGCACACATTTTAATATTCAGTAGCAAATGTTCTTATTATATGAGAGCAAGAAGAGTAAGTTTCATTTCACAAAAGCAGGTGAAGTAAACCCCATTGAGATGTGTGTCATATGGAATGCATAATGGATGATGGTCCAGATGCATCCAAAAAAGAAACGTGCTTTGCGTGCAGCTGAGATAGGGAGGCTTGTGGTAAATTCTGCCCTCTGTCTATGAGGCTTTGGCTCTGGACAGGGATTCTTGTCATGTGTTTCTGCCAAATATGTTAGTATTTAACTCATATGTTTTACCATATTTGGGAATCTACTTCAGCACTTTTGTGTTTACCATTTGCATACTTTTTTCTTTCTCATTCTTGCAGAACTGCTTAGTTAAAAATTCAGTGGGCCCAACGGTTACTGATTTTACATTAACTCAAGAGAAGACACACACTTTTATCTTGGGATAAGTAGAACACAAGGAAAAAAAACAAAACAACCCCACCTAAAAAAAAATTTAAAAAATGAAACAAATTGAAATTCTCAGTAAGAGGACATTACAAGAAAATTCTGACCTCAAAAATGTACTTAGCTACCAGACCCTCTACAGGATAAGCCACATAGGTAATTGAATGAGCTGGATTTTTGTCCAGTGAAAGATATGCCTCCATTTTACAATGATCATTTAGAAGACGAAAGACCTAACTAAAATGTTGTCTGTTTGTCCAACCCTAATGTTCTCTGGGATCCTATTCCAGCTTAATTGTCATAATGGTGGTTATAGCAGTCACTACACAAGTCCCTCCTATGAGATGGAACTTGAATTCTTAATAAATCTGACTGAGTTCAGATGACAGGGGTCAGGAAATAAAACATAGGCTTTTACCAGAATGCTAATGTGTCAAATAAGGCTGCTTATTTAGGTGCCTAAATATGGATTTACTGCCTGATGTTTGTGTTTTACATTAGATTTGCATGAGTAACATCTGAAACCTTGCATTCTTGGCCTGAATAAATGAGTAATGTTTCTTTAAGGAAAAAATAAATAAAGCCAAAAAGCTAAAACCCCAGAGCCTTCATTAGTTTTTGTGCTAACCAACATTCTTATGTTTTATATTCAAACCAGCATATTAACATGAAACAATCATTCCAGATGGAAGAAAATATCACTTCTAGGGTCAGGAAAGGGGTACATAAAATTCTGGCAAATTAGAAGGAAAAATCTACAGGGGCTAAAAAGCTCATTAATATATGCTTTAATCCCCTTGTGGATCGTTGTGGTTTGGACCTGCAAAAACTGAAATGAGAAAATGCTACCATAAGCTGACCAGCTTTAGTGCTGAAAGGCAATATCCAAAATGTTCCTTGGGCTTCCAGGGAATGAAAGGCCTTGAATGGATATTTCTATATTGTTCTTCTGAACAGCTGACTGAGTAGACGCCTACCCTAAATTAACGTGTCTCAGGTTATGGTGTGAACTTCAACAGAAAGCATGTACCTAGCCAAAAGCCAGCATAATTTAGAAAGTATAGCACTTTATAAACAAGATATTTTTGAAGTTGTTTTTTTGTTGAGGAAAACAACAACAACAACAACAACAACAACAACAACAACAACAACAACAACAAAGAAACTCAATCATTGAACATTTTTGTTTTGCCTTGGGGATAGAATTTCAAGAAACTACAGTTTATGCCATGCTTTAGCTAATCTACCTAAATAAAGCATCTGTAACTCCTTTATGTGGTATACAGTATTTTGACAAGAAAATTTTACTGGTTTTCTGTCACAAAACATTACCAGACTATGTTAGTACATGCTCTAAATTTGTGTTCTAAAAGTAGAATCAGATGCTTCTTCTTTTGACATATTTCACCTGGTAAGACCAGCAAACAAGTCACGTCTTTTACTATCTTTTCTTCTAACTAAGGGTTTGGCTCTTTGCAGCTGCAGGAGCCACATTGAGGGGCAACAACTCACAGAACGAGAGGCAACATTTTTAAACCATATTCAGCTACAACACCTGACTCTTAGCCCCTTTTGATGTGACATCAATTATCTCCATGTTGGGAAGTAGAACTCATTTCACATGAGTGCTGATTCAATTTGACCAAAAAGCAAGAGTTGAAGTCCCAACATGAGGCTGCAAAGCCAAGCACATGGCTGTAGCTCTGCATAAATTTCACCAGCTGGCTGTACTCTAGAAAACTCAGTGTCCATGGCCAGGACCTGCAGGCATCTGAGGGTGCTACTTGAAATGCAGCCCATCTATTTCATACCTTCTGAATCAAAACGTGATTGATTGGATCAGCCAAGAAGCTCAGGATGGGCCTCTTGGATCCAAACCTCTTACTGGAGGAAGTACTTACATATAAACTACTACTTCTGCTTTCCTTCCATTCCTCTCTTACTGTTTTCTTTCCATTCCTTCTGCACCTCTCTCACCTACATACACATTTGCATGTGTGTTACTCACATAATACATATAACTGCTGATTACTTCAAGACTTTGTATCAACAGAAGCTCGGCAGAAAGTGAGGCAATTCTATCAGCCAGGAACCTGAAACATTTCTGAAATGTTTCCTAAACATTAACAGGAGCCAGGAGGTATTTTGATAGTCATATAATTTAAACTCATTTATAACAAATACTGAATTTATTGGTTTATTATGCTAGCAGGAATCGCATATTGTACTATAAAATCAAAGGCCAACATAGTTCAGATATCTTCAGCTATAATTAAGACTTCCATGAATTTTATGAGATTTGAGAGAGAGGAATACTATAAAATCTATAGACCTTATTCATTAAAAAAGCTGCTTATGTAATCAATTCACATTTTTCAGTGTGTTTTATGGCATCCTGGAATATCTGCATTCAAGATATATGGGATGATTTCAGCTATATTTATAACGTTTATGGCTGTGGATCTACAAATATAGATGGCATAAGGCTGCTAAAAGGTACGTTTGTTTTTATGCATGTCATTATTTATTATGTATATCACAGTAGCACCCAAACTGTATGTACATGTTTAACGTCACTCATGTCAGTCCCCACTCTGGCAGCAAGATCTCTCCTTGATTTGTAGCTGAGCATCCACAGGATTGGTACTCTGATTTGCTTACAGTGGTGGTAGGAAGTCTGTGAAATAAACCAGGTGTTTCTTAAACTGAGTTTGTTTGAGGACTGCCCTCAGAAGCAGCTCCTGGTCTCCTGACTTCCAACCTCCATGTCTTCTTTATGGTCCCCAAAGGATCCAATCCCATGTCACTCACCCAGCCAATCTTTCTGTCAAGCTCATTTAACCCTCTAACTCACATATATTCCTTTGTTTAGCTCTATGCACCCATCCTAACAAACCTCCCCAGGATCCTGACATCCTTCTGGTGTGCAGGCCAGTGCTGCTGTCCCTGTCCCATGGACCTTGCTTTCTCCTGCTGCACACCTGTGCTAGTGCTGGTCTGAAAAGAGCAGCTCTTGCAGGCTTTAGAGTGGTGCATCAGTGACAGCAGCCCCAGAATCACTGCCAGTTTTATTTCTATGCCAAGGCAGTGTCAGCCACAGCTCCTTACTCTGGCAGTGTAACACTTTCTCATGGGATCAGTGAGGCACTTACATAAGAGAAAGGAGAACTGCATGCTAACACTGGCAAAAAAATTTAAAGGTGCACATATCACAACTGATGAACCTCTTGTATAAATAATTTAGTTATAATTAACATCATTACTGCAATTGAAGTGAATGTTTTCTGAGCTGTTGATTCAGATCATAATTTTGCGGGATTTCTATGCCACTAGCATCCCAAAATTGTCTGATCCACTGCTACAGATACTCATATATTTGGTAAAAAGGCATTTGAAGTAGAAAAAGGGAAGGGGAGTATGCTCAATAAGCCTCTGCCTCCTATCCAGCCAAGTTCAGAGATATTCTAACCCGATGTACCACTTTGTGGTTTTCGTGCCTTAAACTGAGCAGTGTCGTCTTCACAGTTTAAAGGGATCTGCTCAGCTGAGAGGGTGGCGGTGGCCTCCAGTCATGCCTGGGAAGTGCCTGTATATTTGCTGCCCATATCTGTTATTAATTTGTGTCTTAAAATAAACTTGTAGGCATTCCCACAGGAACTTGAAGTTGAAAATATATGAAGGATTGGCAGGATCAGATTCATAATGATGCATTGTTACCATTTGTGATCAGTTTTTTGATGCTAAATATGTACTGTACAGTTTCATTACAGATTTCTTTCTCTAATAATCAACCTTACTGCTAAACATCTAAAGCAGGATTAAGTAAAGAATAAACTACTGCACAGCTAACTACAGTAGGGGAAGATTTATTTATCCAGGGAGATTTCAAGTGGACATTTAGATACTGCCACAGTGGCAGATGAATTAGCATGGGAAAATGCTGCTGATTCTTCTTTCCAATAGATCTAGCACATTAGCAGAACACCATGGGCTGGAAAAAATTATAATCTACAAATGGAAAATTGAAATATACTGAAATCTAACCAGGGAGTCGGAGGAACATGTCTCCTGGAATGGCTCCTGTGTTGGCAGAAGTGACTGGGCAGTGATCCCAGAGTGTATTAATCTCCAGTCATGAAGCTAACACAGGAAGGTCATTTAGTTATTAGGAAAATAAAACAGGTTTTATAAACTGAAGTGTGGTGATCATGAAAGGATTACACTCCTACCAGTTTTGCTCAGGACTGTCCACTGGCTATGGTTAGGGTAGCAGGACTGCCTGTTACAGATTGTCTCCAATCTGTAGGATAGCACAGCTCACAATCACACAGTTTGGCTTTCTGTCTTTGCCCAAAAAAGGTAGTCCCAAAATGTTGCCAAGATTTATGTCTCAGAGTGGCATCTGGCAGGAGCTACAGCCATGACAGAGAGTGTTAGAAGCTAAAGAGTACAAGCAATTGCTGTTCAGTGCTCTAGCTAGCACCTTCTCCTCATTTTATTTGCTAGTACAAACATTGCCTATATATTTTATAATAGCTCTCTGCACAAGGTATCCTTTGGATGTCCCTTGGCCTCCAGGAGCATCCCAGGACATGATCACTGGAAATCTTGAACCTCATTAGGCAAAAAGAATGGACAGGATACAAGACTGGGATACTTCTCACCAAATTTTAGTGATTTATATGTAGTTGATGAAATAACTTATTCTATTTATGGATTGAAACAAGGACTTGCACAAGCAAGCCACCTCAGCTCTCCACCTCACAGAGTTTCGGGTTTGAATGCTAGCCCAAAGAGAACCTGGAGGTCTAGCCATGGACCAACTGCACTACAACAGGTACACACACACACACAAAAGCACAGGCAGAGGTGAAGAAGTATAGAGAAAGAGAGAGAGGGCACTCTGTATAGGTTCCACAGAGAAAGTACACTCTCATGAGACAATGGGGCAGAGAAGACAGCTGAATTTTTGACAGGGCCCACGGATTTTATAGTGGGGATGGGAAAGCAGGGAAAAGGACTACAGCCAATGAGATAAGGACAAGTAGGCAGGGTTAACAGTGAGTGAACCAATGGGAACAACACATAGGAGGGGAAGGAACCAATGGGGTGTCGAGTACTGCAGAACCTTCTAGAACTATTACATATTTACTAAGGGAAATGAATATTAAAAAACATATAAAACAGGGAGGGGAAAACATAAACCAATCATATAAAGGTATGTAAATAACTGAACAGGGGATTGTGGGTTCTCACCCTAACTACAGTGGGTGGCTAAACCTCAGGGCCTGACCATCACAGCTTGTTATTGGTGTCCTCAGGGGTCAGGGGGGCTGCAGCTCCTTGCGCTGCCATAACAGAAGGCAGGTTTAATTTTAGGAAAAGTTCTTCCCTGTGATGGTAGGGCATGGGGACAGGTTGCCTAGAGGAGTTGTGAATGCCCCATACCTAGAAGTGTTCAAGACTGGGTTGGATGGGGTTTTGAGCAACCTGGTCTAGTGAAAGGTCTCTGTATATATGGCAGGGTGTTGGAATGAGATGATCTTTAAGGTCCCTTTCAACGCAAACCGTTTTATGATTCTGCGATAGGATTGAAAACCTCCAAGAATGGATAGTGCACAACTTGTCTGGGCAACCTGTTCCAAAGCCTAGCTGACCTAAGGTTTTTGGCATATGCTAATTTGTGAACTGTCCCTGGACATCTGACAGCAGCCCTACTGCACCAATGTCCACTCATCGGCCTTCTTCATTTATCAGCATAGACACAAGCCCTCCCATTGCCAAGCAGGACCCCTAAAAGCTGGGGCAGGGCCATCACTGAACCAAGGAATGCAGCCTCCCCCCCCCATCCTGGCCTTAGACTCACACATCAGAGAGAGAGTTGAAAAGAGATCAGAAAAAAAATACTGTTTTCACTAGATCTGTGTTTTCATTCGCTTCATATTTTAGGAGCCATCAGACGAAAGGGCAAGAAAGGAAGCTACAAATCCTTTTCAAAAGGCAGAGAAAAGAAATGAGCAGCAACAACAACAAGAAAAAAAAAAGAAAAAGGTAATTTTGAAATATATCCTTAACTTCTAAGCCATAGAGCTAGGCCTTGGATATTGTTAATGAACCATTAGCCCTGCCTTAATCACAACATCTCTTTCTTTTGTTCTCACACCCCACTGCTTTTTCACAGCCGGACACACTTGGATTTTCAGAAGTGACAGCACTCCTCATGAGCATGGCTCACGCTGGTTATAATGGACACATCTGTGCTTGCAATGTTTGTCCGTCATACCCACTGTTTGCTTTTAGCAGCACGACGACGAGAGTGTGGCAGCCTGTGTGTGTGTGCATGTGTGGGAGCAGCAGCGAGAATGCAGAGACTACTTAAAACCCTGCTAAGCTGCTCTGTTTCTCAATACTGTATTTATTGCAACTCACTTTGTAGTCAGATGAATGGAGTATTTTTTTAAAGGAATTTTACTCCCAATTGTTTTTACTACAACATAAATTTGCTGACTGTTTATTAGACAGTAAGAACTCGGGCAACCCTTTGTGAGACTTGATCTTCTATTGAAATGTGTTCAGCTTTGCCCTGGAAGTTGGCCTTTCAGCTGAATAACAGAAACTCACAGGCAAAGCTCCCCATACAGTCACAGCATTGGTTTTCTCTGTGCAAGCCTTCCTCCAACACTCCCCCTCAAATGAGTTCCCTGTGGCAGTGTCAGTACTGGAGAGTGAAACATGGCCAGGGTGTGCTGTAAAATTGTGAGCACAATTTTGGGCATGGTTTCGGCCCTGGCCAGCAAGCAGCTCCTGCACAGTGCCTGGCAAGGTCTGGGGAGCTGCCTGAGTGATCTGGCTGCAGCAATGCTGATGTGGTGAGAGTGTGAGTCATGCCACATCCTTTTGGCCCCCTGCCACAGGCTGGCCTCCAGTATGTACTCGAGGAGATGCAATTACACTACCTGCTTTTTATTTTTCCCCTTTTCTTTTTTCCTTTTTTCTTTTTTTTCCCCCACTTTCTTTTTTCTTTTTTTTTTCCCTCCTTGTTTTTCCTTGTCTTTTTTTCCTTTTTTGGCAACAACTTAGGTTACCATTATTTTAAGCTGTGATTCTTCACTGAAGGTTGCATGAGTGATTCTTTCTGCAGCTTTGGGTTCTTTCTCTTCCACTTGCAACTCTGTTTTTACCCTACAGCAATTTCACTAACCCTGTCCTTACACTGAGGGAGGTGAGGGAACACCCTTCAGTGCTCTACAAAAGTTTGAGTGTTTGTTGTCCTTGAAACTATAGACAGAAACCCAACCATACTCCTGTGTAGGGAAAGGATAAAAAAAAACTTGCTCTTTTTGCTGTCCTTGATAATTATTTTTTTGCTTCCATGTATCTTAAAGTAGTTTTTATTTTCTTATATTTTATCTAGAATTTGCATTTCACATAGTCATAGAATTAGAGAATGTTTTGAGTTGGAAAGGACCTTAAAGACCATCTAGTTTCAATCCTGTTGCTGTGGGCAGAGAATATGAAGCATTTCATGATGATTTTTTTCTTCAAGTTAATCCTATAAATTAGAATGTAATATACAAGGGGATGAAAAGTTAGCATTAAAGCATATTTGGATTTCATTTGTCCTTTTGTGCATCTTCCTACCATCATTCATTCAATCTGCTGTTATGTCCCCTTTCGTATATTGTATCCTAACAATCCTTTAGAACATTTCTGGAATGTTTATAAGCCAAATGGATATTGTGAATCTAATGATGCTAAATGTCAAATTAATTTTCTTACTGGCTCAATATTCTTGGATTAATAATATGCTGGTTTGAAATAACCAATATTTCAAAGAGAAACTGATTCTTCTACATTTATTATTTATTTCATTGAGCCAAACAATAATAATGTGAAGCAATCATACAAATTAATGTTAAAAAGATTCATAATTTACTTTTATTTAGTGATACTGATAGTTGGAACAGCAATGGCAAATATAATTAACGTTGCATAACTTTTCCATTCTATCCTCTTTTTAATTCGCTCATAGTTTTCTTAATTGATCACTATCCATTCCCAACATTTGTATTCATAGTTTCTGTTAGTAAGCGATTTTTTTTGGTGAAAATCTATGTAAAAAATGTTCCAGCAATTCTTGAAAATAACAAAACTACAAAACTCAAAACAATCCCACAAAGCCATTATTTTTTCCCATAAAAAGAATAACTAAAAAAATCTGTCTTTTAAGAACAGCCTTCATCAAGATAGCTTGAGGAGGAGGATGAAGAGCCAAATACTTTGTTGTTATAAATGGGAAATGTCAGTAGGAAAAACGGGACTTGTGGTCATTTTTATGTGCAGAAAATCTGGCACAAAACTTGCTATGGAATGGTCTCTTGTGAGATGAAGTGATTTGGTAAACATTGGTTACATTTTGACCAGAGTGGGAATCTTTGGAAACTCAGCTCTGTTTGTGTGGAGTATATTTCTTGCATGTAGCTATGAGCTGTTACTCAGGGAACAGTGAGTGATAAACAGTTTGAAAATTTTGATTAAACAGATGTTTTGCCTTCCTAAAACTTGGAAGGTAAACAGATCTTTGACACAGAGAATATCCAACACCACTGTCCCAGTTTGAGAATACCTAAAACACCATTCTGAAAAGAATGGATGAATTCATCTGAGTATGTCACATTTTAGATCTTTCAGAGTTTAATTATTGCATGGATTTTGCATATACTCTAAACTAAGAACAGAAATTTAGCTTAAATCTTGATTGAATGAGCAATGATCACCACTAGAATTTTCCACTTCTGCTACCTTTTCCTTCTTTACTCTATATTTGGGCATTTATTGACATCTGGATTCCATTTGACTGAATATGTAATTGTAAATACAGTGAAAATAATCAGATCCCCTTTTTGAGAGGAATGTTAAGCAAGCAAGCCAAATACTTTGATTTTGCCCCAGATATATTCTCAGCATCACTTATTTTAGAAAAATAAAGCTTTTTAGAAAAGCTGTTCCTGTCTTCATGAATCTGTCATTGAGCAAAATTGTACTGGTTGTCCATAGATGGAAAAGATCAGGGTTAATCCCAAAAGTAGATTGTGGGCTTTGCTAACCACCTGTCAGCTAAGGACTACCACAGTAAAGAACAGGTTTGGAGGAGAAGCCAAAAAATACCTCCAAGAAACCTGTCACTGCTGTAAATTCTGACCCATCAACATTATTGACAGTGGAATCCTTAGCACCTGATTTTAACCATTCAAATATTAGACATTTGGTTTAAATTGGTTACTAAAGTCCATTGTGTAGGCAGTGGAGAAATAGATACAAGTCCTTTTGGATGGTGATGCAAACCAGCTTTCAGACAGTGGTGGCAATACAGGATAGACTGTCCTCTGAAGGTTATTTCTGATTCCTTGAGGTTTAGAGAAATGTTCATATTTTGCTGCAGGCACCTAACCCTTAAACTGCTAAAATCAGTGAGACAAATCCCAGAGCAGATTCTCTAATATCAGCAACAGTCAGACATAATCTATTGATGGAATTCAGCAGTTCATCAAATAATCCTTTTTCAGTTACAGTAATAGCAAGACTTGGCTATGCCACTTAACAGAAGCGAGAGGGGACAGGTGACAAGTAAGCTGTATTTGTTCACACATTTAGGAGCAACTTCTGTGAATACTGCATCTCAGAGACATTTTTCTTCTCATTTCTGTCACATTCCAGGTAGCAATTGCTGCAGTCTTGTTAGTGCTATTTATTGTATACCTAAAAGTACCCTAGTTGGCACAGAGGTCACTTTCTGTTCTTTTATAAAATAAGGAATATTATCTTTAGAAAGTGGCTAGTTTTCCCCTTCGTTCCCACATTCAATTCCTTAGGGAATACTAGATCAGTTTTGAGCTACACTTTTGCTTTTAACCCTGGAATTAATATTTTCAGCTGGTCTAAATATGTTTAATCCAGTACAAGGCCTTTCCCTTTCATATTTTTTTAAATCTAATTTTTACCTATCTTTGAGTACACATCATGCTATATATGAAAACAGAAAGCCTTCTGAATTGGTAAGCACAAATATAAAAGGAAGGTGTGAAAAAGAACCCATTTCATAGCTTTGAAACCAGTGATCACAATGTGTCACATGAGACCACCCCTCAGCAAGTAAGAAATTAGAAATTTTGGGGGCTGTTGAATACCAAATTTTCACAGCAGACTGGCACAAAGTTGTTTAGCACAGGTGTTTCTGTAATTGTGATACACTGGGAAAATTCTCAGTGTATCCCAGACTCACACTTCCGCCTGCGTGGTGTGGTGGTCTGCTCTGAACACACTGGCCTGTAATGTGAACCATGCACTAACATGTGCCTGGCTCAAAAACCTGTTAAACCCACCCTTCCCCCCCCTTCTCCTGACATCTTTGGGCTTGTTTCCTCATTTCTGTCTTTATGTTTAAAGGATTTACAAAATGGAGAAAATAGAGACAGCAGAAATCTCGTGGGACTGAAGGTGTGGGAGGGAGTTGGTCAGGTACTTCCAGTTTGGTAGGGAGTTAAATTTGCTCACTGCTCGGTGCAGGGCATGCAAAGGTCTTTGGAAAGAAATGTGGTGGTGTTCTTTGTAACTGGATGACCCAATTTGTGGGGAAAAATTTGATGCATTGCTTCTTTTCTTCAGGTTAAGGTACTACGTTAAAAAAAAAAAAAATAGACATGCAAATACATTTCAAGCCATTTATTTTTCTTGTAAGCTGTTTTTTTGACCAACATTGTTATGATTCCTACTAGCCCTCACATAAAACTTTGCCTAAGTAAATCTCAGTGTGCTTTCAGTTGTCATTGTATACTTGCTGTCAGAGGTTCACTGCTGAACTCACCGTTGTGCTTGTGTGTGTTTGTGTGAACAGAGGAGTCTCAACCTCATAATACAGGAAATGTGGACCAATATTTTGATAACACTTCTATAAACAAGTAGCAGAACTGTGTAAATAATTTTTATTAAAAAAAGATGTATGTAAAAATGTTAGTAGATAACAGAATATAACACACATGAATTCAGCCATATTCTCTAAAAAAAAAAGAGCAAAAGACTAATTTTCTCTCAAAATCCTGGTTAAAGCAAGACAATTAAATTCTATATTACTAATGTTTATACATATACTTTCATTTACTGTTTGCTATTTTGTACAGGTACTATAAAATTGATAATATTTACAGCCAGAGCTTTTTTCAGTATTTCCCCAGAATGTATTTACATTGGAAAATTGCTGATTTACAAAAAACTTCTACAGATGAAAAAGTTTTAGTGAAATTGTTCTTAAAGGAAATATACAGAACTAGTTTGAGAAATTCAAACTAAACTACTAATTTTGTTGTTTTCAAAAAAAAAAATTATTTTAATGTTACTTATTTTAAAATTTATTTTTAACTATAAAGTCTTGTTAAAATTATTCTTTGGATGGCATACCTAACTGGCCTAGAAAATTTAATTTCATCGGGAGCTAATTTTAAGGATCCTTCCTTCTTTCCTTCCTTCCTACCTTCCTGCCTGCCTGCCTGCCAGAAAATAAGTCCTTTTTTCTGACTGTCTTTACAATATTCATGCTATTGATTGATATTTGAGAAATGGTGAAGTTAGGGAATTTGAGCAATTCAAGCAAGTTTTTCTTTTTGTTTTTTTTTGCAGTATACCTAAAAAGACAAAACTATATATTGCTAAAATGACAGTTTTATCATGGAAAAGTCCTTATACTGATAATAAATTTTTAAGTATAAGTGTTTTTATATTGGCTGAACTGTGTCTAACCCAGCAAGGTCAATTTTACTGTCCTAAAATGGTACAGTTTGAGCTTATATATCAGTTAGAAAACGAGTGCCACCTGTGTCATCTAAAACATCACTGTGTCACCTTGAAAACTCTTCCAGCTGGCAGTAGCAAAGTCCCCAAGGTCATAAGCAACCCTCTTTTCCTTGTTGTTGGTAATATTAAAATAACACTGAGGCAAAGATGTACTGTCTTTGTTCCTGAGGAGCAGGGCTGCCTCTCCAGATTGTTCCCACATCCCACGGAAAATGGCTGAGCTCTTGGCAGCCCTTCTGGTCCCCACTGACCTTGGGCTAACGCGTCACCATGGGGTCACCGGACGACAGATTGATCACCCTGAAAGTGCCAGCTTCTCAAGGGTCACACAAACAACCTCCAGTCATTAAACCTAACTATAAAAAAAAAGTCCATTCTCCTTGTTTTAAAGTGGCTGAGTCACAGTTTGAGAATGGAAAAATGGACAAAAACACTGAATAAACTCATCTCAATAATTTGTTTACTTCTATTTATCAGGCCTTGTAGATGACAACACAACTGGAGATGGATGTGAATACCCTCTGTTTAGAGCTATTACTATGACTATTTTTTTTTACATTCAAAGTAGAGCTAACTCCAATTAACCTGCAGAATAAGGAAAAATTATTTTCTTCTACAAATGATGTACTAAACTTGTTTTATTCTGATGGTGACACATGAGTCATGGCTGAAGAATAACCTACCTGTACTATGAAACATATTCTAGCTCAAAAAGGAGCAGATTTAAGCTGGCTGAAATAGCAGTGATTTATATGATATTTTCCTAAAAATGTCCCTTTATATGGAATTTCAGTCTTTAATTGACCAGAATATCCGAAATTTAACTAGCTTTGCAAGTATTCAGACAGAAGTAGATATCACTTTTTAAGAGACACAGAATTTCTATCTAAACACAAACATTCTAGAAATAATAGTCTGATATATTTTAATGCAATTTTTTTTTCTAAAAAAAATTAAGACAAAAAGTATTCCTATTTTTCACTGAAATTTGCTCTGTTGACAAAAAAATCAACAAACCAACAAATTAAAACTAAAAGTCAAGAATTTAAATGTTGCAGATTGTAATGCACATCTTTAAAGAGAACTGAGAATTCACCCAAAATCATAATGTTGTAAAAGTAGAAATAATTCTTAATTTCTTGCTTTGAGGACTGTATGAAAAGAAAAAGGAGTAAGATCTTACCTTTTTTTTTTTCCTTTCTTTTCATAAAACAAAATCTAAGGTAGTTGTAAGGATTTTCACAGTAGTAGACATTCCCAGCATAATAAACTGCACACCTGAACCACCAGGATCCTGATTTTTGCATTCTATTAAGAGGAGGTGAAGCCTGTGTAATGCTAGATAGGAGTTACCATGGTGGTTTTTAAACCTTCTGGAATGTTCACCTGTTCATAAAAAATTACTATGATGGTATAAAGTGTTATCTCTTTGCAGATGATAATTCTCTTCTGCTGAATGTTTAATACAAATTAATACAACAAAATTAATTAATAGTTAATGCAATTAAACAGATTTCAGAGTGTGTATCTCAAATGCTCCAGTGACCTGTAAAAGAAGTTACGTAACTTAAAAGAAGCCTGTGTTTATGTCACATATTGAAATGATTCAGTGTCCACATGAGGGCTAAGTAAAAGGATGCCCCATTTTCTGTTGTGCTGCACTCAAAGATGCATCACATTTGCTTGAAGTTATTCATTCTCTGGGATCATGAAAAGAAGACAAATTCAGACAGTTTGTCACAATTACAGATATGCCTCCTTTTCCGTTCCTTTTTGTCTGTAAATGACCTCTTTCACTGCAAGATATGAAGGTGCAACATATGTACAGTAACGAATTAGCTCCTAAGAATTCTGGACTCGATTCATTACTGCTTCATGTACCACAGGCAGAAGCTGACACTAGATTTAAGCTCCTTGCTGACTTTTAGTAAGTGTTGCATCCTTTTAAAAGGCAAAATAAACTCTCCAATATTTGTGAAATAGTATTTCTTACAAGAAGCAATGGGCCTATTGCAGCACTTGAATGCTTAGGTTAGAATTCATTAGATTCTCTGCCACGTCTTGTAAAGGACTCTTGGGAGCTTGAATAAACAGTTTTGAAGAAAATGCTTTGCTTTAATGATGTTTGTGTTTTCTTTGTAAACTGCAATGGAACCTGGTAACCCATGGAGGACATTTGCAGCTCCAAAGTTTTCAGCTATAGCTGAGAGAGAGGAGGTTACGCTGAACTCAACACTTAGAGCTTGAGATTGATGCTTTCATGTGCAATTTGAAATGCATAAAAAGCATAAATGGATCTTCCTTCCCTCACCCTAAATTGCAGCAGAACCAGTGGTGTAACCTGTTTGCTAAAGGAGTATCTAAAGAGAAATTTAAAGGCTTCAGCAAACTTTTTGCTGGAGAAGAGCTGAGCTATCCTGTCTTCTCGGAGCTGAGCTATCCTGTCTTCTCAGACCTTGAGGAAAACAGTTAGAAACTTGATACATTAGGACTGAGGGGAAATAACATAACATCTTTTTTTTTCTGAGGAGACCTTTTATATCAGTTTATGTTTAGTTGAAAAAAAAAAAAGAAGCAAGAGGAGCTGGGTAGACAGCTGGGTTAACAGTAGGCAAGCACTTGCAGCCTGGTGACATTTGTGAAAATAACAATATTTTTCATTTGTAGACTCCTCATTTAGGCAGCCAAGCTTTACAAGCAAGTGAGATCCCTGCAGAGTGAGATCCTTTCAAAGGGTAAACTAATGTGTCTTCATACCAGATGCCTTTTCCTTGCTCATTTATGTCAATTTCTTGCTACCCTGTGTACTTTTTTGAGCTTTTCTGAGCTTTTATTTTTTTTTTTTTAAATGACTGACAGATGTTGTGGATTGAATGTCTATGGCACCAGTCTATCAGCCAGTCAGTTCTGCAGAGGAAGACAAAAACCCAAATAAAAGCAAACAAAAAAAGAAAAGAAAGAAAAACCTGGGTCCAAATCCTTGGCTTTGTGCTCTTTGCTTTCTCCAGCTCCTGCAATTTGACTTAATTTCACTGTCTCCTTCAATACTTATAAAAGTAATGCTCACCTCAGACCTGACCTGCAGCAGCTCTTCCTACTGCCAACTTGCTGTAAAATTTATTGCTTGTTTTATCGGATGACATGAAACAATGCCAGCAATTTCTCCAGTGTTATCTATATGTGATCAAACAGCACTGAAATTACCCACACTGAGCAAAGATATGTTGTTTTCTCTTGAATATTTTTAACCTGTAAAGTCTATTGGAACCATACTTGTTTGACAACAGAACTTTTAACCGGAAGCTTCTCGAAAGGAATACCTGACAAGCCAACATTCAAAAGTGCTGGGAAAAGGAATTTTATTTTATACTGCAGAACTTTGCAATATCATTTGCTTTAGAGGTCAGCCAGCTAAAGTTATTTATTGTTCAAAAGGTGTTTTTAATCAAATTTGAAAAAGTATGGCTTCTCTCCAACTATGCCTCCCTTCTCCACAAGCACCAGTAATCAGGATTAAAGAAGTTTAAATAACAACAAACCTTGTGTCAACTCACACTGTTGTAGGAAATGGAAAGTTGATTTTTTGTTTGTTACAATGTGCTTAAAGTTGAAAAAAAAACCCCCTTCTTGCATCATTTAAAAGTACTCCCAAAAATTCTCAAGCCCTCTGTTTCACAGTGCTTTACACTTAGAATCTCTGATCACTCATTCTTTAAACCTAAGGACATGTCAACATTTGCAGTGGAGTGAGGCAAATATGCCTGTACTCATGGAAATGGAAGTCAGTAAAGTCTCTGTGTGTATCAGCACCCTGCAGACACACTGACAGGAATCCATAAAGAGGACAGTTGTGTTCATGCCTTGCTGTGACCATGCCTCTTTGAAGCTGCTTGAGACCTTTTTCTCTTGATGCAGCTCTGCATAAATGCAGTGCTTTGCAAACTAGTGGGGCTGTCTCTGCATCACACTCTTGCACATCTCCACCAATACGAGTGGAACTCTTTTGCATCTACAATAAACTATCGTGTATCCTTCCTTCCTTCCTTCCTTCCTTCCTTCCTTCCTTCCTTCCTTCCTTCCTTCCTTCCTTCCTTCCTTCCTTCCTTCCTTCCTTCCTTCCTTCCTTCCTTCCTTCCTTCCTTCCTTCCTTCCTTCCTTCCTTCCTTCCTTCCTTCCTTCCTTCCTTCCTTCCTTCCTTCCTTCCTTCCTTCCTTCCTTCCGAATTCCTTCCTTCCGAATTCCTTCCTTCCGAATTCCTTCCTTCCTTCCTTCCTTCCGAATTCCTTCCTTCCTTCCTTCCTTCCGAATTCCTTCCTTCCTTCCTTCCTTCCGAATTCCTTCCTTCCTTCCTTCCGAATTCCTTCCTTCCTTCCTTCCTTCCGAATTCCTTCCTTCCGAATTCCTTCCTTCCGAATTCCTTCCTTCCTTCCTTCCGAATTCCTTCCTTCCGAATTCCTTCCTTCCTTCCTTCCTTCCTTCCTTCCTTCCTTCCTTCCTTCCTTCCTTCCTTCCTTCCTTCCTTCCGAATTCCTTCCTTCCTTCCTTCCTTCCTTCCTTCCTTCCTTCCTTCCTTCCTTCCTTCCTTCCTTCCTTCCTTCCTTCCTTCCTTCCTTCCGAATTCCTTCCTTCCTTCCTTCCGAATTCCTTCCTTCCGAATTCCTTCCTTCCGAATTCCTTCCTTCCTTCCTTCCTTCCTTCCTTCCTTCCTTCCTTCCTTCCTTCCTTCCTTCCTTCCTTCCTTCCTTCCTTCCTTCCTTCCTTCCTTCCTTCCTTCCTTCCTTCCTTCCTTCCTTCCTTCCTTCCTTCCTTCCTTCCTTCCTTCCTTCCTTCCTTCCTTCCGAATTCCTTCCTTCCTTCCGAATTCCTTCCTTCCTTCCTTCCGAATTCCTTCCTTCCTTCCTTCCTTCCGAATTCCTTCCTTCCGAATTCCTTCCTTCCGAATTCCTTCCTTCCGAATTCCTTCCTTCCTTCCTTCCTTCCTTCCTTCCTTCCTTCCTTCCTTCCTTCCTTCCTTCCTTCCTTCCTTCCTTCCTTCCTTCCTTCCTTCCTTCCTTCCTTCCGAATTCCTTCCTTCCGAATTCCTTCCTTCCTTCCGAATTCCTTCCTTCCTTCCTTCCGAATTCCTTCCTTCCTTCCTTCCTTCCTTCCTTCCTTCCGAATTCCTTCCTTCCTTCCGAATTCCTTCCTTCCTTCCTTCCTTCCTTCCTTCCTTCCTTCCTTCCTTCCTTCCGTAACTTGAAGAATCTACCTCTACCTAACTCAAACCCCTCGAGTTGTCCATTTCCTTCCACTGATGTACTGAACAGCAGTGCCAGCATAATTTAAGTAGTATCCTAGGCTGAATTAAATGCTTCAAATACCTTTCCCCATCTTCAGATTAGCACTCCCTTTTTTTACTTCTGCCAGGTTCGAAAGATGTGTCAGCATACAGATCAAATTCTGTACTTGTTCAAAACATGAGCAAACCTTGAAGATGCCCAGTTGCAGTTCTTAGCAGGAGATTGTTTAAACTCAGTGAATGCTGGTCAACTGGTTGAATCTTCATGTGTCCCACACTGTTTTGATAAACATTGTCTGAGTTACCATTCAACATACAATCTAAGTTCTGATAATGACAAACATTATGAAAGAAAAGAATCTGAAAGGCAAAAGGGAATAAAGGCTAGCTCCTGTACTCTGGGTCATTGGGAGTTTACATATATAGAGAAAACTCCAGCACTGCTGCAGTCAATAGGAATTTTGCCTTTGGCTTCAGAGGAGCTAGATTTTCACCCACAGACTTTCTGTGCGATGTGTTCTCATCTTCCAAAAATCTAGGTTGCTTATTTTATTTGCTTATTTTTTAATTTGATGGTAGAAAGTAGGTTCAAAAATGAATTGCTAATAACAATGCAGTGATTTAGATGTATTACCCTGCATTTTCATAACTTGGTCTGTTATGTTTATTTTTAGATAAGTTCTTTCTTCCTTTCTTCCCTTTCTTCTTTTCCATAATGGCTTTAGTGACTTCTGCAGAGTTTTATAAACTTACCTTTTTTCAGTAAACTATTTGAAAACAACCATACTTTTATAATTAAAATTTTGCTTGCTCCTTCCCCACAAACAGGTTGTCAGCTATGTAAAAGCTAAACTATCAAATAGTATTTATTTAATTATGATTTTATGTAGTTACTTAGGAGGGTTTATTAGGTTAGGTTATTTAAACCTAGCTATGTTTAAAAAAATATGCACTGTACAGAATTACATCAAATTTGTATAGCCCATAATACTTGACTACTGTATCATCAGCATTTTGGTTCTGTATCAATATTTCAGGGATTTTTATCTATGGTGAAGATGAAGACATCTTCATGGAGAAATTAAAATAACTTTAACAATACTCTACCTGTAGAAGGCCTGTCTTACTGAATAAAGTAACCAAATGCAATATGACTCTGAATATTATAGCCTTAATATTGTATGAGCATTGTTGATCTCTCTGCAGTTCTTCTACATTTAAAAGTATGTTTGGGGAAGAATTGTGCTTATAAACTCAAAGGGGCTGGAATACGGTTCATAACTAAGACAAAAAGGGCTTGGAAATTATCTCTTGCAAGGCGCATTCGTATCTTTCAACTGATTGTGCCAGGGAGAGCACCTTCTGTGGTGTTAATCCTGGTCTGTGTAAGTGGGACTGTGCTGAGCTTTGCACCTGATTCCCGTGCTGCCCCAGCCAGCAGAACTGGACTGGCACATGGGAATGGAAATAACCTCTGCCAGGTACAGGACTCCTGTGGAGCAGTGCAGAGGAGCAGGAGCTGCACTACGACCCAGTCAGTTTAGTGAACTGCCTCTGGGACAGTGCAAATGCCTGTGCTTGTGGTAAGGCCATGGCTGTTTCCTAAATAAGCTGGTGGTGCTCACTGCAGTTTTTTAGGATATTCCGCGTGACCTACGCCCATTGGCCTGGATGAGAATGAAAACCAGGGAACTTTCTCTTTACAGATAAGGCAGCTGAAACTCTTTGCTATTGACTGCAATGAAAAACTACTGGCTGTGGATGTAGAAAACACTACTACTAGAGCATTGAAATTATTTTAGTTAATGAAAATAGAAAGTGATTTCATTTGCAGTAGCAGAACTTTGTTGAAGAGTTCTTTACAAAAGGGAGGGGTTAAAGAAAAGGTGTGGGAAGGACAGAGGAATATTAATGTTTTCCTATCCTGACTTTTTATAGGAATGGTGCTATTAATGGCTTAGTGAATGCTTGTTTGTCTCCATGTGAAGAAAGATGGATGTGTGAAGTCACCCAAGTTCCAGGGAGAAACAGAGCAAGACTGATTAATCCCACCTCAGCCTGACACCTGGGGCACATCCTTATCTAAGGGGGTAAATGGATCAGAATGTTACCACCCGTTTATTTATTCTCCTTCTGTTTGGAGACTTTCCCTGATTAATTACTCTCTAGTAATTGCTGCTGTTAACTAATGTCAAACCTAATTAACCTGGAGTCCCTTCATCCAGTACCTTCACCATCCCTTTGCAAAGATGAGAAGGTCATCAGCAAGGAGGTTCTGAGGATGGCCACACTTTACCCATTCGTTTATTTGCTTTGGGCCTTGTTTGCTATTCCTGCTGCAATGCCTGGCGACAGCTTTCTAGAATTCCCATCAAGTCTAATTGGCCTGCTGAAGCAGCAGTGAACACAAGATTTAAGAAATGTTTTCTTTAAAAACTTCTGGTCCTACAGACACTTTGAGATCAAGTTTCACTCTGCTGAAATCACACACAATTCCCTGTGATTTTCATGAGAAATACTGCAAGAAAGTATTAAAAGAGAAACATGTCTCTGTGGTTTGGAGGGACTGATGGCCAGGGGTGAAGAGTGGGTGGTGGTAACATAGCAAGGCATCTACAAAATCTTTAAAGGTTGCCAAAATTAACACATACAAGGTATTCAGTATCAAAGTTTTCAATATTTGGCTCCATAAACACAATACCGGTTGCAAAAACAAAGCTAAGGATTTCATGCTGATTACTTAAATAAAAGCTGTTTAATTATGAACATTTGGGAAATGGAGTTATGAAGGACTGACCAATATTGCTATGGCTTCCTAGTGTTCATAGCAGACTGTGAACACTGCGCCAACATCTTACTGTGTAGTGCACTGTAGATCCATCTATGGTAAACAGTCCTAAGGCTCAGTGTGGCTTAGGCAGATGGCTCCATGCAGAAGGAGGTCTCCCATCACTAAAGCCTGTGGCTTTTAGCTTCACTAAGCAGTGGACTTTCCAGTCCAAAACAAGCATTGTCTGTGGAGAGGCTGATCAGGGATGTCAAGATTTTGTCTGCTTTTAGCTATTTTCATAGAGCAGCAGTAGAAGATTTATTTCAGAAACATGAATAGGAACAAGTCAAGTCGTGTTACTATCCAGGAAATACTGGATGACACTTCAGATTGGTCACAAAGATCTAATTTGCCTCTCTGATTTTCTAATATTAATGTTGAAAATATCTCTTGGAAATTTTAGTCCTGGATTACTCCTCTCTGTGTCTGACTTTTCAACCTCTCCTGTCCATCCCTCTGACTGGCTGCAAACCATTTTTCTGACTCAATTGCTTTATCTCACCATTTACAAGTCTCAAAGATACAACTTCCTGTTGAAGTTTTGGAAACATAAATGAAAGTTATAGAATGACTATGGTATTTTTGGATTCTATGTTCTCAAAACCACAGTTTTGGGTCACATGATTTACACTAGAGTGTGTAGTGGAGCATATTCCAAGTCAGTCACCACCTACCAACTGGTGAGTACTTGGTATGACTACCATGTGCCACCTGTTAAGGCTTTTCACTCACAAGTGCGATAGTAGAAAATCTCATAGAGCGAATAGATTGAACTGCCCTGTTGTATGAGAAAAAGAATCATTTATGAAGTAAATTCTGCACTTTAGAATCTAGCATTACAAGGTAAACTAGCTTTAATTTTAATTTGCTGTAAAAATTTAGATTACAGTAGTTCAATTGTTGTTTCACAAGAAACTCAGTATTTATACTGAGGAGAAAAGGAAGATGAGGACAACAGATATCTAGAGTTTGAAGTCTTTTTAAGCATTGTGTATAAGTCATTTCCAGCTAGGAATCCGAGATGTAATGTTAATCATCAGATTAAATGAGTGTATTGTAATGATTTACTGGCTTGAAGGCTGGTATGCTTTATCATGATACTCTTTGTGTTACCAGTACTCACATCTTATTTACATCTTCTTTGAATTCATCTCCTTTGCTTCATTTTAATTCTTCTGGTACAAAAATTCTAAACCACAACACTCTCAATGGCTATGTCTCACTACCAAATTAAACAATGACAGATAGTGTTTTCAGGACACAAATTTACTCATATTTGATTGCTAGTGTGGTGCCTGATGTATTTGGTCTGGATATTTTCATATTTCCCTAAATGATTGCAGGGCACACTCTTGGAGTTTGAAAATATCAGGGACTATTCCCACTAACTGGTTTGGACACAGCCACTCCACTTTAAAAGCTGGAGTCCTCAGAAGTATTTTTTCCCCATATCACTGAGGTTCATGGCTAGAGATTGTCTTGGATAGGTCACTTTGCACTCCTTCTTTCTTGTCTCAGAAGTCCATTAAGAGTCATTCAGAATAAAATAATGTTATTCAATGTTAATCTTAAAATAGCTAACATTAGGATTGTGTTCTGCTTTGATTCTCCTATGAAGGCAGAGTCAGTGGAAGATAAAAAACTGAAGGAAAAAGGTATTCCTAACATTTCTAAGTGAAACACATCACCACCCCCAGCAGAACATTAAGCCTTCTTGGTGTAAGGACTGTACTTTCTAGATCTCCTGAGAACAATAAGGAAGATGAAATTGCTGCCACCATCTAAAGCAAGAAATGAACACTCGTTCCAGCTATACCCAAACATGTATATTTGACATAAAATATTCTGTTATTAATTCTAACCAATCATATAAAATATGGTTAGATTGTTAGCAAAAATATAGGTGAAACTATCTGGTTTTCATTTATATGATCCTAAAGCCTTAAGAATACTTACCAGCTTGAAGAAAGGCAGTCTTTTGTCCTCTTATTCTCTTACCTTCCCTGTGCAAGTACTAATATGAACAGGTGGAAAATGGCAGAATTCCTTCAACTGTGATGTCCACAGAGTAATGATGTCAAAGTGAATAAATTTTAAGAAAAACCTTTTTCCCCTCCCTTCTCCTTTCCCCTTACTTCCCCTCCCCTCCCAATAGTACAGAATAAACCATACTAGAAAAGGAAATATGGCAGGACGTGTAGCCAGATAACATCTGGCTGAGGATCTCAATTTCTGGAGATCTGAAACTGCTTCTATAATGGCAAGTTAAAGACTACCTGGAAACATTCCCAGACACTGAAACTGTGCACTGTGAAATAGTTAGCATAGACCCTGGAATGGCTTTGACCCACTCCAGCTAACCCCTTCCCAAGCATTCCTAGATAATGTGCAGGAGTCAAGATTGCTGGGGGATCACTGCCAGGAGGCAGTCTGGGCGGAGTTACAATTTAAGTTAAAAGACCTTAATTTCACAGATGTGGCCAAACTGTGCCACTTGGCCAGCCCAGGGCTCTTGGCACTGTTTAGTTTTCTGGTACAGATGTTACCTGAAACTTCCAAGATCTGTCCACACATACAGCTGGTTCTGCTACAGATTAGACTTCGTTTTTCTGGAAATATTTCTAGCTGGTCTATAGCAACTGCTCGTGAGATTTCTATTCTGAAGATATTTTGATATATATTTACCATTTGTGGTATATCTGAGTGTCTCACAGATACTTCTAACTTACCTGACTACACAAGATGAGTAAACAGAGCAGGATTATGAACATATTCTGAAATTCATACATAGATCTGGAATAAGAAGATAACTTTAAGGCTACCTTCTCCCCCTCTCCCCCCCCGAGACACCCAAGCCCCTTCTACCTATGATTTTTTTTCTTAAAATATTGCAAGTGAGGTCGATGTCCAAATTCTTTGCAGTCACACTGAGTCTACAATGGCCAAAAACATTTTAAGAAACAATAATGATAAAGAGGATTTTCCAACAGTATTTTAGCTTTTCCATAACACTGTCCAATGAAATGGCTTGTTAATGTAGTTCCCTCATAAAGATACCTCCTGCTAGAGCTACAGCAGCTCTGAAAACATCTTGGCTACAGATATCAGTACTAAGTGATCAGATTCTAGACTGATGTAGCTGAGAACAGAAATTTTCCTTTATTAGTCATCCTTTTGCTTCTATTGCTTTTATGAGCAGTATTGTCTATACTTAAAAGTGACAACAGTCAGATACAGGTATACACACAGGGATGTATTTGTTTGTTTGTTTTCTTTCCAGCTCCAGCTCTACAGAAAAACACTTTCTTTTCCTTTTTGAGCTTAATCTAACAAGAAAAAAATGAGTCAAGATGTTAAAAAATACCTTTACTGCAAAAAGGTTTTCCGATACATTTAGACCAGTTGAGCTATACCAAAAAAACTCTTAAGTGTAGGCAAGTGTTCATACATGCTGAGTAAAGAGAAAATATTCTTGTTAAAGGCTTTCAGCATATTAGTCTCAATATATGTGTGAGGGAAATTGTCAGACTAGTTTATCATTAAATGTTTTGAAAAATGCATTTTACTGTAATGAAGACAAAGGCAAAGCCTTCTTAAGAGCCTTTGCACTTCCCAGGTGCCTTCAGCAGTTTCCTTTACGTAAAGCAAGTTACAGGAGGGTTATCCATTGTATTCAAAAGTACCTAATTCTTTTTTTCTTCTAGAAGTTACATGTATTTCTGTTTCACGTGACAGATTCTGATACAGATATCTCTGTATCTTCTGACAGGTTAGGTCATCAGAAGATCTTTCATCACCAAAGAGAAAGACATGTTAATACTAATAGGTTTCCCATAGGATTTCTACTCAACTGATTGCACTAATTTAGCTACTCTGTTTAGAAATACTACAGCATAATACTGGAAATACTAAATAAAAAATGGCAAGTTTTTGTCACTCTTAAGATGTAATTGACTTGCTTAGGATAACTGTAACCTAGAAATTAGCTTCTAACCTAGGAGACAGGTCTTTCCAGTGACATGCAAATAGATTCCAGAGGAAGACAGTTTTATGAAAGAGAAAAAAGGAGACAGGAAGAGGAGAAATGAAGCAATGGATAGATTTATAACTGAGATTCAGCTATAAAAACCTTGGGAACTCACAGCCTAGGAGAACTGTGACTTGCATCCTTGGGCGTTTCTTTGACTTGTGACAGATACGAAATCAAGGAAAACTGTGTGTACTCACTGAATGTTTAAATCTTGTACATTGTTTGTTCTTTCTTTGTCTTTCAAGTATCAAACCTAACAGAAAATACTGCTTTGCACATATAAAAAACTCCATCCCTGCCAAAATTTCAATTTTCATGTTGTCCAAGGAGCTGAATGTAATTCCTTTATACATTGTTTATTCCTGATCCAATAAGTAACTTTATTTAGGGTGAAAATGAATTCACTGGGCAAAATTTCTGAGGGCATTTATTGCAAAAAAGGGGCATTTTATTTTAATACAGCTCTCTGAATTTTGTTGATCTGATTAATAACACTAATATTTCCAGAAAGTCTGAAAAAACCCAACAGTAATATTTAAAGTAGAAGAAATTGCATTTTAGTTATAACTGGTTTGTGATAAGAAACCATTTTATTACAGGGACAATTTGTGCAAAATTTGGGAAAAAAGACATTAAGAATAAATATTAATTAAAATTGGAATAAATAAATAAATAAATAAATAAGCAATCATATTACAGCTTGACTTAACTTCCTGTTAGGCAAAACAATATGCTGAGAACTTTACAGAGTATAAAAGCTAGCCTCCATATCTGGGGTTGATAACATGCTGTGTCTCATGGCATTATTTAAGCAATGATTTCACTCCTAATTCTGTTTGTAGAGAATTGTGCATCAAAAGTCCTACAGCCAAATCAAGCTATAAATGAGGTGCACTTCATAATGAATGCAGTTAATAATTTGAAAAAAAAAAGCATATAAATATCATAAATTCTCCATCAATAGTAGTCTTTCTACCAGAACTGTGTGGCTATGACAGAGAGACTAACACAAACAGAAGTTATCAAAAGGTAATGTAGAGTAATCAGCCACATGCGCTGCATCAGTCAAGAGAAGTTCAGCACTGGAATAGAGAAACAGAGATTGCCAACTTTGTTTTGCATTTACATGGATGAATTTGACTCATAAAGGACTGCAGAAAAGTATATATGAAGTGGATACTTAAACTATGCAATTGAACTTTGTTGATTTCTGTCAACCAGTATCATGAAATGCTCTACAGTTGACAGGGTTAGAGCAGAACACAGAAGGTCTGTAACAGTTTACAATATTTATTAAGAAAACAAGCAAAAAAATTCTTAAAATATTTGTCATGACACAACAGCATATGTTATTAGGTCTTTTGTACTGTGTGACTTGACCAGAAATTCCCCCTGCTTTGTACTGCTATTTACACTTGCTCACATTTCTTAAGATGTCAACTGTTTAAAGCACAATTTGGATATTTCTGCTCTCAGAAAATATAACCTCAATTGGATTCTCTTTCCTTCCTTTGTAATTTCTCCATACTTTGTAATACTCCATACTCCTTTGTAATTTCTCCATACTCCTTCCTTTGTAATTTCTCCATACTCCTTCCTTTGTAATTTCTCATTTGTAATTTCTACTTCCTTTGCCTTTCTCCATACCTATACTTTTTTTATTTCTTTGAACAGTTCACAATATGCTTATGATGTTTCTAGTGCTTCTTTGCTGAGAAATTTCATCAGCTTCATATCTCTGAGCTGCTGGTCTGAGTACATGCAAAAAAGGCTGTATTTTAACAAAACCGTTTGTGCCATGCAAGACAGGAAAAAAAATGGATGAATTTTTGGCCTCACTCTTTTGCCTTTGCTTTCAAATAGTTTATTCATATTTGATCTATAGTCCACCCAGTTTGAGGATGAGATGCTACCTGCATTTGTCTGTGCCTGTAAATTTGATAAGCAATCCATTTTTAGGCAATTGTGAGACATTTCTTAACACGTCAGCTATATGTCCCGGATGGAAGCAAATATGCCAAATCAGTTATTTTTAACACATGCAGACAGAATTGTTTCTATTTGTCCTTGACAGATTTTTTTTCAGGGATGTCAATTTCCTTCCCTATCAGTTTATTAGTAAAATCTAAGTATCTTTATCCAGTGGCTCCAGCCAACTGCAAATAGAGCCTAAGATATCTAAATAAAACATCATTGTTTTTACTGACATCTCAGCCAACATCTCCTCTTGATCAGCCTTCTCCTGCCAGCTACAAAAAGCAAAAAAGAATCCAGAATGCAACAAGTTCCCAACCCTATTCTTAGCATGAACTTGTATTTTCTAGATTACTCAGAAGCCAAAGTTAGTTATCACAGAATGGGCTTAGATGTATGTTCTCTGAGCTATACAATCCATCTGTACAAAGAAAACTCTGATGCAGTTTCTTTCTTGGCTCCAATTTCTGGTAAAGAAAAGTTTTTCAGTTAAATACACTTGCCATCTGCAAAGGACAGTAAATCAGATCCCATTGGTAAAAATATCTCCTGAAAAGATACCTTGAAATACCTTTGATGTCATAGTTTTAAACCCCTGACTTCCTTTTGATATGTCCAGATCCCTTCTTCAATGGCATTTCCAAATGTCCCTGCTGGTTCTCTCTTTCTTATAGATCTAACAAAGAAATAAAGTTGGACATTGACTGGGCTCAAGAGGTGGTTTAAAATTTAGCATCCCTTTCCCTAAAAGACATTGTTTGGGGATTCTTACTACTTCATCCATCTTTCTCCTTCCCCCCGGGTGGCGGGGAAGGACCATCCCATCTTGGCTCTGACCCTCCACTCCTGCTACTGTTGTTGATATTGCTGCTGACTCTCTGTAGTCATGATTGATGTCTTGCTGACAGGCACATAAATCATGCCTGTTCATAATGGTTAATGTTGGTATTTGCATGTATTAGGCATGTTTTAGCTCTGAGACACTTAGCACCATGTGTGCTGCATTCATTCTGCTACCTCAGGGCCTTGGAGGGAGAGGAAGGGAGTTTTCCATTTATAGAGAATTTTGTTTGGGCAGTGGGGAGAGCAGAGACCATTGTTAAAAACCCATCCAGATGAACAGGAATGAACTTTGCAGCTGCAGCACAATTCGCTCAGACTACAAGACCCTACAGGATATATTGTCTGGCCGGCAGCGCATCGGCAGCTGCAAACAAAGATGCATCTGCAGTATCACTGGATTTTGTACCATGAGCTGGGATATGAGTGCAAAAGAAAGATGTTTCTTAAACACTGAGGCTTTTAATGTTTCACACAGACTTTTGCGGATACCTGGCCTTATACAGATGATTTTTGAAGAAGGTGCAATTCCAATTTCATAGATTTTATCACTATAATTTCTTTTCCCCCCATTGGCACAAAACAACCAAGAAACGATTCCTATTATTTCATAATATAATTATCAGTCATGGATCCTATGTTTCTGTCGTCTCCAAAAGTTCTCTGAAGGGAACAATTTGTCCCAGAATTTGGCAGCCTGGATGGCCTGCAGTTTTTACGAATCCTCCTGATGGGAATGAAGTTTTGGCAGCTGATGGAATCACAGAGGTATGTGAAAGTCAAGACAAGAAAATCCAGGCTCAAAGCTCCAAATCTGCAGAGAGATTGTCCCTTTGGGGATCTCCAGTTCTTCGATAGTCCAGGTCATGGAGGCAGCCTGTGACCCTCCCCATGCAGTTGTAGAAAAGAAAGTTAATGGCATGAACCATTTCCTCCTTTGTATTCAAGGCTGTTTTCTTTGCAAAACTAGAACTGGAGAGCAGATCTCCTACCTGGCATTATCCATGTGTGATGATAATCACTAGGTTTGCTTTTTACGGTTAAATTGTTAGCACAGTTGCTGGTATAGTTTAGGGCTTTGGGCTTTGCACTATTCCAAGAGATATTCCACATCGTTTGCAGTTTACAGCAGGCCAGATATCATTTTCACATGATCAATTGTTCATGATGTAGTTTCTAGCTTCCCTTTAGACAACATGAAGGAATCTGCATATGTTTTTATTGTTTAGAGGCCACCTTAGTATTAAAAGAAAAAAATATTGTAATGCAGTAAAACATTGCAGGATGGACCCCAGTTTAAATGGCCATGTTTAAACAAAACTTTACAGCAGGAGCATGTAATATCAGAAGAGGCATATGCATTTAGAAAAAAAAAAAAGGAAAATAGTTTTGTGGACATTTACATTCTATGGAGAGAATTTTCTGTTCAGAGGGTTACATTTTTCTGTTAGTTTGTAAACATATTCATCACTCTATAATATTTTTCCATTAAAAAATGGGCTACATGACAGAGAAAAGTAGTCATAAGAAGTCCTTATGATGAAATAGGTCCAAATCCTCTGCTCCTGGGAGTTGAACCTAAGCCCTTTGGCATAACAGAGTAGCGATTCTTGTAAATGTCAGTGCTGATTAATTAGGGGCCTGGACTGAACATACCTATTGAAGTAAAGCTGTCATTTATTTCAGAGGGGATTTTGCTCTATCAAAAAGAAATGATCAAATATTATGTAGCTAAACCTAACAATGAATTTAGAAAATACTAGTTTCTGATATAATGAAGGGCCATTCTCCAAAGAAATTTTTCCCAGGAAAAAATGGCACAAGAGCCATACTCCGGAGGTGAAGACTATGGATTTTTCATCAGGCTCATTTAGACTGAATGTATTCCTGTTTCACAGAAGTTCTTCAGGTGTGGGACACCAATACAAAGACTGACATCTAAGACCTTCTGGTTTGCAAAAAGCAGCACTGCTGTTCTGTTACCTTCTTCCATTCATTTCCAGGGTGCTTCCAGACTATTAAGAGCTTATTTCTAGGGAGTATGATACTTTTCATATTAAATTACAGCTAAGGAACAGGAGAGAATCTTGATCATGTGAGATGAAGAAGTGAGAAACCTACAGTGTGAATTCTTAGACAAAGAGATTATTGGAGGAAATCCCAAGTTCATTTTGAAAAAAGGGAGATAGAGAAAACGAGCAGGAAAATGAAGAATTATTATGAAATTGTCAGTAAATTATACATGTAAACATATGCATCTTAAAAATTATGCAGTTGCTGTGACTGCAATAGTGAAAGGTGATCCAAGGAGAAGGTGGCTGTCTTTTTTCACTATATGAACTCTGATTGTTTCTTGACTTACAAGTTTTACAAACACCCCAAGGATTACATGTTGTGTACTCCTGTGATCAACTAAATGTGGTAAAGTTTAGACACTAGCCCTCCATAAGGATGAGACTTCCTGGCACATCTGTAAGGTTTACTAAGAAATTTTGCAGATAATACAGAATTGGGATTTGCTGTGAGGTCCTGCAGAGACCTCAACAAATTGGAGGACTGGGGAACAAGAGGCTGGAGACCAGTGCTGTGGAAAGGGACCTGGGGGTCCTGGCTGATGGTGAGGTGAACATGAGTCAGCAGTGTCCTGGCAGCCAGGAGAGCCAAGCCTGTCCTGGGGGCATCAGGCACAGCATCACCAGCTGGGCAAGGGAGGGGATTGTCCCCCTCTGCTCTGCCCTGGGGGTGCAGGGCATCCTGCACCCCTGGGGTGCCCTCACCTCGAGTGCTGGGGGCAGTTTTGGGTGCCACAATAAAAGAAAGATATTAAACCATTAGAGAGTGTCCAAAGGAGGGCCACAAAGGTAGTGAAGGGCCTTGAGGGGAAGCCGTATAAGAAATGGTTGAAGTCACTTGGTCTGTTTGGACTCGAGAAGAGGAGATTGAGGGGAGACCTGATTGCAGTTACAACTTCCTCATGAGGGAAAGAGGAGGGGCAGGCACTGATTTCTGCTCTCTGGTGACCAGTGACAGGACCAGAGGGAATGGCCTGAAGTTGTGTCAGAGCAGGTTTAGGTTGGATATTAAAAAAAAAGTTCTTCACCCAGAAGGTGGTTGGGCACTGGAACAGGCTCCCCAGGGGAGTGGTCACAGAACCAGCCTGACAGACTTTAAGAAGTGTTTGGATGATTTTCTCAGGCACATGGTGTTATTGTTGTTGCTGTCCTGTACAGGGCAAGGAGTTGGATTTGATGATCCTTGTGGGTCCCTTCCAACCCAGAATATTCTGTGATTCTGTGATCTTTTCTTTGACTCTGGGGATTTTCAAAAAATTATTTTATTCGTTAGTATTTTAAGCTGATTTTGCTCTCCCTGAAAGCATTTGTATACTTGTCCTTACATAAAACATTTCTGCAGAGGTGTGGAATATTTTAAGACACCTCAGAAACATTCTTCCCTGGATTTGCCAATAGCAGAAGGATTCAGCAGATGGCAGGATGTGGCCACTTCAAGACAGCCAAGAATCTGGGCCCCCACCCTCCTTTCTGAGCATGTGTAACCAAGCTGTCTGTCTGTCAGACAGTGGGAGAGAGACCAGTGTGGGAACTGCATGTACTATTGGAAAGCTTTTTAATGAATATCACTGTCATAATTAAGAAATTATTTTTATGCATTTAAACAGAGGCCCCACTTATGTGCTGTATGAAATTCCTACTTTGCATCTCTGGAAATCATAGAATATTTCTTTGCATTGGCTAGGAACCCACAACTTAGCACATGTATTATGGCAAGTATGAAAGGATTTTTTTTATGATCCATTAAGATTAAGAAGCACAGGCACCCATTGCCAACAAGCACACCATCTAATCAATCTTGCATTCCATTATTCTGTTTCATACTATTTTTGATGGGAAAATTCCACTGGGTGGGCCGTCATCCCTTTTATAAGTTAAGGAATAAAATAAACAAACAAATAACCCACTCACAACCCAGACTGATTCTAAGGCTCACGAGGTTCTCATATATTAACTGACTGCATCCCAAAGTAACATCTATTTAGCATTTGAGTTCAAATTATTTCAATGAAAATTAATGGCAGTTGTGCACATTTGGGAAAGTAAGGATAGACCCCAAAATACAACATTATTGCCTGCTTTTGATGGACTTGGAAGGCTTGTAACCCAGCTTTCTATCAGGGGAGAAATCAGTGATACAGAATATCTTAGAATAGTTTATTTATACTGTGTACAACAGTCACTGAACATAGGTGGTCATAGACTACATGCAGGCAAAACCTTATTTAGAAGTCTTAACCCAAAAGCTAATTTCAGGTTCTCAGGAAATAATTTTCACCAAGAACTAAATCTAATCAGAGAGCATAAGATAGTTTGAACTCCCTCATCGTTTACAAAAGCTCCCCCACAAACCTGAACACCAAAAACTAACAGTACAACATTCCTTGAAAGTGCATGTATTCCTCATAGACTAAGAAAAGGAATGTGTAAGATTATATTTAACATGACCACCTGGTGACTCCGCTCCTACCATAACAAAAGAAAGTTATTATTTTAAAAGGTGCTTAAGACTTGCTGACTTTAGTGTAAGTAACTTTTATGTTCCATAAAGGATTAAAAACCCAAGTCCACTCACAAATAGGATCCAAAAGTGACCAAAATGTAGCCCCCAGGTGCAGTGCTGTTGGCATGAATATTCCTTAGGTGTGGAGGTAGAGTTCATGTGCCCACATTCAGTCATCTGCACTGCAGGGATCTCTATCTGAGCTTATTGCCAACAATCTCTTTTTTGCCTGTGAAGAGAAACAGTTGCTTCTAAGGTGACAGTCTCATCCTGAAGTAGATGCCTGAACTAGATGTGATAAGACTTCACTAACAATAAAAAACTCAGGCAAAGGGTACTGGCTGAGGCATGGTTTTCTATATTGCAGAGGCCTATATTTGGGTGAGATGAATCCCTCTGCTTGTGTTTGGGCAGTTTTCACATAGAGAAACAGCCCAGTTTTGATGTTAATGAGTGGCTTGCTGTTGGAACCCTGGATTCTGAGAGTTTCAGCCTTTCAGTGCTGAGAGGCAGTGATCATCAGAAACACACTCTATTCAATCCAAAACCCTGGGAAAAGTTTCCTAAATTGTGTGATAACACTGAGGTTGTTGCTGTGTAATTAAAAGTTATGTCACTGGGTGAAATATATAGAAATGTAGAAAATTAGGTTTAGAACATATAGGTTATAATAGGTTACAACATGGAGGATTTTGGGTGTGGATTTTTGTCTTCTTTCTCCTTCTTCTTCACAAACCTGAATGTTCTGTCATTGGATTAAAAGTTCCACACTGGAGAACTTGAAAAGTTAGTAATTGGGTTGTAAGTAAAAACATATTTTATAATTGGTTAGTTTAGACTTTAAAAAGCTTGGAGAAGTAAAACTCACGGCCATTTCCCATCCTTCCAACAAAGAGGCACACGCTGTGCAGCTGTGTTACTGATAAGATATAATAAACAATAAGTCCAAACAAGAATACTCGATCTCCTGTGTCTCAATTCAAACTCTGAGTAAAAAGAACTCGAGATGTAAGAGAAAAAGTAATAGCTTGTCACCTAGTTTGTGCTTGGACTCAAGTAAGCTCTAAAAGAAAGATGTCTCTCAAATCCTCAGGGAGTTACAATGCTGGAGGACTCCCTGGGAGTACCAACATGCTCCAACAAGAGAAGAATCTTGACAGAATGTTGCAATGGCATCTTTCAAAACACCAGGCAAAGGCCCCCACTGTGTGTACAACTGTGACCATGTCTCCCTGGCAGAGGGAAGGTTATGTTCCCCTTTACCCTGTGAAATTCTGGAATGGCATCTCCCACAGGAGCTTGTAGCCCTGTTCACAGGGCTCTGACCTTCTTGCTGGAGATTTCTATCAGGCCGGAAGATTGAAACATTTCTTGAGCCAGAAAGAGAGAGCAGGTGTGACTCTGACATTTGATTGCTAGTAATTAAAGACTTGGGGGCATAGGCAGAATTGGGTGAACTGGGTTACAGGCAATTCTGTGAGAACTGTTTTACTGTTTGGCATGAGATAAATCTTGGCTAAAGTATATGAAATGCAAAAAAAAAGAAAATATATATCTCAAAGGAGGAAAAGTATTTCATTTGAGTAAAGGAAATCAGTGAATATTGTAGTTTTATAGCCCATGTCATCTTTAATAAAATCTGCAGGTGGCTTGCTTCTTGTGTAGCCTAATGTTACAGAAAGCAGTCAACTGTGAAAGTGTAAAACTGGAATAAACCAATAGCAAATAAGCCCAAAGTTTAGACATTTAACTGACTCTACATTCACAGGGAAAGGATGAGATTGCTGTGAACACAGCCTACATAGCTGGGAATTCTTTGCGTGTGTCCTTTGAATTTCAAGAGCAGAAAGTAGGAGTCAAGTTTATTAAAGCTGATAAGGGAGGTGGAAGATTTTGTAGGAGTGTGCTTGAGCATGCTGACCTCTCCCAGACTTCCTTCAGTTAGCTTTTTTGTGAGTCTCCAAATCCCAGAGGCTTTGGAGCTCGATTCTGAGGCTGTAGTAGGCTGTATTTAAGCAAATATTTGAATAGCTTTTCAACTCTTGTTCAAACACATGCATTGCTCAGCAGCAGTTCAAGGGTTAATAAAAGCACACAAACATAATTTATTGTAAGTTTTTCCTTAATGTGTAGAATGAAGACATTTTCAGTAACATTTTAGCCATTTTGCAGCTCATACAACATAAAAAGGAGAAGTTTAGGTTGCATATCAATTATGAAAACACTGGATTTTCTGCTGCTTTGCATGGGAGGATCATAGTTCACTTTCTGGCAGGAAGAGCAACATTCTCAGAGGTGCCCCTTCATGTTAGGGCTGATTTTACTCCATACCTGGGAACTACATAGCTCTGATTTTCACTGCAAAGGAGACTTTTATATTCTCCTTGGACATTTAGATCTTTCTCTGGAAAAATGAGTCTTATCCATATCAAAATTTGACATACAGAAATGACAATATTAAAAATCTATGGTGAATACATATTGCTATTATGTTAGTTAGTAATCAGGTCAGTAAAACCCTCATGACTGCTGCATCAGTTTCAGCAAGTGCTGAAATGCTGCACGGCAGTTTCTGGAAGGAATGTAAAAGTCTGCTGCATGGGAATGTAACTGCTTGGGGAATAAGGCACACTGTTTTGACCCAAGTTTGAATTTGTTCAGGACAGAAGGGTATGTATTACAAAATTCCCTTAGGGGACTTTAATTTGTTCCATCTACCCTCATAATGTGGTCACTACTTGTCACTGGCTCGTCAGGTAGTGACAAGTGAAGTCTTGCTGAAGTGACACTATTAGTCACTTCAGTAGGACCCTACACATGGCTAGTGAAGTAAATGGAAGGGATCTACATATGTGGGAAAAGTAGCTGAACCTCAAAAGCACTCCAAAGGCTCATGTGGGTCATTTCAAAGCCTTTGCTGTCTTCTGGGGAGGGTGGGCATCTCATGGGAGCGAGAGATCAGATTGGCTAGAAAGAAATGTATTAGCAGCTGTTTGTGCAATATCCCAGGAATTCAGCTTATTTTCTCCTAATTATGGAACTTCAGGAAAGATTATGGTTTGAATTTAAAAACAAAATAAAAGTTCAGAAGTATCCTTATTTTATCCAATTTGGCTAGGTAATAATCTTCCACCCACTCTAATGGGTGTTTATTGCTTCATTTTGTATGGGCTGGTGGCACTGGTACTAGCTAAAGATTCCTGTTTGTTAATTCTCTCTGATGGAGATATTCCCAAACTAAAAGACAGATGCAATTTTGATGTAGCTTAAATTTGTACAGCTCTCATTATATTGTTTCAACAGATTAAACCCAGAACTTTAGATTAAAATAAGCCTCAAACTTGGAACAAATGTGGGCAGAATTTTAGACTCAGTTTGATTTTCTGTTAATTTTTAAATTTAATTTCTAAGTTGCAACATTAAAAAGTGGTTTGTTGTTTCATGTGTATAAAAGCTGTTACAATGGCTTAAGTACATATCATACCTTATTCAGATGTATCCCCTATATTTACTCTGTAAAGTTTATCCCATACAGATTGTTTATACTCAACTCTGTTAACAACAGAAAGTTGAACGATAAACAAAGAACCTTTACTCAGATAGTTTAGGCCAGGCATTTTTAAACTAACCTCCAACTTATAATTACTTTACCTTTATAATGGAACATGATGGCTAAACTTAGGTAAATAAAAATCATGTAATGTTTCTGTTTAACTTCCTTGATTGTAGAGATGAAAATTCTAGACTGAAATGATATTGTATGACATGAACCAACAGTCTGGCTAAATAGTCTTTTCCTTCTCTTTTGGCTGTCTGGATCAACTCTTTGATGAGTTCAGTAAAAAAGGACACAACTGATGGTAATCTCCTCTATGCTAATTTTACATGAGTGAAATTTTGCTGGCTTTGATTACTTTATTTCTGAGTTACCCCAGCGCAAGATTACTGAGGAGCTGAAGATGTCAGTCCTTGGTGTAAACAGGTGTAGCTTTAATGAAAGGATCATAGTCATGTACCTGTAAACAAAGAGAGAAATAAAATTTTCTGGTTTATTTCTAATCTCAGAGTTACTGTTTACATGGTCTATTTAAATAAGAAATTTCATGTATAATTCCATAAATAATAAACAGATATTTCAGGTACTTTGCCAGGAGGAGTATACTTAGCAAAGGGAAGGAATGCTGAGGTTCACCTGTAAAATTATTTGTTCTTATAAGCAATAACAGGCATATGTTCTACATCATATTTGGGCCCAGTCTCTGTGGCCCAGAACCAAAGTAAACACATTTTTCTGATGTAATTGTTTATTCTAGTTGAATTAGTGCAACACAGTCATAGCTGTGAGAAACATTTTATTTGGATCAGCTCTCAACCAGAGCTCAGAGAGGTTGCCTACCTGGCAAATCAGCAACAGTAGCTTGTTTTCGCAAAGTCCTCCAAGTTTTTTACTCAGAGGAGCATATAAAAACATTTTAAAGAATGGGTTGTGGTCCTTCTCCAGCTGACACTTGAGTAAATCAGAAGTAACTGCAGCGAAGTCAAATGCAGCCCTCCCAGCATATGTGAGATGGGCTTTATGTTCCACTCCCTTGCTGTTTCCCACTCTGACGTACTTGACACTCAGAAGAATGTACTCACACACTGTTTGGGCACACATGCCACAGCTTTTTTCCTGTCCCTTGATTTCCTTGTGCAAGCGTTGGCTACCAGATGAATGTGTAGCAGTAGTAACAATAACTCTACCTGGGTGCTTCACTGGGAATGCCTGCATTGCACTAACTACTCCTTTGGAACGATACAACTACTTTCCCCCTTAACTATCCTCATTCACATGCCTAAAGAGGGAGGGAAAGTAAGAAAAGAATGTAAAAATTTTCACCCAGGACAAGAACACCATGTGCTTTATACATGATACACCTTTGAAGAAAAAAGTGTAAAGTTACAATGGGAAGATTTTTTTTTCAAAGATTTAAAAGTTCACCATAATCTTCTAGAAATACTGAACTAAAAAATCTCTCTGTTTTGACTTTGGGAGGCTCATTATGTTTTAGGAAGATTAAAACCATGTATGCCTCTGTAGACAAGTATATTAAGAAATAAATAAGCCATGGGTAAGCAACTGAGGTTGGGAAACATGGGAGTAAATACATAAAATGCTGGCTGACTAAAACTATTTTCAAAATAAAGGTGTTATTTTGTACACATTTTCAGGTATGAAAGGGATTACACAGTTTGATTTATTCCATATTTCTGTGGAGTTTAAATATGGAAGTTCCAACTTTTTATGTATAATTTTTTGGAAAACAAACAAAAATTTTATCCCTTTTGAGGGGCACTCAAAAGTGAAATAAAAAAGTTTTAAATTAAAAGATATCCAAGCCATTTTTTTTACCAGATTCCTGAAAAAGTTCCACTTTAATTCTATTATAGATTATTACTATTTACTCCTTCCTCATTATACATAGAGATCTGTTACTCATACAACTAAAGCAATAATGAAATATTCAGACTATTTCTTACCAGCAATGGAAGGGATGAATGGAGAAAGAAGTTAGGAAAGGAAGTGACAGAGAAGAAGGGGACAGTTTTAAGTCTAAGGCACTCTCAATGCGCTTTTGCTTTACTTTAGCAATGATCAAGTAAATTGCAAGAACAAGAGCAGTTAGTCACAGGAGTTTTCAGTGTGATTGCCCAAAGACTGAACTTAACATTTTATCACAGACCATCGAATTGAGAAATCTCACCGGCACAGTGTGTGCACACGGAAAGGAACTGATGGAGCATTCCTCTATGCAGTATTCCCAAGTGATCCCCAGAAAGCCATCTAGTTATTTAACAGATAAACTATTTTTTTTTTTTTTTGCACATATACAAATAACTAATGCTGAAAGCTATCTTTCCTCTGTTTCCTATATTGTTACACAGGTGGTTCATTCATTGAAAACACCCTCTGCTGTTCCAGATAAATTATAGTACAAACAAACAATGGAAACCTCTGCCCTGGCAACTGAAAAGAAAGATCCCAGCCATTGCATTTGTAATGTTTCTCCAGCTTTATTCACTCTTCAATCAAATCCTTCTGTGAATCAAAAAGAATTAGCCATAAGCCATTTTAAACAAAAGATGTACATCTGGAAAGAGATTACCTAAGCAAAAATGTACAACAGAAATCTGCAAGTCACAAAATGATAATCTTTCTGCATTCTTAAAGTCTTAAGCCAAAATGCTTTGCTTATATTTTAAGTTTTGTGTTTGGGCCTCTTCTGTCTATACTCTCTCATGAAATGGACTTTTCAACATGAGGAAATCTGGTTCTAGATGTTTAGCTGGATTGAGCAGCCTGTTAACTTTCATCCGCTGGGCCATGCTGATCTTCTCCAGTGTAGATGTGGCATTAGCCAGTATCAAATCAGTCTTTGTGTTTGCAATTTCTCTTTTAAAAACATCTTTCACGTCTTGGTAGTTTTTCACTCAGCCAATAAAAGCTACTTATGCACAGAATAGAAGGTTTTCAGTACTACTTTTAACCTGATTTTCTTAGGGGATTAATGACAGAGTCCAGTGTATTTAACTTCTGCCTAAAACTCAGGCATTTAAAAGTAGTAGACACCTCCCTTCCTAGCTGAAAATCTCCCACAGATGCTTTGCAAATTTTACTGGTCATGCAATGCCAGAGGTGTCTGCTGTCAGGACACAGTGCTTGACTCTTCCTAACACAGTGATCCAGCAGAGTATAAATTGTGCCTCACTCTGCCTCAGAAACTGAAGTTAGTGTGCTCAGCACTGGAACTAACTGAAGTCAATGGAGACAGAAAGGGGAATTAATTTTATAAGCAACTGCTTTGAATAGTAAGGAAAAATACAAACATATGAGGAAAAGACAAAATCTTGAGTTCCTTGTTGGGTCACAAGAGGGAGAGAGGAAAGTAACATATGCTGGGTCTCCCTTGTAAGTTCTGAGGTCTCCTACACCTTTCTCCAGGGACAGCCCAGGTAACTTAGGCAATTGGTTTAGGGTCGCTAAAGCTAGAGCTCACTGCCTGTGTACGTAGCTGAACACCCCCTCTGATTACTCTTGATTTTGATGATTGGTTTCAGCCACATTTTATATATCTTTCAAAGCTGAAGTTCCATCATGCACTATGAAAACAGACATCTAGGTAAAGGTAGGAGGCCTTCTCAGTGTTGCTGAAGGAAAAGGTATGGCACAAAGTCAACTTTCACAGAGAAAAACTTCATATGACTTGTTCTCATAATTAGTCACTGTAGGATGGAGAATTCTCTCCTCTAAGGACTGTGTGATATCTAATAATTTATTTTCCCTCACTTTGAAATATTCACAGCATCTCTCCCCCATGTATATTGTCTGACAATCATCAAGAGTGAATTAATGTTGTAACATTTGTATCTTTCATCTAAAACTCTGAGCCAATCATGAAACACAAATCTGTCAGAAAAAAGGATTCATTTTCTTGACTATCATGAAATGATCTCTCTTAAGTACTTCAACCACACTTCTTATTAAAATCTGAAAAAAGAAAATTTTTAAATTTTTTTCCTAGTATGAAATAATTCACTGAAAAAATAGAGTGAATTAAAAAAGAAAAAGTAAAAGGAGAATGTGTGTGAATAGAGAGATTGTCTTATGGGGAGGCAATAAAAAAGGAAGGCATAGTACATTGATGGAAGTGTACTACTGGTACTGATATACTCAGCATTGGTAAAACTGTTTTTCTAGTAAACTAGAATACTTCACCCTTTGCTGTGCTGTATTTAGCAGCCATAAACTGGACTTTACTCATGTGAAGGGGTAAAGGATGCCCACACAAACAATAGGTTGCAGTCACTCAGAAATTCCAAAAGAGTAGGAAGGGCAGTAGTTGTTCTCCATGCCCCTCAAACATCTCAGTAATTTTGTTCCATGATTGCCACTCCTCAAACCCAACTATTTCAATGGTGAGAAGAAGCCTAAGAGAGGACACACTTTTGATTTTAAATAGAATGAAATAAAAACTAGCTTAAGGAGAGTCAGAAGAATGGTGCTAAAATAGCTGAGAAACCTTTGGAATAAATACTAGGAATAAAAATATATTTGAAAATGTTATATATGTTTTATGATGGACTCTTGCTAAAATGGGCAAGGGAAAAGAATCTAATTTTCTTTGCATTTTATTGAGAAGGGCAGCCAGAAGTACTCCCACATGCTCTAGAATATAGATAAAAGCCAAGGCTGGAGTAGCACCAATGTCAGATATCAGGCTGGAAATCAGTTATTTAATTTTCCAGAGGCCAACTGTACACATTTTACAGGAGCACAAAATGAGTTTCATTCCATTCTTCCTGAAGGTCTCAAGAGACCTTTGAAAAGAGTTAGGAAATGTTTGCAAGGTGGTATGCAGTTGCACCTTTCATAAAGGAGAAACAGAAAGCAAACCACTCCTCGTGCAATAAAATGGCATTTTACCTCTTTGGGGGCATTCTGCTGTGTTATTTTGAACTCTGTCAACTTCCACTTTGAAATAGCCAGGCCTCCTAATGGAAGTGCCTGAGTTTCCAGTATGGCCTGTGGTAAGAATGGATGCACTTGAGTGCCTCTAGAGAGAAGTCCTGTCTATGTGACTTATATACCCACAGGAAAAGTAAGAATTTAATCTAGGAACTCTAGTTTACTACACCCAGGACATTTAGACAGAAGTTCAGGACTTATTTTAGGTGAACTGGATGAGCTTACACATTCATCAGAGACCTATACTTTTAAACTCTTTTCTAGTATTTTGTCAGAGTTCCTTGACTTTGTATTACTCATTCACAGTTAGAGCACTGAAATGTTTGAAGACCTGTCTGGATTCATTTACTCAATGCAAAAAATAATCCAGTGATTGGTTTTATGTTTAGTATTTGTTTCTATAGTAGAATCTCATTAATAAATATGATTACTGTTATAGCTTCTTGGATTAATTAAAAGGTATTAGTTTATTTTCCACAGTATTTCTTGATTTTGTAGAAAGTAGCAATACTTAGTCTCCTGCACCCATCTCTTTTTATGTATCTGAGATATCTTATCATACATCTGCACAGATCCATTGTTTTAAAATGCAGTCATTCCACTGATCTTAAATTTTATTTTGCGCATACCAGGTGGATAAGTGCTTTTAAGAAACGACTTTTGCAGTTGTGTTGTTTAGTGATTGTTTTCCTTCCAGATTTATATTCCACATATGTTCTTTATTAATGGAGACAGAAAAATGCAAAGATGTGAAGATCTTGCCCTTTCATTAGTGCTCATTTTGGAGCTGTATCAGGGGTACATTGAACAGCCTTGTTTCAAGCCATGAACTTATGAACTGATGATTTTATGAAATGCAGCTCTAACTTCTATTATAATATAATCCTCATGCCCTTCATGACACAATTTTTCTTCAGATTTGGACCTTGCTTTATCTTCTCTGGGGTGACAAGGAAGTACATGCCCACTTCCATTGCTGTGTGATGTGGCATCCCTTGGGTGATCAGATAGGCAGTTACTGAGTACAAACAGCTCCCTCTGAAATCAGTGCCTGAATGCTTTTGCTGGGCAGTGGGTGCATGATCCAGTCCCAGGGTAACAGTGTGTTTGGTCTCCTCATCTGTCTCCCAACAGTTGACTGTAAATGTAGTTTCAAACTTCTTTTCTTTCCATGTTAGAAAGTGAACTGGGCAGCCATTCAGAGTTCTTCTTCTGCACAGAGAGGAAAGGTAAGCTGCTATTACTTTATCAGGATCTTGTCTATGAAATGAATTAATTTCCATTAACTATTCCTTTTGTTGGTTTAGAGGTAAAACTCTATTTCTCCCCAGAAAAAGTTAGCAAGAAAAGGTACAAAAAACCACAGCAGTGGCATATCCAGCGGCCAGCCAGCTTCTGTTGCTTAGGTCCACTATAGAAACAGAACTTAGTGTATCCAAGTCTGTACTCAGTTCCATCATGTTGCTGGAGAAAAGCAGCCTGGAAACCCTCATCTGTGCGGTGAGACAGGGAGGAGGGAGGTGTTGGGGATCACCAGGTGGCGCTGGAAGATGCTGCGTGCCGAGCTGAGCGGTCGGGCTGTGAGCACCGCTCAGCTCTCGCTTGCCTCTGGTCGAAGGCTGTTGTTTGAAAAGCTGTCAGGAGAAACATCAAAGTTGCATTCTTGCTGCAATTTCCCCTGAAGGGCTATTCTGTTTCCTGGGCACTGTTTCCTAGGCAGTTGGGTTTGAGTGGAGTTTTCAGAGAATCATAAAAGCATAGAAAATTTGGGTTGGAAGGGACCTAAAAGATCGTCTCGTTCCAATCCCCACGATATGGGCAAGGACACCTTCCACTAGACCAGGTGGCTCAGAGTTCTATCCAACCTGTCCTTGAACACTGCCAGGAATGGGGCATCCACAGCTTCTCTGGGCAATCTGTGCTGGTGCCTCACCACCTCACAGTAAAGAATTTCTTCCTAACATCTGATCTAAACCTAGCCTCAGTTTGAAACCGTTCTCATGTTATATCACTACATGCCCTTGTAAACAGTTCCTCTCCAAACTTCTTGTAGGTCCCCTTTGGGTGCTGAAAAGCTGCAATAAGGTCACCAAAGGGAGCATTTCTTGCTTGGGTGTTCAGCATCCTGCTGATGGTAAAGGCCTGGGACAGGAAACCTGCAGCCCTCCTCCTTCAGCAAAATACCCAATGGAGCAGCAGGAAGCAGTAGACCTTGGGGTCTGAGCCTTGGATTCACCTGCTTGAGCCTGCCTGTCTTGCTGGTCAACTTACCTAACAATTAAATAAAAATGGCTGAAAATATTGGCTCCTGTGTGGCTGAATAAATTCTGTTCAGCTTTATGATTGGACTGTATTCATTGTAAAATGTGCTATGCATTAGTGGTTTTTAGTTGGTGGTATCCCCAAACACCTTGCAGGCTGATAACCAAGCGTGACACTTCTACTTGCATGCTCTGTAATATTTCCATTTCAGAATTAAAATAAAAAGAAGAAAAAGGAAAACCAAAACAAAACCCCTAAATGCCATCAGCAATGGAAAAAAAACCCCCAAAATACAATAGAACTGTGCATATTATTTGGGAACAAAAGGTGAGAAAACTGTTTATTTATTTGAAACTATTTGAGAATCACTAGAGTTGAGATGACCTTTCCTGTCACATATCATATTTTTCATGTTTACTTTTCAATTAAAAATGTAATTTTTTGATTTTGTTATTGTTGTTCATAAAATCATAGAATCAGAGAATATGTTGAGTTGGAAGGGACCCATCAGGATCATTGAGTCCAACTCCTGGCCCTGCACAGCACCATCCCAAGAGCCACACCATGTGCCTGACTGTTGTCCAAACACTTCTTGAACTCTGTCAGCTTTGGTGCTGCGACAACTTCCCTGGGGAGCCTGTTCTAGTGCCCAACAACCCTTTGGGTGAAGAACCTTTTTCTGATATCCAACCCAAACCTCCCCTGATACAATTTCAGGCCATTCCCTCTGGTCCTGTCACTGTCACCAGAGAGAAGAGATCAGTGTCTGCCCCTCTTCTTCCCCTAATGAAGAAGCTGGAACTGCAGTGAGGTCTCCCCTCAGTCTCCTCCAGGCTGAACAGACCAAGTGACCTCAGCTGTTCCTCACATGACTTCCCCTCAGGGCCCTTCACCGTCTTTGTTGCCCTCCTTTGGACACTCCCACATAGTTCAATAACTTTCTTATATTGTGGCACCCAAAACTGCACACAATATTCAAGGTAAGACCTCACCAGTTGTTTAGAAACATAATTTGGAGAAAAATCAAAGAGAAATTGGAAAGCATGCTCTTTTTGTTCTATTTGAGAAAATGGATAGCATTAATTTACTTTTAACCTTTCATAGCAAGTATTTACTGTTTTGGCTATCTGTACAGCTAACTATAACAGGACTATTACAGTCTCCCACCAGGATGAACATATTTAAAATGAACATATTTCTCTTCTTTCTTTCCTGTTTCCTATGAGTTTGCCCATTCTTTTCTGGTTGTTGTTTGGGGTGTCTGATTTGCGTTCAGTATTAGTGCACAGAGAAAAAGTGTCACCTCTTGCATTATTAAAATCACTTCCTGCAGCCTCTGGGGATCTCGTATGTCTCTGCTTCTTGTGTGACCCACCTTGATCCTGTTTACCTTGTAAAATTTGACTGGATCACAGCTCAAAGGGCTGTGGTAGATGTCTGATTTTAACTGTCTGATTTTAACTCCTTGATGACCTCAGAGAAGTTCCTGTATATGGATATGCACATGCCCATCTGGGGCTGCATCTGGTGAGGTGCAGAGCAGCGTGGCTCTGCTCCAGCAGAGCACTTAAACCAACTGCTCACACAGAGCCACTGGGCTCGAGCCAAGAGGGAGGTACTGTGATGTGACCTGCACTGTGAATTGCATTCAGATTTATGGCTAGAGCTGGCCTGAGAATGACGATAGGTAATCCAAACATGGTGTTCATTTTACATTGAAAGGGGCTATTCACAAAGGTTTGCTCAGTCTGATAGAGTCAGAAGGCTCCCAGGGGAAGCCCACCTTGCTCCTGTCCCTGTAGAGGATGTGTCTAGAGAGATCAAGCTTGTGACCACCAAGTGAAGCTTTATGAATACTCTCAAAAATGTCATGCAAATTGTATTTTTCTAACCTGCTCCAGTTCTTAAATTCTGGGTAAGGTTTCTGAAAGGTTCTAAAGCATTCCAGGATTTTTGAAAGTGTTGCCATTTCACTTAATCCCCAAGTAAATGGTAGGGTATCCTGAAACGTGTATCATTGAAACTTCCTTTCAATGCTGGTGTTAAAGACAGCTTTATCCTTGCAGGTTTTCAGTTGTTCCTCCAGGTCACTGACTGAGGGATGTCACTGACATGTTTGTGTATCATATGATTTTTATTTCAGTAATAGTTTGGGCAAAGATGATGCAGGTTTCCAAGTTGTTAAAGTAGCTTTATGCCTTTCAGCAGTTTTTATCTCAGCCAAATACAGTGACAAAGTTTGTGTTGAACAAGTGGAGAGTAAGATATTGACAGGGACAGCGGGTTTACAGCAAAGGTGAAATCTGGATGATAAAACATTAAAATGGTGATATGTGACCCTAGGATATTTTTTAGTATAAATCCATTCAAGAGTATATCAGAGCATCTATTTTTGTACATTTTATACACTCTGTGTTCTTGATTTTAAATCTATTGTCTTCTAATTGTTCTTAACTTTGTTCTGTGTGTGGAATTAAACTGGTGGATTAATCCTTTCATCACTCATGATCCTATGGCATGAAGAGGCAAAAGGAGAGGACAGTATCTTGGTGGACAGGGCTGAAGATGATTGGCAGCAACTGGCTTCCTAATAATTTAGATGTGATACATGAGTGTGCTCTGATAAGTGGAGGAGTTTAAGGCAAGAGCATAAATTCAGGAGATTGTAAGCATCTCCCAGTTCTGTGCATGGGTTTTGATAATTTGTTGTAGTTGTGGCTGGTTCTTTTCAAGACAGCTTTCCCGGGCTCTATCTGATCAGTTTCTCCAGCAGATAATATGTACGCTTTCCATGAGATGATAACTCTAGTGTCTGGGCATTGCTTCAAATAAGTATCATTTTATTTGGCAATACTTGTCCATCACAGTAAGATTATCTGGTGGTCTTTGTCCTGTCTGATTTAGTCTCATTTTAGTAAATTCAGCCAGGAGCTTTAAATGTTCTTCATCCTGCCTGAGCTCAAGTCTAATCAAATGAAAAACAGGCAGGTAATCAAAGTACTAATAGCCAGAGATCTGCTGGGATGAACCACGCTTCTTATAGAGATATGATGGAACTCCATTTATTCTATTGTCAGTCCCATAGTTATACCCTAATTCCCCACGCACGCGTAAGCAAGCTCCATACTATTGGGTTACAGCTACTGTTCACACGGCCTTTAATAGCAAGCGATTGGTTACAGATTAATATGCATGCCACTAACATAAGTCTTCTTCTCTCTGTGGTCAGCATCCCCCTCCCCAACACTTTGTTGGCTTGCCACATCAGCATTGCTCTTCTCTTTTCTCTCTAGTCAAGGACAGTTCACTAATATGGCTTGGATTGTGCACGTATACATATCCCTGTTCACTCAGCCATTTCTCTACAAGTACTGAGTTTCTATTTCTGTGTGAAATATTAAACTACTGCCTTTTGTCTGCTGAAATACGAAAAGTACATCTTATACTTATTTTGGTCTTGATTTTAGAACCAATAGACAATTTTTAAAAAAAGTCAAATGATGCACAAGTAAAAAACCAACTTAAGACTGACTGCAAATTGATTGGATTTTTCTGTATATTTTCTCTCCAACACATAATAATAGCATCTAAATCTCTGTCAGAGAAACTTTTGTGCCATTTGGACTGCACAGCTGTGAAAGTTACTCTCTATCCAGAGGGAACCATCATAGACAGGGAATGGTTTCCTAGGGAAAAGGAGTCCACTGGTATAAAGTTCATTGTTGCGTTGCTGGGTTTGGTTTAGCAAGCCGCAGCCGTCCTGGAAAGCTCTGCGGGGCTGCTTAGGATAGAGCGGCAGTTCCGCTCTCCCATAGCCCTTCCGGAGGGCCCTGTGCTCCTGCTCCAGCTAGCTGTTGGCCCTGCAACACACTAACAGTAAGGGGGAGAGAAGGGTCCCTCCATATGGACCTCAGAGGAACTTTTATTACATGGTGACAAGCCAGTTCCCAGAGGCAGAGAGACCACATGGTCAGGGATCTTTGGAGGGGATCTTCAGGGATCTTTATCTGTGGACGAGGGGGTGGAGAGAGCACATGGATGAATGATCTCAGGGCGCAGGGGGGGTACATGGGCGGAGTTGGGGTACTGGAACCAATAGGGAGAACCCGAGGGAGTGGCCAGGACTAGGGGCAGGGGAAGGTGGGGACAATGTGGAGGGCGTACAATTTAATAAGAAAAGCAGTGGGGAGATACAACACTGCAGTTCATGTTCTCCTATACATCTGCTGATTCATATATGCGAAAAAAAAAGTCTGGGAATTAAGGTCTTTGAAACACCTTTTGTGAATGATCATTTCACACAGTGTTGTAGGAAAGAGATGGAGGTGGATAATTCCATCTTCAGCTCACATCTCTCATCGTCTTTCCAAGCACAGCATCAGTATAGAGGAGACTCCTGTTTTGATCCATAATCAAGGCCTGCATTTTAATCCTCCAAAGCCTAGAGATTTTTTTGGATAAAAAGAGACAAATCTGAAAACACACACTGAAGCTGTACAGACTCTGAGCTGGAATAACTCCTGAAGGATGCTAGGCCTGATGGGAATTAAAAAGCCTGACCTGCTTCCCAGCTTTGAGCTTCCTCTCCCAGGCACACAGCAAATGTGTTATTCACTCCCCGACCCTTTGCACAATGGGCTGACCTTCTCCTCAAATAAGTCAACCCAGCATGAGAGCAACATAATGGAGCCTTTGGGGCCTTCCTCTGTCCAAAAAATTGTGTCAGTTTTAGGCAGCACAGGACTCCCAGTTATATGGACCTTCCTCGTGCTGAAGTAAGTATCAAGACTCTCATTGACTTCTGTGTAAAGGGGACTGGGCATTAAGTTTGCTTCTGGGAAAAGAGAATATAAATAAGGAAAGTTATGTGGATGCCTGAGGATTCCATAACATAGGAATTACTCATGCAAACACAATATTTAGACTATCTTAAATGCATATTAGTTGGAACATGCAGAGTAACGTTTCGCAGTTTTCCTGCAAAAAGAACTTCTGTGTGTGGAAAGCAGCTGGTGATGTTGCAGTGACACAGGCAGGGAATATCAATCCCTAGAATGGGACAGCAGTGAATGGTAGGGAAAGGCTGAGGCAAATCAGTTCTTTACTTCGGAGAAGAAGATCCTTGTATAGTAGATTGTGATATTAAGCTTTCACTCTGAGGCTCTTAGAATTGCCATCAGATCATGAATATAATAATTCATGAGAATTTTGCCTGCACTGTCTTGGGAAAGAGTTTGCTATACATTTTCGTGGAAGGAAACATACAAGTTTTTTGTTGGTAGAGGAAAACATGGTATGAGTTTTCCAGCTTCTTCAGTACTGTTCTAATGCACTTAAGATTGATTTAAAAACTTCAGTTCTTCTCTCAGCTCTGCTCATGAATAAATATAGGTATTGATGATCCTCCATCCAACTCACCCAAAGAGGACATGAGAATCTGGAGTCTCTTTTGTAAAACAAAAAAAAAAGTTTCCAAAATGCTATATAAAATCCTGAGATGATCTTAATGAAAAATATCAAATCCTAGAGCCAGATACACGGTGATGGGTGGAGGCAGATGTACACAATTATAGAGCTAAAACTCCGTACATGCTTCTCTGCATGGCATACACTGATGGAAGAAGTTTGTCTTGCTTGTAAATCCCTACCTCACCATCCATATGTGTTAGTTATGAGTGAACTATAATAATGGATCAGTCCAAATAGCTTCCTCTTACTAGAAACGATACCAGAGACTGCAAAACTGTAACATCAACAGGACCTTTCAAAGCAAAAAAAAATCTCCTTTGTTTTGATCATTCCAAAATGCTGTTCATACAAAGGTTACTGGGCAAAACCAAACTTAAAGCAAAACAGATTCATTCCCATGTTTATATACCACTAACGCGCTCTCTGCAAATCAGGCTGTGTAATGATGGGGCTGACCTCAGAGTGTGGGAGGCAAATGGGTACAACAGGTCACCATCTTCCTGCAGGAGAAACCTTCTCCTGGAAATAGACAAGCCATGCAGTGTGCATTTTAATTAAAATCACATCCTGGGCATTTAAGTTTTCAAAAATTATTAGTATGACAGAGCTTACCTTTTCTTGTGACTACTACTATTACTGTCAGACTGCCTGCTTCAAGTGGGGGGCTGAAGGTTACATATGGGATGGGGGAATGTAAAGTTAGCTGGAAGGGGTTAGTACACAGGGCCATAGCCTTGGAATGCTCTTTGTTGGCCAGAGCTCTCTTGCTGTCTTGTCTACAGCTGTGCAAAAGACCCCTCAGGACATCATGTACAGCCCTCAGCAGTGACTGTGGTGCTATAAACTGCAGGTGACTCTGGTCAAATCCAATTTCTCTTCCTGAACAGAGTGCATGCTATCACTGCTGTATATTCCTTGCCAAGGTAAACAGGGGTAACAACCTTACAGACTATTCTAGAGAATTTCATTCAAATTTATGCTTGGTATTTTTGTATTTCTTTAAATAATTTTGAGCTGTTTGAATTCCTATGCTTGTAATTGAGGCTAATGGGCCATGATGAAATAAGATGATGTTTGGGTGTATATAAATAGACTTAAAGATGGAAAGATGAGCTGTTCAGTTTAGTAAAGGACACACTTTCATGCAGGAAACCTAGGACTCACAAGCAGTCTTTCCAGGAATGCCTTAATTTTTTTTACTATTCATACTGACATTCCTATGATTCATCGACGTGCATTTTACAAAGTAAGCTGTGCCACAAAAGGCTGAAATGACCTACCCAAGGCTGTACAAAAACTTGTGGTGCAGTCAGCAGTTGACTCATGCTCTAAATCTCTGTTCAATTCTACTATATTATTCTTTGGCACCCAGCTTAATCTTGTGCCTTGAAAAGCCTTCCCTTCTTAAACCAGGTTTTGTTTCAGCTCTGAGGAGCACAACCACTTTAAAAACAGAGGCACAAACAGCACACATCTTTGAGGAAAAGTTTGAAAAAAGCACAAGGAAAACAAATTATTTCATAGTTTAAAATTCCACTTTGAAGTGCATTTTGGTGATTATCAGATAAACCCCTAAGAACAGAATTGGAATGACACAATATATGTGCTTGAAACAGTTCTCTCTTTAATGGATCTTTTGGAACTTGCCTAAGTTGCCATAATAAGTCCATTTTTATCATGGTGTACTGTAAATATTTTAGTACTGAAATTGGCTTTTAATAAAATTAACTGCAAGTTCAAAATGTTTAATGGACTCCATGGCAGTAAAATTAAGAAGAATGTAATTTTGTCTCTTTAATGTGCCCTGAAACATTCTTGCATTGAATTAGAACGCTGATTGTTATTTTTCAGCTCAGGACTTGGCAGGTGTGTAATGTGACTCCTGATAGCAGGACAGCAGATTACATTCTCCTATAAAACCATTTCTAAGGGACTTGGCACAAAAACTGTTATTGCATGTCTGCAGGTGTTTAGTAATTGGATTAATGCAGAGCAGAAGGAATGTCTGATGCCCCAGCAGTGAGAAATGCTGAGGAAAGACACATTCATTTCTGAGAGTAACCTGGAATGCATGATGACAGCCTGTTCACACACACAGAGCCAGATCTAAGCCTGCAAGTTTAAAATTAACTGCTGTGAGCAATCACCTTCCACAGGAAAGTTTATCCAAACCTAAATACAATAACAGGAGTTCTGTAAGTAAGGAGGTAGGGAGCTTTGGGCTATGTTTTGATCCTATTCCAAAAGTAACTTGCATAACCTTAGAAAAAGTCCTTATATCATGCATATCATGAACCCCTAAAATCCTAGGTGCCTAATAAAAATGTCCTTGATATACATATAGACCCTCAAAATTCTGTAAAGGTGTAGAGAGTATAATATGATCTCATATCAAGGGCTTTCAGGATGAAATTATGTTCTTTTAAATATCCTGGTGATGAATTAGAAAGGCTTTTGTAATGGCCAGGGACTTAAAATATAAATATTTCCATACTGATTAAAATATCTCAGCTTGGGTCCTGACATTACACAGAAAAACACTTCAAATGCAAAAATGCATGAAATCTTTAGATTCACTAAGTTTTGATGTACAACTGATAGGTTGTCTTCAAAAATTAACTCGAACATGGCTACTATTTTAAAAAGCATCTTTTACACTTATGGTTTATACATTAATTTTAACAGCAGAGGGATTTAGGAATAAGAACAATTCTTTGTTGTATCTTGTGGTGGGAAAACTGGGCCTGGGAGAGAAAGCTCTCTGCTGCTAGGGCTCCTGGGAGAACAGAAGTAGTGTAGATCCAGTGAGGACACTTCAGGAGCTATTGCCTTTCTCATCTGTCAGGAAATAAAGGTACTGAGGTGACTGAGCACTCTGCTTTTGGGCTGTCTGGTTCCTCTGGGAGCAGTACTGGCTAGCTGCAGATAGGACTGACCAATGCTCTGTAACAGGCTCCTGGTTAATTAAAAAAGCCACTATTTTGAATAAAGTTCATGACTCATACTTGCTGGGATTTCTGCAGTACTTCTTCCAGATCACGGAGATGTCTCAGGTGAGGACTTCAGTCCTTTTGGCTTTTGCCTCATCTCTATAACCTTATGGATAAGATGAGGAGTGAATAAAACTCCACATCTCTTTCTTATGTTAGTTAGTCAGAATTAAAATTTACTGAAATAAGTGGTGGATTCATTTCAAGAATAAGTTAAATTTGAGTTCTTTATATTCTCTCTGTGAATTTATTAGAAAATAAGAATCATAAGAGAGAATATATTCTTAAGACTAAAATAGAAAATTTTCATTGCACCACATTGCCTACAGAAAAGAAGAGCTTTCCTTGGGGAATATAATCAAAATATCTCTACTTTTTGGGAATAGGACTTGGAGATTTTACTAGAATCTTAAAAGCTTTGTCCTATGCAATGAAATGGCATTTCATTGGGGATCAGGTGTTTAACAACCATGGAGCAAATGGCAGCCTTATGGAGGCTGTTGGGAGCTCTGCACTGACTTCCAGATGCAAGTCACAGGCCCTCCCCACTGCAGTTAAAGTTGTCAAACAACTTCCATTATAGCTTTGTCTTTTACAGGCACAGAGCTCTCCCTGGGCTTGATCTTGATCAGAGAAGACACAGACCAGAGGGGGCTGACTGCAAGTAGAACAGAGCTCATATTGCACAGATAAACGCACATGCACAATCTACTGTCTTGAAAGTTCTCTAGAATGAAAGGTTCAGCTTCTGTGAAGCTCAGGGAATGCTGCATCATCACCCTTCCCTTTGCAGAGGTGGCTATGCCTCAGTTTAGATCCTTTTTGTGCATTGCATGAGTCAGTCTCTAGTGTGGAGGGTCCATTTCATGTGGTACGGGGAATGCTTCATTTGAATTCTTCCAGATTTCAGATGTTTGACTTTGGAGCTTTAAAACTCCTTCCCCATCAGCTTTTATGACTTTAATTGACTATTTTTTTTTAGAACATGAAAATTAAAAAAAAAAGTCTGTGGTGAATCCACAAACTTGAGCATTGCATTCCTGTGGCACAGAACTGCTGTGCTGCATGATGATGCTGACCATACAGACTGACAGCAGGCTGTTCTAACAGGGAAATGAATATTGCTTGAATGACTCAGGGAAGTTCTACATCTAACCATCCCATCCCCCAGGAAGGTTGTGTTTTCATCTAACCTTTTCCAGCTTTACTACTCAAAATTGGATTATCCCCTGAAAAATAACTTTTTAACATTTCTGAGAAATCTCGGAAACCCAGAGTTCCCTGCAGGTGAAGGAATGGCTGCATTCTAAAAAGCATCCCAACAGCAGTAACTAAAAGGAAATAAAGGAACAAGTTTGTACATGTTTGCCCTGTTTGTACACTCGTTATGAATTCACTCAATCTATTTTTGAACATAAGAAAATAAGTTTCTGGACCTTTGGTGGGACTCAATACATGCTGCTATGTTTTTAAGTCTGAAAGTTACAGAGTTCAGACAAAACCAGTCGCCTCCACCCCTTTATTGTCAGTGGAGACAAAGTGCTTTATGTCACACCTGGCTTTGGAGTTGCATTCTAGAGGTACCTGCACTTCTTTCTCCACTGACTAAAAGAGGACTGTGCATAAGTCTTAAGCCTGCCTAAAACTTGAACTTTAAAACCATTGCATTAACCTATCTGAATCTCATTCCAGCCCTCATTATCAGGAAGGTTTTATTATTCATTGCTGCCTGCACTGAAACACCACTTTCTCCTCCAAACAAAATTACACTATCCTGTAAAAATTCTGAATTACTGAAACAACTGTTGACACAGATATATTAGGCAAGGTTCACATCTTGTCACATAGCCATGTAAGAAAATTCTTCAGCCTCTTGAGTAGCTCTTTATATTTTTATTCTCTGTAAATAGAGGCATTGTCTGTCTGTAGTTTCACTGATTTCAGGGAGTGTCCTCTGGGAGAAGACTCTGTAGCAGGGCTGATTCACCTACTCTGTTTGCGTGTTTACTGATGGGAATTACACACAGGATTACTCAAGAAAATAAGCATTCATCACCCTTACCAAAGGATTGTTTTAGTCCCCCTTTCGCATTAGTATTGAAATAGAAAGACTTCACTAGAAAATCCTAGAAACACAGCAGACAGTTCATTGTCCAATTCTATATCTTCATTGGTTTTTTTCACATTGTACTCAGAGAGAGTGATTGTAAATTATGAAGTTTTATAAAGCAGTTTTTCTTTCAGCAAGTGGAAGAAGAAATGCAGACCTCATTCCTAGGATAGATGTCATGATTATTGTTTAACTGTATACATGCCTTTTAGGAAGCAAGGTGTGAAAGGATTATCTTCTTGAAGTATTGAGTATTGTACCCTGTATTTTTAAAGAATCATTAACTGTGCTATGGAATAGATGTCTGTGGAGTTTCTTTAAGAAGTTTGAAATTCCTATCATGTCATAGTTTGTTTTAGTTTCTTTGTCTTATTTTTACCTTTTAAAAAATGCAGAAGATCAGGAGACGTGCCAGCTAGGGGTGGAGATGTGTTCAGACCTGTAGCCTTACAGGTTCAGGAAGACTTCAAAGTTGAGACTGGTAGGATCCAGTTACATTTCATCACAAAGGATAAATTTGTGCCTGTAAGCTGTAACCTTTGGCCAGTCTCTGTTTCTTCCTATTGGCTAAGAGATATACTTGTGTTTTTCATCTGTCATGTATTCACATTGCATAAAATTCTCTTTCTTTAGTTTTTCATTTGTTTTCCTGGCTACTTGCATCTTCAGCAAAGATGGAAGCTATCCAGATTGGTGGCGTGCCTATCTACAGAAGGCAAATAAAACTTTTAAAAATGTTCTCCACTGTGCTAATGCAAAGGATGGCAACTGCTGGGGCTGCTGTAGAAACTGAAAAAGTAGAATAGCTGTTCCTTACATAGAAATTGAATTGAGAAAACATTGAGGAGTTATTAACACCATGTTGTTGTAGCCACAACACAGAACTCTGAGGCTGCATTCATACCAGTAAATAAAATGGACCATGGCTCTGCTCTGGCTCTGTGACCAGTTGACATGAGTGAGCTTGTGATCAGCCAGCTGAACTCTTCTACTTTGCAAATCCACCTGACTGCCTCCAAACAGGCTGCTGGGTTTTGAGACAGCTAAGACCTGAAAGAGGTGTCCAGACATTATCTGGAAGAGTATTACTTTGGATCAAAACAGTGCCAAGAGGAGTGCTAGTAATTAAAGGTCATGACCTGCCTCTGTTTCGTATGCTTATGTAAAGGTAGGTGCTGTAGAGAGCCAGAAACCAGTGCAATTCCAGTCAATGATACAAGCAGCAATACTGAGAGAAGACATATAAAAACCTGGGTTCTGCAAAGATATGCATAATTTTCCTTCCGCACTGCAGAATGGAACAAAAAGACACTAAGTTTCTTCCAAATTTTGGGAGATGGTGTATGACCTTGCTGCTACTCTTAAAAGTCTGAGAAGGAGAATATACTTGCTGTCATTCAAAAATGTTCCTTTTATCAAAGGAAGGCACTATATGAACAATATAATACAAAGTTGTCATGAAAATCCAGCTTCACAAAACCAAAAAAATATGAAGCATTCTCTTCATCCTAAATTATGAAGGTTTTAAATGTCAGCCTGAATGAATAGCTCTGTTTTCTACCCAAACATATTTCTTGGACAACTCCGGGAAACCTGATGCCTGGACACTGCTGTTTATAGGAGCTCTTCTGAGTTTCCATGCCAGTCTCCACCTGAGGGTGCACTGAAATACACGGCTGTTCATAGCTGGAACCATGAAGCCATAGATGTACATCTGCTGTTCCTTCATTATGGACTGCACTTGGATATTACATCTGACTTCTGCATTTAACACATAGTCACCACTGAATTCTGGTGGTGTGTGCAGTGTGGGCCAGCTGGTGAAGGAATTAAAGCTCAGGTTCATATTTCATCCTTTTTCTGAAATGAGGACGAATCCCTCAACTGGATAAAGCTTTTCTGTAGACCAGAAGATAACAGTGGGCTGATACCAAAGAGGCCAGAGCCTCAGTTGGTTGTGGAACTGTGAGTACCTTAGGCACCTTCAGGACAAAATGCCTCCAGATTTTAACTGTGAAGAAGTGCAGCCCTAAGAAGGACTCAATAATGTGGCTACAATTTTCTTTTATTGCTGGCTAAGCCAACGTGGCCACAGAGGTGTTAGTGCTGATTACATGAATTATTTTACAACAAAGACATCCTCTTCAGATTTCATTTCAGAAATAAATTCTTGTCCTTAAGATGAAAAAAAATTGGAGTGCTGGACTTTTGAAGGATAAAAGTAAAAATAAGGTGCTGTGCTTATGAAGTTCCTTTAATGAAACAGAGGATATTACTACTGACATTATTGTCTCCAGTTCTCCCCTGTTTGAACAGACCTTACTGCTAGCTGATAATACTTACTCAAGCTGATATTTAAATTTCTTTGCATTCTTACCTTTGTGGTGTTCTATCCTAACCAAAAGCAGTCTGGTGTTAAAAGTACAGCTATACTGGCAAGCAGGGCTTAAAAAAATGCAGGGTGCAGCTGCTGTTGAAAAAGGCTCTCTCACATTTCTGCATAACACAGACTGCAGCCCAAGATGAAGCCACTAGAAAACCTCAGCACAAGCAAGATACAATATACAAGACTGTATAGCCAATGATAACAAGAAAGTTTAACACTATATCAACACAAGTATAATTAGCTGTTTCAAGTGGAGACATTATTCTTCATTTCCTGCTCTCAGCTTGTTGCTCGGAACTGTTAAACAATAGCCGTGTTTCATGCAAGAAGGGCTGGGTTTCAGAGGCTCGTGAAATTGTTCCCCTGTGGGAACAGATCCAAGGGTGGACAGATTCACTGGGAGCGTCTCTGGGCTGCTTCAGGTGGACTAAGACAGCCTGACAAGCACAGAAACAGTGGAGAGAGATAGCTTGCTTGACAATTAATTCAACAGTATTTTCATCCAGCTGATTTCAGTCCTTTTGACTATACCCACTGTACTAAAACACAATCATGAGTTCCCCTTCCTTTTCTTCTAGTAAGCTCTAATTTTCAATATAATGAGAGTTCCCCTTTCTTTTCCCTACTAATCTGTGCACAACTCTTCTTTTTTGTCCCCACTTTGCCAGTCTCCTCCATCCACATCCCATCCTTCAGCCATATTTTTTCAATCATACCTTTTTTCTTTCAGCATTCTCTTTGCTGCCTACTGTTAACTTCCAGATGCACTAAGCTGTCTTTCCATGGATCCAGACTTCTTCAAGTCCCAGTGGGACTTGCCCTTGCCAGAGATCACTAGACTGTGGAGGCAGGCTGGACACCATCTGAGTCAAATTCCTGGCTTACAGGTAATGAGAAGCAGCTAGATCCAGGGAAGAGCTGCCCTCCTGTTTATCCTGCAAGTTTTGCAACACCTGAACTCAGTATTACATAGTGAATCTAAAGTGAACGTAGACTTTTACCAAACTCATAACTACCCTGCAATATCAGCAGAGTCTGGCATCATCCTGTGGGATAAGAAAAACTTTTAGAAGTGTCTAACTGAAAAGTTTCTATAATTAAATCAGTCATTAAATCTTTTAAATATGTGCAGGTTATAGTTACGTGCATGTGTACCTTATTCTTTTTGTCTGACACAGCAAACATTTGATGATTTTTTGAAACCTTCTGCCATTTAAAAATGGTAGACTACAAAAAATATAGGTTATATAGTGCTCCAGTTTGAAGTTTTCTGAATGCACACATGCTATTGCTGTGTCCTGTTCTGACTATCTGCAGATGTGAACAACATGACATGCAAAAAGGATTACACATAATTGGAAGATGTGATGCAGAAAATTATTTCTTTCAGTGTCACTCTATGCCTTTATTTGTTCTTGAATCTCTTATTAATAAACCCAACACCACACACAAAGAAACAAACATGTACACTGTACATCAGAACCTGGAAACCTCCCAAGCCACAGTCTAACAATTTGCAAAACTATCAGATAAGATTCAACAGAAAAACTACAATGTGATGATGGGCTGATTTTAGAGACAAGACATAAACTTCTGGTAGGATTCCTAGATTAAAAAAAATCAACTCTTGCTTCTGGTACAGGTTTCCTATATTACCTTAAGTAATTTATGTTTTCTGCTCCTTTGTTTCTGTAATCTGAAAACGAAAGAAAACCTACCACCTTTTTTTTCCTCCAACAATTTATCTGACTTCACTTTTTAAAATACAATAAAATGTTTGCAAATAACTCTGCAAATGAACAGAATAGATCTTACACCTTACAAGAGTCTTTTGGCTCATAAAGAACACCAAGTTCATGCATTTAGATAGTATATAAGCATTAACGAAGCTTTTTTCTGCAAAATGGTTTTGTTACTGGTTATATAAAACAGTGACTCATTCCTTTCTTGTAGCAAACATTTTTTCTTGTCCTCATTTAAAAAGTAAAAGAGAAGCAAAAGGAAAGTTTGCCTGGATGGTGTGAGATGGGATAGATAGAACAGAAAGATGGGAAAGAAGACGTGGAACACATAAATGGCTTCAGAGTGTGTATAAAGACTTTCTCTGCAATCTCTGATCTTTAAGTAACATTAAACTTCCTGCATTAGGTCTTCTTCAGCTGTATCATTCTATACAACAGATGTTGATCCCGTGAATCTTTCAAGTGAAAACATTCCGTGATTCATAGAAAATTTATGATTAAAAGATGGTATAAAGATGAGAAACCACCCGCCATTATGAGCCATGATGAACATGTGTGCAAAGTTATTGCAAAAGACACTGTGCATTCTACTCCCAGAAAAGGGGAAAAAATGTTCCCTTTGGTTAAATAAAATGTAGAAATTAAGTAAAGATGGTCCTCTCCTACTGTTTGAGTCTTTCATATCAGTTTACAAGCAGTAAAATCAGAAGAGTTCAGCAATAAGTTCAGCAATACTTCTACTCATCTGTCAATTTCAAGAAATCAGAGTATATAATTTGTTGAGTAATCCTTTGAATTCCCATCTGAACATTAAAAAAGAAATGTGGTATCACTTCATGTACCTGTCTGTGACTTTTCAGACTGTAAACAACTCCCAGTGCATAGCTTGATTTGTCTGTCTGAAGACATAGGCAGACATTTGTGTCAACAAAGGGTTAGTTTAGATTTTCTGGTTTTATCTATCAAATTCGGTGATTCTTCCCCCTCCCAAGAGCATGCAGAAAAGGCAATGGAGACAGTAGAATTTACATGATTTTGTTACCTTTCTTTCCATTCAGGGAGACTTAAAAAAAATGGCATCTGAATTAAGGAACAGTGTGAAACTGGAGATAAATTTAAAAAATTGAAAGTTCATTTACAGAACATGAAAACTTAAAAAGGAAAATAGAGTTGAAATATAAATTTGAAAATGGCCTGCCCACCTTCCTGGAGGTCCCCTGCACTCTACAGGTGCGTTTCTGAGCTGGGAGTGGTATAGGTCCTCCCAGGCAGCAAGTGCCAGCGAGCCAGAGGGGTTTGTTGTCACCATGGAATGGAGAAGATGAGGCTCCAGTGCTGTTCTCCTGCTGACACTGTAACAGTCAGAGGGAAGGGCAGATAAATGGCCCTGTGGGCACCATGTTTCCTTCTTGCTGTGCAGTGGGGTGGGCCCTTCTCCTCCAAACTCTCTGCCTCTCCCTTTAAAGAGCCATCTAAAATGGCATGGAGATGACCTGAAAGCCCTGGGAGAGTGGTAGAATCACAGCCTTGAGCTCTGGAGTTTGCGAGCAGGTACTTTTGCTTGAGGCAGATGACACTGTGCTGAAAGCACTGCATCTTACTCCTTCCTTTTCCTGAATCAGAGCAGATCCTGGTGTGGGAACAAGACCAAGGAGGAGAGCAGGATCCCCCAACAGACGGACAAGAGTAGTGAGAGCTGGCAGAGGCGGGTGGGAGGAAAGAGGTCTCATAAGTCCCACTGAAATTCTGTATGGCTCCTGGCTAACTTGTTTTCTGAAATATATAAAGTGTTTTACTGCATCTGAAGTCAACTACATACAGAGTATATACCTAGTTTGAACTGGTCATCTTTTCATCAGTGCTGAAAGATAGGCACATTCAAACTGAGGATAGCAAGCTGCCGACAATAAGAGAGCAACATTCATTTGTTGTGGGCTGTAATGATGAATAGGGGTGAAAACCAGAGGGACTCTTTGCTCTTCAAAACCTTTTTGCAACTGACCTGCTGTATCCATCTTGGAGTTCGTATGTTTCATATTCTTATATAGGATGTCCTAGGACAAGGCACTTTAGACTATGACTGTTTTTTTATTCTGTTTGGGATGATATGTTTTTAATGGTAGTTTGTGTTATGCCCTTGAATGAAAAGACATAATTGAAGTACAGATCTTGCCTGGAACAGAGATTAGGAATGTTAAAATGTTGTAAGACCTTGTCAGGGTCCTACAGCAAAGGAAGAAGATTATCTTGGAGGCAAGGAATTATCATGATGTCCTCTTCTGTTCTGCTGATAAGCTTCTTAAGGGAGACACTAGCTAAGGACATTTTTATTCTATTTAATGTTATCTTGTAATATTTCTGTGTGCTTTTTGGATACAGATGCAATGTGAAAAATATGGCTGTTGATCAGTTAAGGGAGTAGGTACTTTGGGTTTTTATAATCAGATACTCTAGAAGCATTTTCTCAGGTATCCTTGTCAGGCATTTTTGAGATAATGCAGAATTTGCTTGATCATGTTCCAACATGGTTGTTATAAGAATGCCTGCCTTCCTCGGTCGTGCTATCCTGAGAGTTGTGAATTGCTCTCTTCAATCTGGGATGGTTCCAAAATAATTTGAAATGGGCTACAATCATTCTTTTGTTAGAGAAGATGTCTTATCCATGGATGTTTTCTTTAATAGCCAACCAGTTCATAATTTACACATTTCAGTTAACAAGGAAAATATTTTAAAGTTCAGTGCAGATTTTATTATATATGTTATAGTACACATCTGGGAGAGCTAGACTTTATGATGGTCCCTTGGCTGTTAATAGTGTAACTTTTTTGCATCAAGCTCTGCTCTTGGCAATTTACTTTTTGGCAGCAATCTGACAAATACCTCATTAGTGTTGTGCACAAACCTTTTCTTATGGCCATTTTCATGCTTCCCCTTGTACATAAAGCAAGATAATAGCAGTGTCTTCTTAAGGGGAAGTCAGTTGTAATTCTGAATGCAACATGAAGTCCTAGCAATTCAGTTCCAATAAGTTATGAACATGACTGACAGGAAATAAATAAATAAAAATATAGGTGAAACTTTGCAACAGAAACCCCAAAGATATCCAATAAGCCTGACCCATTTGCATAAAAATCAATGACATTGAGATTCATAAAAATTTCCTAGGTTTTCCTAGAAACATTTTCCTAGGTGCATAGGGAGAAAAAGGCACTTTCAGAGCACTATTTGCTTGTAAATGAGTTTATACTTTGGAAATGCCAATTTTTTCTGTTATTTCATGAAGGAACAAAGTTCCCTAATAGAGAGCAGACTTTTACTTTTGGGTGTTGAGGTTCAGTGAGATTAGTCTTGAAGACCTTCTCTGGAAACGAACTCTATGTGAAGCAACTGGGGGCTCCATAGATTTCTGAAGGCCAACCTGTTGAACAGCAGTGTCAAAGTCAGGGTTTTATTTACCATCTTTCCTCTATAAGATCTGTAAGGCTTTTATAGTTTCTTAGAGAATGGCACAGGATTGCCAGTTTACAGAATTTTTTTTATGGTGGTTTGGTCATCTTTGGTAGTTTCTCTTCCCTCACTGAGTTATATAATATGTGAATATGCTGGAATTCACTTGAAAAAAGTTCTTCTAGCCCTCAGGGCAACATAAAAGAAGCTATAAAATGGAAACCATATATAAGTAGTAAAGTTGTGATATTTAATGTTTCTAAAGAGTTGTGGGGCCTGAATTATTAGAGCCCAATCACGGTTTGAATCATCTGTGAAATACTCCCACTCTTAAGATAAACACATATTTTTGTAATACAATCTCTCTTCTACCAGTAAATTTCATTACTCAACTGTTTGTCAAGGAAAAGTTTAGCTAAGTGTCAGAAACAAAAAAATCTTATTTTTTATAGAGGACTCCAAGAAATTATCTTTCCAATATTATTTGTACCAACAGAGAGGAGGGTTTCACTGAGCATATAAAGCTCTGTGTGAACTTGCTGTTAGAGACTGTGAACTGCCTTCCAGCTTTTTCTGTATCAGTTGGAAATGAAAAATAAAACCATATGAAAGATTAAATAAGCATGTTGATGTCTTATTTTTTCAGATATAACACCAGTCTTTCTAGCAATGGGAGAAAAAGAAATTGTCAGAATTTTCCAAAATCATAAAAATGCTTTAAAATACTATAAACCAATTTCCAAAATTGTAAAAATGATTTATACTTATTCACTCTCTTAAAGGAAATTATTTTGGCAAGGATAAGAAAAAAAAAAGAACTACAGCATGAACAAAAACCACTTCATTTAAAAAGGTGGGTTCCCCTAACGCGGATTATTTGCTTTTGTAAGCCTGAATAAAACCGTGATACAGTGAAATTGTGAACATCTGGAATACTCAAAATCAGTAGGAAATTATTTTAACACAGAGTATGGGATTAATTTGCCTAAATTTAGACATCTACAAAGTAGACATCTAAGTTCGAACTGGTTTTCCAGGCCCTAGGTAATCAGTAAAAAGAAACAGGCTTTTGCACAGAACAATTCATCTGCATTCTAAAACACATCGGAAATGGTCCAGATAAATTACTCCCAGAAAATGTTTATTTTTCTCTGTTGAACACAAAGACAGACATGATTGACTACCTTGGATGTAAACATCTGTAATGTAGTCTACGGTTAGGCAAGACACCTCCATTATTTTTAGAGTTATAATAGCATGTAGAGTCTCTACTCCAAATTTGGGTACAGAAATCATCTACGTGGTTGAATTTTCTTAGGTTGAGGTTAGTTACCTCAAAATCTATGTGTGCAAATGCTTGTACAGTATGTATAGCCTCTATCACATACAAAACAAACATTACTCAGAGAAGATTTTCAAATTAATGTTATGAATTTGAGCAAGAATATTAACAGCACTGGGATACAAAGTTCCTTCACTTACCTTGTAAGCCTCAGATCCAGATGAATGCCACATCATCTCCCTTAACTCATTCATACATGTGTTTGGAAATCAAAAGGAGACAAGTTCTTCACCAGAAGGTTATTAAGGCTGACTTTATTACAGGCGTCATCTTACAATACACAGTACACAAGGTATAGAGCTATTTAACCAGTTTAATCCTCAGATCCTAAAATCATAAGAACCATTCTATGAGAAGCAGACCTAAGGGGTTGCTTAACTGTTAGGCAGTGCGTAACAGAAGGTGAAATATTTGCAGTTCTAAAGCCTGTATGGAAATCTTTAAGAAGCAGGGAAATGCTTAATTTCCACTTTGTTTTCATGAAGTCTGTTGTGAAGTGGTGAAGTGTCGTAGTGGTCACACCACTAAGATAGAGCTTGGGTTGTGTCATGTGGGATAGATGGAAATTAGTTACCATAATTTCTACTAAGAATGTCAATCTACAAACCCGTATATCAAGTTCTGAATAATTTCCCATAACAGGATCTGATGTGATCCTTTACCATCTCCTCCAGTTCCTTCTTCAGTATTCTTCCATTCAGCCAGTAACCCTAATCTATTTCAAACTTCTATTTTTAATTTCTGTTGCACTCAATAAAACAAATGCCAATTTGATATCAAACTGCCTTCATATCTTCTTCTTGGCTGGATGATCCCCAGGGCAGGATTCAATTTAAGGTGCATTTAGATGTCAGGAAGTATGGATCTTAGAAACAGGAATCACAGATACAAGCATGTAAGTATCTGAGAACTTGTTAGAGACAATGGGGAGCTAAAGCTTAACTCATTCCTTTAAACCTAGGCCTCTAGTGGAATTTAAAATGCACTAAAATATCTTAAGACAACTGGACAGGACTGGAAGCTGTGAGCCCTTTGGGGAAGAGAACTGTCTTGGTTCAACCACTGCAAACTTAGCAGGAGACTAAAGAAAATCAGTGGGACCAGATGCTATTTGTTGGCAACTGAGCTTGAGCCCTCATGGTCTGAGATGTCATTCCCAAATCTCACACGCTGGCTATCTGCATTTGCCACCATTCATATGGTTCAGCAGGAGGGATTAATGAAGGAATTGATCTGGCATGGAATTAGTGCTGAAACCAATTAACCAGGAGCTCTGGGTATGGCCCAAAGGAACAAGGTTTAAGAAAATTATTTACCCTAGCCATGCTACACAGAGGATCAGGCCAACTGTGCATGAAATAGCTTCCAGGATCAGATCCATCATGAATTGAATATTCACTACAGATTTAATAAAACTGCTTCAGCAGTATAAACTTGGTTGTAAAATACAGAATTTAAATCAGCATTCGGCCCTTGCAATGTTTTATGCATATGATCCACTTACAAACTTTCATTAAGGAAGCTGGGTTAAAGTCATGAGGCATAGTTTTTATAAGCTTTGTCTCCTTCAAATCTTATAAAAATAAATTTAAGTAGCTTACATATCCCTAAATAAGCTGTAACAATAGTATAGCACAGTTAAGTTATTTAGTGTGTTAGAAAAAGTTTTTTTACTGGTTTTCAGAATGTTAGAGTTTTGCTGGATATATCATTACCACCAAGTTGGTACTGACTTGCAGAGGCTATAAAACAAATAAAGTCATTAAAAATAATTTGAACAAAAGGAGTAACTTGATATCATAATGCCATCCACATTTGGTTAAAATGACTAATTTTAAAGCTCCCTTTCATCTTACTAAACAGATTTCCAGAGTTAAAAAAAATGTGATTAATAAATTATCCCCCATAAATCTTATGATAACTATGATAGTCTTTGGAGAATTATGAAGCCACATCTGGAAAAAGTATTTTACTGCCTGTAAAACAGCATGCCATGAATTTTACTAGTTCATATTAGTAAGTGAAATACGGTATATAATTTTGCATTCATCAGTGTGAGTGCAAAACACATAATTTTCTTCTACCCAAAACCATTAGATTTATTTCACAAAGAATCTTTCTTATAAAGTTTATAAGGAACTTGTTTTCTTTTATTCATATAGAGATATTCTTCCTTATATTGGCTGTAATTTACAAGATGAACTGGAGAGTACCTAACATCAGAACAGAAGTAAGCAAGCAGTAAGAGTAATAGGGTTCATTTGTTATTATTATTACACCAAGGCTAAAATGAGCAAGGCCAAGCCACTGAATAAATGCCAGAGCACTAATCAAGAGAGAAAGCAAAGAAGTTCATTTTCTGCTGTGGAATCCAACAATAGCTATTACATTATTCTTTTTCATTAAGGACATTTTTAAATATATAGATTAGAGTCGCAAGTCATTCAAGATGAGTGGCTGTAATATTTCTGGAATTAAAAACTTGATTAAACTTAAGTATTTCTTAAATAAAATGAGCAATGTTCTTGTAGAGCCAAGTATGTCCCAGGGAAATATAAAACCCTTTTTATTTCCAAGCAGATGTTTGCAATAAGAAATGGATGGTGAGTGAAAGGGAAGAACACCATTAAGCTAAGGTAACCCCTAAAGATTTTTATATAGTTCTGCAATCATAAGCTCCATCAGTGATAAATATCACAATAGTGCTTGTAATGTACCTGGTTTTATTTATGTGTAGATCCTTGAATGTGCTTTACCTCAAGTAATATAATTCGCTTAATGACCACAGAAAAGTTATATTTTAATATAAATGAAAGCGACACAATTTTTGTAACCTGAAAAGGTTCTTTCTCTAAAGATACTATAAATCAGGACAATAACATCTGTAAACATGCTTTGTTTTTCTAACAGAAATAAATAAAAAGCTCAGAGAAATGCTTACTAATAAAATGTATGTGGATTAGACCGCTTTATTGCAAACAATACTCTCACAATTTCAACACAAATTATTTGTGCAACGTTTCTCAGACTGATAACGTGGATGACATTTTGGTCATAAAACTGCTATTGCAGTAAATATAGCTCGCTTCTGCTCTGGTTTGAAATGGCTGTTATCTCACTGCATTGTTTTGCTTGTTGTAGCTGATTTATTAAATATTCTAAACTGAATTTGGTTTGTACCTATTGATATTTGCTGACATTTCTGAAAGACTTTATTTTCTTTAGCTTTCCTCAAGCTTTCCTTACTCTCTTCCCTTGATTTTGGCAGAGCTTTATGAGAAAGGCTGGGGCCTTGGCACAGCTGTTGTGATGCTGCTGTAGGAAGGGTTGGATAATTTCAAAACGGTGTGTCCCCAGACAGGGGAAGGTGAGGGTCAGAGGGACATTCAGAGATGTGTTGGGTTTATGTGGCAGGGTCTTGGTGGTGGTGGGGCTGCAAGAGAAGCCTCTGCAAGGAGAGACCAGGGGCTGCCCAGTGCCTGTCACAGCCACTTCCAGCCACCTCTGCAGCAGACTCAATGCACCAGAGCTCAGCCCACCTGGGGAGCTGGTGGTGCCTCTGGGGAATCAGTGGTGCTGCTGAGGGAACACATTCAAGAAAGGGTAAATAACACAGGAGGGAGATAGGGGGAGGGAGCGGAACAGAGTGAGAAACAAGCGAGGGTACCACGGTCCAAGAAGGAGGCTCAAAGCTCCAGAGCAATTGTTCTTTGCAGCCCATGGAGAACCCATGCTCTGCAGAGCAGGTTCATCCTGAAGGACTGCAGCTGTTGAGAGGGACTCATGCTGGAGTGGGAAAAAAGCATGAGGGAAAAGGAATGGAAGAGTTATGCATTTACCAACCCTCATCCTCCATCCTTCCTGTGCTGCTGGGAGGGTGCAAATGAGGTTGGATTGTTGGAGTGAAGTTGAGTCTGGCAGAGGAGGAGGAAAGGTGCTGGGTTTAGTGTTTGCCTTTTAATCCTCACTACCAAAGTCTATTTCAATTGACAATAAATTGTTCTTTCCTCCCCCACCACCTCAACTTTCAGTCTGTATTGCCTGTGATGGTAATTAGGAAGAAATCTCCCTGTCTTTTTCTTGATCCATGAGTTTTCTCATCCAATTTCCTCCCTGCTCTGTCCCAGTGAGGGGTGGTGGTGACGGGGGCACGTGAGTGAGCAGCTGGGTGGGTGTTAGGCTGTTAGCCAAGGCTGACTCATCACAAAATAGCATAACACTCAAAAATTAGATGACAGATGCATAAACAGACTGGTACAGTGCAAATCACATGCAACAAGACCATCCTTTCAGTTTTATTATTGAGTTATTCCACACTGAATGTGACCCATTTTGAAAGACAACTACAAAACTTGTAAAAGTTCCTCAAACATTTTTCTCTATGAATTTCAGCATATAATTTGCCTTGAATAAATACCAGTGTAAAACGTTTCTCTGTATCAACCAGCCTCTTCCCCTTATCATCAAGGTGCACTCCACAAATTCTGCATCCCATAAGAAAGAAAAAACAACTGCACAAACTAGTCAGAAAGCACCAGGGTGAAAAATTCTCCAGGAGCTATAGGGAGCACGAAACTTATCCACTGCTCTTTGATACTACTGCAAAAAAGACAACTCTCATTTGGGAGTGTAATAATAGAAGTGTTGCCTCTGAGAGAAAGCAGATTACTATTCCATTCTACTCTGTACCAGGGAGCCCTCAGATGGAGTACTCTGCCCCTTTTCAGCATCACATTTAAAGAAATGTAGACATATTGGAAAGAGTATGAAGATGAGAAAACCCCAGGAGATTAAGAAAACATGACCTCTCTGAAAATTCAAAAAGAACTGCTATTTTTAAAGGGAAGATTGCAGTTGAGTGGAGTGTGACATGAACTGGTGACATGATAAGATCTGTAAAAGACCTAGGATGAGAAAGATCATGATCTTTTTTCCATACCTTTCATAGGCAAGATAAGAATAAATTGAAAATTTAAAAAAAAGGAAATTATAACTAGATAGCAGAAAAACTTTCAAACTAAAATAGAAGCCAAGTTCTTGTAGATGTTTAACTATTAAAATTGTTGAAAGTCCAGAAAACTTGTAATTACCATTGCATGGGAAGAAGACTGCAGTGATTCACAGCACCATTCCAGCCATAAGTGTCAATGGTGCCTAAATTTTTCTATTTGAAAACTGGTGCCAAGTAGTATAAGTATGAACTCTCATTTGGAATTTGACTAGGGATAAAACCTGTGGCATTGCCTTATCCTAGAATATCAAGTTCTTTATATCTAATATGCAATGGGTGGATTTATATTAATGATTTACTGAACTGAATGGGTCCTTTTTATATGCAAATTTGTCATTTCAGTTGCTCTTATGATGCACACTCGAGTGCACACCTGAAGCATTTGTAGTCCTCTTGATGCAGGAACTCGAAGCCATTCTCAGAGACACTACTGAAAGTATCCACTTGCGATGTGGATGCCTGATCCTTCAGGATGTAGCTCTCCAAGACTGTGCGCTGTGGGACTGGCACCTGCAGCTGCCATGAACTCCACTGCTGGTAAAGACACGTGCTGCTAGAGCCCAAACGGACAGCAGTGAAGCAAACTTTGTTCTTCTGTATTTGTGCTGCACAGTGAGGAAAGTGGATGCATCCAATGTCCAGCATTTAATATGAAGTGTTACAAATGTAAGGTCAGTACATCAACCAACAAACAAGTACCAGGACTTACTCAGAAATAACATTCAGTTACACTCAGAAGATGGTTGCTGAATAACCCTATCGACAACCCTACCATAATTCTGTTGTGAGGGTGATTTTATTTTTTGTTTTCACCTAAATGTCTCTTGCAAATCCATTCAAAAACTAAGTCTGTGTTTATTTCTTTCCAAAACTATTATGGAGGAGGAAGTGACCAACTTTTAAAATTTTGTTATATTTTAGTGTAAAAAACCCCATGAATATGAGATATTTGAGAAATTATTATGGTGATATTTGCTTTGGCTTTTTCTAAACAGTTTTAAACTGTATTAATGAATTTTGAAATATTTTAAATATTCCAATATTTAAGTATTCTGGATATTTAAATATATCCAATATTCCTTTCTAACACACCCTGCTCTTTTTACAGGTTAACTTCAGTCATGTGATGCTGTTTCAAGCTGTAATAACGTTGCTTTGTTCTTTCCTTGATCTATCTGCATTTGAGTGAAGCAGCAAATGAATCCATGTATATATGCACTGTCCAGCTTTATGCAGGCAGAGACTTGCAGCAAAGTAAAACCACAGAGAAATGAGTCTGCTGGAAATGATGACTCTCTCAGCACCAGAGCAACATACCTGTTCTTGGCATAGACCACAACATCTTTAAAATATGGAGAAACTGTGTATGGAATGTATGGTTGGTCAATTTACCTAATTGTTTGCCTATTTCTAGTAAATACTAAATTAAACGTAATTCAGCAACAAAATTGTCTTTAATTTTCTCTCACTTTCTTTTATAATTGCAAAGAAACTCTCTGCTAGTTGTAATTTATAAATTAATTTCAGGCAACACTGATTATGGAGGGCAAAAATTTAGATTCCCTTCTGAATAACAATTCTTCTTCCAAACACTAAAGTGCAAAACCCCTGTGGGTTGCACCTGTAACCATGAAAGAAAGATGTGTGCTTCCAGATGGCAAGTCATGTCTGTGGATGGGCTGAATGTCTTTCCTAGTGGTGCTTATACTCACAGAACTGCAGAACAGTTTTAGTGGAAAGAGACCTTTAAAGAACACTTATTCTACCCCCTCACATGGGCAGAGACATCTTTTTCATTAGATCAAGTTGCTCAGTGTCCTTTCCAACCTTACCTTGAACATATCCAATCAGTCATACAGTCATTAAGTTTAGAAAGGACCTTTAAGATCATCAAATTCAACTGTCAAACTAACACCACTACCATATTCACCATCAAACCATGTCCTCAGCTGACATATCCACATATTTTTTACAACACTTCCAAGGATGATGACTTTACCACTTCCGTGGGAAGTCTGTTCCAATGGTTTACAATCCTTTCTGTGGAAAAACCCTCCTATTATCTAATTTAAACTTCCCCAAGTGCAACTTGAGGACATTTCAAACTTGTGGGCAACCTGTTCCACTGTCTCAACATCCTAATTTAAAAAAAATTCTTTTTTATGCTCAGTCTAAATCTACCATCTTTCAGTTTAAAACCATTACCCTTTGTCCGGTCACTACATCCCTTGGTGAAAAATCTCTCTCTTTCTTTCAAGCCCCCTTTATATACTGAAAGGTAACAGTAAGGAGTTCTGTAGAACCTTCTCTTCTCCAGACTGTACAACCCCAACAGTCTCAGCTAGGTCCCTCTCCACTGATTATGGACAATTAATTACTAACTTAAGAGGCTTAGTCAACTCCTGAAGTCTACATGAAATGCTGGACGACAGAATAATTTTAAAATAGTTTCTTCACAGGCTCTTGGAATAACCTTGTTCTACTGTGCTTTAATTCATTTTCTAACATCTCTAATAGAGACTGCTTCAAGTGTTTTAAAGATATTTGATACCAAGACAGGGAGGGGAATATTCACGATGTCACATAGACGTGACAAACATCCCTGTCAGTGTCAAAGGTACTGTGGTCAAAGGTTTCACAGGCTACCATGGGAGCTTCACATGATTTCTGATTCCATATTTGCTTTGGAAAACCTGTTCCCAGGATGTAAGGAGTATCAAGGAGGGGCTGTCATCTCCCTGACTTCAAGAAGGAATGAAGATGGAAATCTTTTCTCTGTTTCAGCCAAATCTGTGGAGGAACAAATGATTTATTCAGGGAATCCCTTGACCAAATGTACTTATGATAAGAATTAAGGAAATGGAAAACCCACCAGAGAGTACATTAATATTCACTTCCACCCATGTGCTCTGCTTCCTGTGTGTAATCTTGATGCCTGTGTTATGGACCAGCAAAAGATGTGTTACTGAACTGGAATTGGTAGCCCACTTTTCTTGTAAATCACTGTCCCAGAGTCTATTCTCTATGTTAAGGTCAGCTTGCACAGTCTGACAATGTGCACAATGTTAAACTCCTTTACTCTCCAAAACACATCAACTCCATCCAAACTATCCATTCAGTGAAACCTTTGGCCTGAGGGAGCTGCTGCATCACTCTGAGAGTTCTTTGACAGAGGAAGGATTGATTGGTCTGAGTGAAAAGGTTGCCAGGAACCAGTCTGACACTTTCTACAGTCGTGACAGTTGACTTCCAGGTCTTAGCAATGTTCCCTGGGATTGTTCACTTTCCTAGTATAAATAAAGCCAGCACATTCTGGGTTAATAAGGAGTGACAAGTAAGACTGCAACTCTATATCCTCAAAAATATCTGTACAAATTCAGAGCACAGTGATTTGGAGGCCTGGAAGAAAAGGATTTTGCTTATTTTTCCAACACCTGTCTTCCTGAAGAGCAGAATGAACAACCCTCCACTGTAAATCACAGGGCCAGGCTCACTGCAACTAAGAGGACACCTCTTAAACTATCAAAGCACTCTTAATTTCACTATACTGTTTTTTTCTCCTTCTGTGAGTGAGGACAACTGTCTTCCACAGCAGATGCTTGGTCTGATATTAAACATGTAACAGGTCATCACATAGTCAGGTCCTGTTCTGAAGTTTTCCATAAGAGCTAAGACAGAGACACTGTGAAATATCAGCACTTCGAATAAACATAGATACATATAAATGTCTCTTATTTGAAAATACACTGTTAACATGGACAACTTTTTTACATCTAGGAAGATTTAAGGGAATTAAGGCTTCTTGTTTGTTTGTTTCTTTTAAGCAACTTCATTTAACTTTTCCTCTGTCTTTTTTGGTTGAAAGCAAGATATAATCATGTTCCTTGTAAAAGATGCATTAAATGACTTACCTCCAGTTTATGTATAATTTAAAGTCACTCTGTATTCTCAGGCTGCAAGGACTTCTGATCTAAATATATTAAATAAAATATTGTTTGGTTTCTGCTGTTGTTCAGCCATAACAAAAGGGTCTGAAAAGCAGGAGACATGACACTGAAAAATATTGATGGTAATGATCCTCTGGTCATTATAAAAAGTTTTCTTGTGTTTAACTTTCCCATCTATTTTCACAGAAAATCATAATGTGTATCCGGGCTTGTAAAACTCCTAGAACTTGAGACAGCTAGTGCCACTGATTTGATGATGTGTGAGACTCAAACCCTGACATTTTTCTAGGATAGCAAGATGGATAATTTAGGCTTTTTGTTCTCAATTTCCACCATGTTATAAACACAAAAATGATTTGTTTAAATGGTATTGTTACTAAATACACTGCAAATTCTTTCAAAGTGTATTTTATTTGGAGGAGTCGAGTGGGGCAATTGATTTTGCCAGAAATACCTCTTTAATTTGGAATTTAAAGCACCAAGAACTGTAACGAGTGCATGTTCCACCAGAGGTGGAACTGAAGGGAGAGTCACAGGTCAGCACAGCTACATGGAGCCCAACCACATTAATTCATGCAGGAAAATGTGCTCACCTGTCCCTTCCTCACCTGGAACATCAGAGAGGTGAGTTTACCATTTTATAAACCTACTATTAGTTCAATGAAAATGTAAGAGAAACCAGTAATTAGAACTACTCAAGAAATAGGAAGTCCAAAAGAATAAACATACCAAATGAAGTCTATAATTCCAGGCTTTCATCTTGATACTGGAATTGTTTCTCTAAACCCACTTTTAGAAAGAATTGCTAGAATTTTTTGTTTTGAATTGACTTCAAGTCTGGGCTAAAACATATGAAGACATGTGCAGATACTACCAGATTGTTTTTTCTGTTCAGAGCTTCAGAAGAATCACTTTTATATTAGAACATAAAAGTCTTAGATAGATCTGACCCCTTCAATGCACCAGAACACCAGCACTTTTCAAGGGAAAGAAATAAAAAAACCACTGCATTTTATTTTTCTAGGAATCCTAATTATATTTAATAATCCTAATTCATTTAATGAATTATGTTTAGAATATGTATTTATATATTTAATGTATAAAGTGCTAAAACAAACCCTAGATAGATTTGCTGGAAAATATTGGGCAAATTTGCAGAGAAAAAAAAAAGTATTTCCTTCTAAATTCCTTACATGGTCTTTGTCTTTTGATGAAGTGTTTCCAGTTGTTTTCGCCTTCTTCACATAAGAAAAATAACTTTCTCTCATTTTTTTACTGCCAAGATTTTGATGATGAAAAGAAGCATATTAAGAAAAAGGGTGAGAATGCAGGAAAAAAGGAAGTCTTAAAAATCTGAAGGTGAATATTGACTCAAAGTAGCAAAAGAGAAAGTGCTAATTACCCAACTCAAAACCATGGCCATCTACATTGCCACAATTTACACAAGCCAGAAACTGGGGGTGGCATTAGTGACGCTCAAAGGTGCCTCCTCACAGCTGTGGCCACAAGAAACCTCTCCATGATTGACTGGTGAGCTGGACCTCTCCTGCTTAGCCACAGGGAGTCTTGAGATTCCCCCAGGATCCTGAAGGAAAAGTGGCTCCAGCTGCTTATTACTGACTCCCCAGAATCATTCACCTTTCCTTTTTCAGAGCTCAAAGGCAGAAGATTAATGAAATCCAATCTGATTTTTCTTGGTTTGGTGAATGGAGGAAACTGGTTAGGCTGGCTAGTCCAGCTGCAGTATCATCACATACAGCCTTAAATGCTATGTCCACAGGTACTACCTCCACCACATCTATTCTTTCCTAATGAAGCAGCCCAGCTGAGAATATTAATAGCATTATCTTCAGCAACACTAAGTGTAACCTTTATTCTCATTGCTTGGAGGTCTGTCTCACATCTTTCCAAGGCAGAGTAGTCAGTTATTCACTGAAAAACAAGGTTCTTTCTCTTCCAGTCTCTAAGGAAATGGCATCCTTTCCTCCTGTGTAAGGAGGAACGGTGACAGTGATCTGTGTGTTTGCAAACTCATTAAAGGCTTCATCTGAAACTGAATGTGGCAAAATTTCCAGCTGGCACAGAACGTAGGTGCCACCTTCCTGGCGTCAGACAGAGCACGGGAGCCTCAGATTAATGATATAAATCCTCCAGTGACATTTAGTTCGATCCAAAGCTGAATTAGTCTTTGATTTTGATTTTTGAATCATTTTCAGCTACATAAAAAAATTAAACTTGTCCATCAAGACACACCAGTTCACAACAGTGATCTGGGGCAAAGATCCTGACAGACCAGAATGAAAAATTTAAATCTAGTCTCAAAGTTTCCTCATACAGTCTTCTCACCAAGAAGGCTATAATCATGTGAATATCCTTCTTTATTTCTAAACCCCACATCATCCCTGTTTCCCAGTGTATGACCTCAAATAGACATTTATTGCTACAAAAAGAGAAGTACCAGAGGCTTAATGAACTCCAGCGAGGACCTTTCTGTTTGGGATAGGTAACTTACAAACACTGCAAAAACAAAGGACAAATTGAAACTGTAAATAAATAAACAAACAGATAGACTGTTAGTGCAAAAACATTGGAAAACACTGTTATTTAATGCAGAAAGTAAAAAAAAGTGTAACACTGAGATAGGATTATAAAGTAATTTCCAGATTTGACTGGCAGATGTTTAACCATACAACATGTTCATACCATCAAAGGGTAAAATTTCCATTACATCAGTAAGGAAATGTTTTAATGTCTATCCTGAAATAGAAAAATTAGCATGACAACCCTCCTGACAGCTGACAAATAAGGATTTGGACAGGAACCATCAGCCCAATAACCATGAGCTACTGAAGCTAAGAGGTAAGCTGAGTCTCTCTCCTTTTCTTCACTTATGAGAAATGTACTTCCTTGTCAGACACAGAGACAAATCTTCAAAATTCACTTATCCCATTACCATGAGAAAACACATAAGAACAAAGGGGAATGTGAGATGCCAAGAGTGTTCTGCATTGTATTTCTCAAAAATTCTGTATGGTAAAACTCATTTATTCACCGTGATTATGCAAATTTTGTCACAGGTGAAGGGTTTTGCCTGGTTTCAATAACACTTGTTGTCTTAATGAGGTATGTTCTGAAGGTGTTTCAGACTTCACTTTCCCCACTATTCATTGCTCAGTGTTGCATCAGGTTTATTCTCCTGTCCTGTCCTGTCCTGTCCTGTCCTGTCCTGTCCTGTCCTGTCCTGTCCTGTCCTCTCCTCTCCTCTCCTCTCCTCTCCTCTCCTCTCCTCTCCTCCTTTAAAAAAAAAAAAAAAATTAAAAGAAATTCAGCTCCATGTCTGTGGATAGTTGACAAATCAGCCCATGTTTTTGTTCCCAGGAGAGAAAGGAATGTGTTTATTCTAAATTTTCTTCTTCTTTTTTTAAAAAGAACTCCTCTCTGTTTAGACTGTTTTGACCAAATCACACTCCTAAATATCTGACCGCTTAGTTTCTTAACTTATCTTTTGCTTTGGATGTATACTGTGTTCTGGATGGGTTTAAATGTTGTTTGGAAATATTAATCAGTGTCTGATGAGTCTGTGTGCAATCATGTCACATGAAGCGGTAAATACATATCTTAGGAGCAGAATTCTTTTATGTGTGGAGACATATACTGGACGTTAAAACCAAAGTTGGTTTGAATAAAATGAAAACTGACATTTCCTTTAATTTCAAACTTTTTCGTGTTTCTGATTTTCCATTTTTATGAGGGCCTTTTTCTTTTTTTTCTCCCCTGAATTTCCTGGTTTTGGTTTCAAAACAGAAATAGCAGATTAAAAGTGACAAGGCTGTTTTCAAGATTTCCAGTATCAATGGAGGCCAAACCAATTTTCCATTTTGCATGTTCTCAACAATGTTGAAATTTGACTTTCAGTTTGATTAAGCATCTAAATAATTATGCATTAATATTCTGCTTACAACAAACACTCTTCCTTCACCCGCAGGTTGAAATTAGCATCCTTGCTTCAGAAATTGTCTAATCTTTGATTGGAGTCTTCACATAAAATTGAAGCTTATTTGTATGAATAAAGCAATAAGGGATTAATGTTTTTGTGATCAGAGATGATCAGCACAGGGTGAGGTGTTAATCCACCACTAGAGGGCATCCACATGGGAAGGAATATGATCCTAATGAGGTTGCGATAGAAGAATTAATAACAATTATTAAATGAGGTCAGCAGATGTCAAACAAAGCACGTTCACTACTTCCTGCCAAATTCTACATGTGTAGAAAATTAAAACAATGCCTCAGAATTAAACAATCTTAAAACAAATTCTCAATCCCATAGTCAGGTTTTACGTAGGAAATAATCTCTGGATCTCCAGAACCCAAAATCCTTGTGTTTTTAGCCACTACAGCTTCAAGAAGGCTCCTATTGATATTCTTCTGAATAAGAACTGACAGAATATTGATCAGCTACTATATCACTCAACTCACAGTCATGTCTGCAACTACAAGATAAATGGACTTTTAATTTTAGGCCCCAGACAATGCATTATAAGGCTGCTAGGATGTTGACAGAATTCTTTGTAAAAAAAGAAAAAAGCAAAATGTGGGGAAAATTATTTTCAACATATCACACAGCTGAAAGTAATAGCTTTTAACGCTTGGTATTCCATAAACTGTGTGTTTAAGAGACTGGGGAAGGAACGAAAGGGCAATGGGTTTGTGCCCAGAATGTCAGTTTTCAAAAAATAATTTTGAGGAGAGCATCAGTTACCTCAATATCATGAAATCTGAAGACTTTTGAAAACTTCTGATCTCTAAGGAATTTCAGGAAGAAGCAGTCCCAGGATTGTTAGATTTTCTACTTTATGAAGAGTGTGTCTCAGTAGGAGGATGAGACGTCAAGAAACTGTGCTATATTTCTTACTAGATTCTGTCTACTGCATATCCTGCTCCCAGGAATGTTACTATTTTGGAACATTTGGCAAATGGTTTTGTATTTGCATGGTTGCATTCTGTAAGCACTAAGAAACAATTTGTGAATCTCCCATTGACTGGGCAGTCACCATTGCTGTCAATATTCTCAGTAAAGAGATGTTAACGTGCATGTGATGTCTGGACTATTTGCCCTTTTTTATCCTACATAATCAGCAGATGATGAGGTGTTAAGCTGAAAACAACACTCAAACCCATTCTATGTATATTGTTTATGATCTGCTTATATTCTATTTATTTTACAAATGAGTTCTAATCTTTGAGCTATTTATGAAACTTCTTTTGGGAGTCAGGGCTTTCAAATCTGAATTGTGCTTTAAGGAAGGGGATTTAACTTCAGGGCAACGGTGTACCAGAGGCAGAAAGGAGTTATTGATGTTTTAAAGAGTGCCAAATAACCCTTAGTTGTTAAACTAATGGTACATAACTTTGCAGAAGATTGCAAGTAAACTTGCAGTCAGAGATAAAGAATGAATGATCCTCTTCTGTTTTGTAAATGAAAAATTTTATATTACTGCACAAATTCTTACTAGCAGCCAAGTCTGATGATATGTCTTAGAAGAATTAGTTTAACTGATGTGGAATCACTCTAACCTCAAGGCTTCGATAATTGTTTAAAGATTTAAGTTTCACAGTTGCTTTCATAAGCCAGAATAGTTAGCGTCCAGGTTTGTGGCTGAGTTGTGAAAGTTAACAGAACACTGTCAGAACTCACTTTGAAATATTAAAGTCATGGGACTGGCAATGAAGATTTTTAAGCAGGATGCAAAATTTTACCTGTCACAGTTTAACTAGTGAGGAAACCTGCAGGCTCTATAGGAAATATATTTCAACTGAAACACAAATTTCTTCTGGTCTGAGTGTGTTGGTACAGACATATTCCCAGCAAGATTAGAAATGGACACAGATGCTAACTGTGATAAACTTGGGAAAATAAATACCCACTAGAAAGAAAGCTTGAAGTAAACACAGGTTTTTGCATGACAACATATATGCTTGAAGACACAGCATCTATGGACTAAGGAACACACCTGTGTGCTTTAATTTGGTACCATTGAAATGGCTTTTTTAAAAGTGAAGTATGGCTTCGTCCAGAAGGTTCTCTTGTCTCAAACAGTAACTCTGAGATGTAATTAACCATGAATAACCGAGAAGTCACTTTGTCAGTCTCCTGTTTGAGTGAGAAAGCAGGCCCACACTAATAATCATCTTCCTGTACCAGTAAACATAATTCTGTCAATTAACTGAGCTGGTACCAGTTAAATGAGTCTATTGCTACAATTTTTTTCTTTGACTGCTAAGTTTCAACGTTAAAGGCTAAACTGTCCCAATCTCCAAAGGGTGGAATCCACTACTGAGAGCAGAGGAAATACTTCTTCCCTCCACCCAGATGGACCAAACTTTAGGATTCAGATTGTCAGACTTTTGATGAGCTTAGGGCCAAGTGAGGTGTGTCATTAGTCAGCAGAGGGAACACAACTGGATATCTTCAGCCAAGTATCTGTTTCAAACAGCTAAAGTTAGATGAGAGAAACCTCAGCCTCAGACTTTTGCCAGGTACAATAAAAAAAAAAAAAATAGTTCCCTAGTCAGATTTTTTCTGAAGCCTAAAAAGATAGGATGTGAAATCTGTTTTTAAATCTAAACCAGTTTATATTAAAAAAAAAAAAAAAAAAAAGCTCTGTATTGAGATACTATGAAGTTAGTTTGTGTCTGAAATGAAATAAAACAAACACTGTAAGTTTCTTACAATGGTGTTCACATTCCATGCTATGTTCTACAGGCCCTAAGCCAGATGGTGAGGCCTTTCACAGTCAGATATGCCACACATCAAGATGAGGAAAATGTTTTAATTTTCAACAGACAGAGCTGACGACAAAGAAATAAACTACTGTAACAGTTGCTTTATAGGTCTGATGTTTTGAGGAGGCACAAGACCTACCAGATCTAACAAACCTTATAGTTGTTTCACTACTGGGACATTTCATCTGAGATAATGAAGAACTGATTCAAAAGAGACAAAAAGAATCAGGAAAAAAAAGGAAAAGGAAATAAAAACCTTCTCCACAACCTTTTCCCACTTTCAGAACCAAACTGCAACCAAATATTTTTGAAGTTCTGGAGCAAGTAGAAAGAGAGTTGTTATTATGACAATAGTAATTGCCATCAAGGTCTGAAACTGTAACACCGCAAAAATGATGTTTCTGGCCAGCACCTGAAAGGTAAGTGCCAGAAATCTCACATGAAATGCTGGTTTTCAGGAGACTGCCAGTTCAAACTGGAAATTTGAGAGGTTCAGATAATTTCAACAAACATTCAGACTTCTGGATGGTTGTCTGAACAGAACTTGTTGTCTGAACAGAACTTGCAGTCTGAACCTTTCCATTCAACTTTCAGAATAGAAAATCCCATTTATCGGCTGTAGATAATAGCATTATCTAGGTGTTGTTATCAGAGGGGTATAGCACTCATAGAAGAACAGTTAGTCAGGAACATCTGAGATTTATCTTATTTTTTCTCCCACTTATAGTCTCAGTACTTCGCATAATGTCTGGATTTGGAAGACTTTTTATATATATAATTTGTTTACAAGAAGCAGGATTTTAAGACAAAGACTTTAGTGAGCTGTGAAAACACAATTAATTTGTTAACCATGCTGACAACAAGAAGTTCGGTTTTTATGGTCATGCATGCTACCTGCAGTCTGATATACATTAACATTTGATTTTAGTTTCAGATTTGTCCCAATAGTACTTTCTTTTTCCTTTTAGTTGATGGAAATCCCTGAAATGAAGAGCTCAGGCAGGTTTCTTCTGCATAAAATAACATCGGTTTTTTGGGCTCTCAGAGCCTCTGTTAAACTACCAACCTCCATTATATCGCAACTTCAGATTTGTTTAAACAAGTTTCCACCTGCACAACAACCCCTTTTACTGCCAGTGAAACACACTCTTCCCCAAGGAGCCCAGTATTATAAATCACCAAAGTGCACATGCTGCTGCTGCCAGCATGAGAGGGGTCTGGCATGATGAATCTGAGGAGTAATGAGGGGCATGGAATGGCCCACACACGTAAGAAAAGGAGAAAGCAGACCACAGCCTTAGAGTGTAGAAAGCAGGGTATCTAAAGGTTTTAAACACAGTATATTGGATTCAGATATGTGGCTTTTATCTATGAGCTGTGACCATGATGAGAGCAATCAGTCTCCAAACAAAGACAGAGAGCCTAGGATGCATGTGTTCATACACCTGTGCATTATGAAGCAAGAATAAACTGTAACATCAGACTGCTCTGTGTGCATTTCATCGTAACAACAAGATACGATCTTCAAATGGCTGGACAAAAACTCTACTGAATTGAGTAGACTAGAATCTGTGAGCCCATCCTTCCCAAGCTGCACATTTTCATCACTTGCCCAGTTTACTAATTTTTTTCTCAATAAGGTCTCAGGAGCTAGGTTCAAATACTAAAAAAAATGCAGTTCCCAGCTGCAGTTCCCATCGGCAACAGTAAATTGCTTTCTGTTGCAAGAAACTGTAGCGCCTGTAGTCTCCATTTCCCCCTGCCTCCTTCACTGTTCTGAAGGAAACTGGTGGTCTTACAGCATCCTGGGGGTGGTCTGCAGACCTCCTCTTAGTTGCAGTTGCTCTGGTTCCTGTCTATGCTCCAATCCATTCATACCCAGTTCAATGCCACCCACAGTGAACAGTTGCATGTGAATATCAGAAAATCCTCTGAAAGATGCCAGCTCTATCTTCCTTTGATGTGCCATATTAGGTCCTAATGGGCCAAATTCTTCCCTTGCACACATGCAGCTCCTGCTGGCTTCAGCTGAGGCTGCAGATTCACAACACACAGTTTTATGCTAAGCTGAGACTAACCACAGTATCTGAAGTATCTCAGAACAGAGCTCCCTCCAGTACAGGGACTCATGTAATTCAGTGCCTCAGCTATACCCATTGCTGGAATCTTTGTCCCCAGAAGAGGTCCATATCCATGTGTAAACATATTTTCATGGGTACACTATTGCAAAAGACTAATTATGTCAAATACTTCTCAATGCCTGGGGATTTTTCTGTACTCTGTTTACAAATCATACATGTAGACACAAGCTTTTTCTAAATAAACTAGCCTGGACACCTACTAGAAATGTAGCTAGAAATGTAGGGAGAGATTCAAGATGCAAAGCTCACAAGAAGACTGGGTAAAGATTCATTGAATTTATCCATACTATGTTCTGTATTGGGATAGTTGCACTCCTAGCACTACCTAATGAGATAGTTTAAAGATAAATCAGCTTCAACAAGTGGTATGAATTGCAGACATAGTACAGAACTCAGCAGAGCCATCCCTCAGTGATTGTTAGGCTTATGAAGTTATTTGCAGGACTGAATCTTAATTATACCAGAGCTGTTCCACTCCTCCATGCACCATATGTGGAGATGGCAAAGCCAGGTTAACAGAACATGACATCCACATGCCTGTGGATTTTTTGTTCATTTTTTAATAACTGACATATATTTTATGGTAGGATTACAGTGATGAGCTGGGTGCAGTTCTGAAAGCAATCAGAAGCAGTTATTTACATATACTTTAGAAAAAAGCACCATATGTTGAACCCAAGGCTGTTTATAAAGTACACAGGGTAGCAGGAATACTTCAGAACAATCCTTTCTATAACTTCTCAAGTGTTTTTGAAAAGCACATAAATATTCAACAGTCAATACTGACCTGAAAGTTTCTTGTGTTGTGTGCACACATGCTGTACATTTTGCCAAGTATATTGGCACAGGATTATCCCAACAGAAAGGGCTATATTGAATTTTATATAGCAGACACTTACAGAATTTGTACCCACATCACTCATTCTATAACAGCCTGCAATTAATTTGTTGCAGAAGAATAACGGATTATTCATACATGAGTGGTAAATTTAATACAGGCTGGAAAATCTGGTGGAAAAATTAGGATTGGGCTATTCTCAGCTAGTTCAGGCAGTGGTGCTTTGATAAGATAAAGCAAGGCAAGACAAATTAAGACAATATAAAGCAAGGATAAGCAAGGTGTAAAGCTAGGTGGAGCATGGTGGTTTGCAAAATCCCTTATCTCACTCCTGGTAGGGAGGGGTTATTGTGCTACCATCATTGAATTTCTCTGTTTGTATTACTGTATTCAGATTATCGGCTCTGATAACATTTTCTCAGATAAAATAGAGGCATTAGTAGTCCAGTGCAAGATAAATGGGGGGATTAATTGCTTTGTAGCTCCTTGCTCTTTCCTTCCGTGTCTTTATTTTCTTCCCTGACCTCATGAGTTCTCCCTTTTGCAAGGTCACGTAATTCTGCAGAGCCTGTGAAGTGTGCAGCTTCCCCAGCACGCTGATTGCCTTGGCATTTATCCCTCAGAGTCATAAGGCCTAAAGCTGTGACAGTCCAACAGGCATTTTACTTTGCCATGTTTTCTGGCAACAGTGTGGAAGAGGAATTCTGCCAAAACCATCAGTGAAATGAACTGACTTCATAGAGCTGGTTATTTTAGATTTCATTGAAATTAAGGACAGAAGAAAGAGACAAGGAAAAACTGTTTCATCTGGACCTTCTGTTTGTCCCAAAACATTAAATATTTGCAACCACAGTCCAAGAATATGTTCACCTAAGAATTGTTCCACTTAATATTTAAATCCCAAGTCCATTGTCTAGCCTCAAACAGGGGCTCAAAAAGGGACACAAGAGGGGGGCAAATGGAAGGTGACAGGGAGACTTAACTGCTCTCCTTCTAATGCAGCCAAACACGTATTTTTCACAACAAGAGTGGTGCATGGGCACTGCATCAATCTGGTTCTCACCTTCCCACCAGGTCTACTATAGACAGTTCCCAGTCTGTGCTAAAGCCTGGACTTTCCTGTCTCGAGTGCAGGACTTTGCACTTCTCTTCGTTGTACTTCAGGAGTTTTCTCCTGAAAGTTTGCCCTGTCCTCAAGTTTACCCGGTTCCCTCTGAACTGAATCTCTGCTACTCAGTTTTCCCCTGACTTCCCCTCATTTATTATAATCCTCAAATTCCCTGAAGGTATGTTCTGACTCATTATCTTATTAAGGAGTAGCAAACATTGCAGCAATGTTCATGGCACAAAAGGTAAGGGATGAACAGAGGACTTCAGATTCTGAGATTCCCACGTCAGGAAGACACATTCCACAATGTTCAGCCAGATCTTCTTCCCCCTTTGCACACAGGCTGTGAGCCATCTCCTGTCTTTTCTTACAGATAGGCCAGTGTGAGTAAGTCATTCCAATATTTAATCATTCTCACTGCTAGGAAATTCTAACTCATTAAAGTTTTTCTAAGGAATTTTTTCTGCCCTTTTGCAACTGTTTCAGATTTCAGTCTAAAGCCTTAATACTGTATTAGCTGAATTGATATGGGAAAACACCCTCAGATACAGACTTTTACGATTTTTTTTCCCACATTTTTGAAATTGAAATTTGAAATGTTTTATTGGTCCACAGAGGGGAAAGAAATTTTTGAAAATGCTGCATATGTTTTCTCACTTTATTTGTAATGTTTGAAATTTTACATTTAAGAAAAATTTAGATCCATTCCACTGTGTGTCCTTTAGACTATACCTAGACAGCCAGAAACTGTTTTTCAACTGTGTTTTACAGATCTATATGATTTTCAAACAGTGATAATTGCACACAATGAAATTGCCTGAGTCTGATACACATGAGAGATGGCAGATGTGAAATCTTTGGAAATTATTTCAATAAGTTAAGTTAACAAGTTCTCAGCCTACTCTAGACCTCATATATTGCTTCTCAAAAGCTCTTGGTTTCAGAGTTGTGGAGCATGGTGTGGTGCTAATAAAAGCCAACTCAATATTTCTGTCTCTTCCTACAAAGAAATATGGTTGTAGTGAGTTTAAAAACCACATTAGTGAAAATTTGCTTGCATACTAACTTAAGAAACAGAAATTATGACCTGTTTGAAGTACTGCTGTTAAATTCTTGGTTTTTCTTTCTTCCAGTATTTATTTTCCATGTATTTTTCACTACATCTGGAATTGGTACTAATCTTTGATGAGAAAGTCAGAAAAGTGAGAAGGTAGGAATGGTAAAACACTGCAATATAGATTTCCCATATATGTTCCAGCTGCTCTGTACTTTTCTGGTGACACACAGCAGCCTTAAATTAGTTAATCTAGTTTTATAGCTGTCTTGTATCACTGGGGTAACATAAAACCACTGGACCATATTGCGGAACCTGGTTCTGTGACTATGCTTTTGGCCAGCTTTCACTTTTATTTTTACCTGCGTCATTCAGCAAAAATAATTCATTTGACATCAGTGGAGTAGTACCTTGTACATGCATGAGGGTGTTAGAGCATGCCTCTGAGAAGAAAATGCTTGCATTTGTAGCTTTAGAATGAGACTCGAGAGCTCTGCATGCAGTTCCTTATTATCACAACCTTTTTGTGAGAACTTCTGCAAGACATCATTTTCCTGATCATGACATGTAAAATGACTGTGGAATTTTCTTCTTTCATCCTTTGTATGTCCCATTTACTTGCGTTAAATACTGACATACAGCAACTGCTTTCTGGCATGTGTCTGAAAAAGCACAACACTGCCCTAATTTATGATGAATTTTTGAGGGGGAAAAAAAAGGTTAACTTTCCTTAATTCATGCCTAATGGTGCTGTAGATGAGACACAGAGAAGCTCACATGCACTCTCTTTTTCCTGGTTACTGTGTTGAACAGTCTGACTAGAGCTGTTCTTGCTTCCTCCAACATGCTGGTAGCATTTTCTATCCTACCAGCCAAAGAAACTGAGCCTCTGATAGAATCCTGGAAATGCGCAACACCTGTTTTTTTTTTTTCCAAAATATTTTCAAGGTGTTGCATGGTGCTGAAAAGTAAATTTTGAAAATTGTTTTTCCCCCCAATGCTAAAACTCATCCATTCCCAACAAAAACATTGCTCATGTCTCAGGCACTCTCTGCCTTACAGGCTATTTTATGAAGAAAAAAAAGCAGGAGGCAACACTCCGCATAATTCCTCACAGTCCCCTGCCAGCACCTACCTCATCAGTGGAGTTAAGTCTGAGAGGTATTGTTAAATCCTTATTTCATCCTTTTGAGACTTGGATCCAATTTAGTCTCCCATTGCATGTGCTTCCAGGTCTACTGGGATTGCTTCAAGATCAATTTAAAAAAAGAAAAAAAGAAAATGAGAAGAGGCAAGAAAATATCCCCAAAACCCCCTTACTAATGTGGGAGGTCTCAGATTTCCAGTAGGGCTCTCTCATTCGGACACACATTTTGGCAGTTTGCCATCATTAAAGTACAGCGTGGACTCCTGAGCTGTGTTTCCCAGTGACTCACTGTCACTCTGTGTTTGAGAAAGGGTGATTGTTAGAATAGGCAGTGAGTTCAAGCCTATGTCTACCGTAGAATGACAAGATGCTTTCCTCTCCCCTGACCTGTTTGGGTGTGCCCATGTGTGTGAGGAAAGGTGGAGAGCTGCCTTCGTCTCTCATCTGTTTAGAAAGTGCTGCTCTTGCTGGCCAGGTGGGCAGATATTTCTTTCCAAAATTTCCAGTTGCACTCTATGCATTCAGCCAGGTATGAGTCTAAGTCATGTACATAACATTTCCATTCATTTGTCGTCACCCCTCTCTGAAACTACTCATTTAAGAATCATATTTTTGATTGATTGCGCCAGCTCTGCTTGCCTAGCTCTCTTTTTTAAAATGTTCCACCTTGTTCCTTGTTTATTCCCAATTCACCTATGAACTGACTCACCTGTTGTATGCTGAAAAGTCTGAGTTGATGATGAATACCAGTTCTGTAAAGTTGTTCAGAAGAGGCAAATTACATGGCCATTATAAGCCACTTGCATGAAAATCCTTGGGTAAACATCATGTAAGTCAATGAACAGAGCTCCAAGTTGGCACATTTTCCTTTTAGGTAATGGATAACCCTGCATACAACTACTAGAGTGTTCCCTCTGAACTAATAATGAGGAGGAAGCAAAGATCATATTTGGATTTAGTACAGCCAAGTGTGAGGGCAAGAGTTTTATTAAAGGAGTTCAAACAAAAGGGCAGGCATGACCAAGATGTTATGCCTAAGGATTTAAATTTAGTTTCCTGTATAAGTATGCAACGTCTGCCAAGAGGCAAATTGTTTCCAGGGTAACACTTGAAAAGAGTGATCGTATATCCCTTAGAGCCAGGCTGTTGAACATTTGTAGAGCAGGACTCCACCATGACTTTGTGCTTCAAGTTTTATGCAGGAACTGAAGTTGTACTGGGGGATATGTCATTCACAGAACTTTTTCTTTTCCCTGTCATTTCCCAGAAGGGCCACCAGCAAAGGATTTCCACCTAGAAGTCTATTGTTGTGGATACTGCTGAGTGAAAATACAAATGACTGTATAAGAGCACCAAGGCTTGAATTTTCAGGGGAGACTGGTGGAATTAGGCATTCAGTTCCCATTCAACTGTCTTAGAATTTGCATATTTTCTGTCCAAGGTTTTTTGGAAATCCTAGGCTAACACTAAGAGTCCATGGCACTGTGAAATGGCTGAAAGACTGATCATTCTGTGCATCTAATGTCTAATCACTGAAACTGTGACTGATAACAGGAGTCCCTTATTGGTGTCTTATACAATAATAAGTACAATAAACATTGTATCACTACATTATTTTTGAAGCAAATGTGGACATGTTCATCTGGAGGGTGGCTCAGAGGAGTCCTGATGGTGACTAGTTTAATTTCTAAGGCATCCTGCTCTTCAATTTGAAAATATTGTACTGACAACTTCATGTTCATTTACTGGAAAAAAGGAAAATAAATGCTAAAATATCTTTGCTCTCAAGGTGTATCCTACATTTTATCTGGGGTCAGGTTTCTGGTATCTGAGGTAGCTGAGATAATTTCCTGATTTTTTTTTTTCATTTTTTGATAGTTTAAAAAATTAAAAAAAAAAATTAAGGAATTTGAAGTCACTTTATGCTTACTTGATTAGAGAAATTTCCTTTTTTTTTTGTTAAATGCAAAGTTACACGGAGCTAACTTAATCTAATATTCTGCTCATACCTTTTTTTTTTAATAAAAATAAAACCATTTATGAAAAGCAAACATAATTTTGAATAAAAAACCTTTCTCTTTGAAAATCTCAACATTAAGTCTTTGAATTAAAAACCAAAACAATTCATTCTCCAGAATTGGCATCAATTAGGAAATTTTTTGGTTTATCAAATTGAAAAAAAAAAGTGGTATTCTATTTTATTGATCTGGAACTGTTTAAAGAATTATACAAGATGAGTGGAAAAGTTAGAATATAAAAAAAAGGAAAGTGACAGGGCATTGTACTGTGTTGCAGATGTCCTGTTGTAAATACACCAATATCAATTTTCAAGGTTGCATTTTTCTTCTGTTAATGCAGAATCATTTCTCTCTTGGGTGGCTGGGAGACCAGTGAGCAATTTCTAAATGTCAACTCATGCTTTTCTGCTCAGTGAAGCATACTCATTTCTGCCTTGCAAGGTTGATTTAGACTTTATTGAGAGAAACTTTTGTTTTGAACCAAAGCTAAGAAGTTTGGCTTCCTTCTTCTCAAAGCTGAAATACCCAAGATCATGCTATCCTGTAAATAGGAGGTAACTTCTGCTCTGGAGAGCAAAAGTGTTTAAAGAACATAGTTGGCTTAAAAAAATCTCCTTTCTCGGGCATTTGATTGAGAGAATGGGATGTGGGGGAAGGAGGGTTTGATTGTTTGTAGTTTTACGTCAGGAAGTCTAGCAGAAGCCACTGCAACATCTCATAAAACATTGTGCAGCTGTGTGCAGACCTCAGGGTGCACAGATGCGTGTGTATTATATTACCTTGGAAGGGGCACAAGCTGAACTTTTCGATTTTGACACCCGACAGCATCCAGCAAAGGTGAGGTCTGCTACTTGTGCCTCAGGTTTTCAAATTAAAACCGTGTGTGTTGCGGTGCTCACATGACATGTATAAATGTATAAATGAGGGCCATTAAGTAAATGCGTTTACACATCATTTAAATGAAACAACACACCTAACCAGATGGATTCCTAAAATGAGTAATTGTGTACTGCTATTTCCATAACTTTTGCCTTTGCTGGTATACCCTCACTTCTCTGGTATGTCCATCACTTTGACTTGAGCTTCCAGGTTGGGGGCCAGGACCTTGCTTTTCTGTGTTTTCTGTGAAGATCTTGATGTTATTATGTGCAACCAGGAGTGGGATATTTCTCACCTAAGTTTAGCCATCAAACACAGAGGCATCTAGTTTGAGCTTGTCTTTTGGGCATCCTCATGAGGCAAAGGAAAGAAAAAAGGTTTAACCCATCCAAAAATTTATGTGACACAGATCCACATAGTCTTCTAAATGTGCCTGTCACGGATTTTTTATGATAAAGGGGATCTCGATAACTAACTTGGACAAAGTGGTCACTTTTTGATGTAAACTGGGAGATAAAAGCGAGCTTATAAAAAAATAGCAGAGAACTAAAAGGAATACAGAAAGATAGAAAAGAGGCAACATTCAGGGATTTTTAGGAGACACCAAAAGTTGTTGCCACATCTCTGCATATAGCAAATTCTATAGCATTTTGTTCAACTTTCCATGAGGAAGTCTGTCAACAGAGCTGCATTTTATTATGGTTTCCAGGATGGCTGCCCAATTTAAAACAGGAAAACCAGGTCTCAAATCTTGACATGCATGGAGGAGGACTCCAGAAGCCAAATTCTAGCTACATGTCTGCAACAGCTGGATCAAACTACCAAACAAAAATAGACTGTTAACTGGTCTACAATCCCTCTTTCAAGTCAGACCTAAAACATGCTAGTGGTGTGCAGTAGAAACTCTTGGTTTTTAGTTTTTGTTGTCTTTGTTCTTGAAAACTGGTGAAGGTCTCATGCAAATTTTACCCTCCTCCCAGATAATGTGAGCCTATATGAAGCTGTCAAAACACATCTTCTTTGTTTCTGTTATATCAACTTCCTTTTTTTACCTCCACAGATGGTAAGGGAAAAATAAAAATAATGCCAGCTTTTCTTGAAGCTTTTTTTTGCCTTTGATTTCAAAGTGCTCTACCAAGGTCAGTATCATTTTTCATATGTGGAAATTGAAGCATTTAGCTGTGAAGTGGCATCCAAATATAGAACCTGAATATTAGTTTCCAATTAAAACCATAAATTGATGGTCTTTTCAGTACCATCTCCAGCAGGTGAAGTATGCTAACTTCAGGATGAGTATGCTAATAGTGGTGCCTTTAGGAGTTCTGGCACAAAGAGAAAAAGTTATGCAACTGTCATTCATTATTTTGACCCATGTTGTTGTTATGGCCATTTCTCTTTGCCACTTGGACATTCCAGACAGCTGCACAGCAAAGCATTGCAACTTCTGGACTGTTCATCAGTTGATTTTTAATGATGATAAAGTGAAAGCTGAATAATTGTGATAATACAGGGTATGTGTTCACGTGTACATGCAATGTGTGTAATATAGGTGTATATCTGTGTGCTATGAGCAGTTGTTTGGCTGTGGTTTGAGCTGCATCTGTTAGCAATGAAAAATATGTGTTTTCTCACAGACATAAAATTCTGGGCCACTTAAAGGTGAATATTTTCATCAGATCTCTCCCCATCCTGTAATTTATAATAAGTGGAACTAGTGAGCAGTGCTCTAAAACCATAAAAAAAGATAGAAAATAATCATGAAGGGAGAAGTTTGTAATGTTTGCCAGATGAAAATCCAGAGTCTCCATGCTCAGAATTTATGTTGGTGACCCCTGTTACCTTCTTCAACAACACAAGAAGGAAGAAGATAATAAGCTTATGTACTGTACGGTATGTAATCAGCAGTGTAATGGGTCATAATTCTATTAAAGTGTGTGGACAAGATTTTATAATTAATGGGCAAGTTTATGCACATCCTACACATGTGCTATGGGATACAGCAAGGGGACTGGGCCAGGGGAGGGAAGTTTTGGAAAGTATGTCAGAGGACAGATGTGAAGAGCTAAGGGAAGGTAGCAAAACAATACCACCCAGCCATCCATCTGTGAAGAGGGAAAAATCGTAAATGAAGGATCTTTTCTAGGCTTTAAATATTATATATATAATATATAGCTTTGTACTTCCTGTTTATGCTTTGTCTATTTTATGACCTCAGGAGAAGGAGTCAGTCAATGTAAAAATGGAAATGCTTTGCTGGAAAAATTTCTGGTCTTTTCATGTGATAGGAATCCTGAAATATTATTTTTTTCTGTCTTTTGTTCCTAATAGGACAACAGAGCACTTACAGTTCTTGGAGGCATTTCCCAGGACTCTCTGGCTGTATCTATACAAGTTCTATCCAGGCTGTTCTCTGGGTCTGAGGTCAGTGGCACAAAGAGGTATCAAAGTCCTTCAGTCTGCAGAGGATTCAGAGGACCATAACCACACTGCCTCTGGGGAATCCCTGGCCCATGCATCCCATGGGTACTTCCAAACAGTGCCCAGGAACTGCTTATGGAAGAGCCAATAGTAGACACTGTTTATTTACTTAATAGATGTACCCTGTTTTGCTATCATCTGTAATGCAAATATTCCCACACCTCAGTCCTTGAAGCGAGAAGAAAAAGTAGTGAAAAAATGTTTATTATTTGGAGAAACTACCTGTGTTCATGTTAATGGTAGTGAGACGATGATGGCAACATGCTTATCTTCAAAATGAAGTCCCACTCTATCTTGGCAATACAATACTAATTTAAAGGAGATTATAATTTCAGATTCTTACCATTACTTCTGTGCCTTTAGGTGTAGAGCTGGGGATTTATGAGCTCTATATCCAATGCAGAATTTTCTCTAATGATTTATGTAGGTTGACTCTCAGATGTGATGGTTCTTCTCATTTATGAATTGAGCAGCTTTTTTTTTTCAGAAGTCACTATGCAAGAATAACAACAAAGATACAAGGCTGAATTTTTAGAGTCTAAAAATTTAGAGATCAAGTAAGATAAGCAAAACAGACTGTTTTCATTAAAAAATGTTTGCCGATTTTGCAGTTGTCTAGTGTTTGGGGCTTTTTTTATCCTGGACCTAGGTGATGAAAAATTAAACCTGTTTATTTTGAAATTGATAGAAGAATTTCTACTCATTCGGTTGCATTTTATTGTGAGTCTTTCTGGTACATCCTAAAAGGTAAATAGTGACAGAAAGTCTGAATTATAAAAATTCCCAATCTTCATGTAGACTCTGCTGTTCACAGGCACTTAAATGAGCTTCTGACCTGAGCTCTGACCTGAAGTGCACCAAGCTTGAAGATTTTACATCCTAGGTGGCTGTACCTGTAGTGCCTTCTGGAGCTCTTCCAGCAGTGTCCAGAACTTCCTCTTGTCCCAGGATGTATTGTCTTCATCTCCTGGCAGCAGCCTAGGAAAATGTGCAGGTAGAAACAAACCAGAAAGTTTCTAGCCCATGGCATAGTGCGTTAAAGGAATCTATTGTATTGACATATGAGTAACCAGAGATGAGTGAACTAGTTCAGTTCAAATAACAACCAGCCCCAACCTTTGCCCATTCAAAAAGTGACCCTAACCCAAATCTTTTTCCAATTTGGGTTGGTTCAGAGAGATCAGCTGTCAGGTCTGTCAGCTGGTAGCCAGACATCAGAGCAGACATAACTAATTAGGATATACTCCCCACCAAGAGATTAAATGTATTTTTTTTTCTCTCTTTATATGTTCCCATACTTTCAACTTGCATTAAAACCTCTTGGTCTGAAAGCACCATCTTCAGAGTGAAAGCAAGTGGAAAAGTAGATTTTTTCCAGAGAAACCTATAGGAGTTGAATTCATCTTAAATGTATGTTTTCTCCCTCAACAAAGTTGAGTCTGTAGAGTTACTGACCTCCCATCACAGAATATCTGACTGAGTTTCAGAGCAACTTATTTCTCAGTTCTTTTAGTCAAACTTAGCCCACTTATTATCAAAATTTGTACAACAATTGTATGATTTTGTCACCCATGCCATGAGAGTAAATGCTGCAAATCCAAAATCTAAAATTATGCATAAGTGGTAACTTTAGTGAGGTGCAGTGTATTCTGATGGCTAGAGTTCATGAGGTCACCAGGGAATATGCATAGCCCAAAGAACTGAGAAAATTTAACTGGGCAGATGAACTTTGGGCCTTTCTTAAACAGCTTTATTGACTGCAAGAGGTGGAGTACAAGGCTTCCATATTTGTCTGAAAACAAGCACTGGTGCTGAGGTTATGTGTTCTTCTGCATGTTCTACATTTGCAGCTTTGAGTGACTTTCCTCTACCTTTATTATTTTCTGACTAGATTTCAGTGTGGTTCCACAGTAGTCAGACATTGTGCTAATGTATTAAACTCAGAGTATTTTTTCCCTGCACTTTGCTGCCAGCGATAACCAGAATCTGGAGAAAAGTTAATACAATGGAGATCAGGACCTCAATAGGTTTTGAAACCAGGATTAGATATGCTTATGGCTAAAGAGACCATAGGACAACTTTTTGGCAGGGAGACTATAAACTCACATGTTCCACATGTGTCAGTGAATGATGGGGAAAACTCCTGAAATATAGCATTTCAGAGAAACTAAGCATCATATAATCAATTTCTTTTCAATGTGGATTGTCATCCTGAAAAAAGTTTTAATTACATCTTATGTATATATGGCCAGAAATTATTTAGCCATGCTGCTGAATAGGATGGTACTGTTAGTTGTCTGCAGAATTTTTTTTAATTGCAAACTATGGAATGATTACATGTAAATTACAATTTTAAATAACTGGAACACGAAATATACTTGTGCAATCTATGTGTCAAAGCTTTAAGACAACTGGAATGGCTTTCTAGAAATTCTGCTTTCTGAAAGCCCATGCCTATTACTTTATTTTTTGTCCAAATCCAGCTCAAACTTCCCCTTGCTGAGTCAGTCATTGTTTGTAACAGAAATGGCCTGCTGTTGAGTCTCACTCCTTAAGAATTCAATGGAATAATAGTCAGGATTTATTTGGCATATTGAAACTCAAAAACATCTGTACCAGAAGGCACAGCAGTCACAAGAGTTGAATGGGGCCTATTTTCACTGTCATTTAAATCTTCTTATGTATTTTATACGATTAACAATTCTTGGGAGCATCTTCTAAATTTTTTCTTCCAACATTGAGAAATAAAAGTTGAGACTGATTTAATCTGCTTGAGCCATGTACTCAGCCATGTACATACAAAAGCATGATGCTTTTGTGGACACCTTACTAGCTGCCACCCACATGCTAATCTAGGGAGGATAGGTGTCACATGATGTGGTATTAGATCTGTCAGGTGTCCTACAGTGTTTCAAGAGGCACCAGAAACTTGTATTTAGGCAGCTGAGTCTGTCTCTAGTAGGAAGCTGAACCACCCTGTGCTCCTTTGACTTTTTAAACTGCATCCTCATTGACCACTCAGGGAGCTTAGGCACCTGGCCCATGTAATACATGACTATGGGGAGGATTAAATTAAGGTGTCCGAATTCCTTGCTGAATTCTGCTCTTATTCTGTTTAATCATTTGTTATTGAAGGCAAGAGACAGATATTTCTACCCGTCTCCAACCCAGGCTAAGACATGACTTGTGTCCCCTCTTAAAGGTCTAGTCTCTGCTGATGCAAGGTGACATGGGCCCTTGCTGAAACACTTTCTTTCCTGGACTTTTGGTGAAAACCTTAAGCCTTGGGAACACAAGTTTCTGCTGTCTGTCCATGCTTCCCACAGGCAGGGTTGGGGCTGAACTTGAAGCTTAGAAGTCAGAGGAGCTTTGCTTTGATGTCAGTGAAAGAGCTTAGGACATAAGATTTCAAGCTTTCTGTGGGCAGTACATCTTGTCTATTTCTCTGCTTATTTTTAAGAATAGAAGAACCTTGATATTTTCCAGGTATTGTGACTGCTCTTCATCTGAGGATCTCAAAGCATTTTAGAAAGATTAAAATTAACCCTCACTCAATGTGTATATTCTGTGTAAGTTTTATTACAAGCCGTTTACAATACTGTCATATAGCACATACAGAGAATCAGTTAGGAGGTGGAAAGCTGAAGCAGAGTCCAGTTATCCAACATCCTAATCTTGTTGTTAGAAATCTCTGACTAATATACAAGCAATTCTTGTGGACAGGGTTAAAGGTACCAGGACCTTCATGGAAGGGCTCAGTGCTTGTCAGCAGCTAATATACTGTGGAATGATTAGTGGAGATGACTAAGAACATTATTTATGCTGTAATAAATGTATGGGAGTACTGGAGCTGAACCTCTGGATTGTTCATATTGCCAGGTTGATAAAAAAAATCCTTGTTACCAGACTGATAGGTCCAACACCCCTTTCAGTATAAAGCTTTCTTTTGGTATGTATTAAAGCAATCACAACCTACACCAAGCAAAACTGGAATTTGAAGCATAGTAATGGAGCATATGTTCAACAAGCTTAAAGCCACTCTGTCATACCTTCCAATTCTGTTGATCAGTAAAACTGAACAAAGAGTGAACATTTGCTTTGGCATAATATTCCCTATGGCCAGTGAAAGAGGATTTAAACCTGTTTTACTCACATTTCGTTACTGGTATCCAAGAAAACTGACAATATAATGAAATAAAGGATAAGAAAACTTTATCATGAAGATCTTACAGTCCAGGGCCAAGTTATATAATTCTCATTCTCACACAATGCCAGCTGTCTTTGCTACCACTGTTGAATTATTAGCCTTGGACTGAGAAATATAAAACTGCAAACGGGCACTGTGATATCTATCCCCACTTAACTCACTGCAACAGTCTTATTTGATGGCAGAAGCAAATAAGATGTGGACTACTATGTTTAAGCACAGGTCATTTCAAAGTTAACAGATTTTCAAGACCAGAGGTAGCACTGTAAACATCTAACTCCTATTTCCTGCATAAAACAAGCCAGAGTTCTTCAGATTAACTCATGCTGTGGAGAGAATATTACTCCCTTTTTCAAAGTCAAGAATACTGAGCTCAAAAAGCTTATGTCAAACTAGAAATGGAGGTGATGGTTTTGAGCTTATCCATTTCCTGCAGAACCTGCACAAGAAAAGGTACAGAAATCAATTATATCTTTCCAAATCTTCTTCCTCAATTGCCTTATTATAGCAGTGTTTATGATCTGGCCTATATTTATTGCATTCTTCACTAGCATAGGCCTTGCATTCCTCACTTGATGTTTGCCATGTGTTGGGCATTACTTGAAATTCATAGCTCTGGTTTCCTTTCTCCACAGTCACTGGACAATTAACTGATATAATATAGGCAGCATTTGAAATTTCATTTCAAGCTATCAGTTATAAAGGTGACATATTGTTAGAATATTAGTATCAAGAAGATGTCAGTGAAGAAAAGAAAGGGGTAATAAACAATCAAGCTGGCACTGAAATCCAACAAGATTAGTAAAATAAGACATAAGATATTAGACATAAGCTGTAATGTGCATTCCTTTTCCTATCCTTTTCTCTACATACACACACACAGGTACATATATATATATGGTTTTGTGTGTCAATGTGCACATAAATGGATTCTTGCATCTGATGTAGAACATAAAGGGCTGGGTTGATTTTTTCCTAGATGTGAGAGCCAAGTTTCACTGATTTGGTTTTGTGTGTCCAGGTTTTTCCTGTGGCTATTATTTCTCAGCACCTGTACTTCCACTGCTTCTTGTCTCCTGTAGCAAAGTAGGTCTGTTCAATATCGTAGCAGGTAAAGTGAAGGCTGTGTCTGAAGCCACTGCTTTCTATTTGTACAAGCAATAGGTACAAAATAGACATTAAACAGGCATCCTGCTGAATACCTGACCAGTGTCTGTTTCATATCTATGGCTTTGGTATATTTATCTTATACCTGCTCCAGGAGGAGTTTGTCTCTCTTTTTCTTTTTCTTTTTCTTTTTCTTTTTCTTTTTCTTTTTCTTTTTCTTTTTCTTTTTCTTTTTCTTTTTCTTTTTCTTTTTCTTTTTCTTTTTTTCTTTTTCTTTTTCTTTTTCTTTTTCTTTTTCTTTTTCTTTTTCTTTTTCTTTTTCTTTTTCTTTTTCTTTTTCTTTTTCTTTTTTTCTTTTTCTTTTTTTTTCTTTTTCTTTTTCTTTTTCTTTTTCTTTTTCTTTTTCTTTTTCTTTTTCTTTTTCTTTTTCTTTTTCTTTTTTCTTTTTCTTTTCCTTTTCCTTTTCTTTTTCTTTTTCTTTTTCTTTTTCTTTTTCTTTTTCTTTTTCTTTTTCTTTTTCTTTTTCTTTTTCTTTTTCTTTTTCTTTTCTTTTTCTTTTTCTTTTTCTTTTTCTTTTTTTCTTTTTCTTTTTTCTTTTTCTTTTTCTTTTTCTTTTTCTTTTTCTTTTTCTCTTTTTCTTTTTCTTTTTCTTTTTCTTTTTCTTTTTCTTTTTCTCTTTTTCTTTTTCTTTTTCTTTTTCTTTTTCTTTTTCTTTTTCTTTTTCTTTTTTTCTTTTTTTTTCTTTTTCCTTTTTCTTTCTTTTCCTCTCCTTTCTCAAACACACACCGGTTTTTTTTTTTGCTTCTTTTCCTTCAAAAACGGTGATGAGGGATTAATTTGGTACATCGTGACTTCCTGGTCATCCTGCAAGTGCTCCAGTCTGGGAAGATGTAAAACAAGCCTGTAGTTTCATTCCATTGAAATTTAGATGCCATCCCAAAAGATGTGTGAGCACCTCTAAAAACTGAAGAGTGAGGTTGAGGTGATGGTGCCAGAGGTGTTGCTTACCTGCCTTTTGCACAAGGGGACTTTTATGGGTAGGACAGCTAGGAAAAAGGAGAGCTTTTCCTCTGTCTGTTTTTGTTATGTCACTTGTTGAAAGAGTTTCTATCATGAAATACAACTGTTCAGGCTGTGTTGAGTAGAATCACAGTTTTTTCCATGCTGTATGGGTGAATACCAAACCCATGAACTGGTCTGCTTGCCTTTCCTTAAAGAAAGAAACTTTCAACACAGAACCTAAACATTTAATTAAGCAGATTGGGGTTGTTCATCTGAATAGACACACCTAAAAATTCTTTTATAGATTGGACTAAGTTCCCCCAATTTAGGCACATGATTTGTGCTAAAATTAAGGTTCCAATTTAAGATATTTGCATAAAAGAAGTGACTAATTTCCCTATGTAGTTAAGGATGAGGGATAGGTGCCTTTGAAGACCCATGGATGGTGATTTTCTTTACTTAATTCAACTGATATGTGTTGATGAACATCGCAGAGAAAGAGAAGACTCCAGCTGGGCAAGATTATTTGCTAATATTTTTCATCTTTCAACTTGTGACTTCTCTGTTGTGATCACAGGAAAGTCCCTTGCAAGCTTTGTATTCTGTTGAGATATTCCCAAGGGTAACAACAGTTTTAAATATGTCTTATTTAATTATATTGTCACTTGTACTGGATACTAAGCTGAATAAACCAAAATGTTCCATGTTTGGTTCCAAACAAAATTTTCAGCCGTTACTGATCTGTACTGGATTTAATCAGTGACAGTGACCTAGGAACTTTACCAACAGGCTCCTCAGCTATTCCAGCTAGATCTGGTTTTAGACAAGTTTTATTAATACTAATTTGGGATACTATTTAAGTATCCAGATAGGATGCTAATTTAAAAAGGCATTGTGTTGGCTGATCTTATGATAAATTTTAAGATTTTTGACTCAGATTCCATTTCTCTCCGATTGTCACTTAAAATATTTCAAGATGCATCTTCTCCCATATGTCAGATCCATGTAATGGCAATGAAGTTTTTGTAACACATGCAAGAAGTTGGAGAAAAAAGCCCCAGCAGCATTCCAGTACTATAGAAAGTTCCAAATATTAATTTCAATGTTTTTGGATATTAGTATTAGAGGCATCACTCCTTCAAAAGATAATTCAGCTTCAGCTTTAATGTTTACTGCCATATAATTAATTAGATTGTAGACAGAGAAGAATTTCTGTTTCTAATAAATGTATATATATATATATATAATTATTCATGTGTGTTAAAAAGGAGTTCAATTTTCATCATGTTTTTTTGTCATAAATTAAGTCCATACTTTAGAGATAAGGAAAATACTTTCTTAATATTTTGGCATGATCAGATTATTCTTAGATTATTATCTACTTGGATAGAAGTTTGCAATATGCTCACAGAAAATGCAGAGAACAGACATACTGATTTTCAAATTACAGATTACTGTAAAACAAAACTCAAAATCTGTAATTGAGAGAAAAGACCAGATTCTTTCATACATTGCTTGTGTGTAATCCCACTGACATCAAGAAGTGTGGGCATGAATAAGTGGGGAAGAGTTTGGCCCAGGATGTGGAAACTATTTGATAGAAAATGCTGAATTAATTTAAATTTTCTGGGGCATGAGCACTATCTTGTGGAATGAAAAATGGCTGAAGCACTATAAACAAAAGCAGGAAACAAAATATTAAAATATAGATCTGTGGGAAGGTTTTTTCCTAGTGAGGTACTTCAGGGATCTGTATTCAGTATGGTTTTATTTAACATTTTCTCTAATGATCTAGGAGAAGTAAGTCACCCATTAATGAAATTCCCCTATGATGAGTAAGAGGGTGGAGTTGCAAAAGGTGATGAAAGAGAGATAGCAAAAAGTAACCTGAACATGGATCCAAGGTTCACACTGACTTCAATAAGTTTTGGAACAGATCAGCAGAAATACTGGAAAGACTGATTCCCTAATACATATCCCACAGTGAAGCAAGAACACACAGGTCCCCAAAATAACTTGAAAACTACTATGTTGAAGCTACCTCTTGCATGAGGTGCCACTGGCCTCCTCAAATTCCTTTCAGGGTAAAATATTCAATAATTCTAAATATTGGACTCTGAATGTCACAGTACTATCACAAAGATATGATTGTGACAATTATTTTAACTGTTAATTTAGATAGTTATGCCTCATCTATTTCTATATTTTTAAATAAATTCCTGTGGCCAATCTTGTGAAAATTCTGTGGCGATTAATGATGTTAATGATATTTGGTCAAAATTATCAATGGGATAGTATTACTTAGGTTATATTTACAAGTGTCAAAATAATTTTAACCCAGGAGGTAGAGTTAAATATGTTGGGCTAGATCTTTAGACTGCATAAATAATATCAAATATATCTTTAAAGATGTTTAGCTTGCTAAGAAATTTTTATAAATCTTTTTAGATTTGATAGTTGACACTCAATGACCACCTCAAGTTCACACAAGATATTCATGATAGGAAAACTGAGGAAATGTATAAAATGGATAAAAGCCTACAGGTCTGTAGGCCATTAAAATATCAAAGATCTCTAAACAAGCTTTTACCAGGCAGCTGAAACCTTCTGCTGCTATACACCAGCTTAGACCCACTGAATAAAAGCTCGAAAATCTTACAGGTCTTGCTGGTTACCTACTCAGACTGCATCTTTATTAGTGCGAGGATTCATCAAAGCACTTAACCACACGCTTAAGTTTGATTTTAAGCAAATGCTTGAGTTTTTTACTGATCTGGGATGCAAAATTCATGATTTCCTATTATGCAGACTCAACACTGCATATAACAATGTAAGCATTCTTTTCAAATAAAAGACACTTGCTATTCCAGTTCAGTTCTGAGCATTGTTCTACATTTGCCGGAAACAAAATAAGTCTGGGGGAATAATGTGTTTTGGAAACTTTTTATTCCCTCCAACATCAAATGGAATTTCTTTTTAAGAAATACAAATATTTTTAAAGGTACAAAGATGTGTGAGAGAGATTGGGAAGCACAGCTTTAGCCTGATTCCTTTTGTTAACGCACCCTTGCAAATCAGAAGCAGCTCCAATGGAATTTAACTATTAGGAAACCAAAAGATCAGAATCACAGGACTCGTTTCTTGAAATAGATTTAGAACGTCTGTGGTGCTGGCTCAAATATGTTAAAATACAGACACTTTTATATAACTCCAGCACTGTGAAATCATCTAATAACTCCTCTAAACCATCTAGTCTTTGAGTCAGGGTTGTGCCAAGCCAGCAATGGTGACACCACGTCCCATGGGAAGATGACCACACCTTAGCTCTGCCCATCAGCAGGGTGCAGGTACTGCTGCCCAGGTGTCACTGTGCTGTACCTGAAAGAATGAGCTCTGCTTCTCACCCCTCAACCATACATCTATCAGTGAAACTCTCTTCCCCTCCAGCTGATTCCTTGAGGATCTCTGCACCATATGCCACCATTTCCTGAGGCATTCTCCAGCGCCAACAATATTGGTGCAATAGAGTGCAAAGGACCAAGAACAAACATAAATGGACATACATTAGTAAAATAAGATGAAGTCATTCAATGATGTAGGAAAGCAGTTGCTTGGTGATGTTTTTATTGGTATTTGAAGAGCTTCTTCTCTCAGCCCACTGCAATTGCAACCACGTGGGTGTTAGCAGAGGTGGAAACAGTATTTCACACTGACTCTGTGCAGAATCCCAGGCATGCATGCAGTGCTTTTCCAGCAAGAACTCATGAAGGAATGGATTTCAGAACATAATTTCTTTTTTTTTTTTTTTGTCAGGACTTCTAATTTCCATTGTGACTTGGGATATATTACTTAACCAGCCAACTGAACAAGAAAAGATACTTTTGTGGCATAGCCAAAGTTAAAAAGTATTAGTGATGTAGGCAAAATGTTAGTGACTTTCTTTGTGTACCAGATGAGCCAAAAATCCTCAGGAAAAAAAAAGGTATTTATAGAACTGAAGATTGTGCATAGTAATTAATAAGAAACTTTCTCTTACAAGTGAAGTGACATGTCAGACACAGCTCTATGTTCTTTATGGTTTGTTTTGAAGCTAAGTAAATAGATTACAACTAAAGTTTTCAAATTATTTTATGGGCTTTTTTTCTCCAGAGATGTCAGTAAACAGATTTTTCTCTACTTAAATTATTTGTTATGAAGCATTGCTATGTAAGTTCACATCTTCTTGTAATGCTAAGCTCTAATTGATTGGAATAATCTAATCTGTTTTTATTCCTTAAATATTTTTATTCGGAGATTAATACACAATATTTTAAAATTAAATGTCCATGAGTGTTCACTTTACTTGATCACTGATGCTACCAAAATCTAATGATTTGAAGATATACTAGAAATGCATAATTTGATGACAAAATAAGAATGATTTTGTAGTTAAATAAGTTTAGGAAAAGAACCCTACAAAAATAGCAAACACAACTGCCAGTGTTGCAGTGATAAGGACATCACAGGTGCCTTGATTACCCAGGCAGACAAGAATTAATTTATTCCATACCTCTGAAGTAAGAATTGGCTCTCTCATACAGTAAATGATCCTTTACTCTATTTGAATGATCAAAGATTGTAATGAGTCACAGCTATAAAAATGTGACTTTCCATTTTACACTGAAACACAGAATTCTTTTCTTCACAGAGCAAATAAATTTGTGATGATGCCTTGAGATGGCCACCTAAAAACAGAGACTAGACAAGAATAAAGAATAAAAGTAGGTATTTATTTGAAACACCTCTAAAGGTACACTCTGGGCAGTCAAAAGGCAACATCCAAGATGCACCCTGGGTCACAAGTGCTTCACACTTTTATAAGTTTGGTCCATTTGCATATCAGGGTTAATTCTCCGATTATAACTTCAGTTAATGACGTAATTACCCCAAGTTTTCCCTCCCTTCTCTAGGCTTTAGTTTACACATTTTGGGTCCTGGTGTTCTTGAAGAGCAAACCTAGAGAGGTTTGTTACGTCTGACCAGCACGAGAGAACAGTAGTTAACAGGGCACACGAAACTTCAGAGTTACACACTAGGCAGTACAGGATTTGAAAACCACAAAAGTTAAAACCTAAGGCATCAGTGATGATTGCTTTCTTTCAATTGTCCACAATGCTAGCATGCAAGAAGTAAAAAAGCATCTTTCTTTTTGAAATAACAATTCCCACACCTGGTGAAAACTGGAGAGCATTTCAAAGAAATGAACTCTAGCTATCTTGTTGTTAAAGATCCAACAGTGCTTTTTGTATGGGAAAGGTTGTTTATCCTAATAGTTTTAATATTTTGGGAGAACACATTCACATTTTCTAAAAGCAACCCGGAGTTTTCATCTGGTTTCAGTATTGCTCCTTCTCTACTTTATATCAGAGCTCTTATATGGTTTTCTGTTCACTGCTAAAACAGTTATTGCTGTGCACCTCAAAGCCTGATGCTCTGGGTCAATAGATTAATAGCAAACCAGCCTTCTGAGACAGAATGCCTTATTCTGCCAGATAATACAGTTCAGCCTGTAATGCTGAACAGATATTCATATATGAGTTCATGATTTATTAAATTATACTTAATTGCCTCAAATAAATCAGTGTGAGTTCCTATATGGTCAATGTCAGAATATTGAGCTTAATGAACGAAAAAGTGCTATTCTCATGTTTACCTAAATCCCCCATATTTCTAGTACCCGTATAATTATCACCAGTATATCTGCATCACATGCACACAGCATTGTCAGTATATTCTCTCTCCAACTAAATTTTATTCTTAGCATGTGAAGATTCTTCTCCTAACTCAATACTGCTCACAAAGACAGCATAGAGTCACTGACATACATTATGATCCCCTTTCCACATTCTCCTGAAAAAGGTTATAATACCAATATAATTTTTGAAAGCCCCAAAGGCTGATTTAAGTTTCAGCTAAGAAATTGTGCTAAGAATAGTGCCAGAACTGCAGGATTTTCAGATCTTAGAAATATTTCAGATCTTCATTATTTGTCATATATTCTCTATGATGACAAATGACTTTAGAAAATACCATAAATACTTAATACACTGGTGATATTAGCCAATTTATAATAAATACTATGAGTGGAGGTTTTTTATAGATGATTTAGAGTAATCTCTTTGGCAGACAAACAAACTGGAAAGCGTTTTACATACAGTTCTGTTAATACATAATATGGCTTACTACATGATTAATAACCTAGTGCTTCTCATTGGGATACATAAAATGCAGTAAAAATAAATAAAACCATAAAACAATTAAGGGGATTTGTAGTCACTGATTCGTTCCTGTTTATGAATATGCAGTGTTAGTATAAACAGACAGGGGGTCCTCACTCTATCCTTTTATCATTTCCAAATGTTGTTATAAGACGGTAACCCCACTGAAAACAAACAAAACAGCATGTCATGTAAATGTAACTTCAGCCTAACGTTGTATTAGGTCAGCTCAGCTTTGAGAAATATGTGGCTTTTTCAATAGTTACTTTTGCTGGAAATTTCTGTTTGTAAATGTCAAGGATATCACTTAAAATCAAAACAAGGGAACCTTATGTGCAAAAGTTGCAGAAATGGCATTCAGTAAAGGCAATTTTCAGTTAAATTCTTTGTAAGACTATGCATTTTATGTATTTATCGAGATATTGCTTTAATGAAGAAAACTTGAATTCATAAAAAGATTCTCTGCATATTCTCCCCAAACCACACCCTTTGTATTAAGAAAAATATGTTCCCAGTAACATTTTCATTTCAGTGAGTATTACGCTATCTTTCAGATGTAAGGTTGCACCCCTATGGTGTTTTACTTCTTCACTCCCTAATTTACAGAAAACAAGAAACATTTCCATCGAGATGGCTTGAGAGTGTAGCTGCCAAACAGGAAGGAAGCACAGCTGCATGGGCAAACAGAGAGAGGGCAGGAATCAGCCTGCAAGGAAGTGGCAAGGTAATCATAAAATCATGGAATGAAAGGGGTTGGAAGGGACTTTAAGATTACATCACTCATGTTTGGCACCCCGTTAGATAAACGAGTCCCATCTAATCTGTGTAGTAGAAATCCTGCTGCCTCAGAGAGTTGCAATATTATAAAAGGGAGAGACTTTGTTAATATTCTGAAAACATAATGCATGGGAGTTTTCTATCAGAAAGTTACAGTGATGGCATATAAGAAGGTATCCTGCTTTCATATCATGAACTTGTAATAAAGGCTGCCAAAGAAAGACTTTCCCTGTAACATGCAACTCATTTTTGCATATAAATATTACAGATAAATAAGAAGTGTAGAGGGGTTTAAAAACTATCTAAAAATCATGGAAGAATTAGATTTGGAAATGCAGCTACAGACCATCTTCTCTGGAAGCCTTTAAGCTATTAATTGCTGGAAAATGGAGTTAAGATGTGGCAAAAGAAATGCTCCTGCAGGTTGTTCTTGTTATACTCCTTCCCCCAGTTTCCCCTGCTAGCAATGGTCTTCATCCAGGGGTGCAGGCAGGTGATGTTTTGGCAGGTGCAGGTCTGGGCCCAAATATTTGACATAAAAAAGAGGCTGCATTGCCTCATATACAAAAAGTAGGTCGGGAAGGCAAGAACTTGAGAGCTGTAACCATAGTAGTGGCACTTATTTTGTGGACTTTAACCCACAGAAGTTTTAAATCAGTTTAAAATATTTTCACAATTTCTTGAACTACTGGTTTGGTGATGACCAGGTGATCTGTTGAACTAATTTATAAATCTCAGGACTTGAAGAAAAAAATTTTTCTTTCTATTAAAACAAGAACTTAACAGTGTTTGCAGAATGCTTGTGTTCATTATTAAATCTTCATTTTCTTTTGTTAAACATGATCAATAAGCTGTGTGATGTCAAAAATAATAGCTTTTACTGCTGATAACTTTTGATCACAAAATATATTTATTGCTCTAGCTATTCAACTCCTAAGCTAATTAGTAAAATTGTGATGGCCATACTCACAGGAGAAGAACTTTGCTGCTTGAGGAAACACTTTTCACCATAAGTGTCACAATCTGGCATTACTTTTTGAAGATGTTCTCAAAATAGTTTGTTTTGTGATTGTTAGGAAAAAGAAAAAAAACACAACAACAAAGGAAATGTGTTTATGGTGTGAATACATTTTGCTTTTTCAGTTCACATAGCCCCCTGAGAATTTGTACGGCAAGATGAGTGTGTGTGGCTCCATGTGTGTTTGCATATATTGAAGGTGTTTTTCATTTCTACGATGTAATAAGGCTTGGACTGGTGCAAGAAGAGGACGTTTCGTTCTAAACTGTATGCTACAGGAAGAGCTCAAGAACAACAAAAATAAATTCAAATGCTCTCAGTTCTGTTCAGTAATGATATTTTGCAGGACAGTCAAGTTTCCCACAGAGTAAATACAATCCATATTATGTAAATATGGTCCTGTGTACATTCATTTAATTTAACATCACCATCAGAATAGCACATTTCACACGTGGGAATGCAAAGCCCAGCAAGGGAGCAAATTAACTGCCCACAAATTGTTTGCTAACGATGAAGTTTTCCAAAAGAAATCTCCAAGGTATATCTTTACCAAGGGCACAGTATTAGAGCTCTACTACCACATGTTTCCATTTGAACAGATGGCAGTGAAAGGTTTGGTTTCAATGTGTTATTAGTTAACAGAAAAAAAGACTTATTGATAGAGATCAAGGGTACAGTTTAAATTTACTTAGAGAAATGGTGGTTTGTAATCCATTCATACTTGTAATTAATAATTACTTTATAATTACTTATAAGTGGATAGAAGCGCAAAAGTCCAGTGTATTTTCTGTTCCAGAGACAGTATCTTATTTATTTCTGGAATAGTCTCTTTAATATGTCAAGAGATACACTTCCATTAAGGTATCTGCTGTTGTACTGGGACTAGGTATAACATCATTTCTGTAATTTCATTTCTAAAAATTCAGAGGAAGCAACAGGTTTTATAAATCCTATATAATATTAAGAAACAAGAAATCCTTGCTTATGAAATGGCAAAGTGTTCATTAAGTGACTAAAAGCTGAAGCAAAGCACATGTTTACACTATTTTTGTAAATTTTCTGTGCTTTAATGCTGGGTTCTTGGATTCCTGTACTCAGAACAGTGACCCCTGACTGAGAGTCTGAGACTCAGCTCAAGAAACACAACCTACCCCCACTTTCTTCTTGACCAGGATCTGTTCAGCACGTTGCAGGTTTATTCCTCGGTCCTCCCTGTCAGATCCATAATGCTTCCCAGTGATGGGCAGGATTGAGTTAAGTGACTTCAGAGCATCTGCAAGTCCTGTCTGAAGTTAGTGGGACCACTCATATGGACATAGTTAGCCATATGTATCAGTGTTTGAAGGACAAGGATGAGGGGTGCTAGCTAAGCTTGCCATTTCACATTAAAATAGTTGTGGAAAGATGTATTGAGTCAAATTCTTTTGTATTCATTCTATGTGCATAGATTAAGGTTAAAGTAATCTGTAGTTAAATAAGAACAAGGAATAATTCAGTGTACATGTCAGAGAGAGAAGTCTGCAACAAACATGCAGTAGAAATATTGCATTTCAGTTCTGCAAAGATGTCCAAAATAACAAGTGAACACACATGGAGTAGGTGAATGAGTCACCTTTCATTCCACACAGAATTTCCCTTTCTCCATGTGCAAATTTCCTTAATTTCCTTTTTTTTTTTTTAAGGAAAAATATTGAGATTTGAGAAGTAAATTTATTTCTTAATTTAACTCAAGATGAAAGTTATTGCAATCACCTAAATATCTTCAGAGACTGTTTTAAAAATTAATAAAATAAAAAAGTAACATATTCTTTTTTTCTACATGTCAAATACTATGGTACTATAACAAAGCAGAAATCCTTTTGACATTAATTATGAAAAATGCAAATATACTTATCTCTGGTATAGGGAAATTTTATTAAACTTCTTTCAGGGAAAAAAAATTATTTAATATTTAGGACATTTTACTTACAATAATTATAGTTGTGATGTACAATGTTTTTTCAGTCTTACTGAACCCTACTAATGCTTCTGCTTTTTTTTTTTTTTTTTTTTTTTGCTTGAAGACGATTTTCTCTAATAGAAAACCAGAATGTCATGAAAATATAACTCCAGTACTAGGAGAAGTGCTCATGGTCTTGTATGTGATTCAACTCTATACTAGTGCCAAATACTAATAAAAATTCTCAGCTGGCATTTTACTCCATCTTAAAATACTTTTACTGTCTGGTTTTGGCCATGTCCTCTAGGAGATGCTGGGAACATGATGTTATAGTCTTCAGAAAAAAAAAGGCAAGAATCATATATAAAGAGTACACACAAGATAAGTTCAGTGTAAGACTTTGTCGCGGTTTGATGCAGCTAAGCATCAAGCACACGAAATCTGTGTAATCCCTTTACTCCACACTGTGAATCCATTTCTAAAGCTTTTCTGAGTTTTAGGAACCCACACATCAGGGAGAACATTTAGCCATTAGACAGTGTCCAGCACAGAGATCTGAGGTCTAGAAAATGTGACCTCTGAGGAGAGATTGAGAGAAGAGGGTTTGTTTAGTCTAGAGAAGAGAAGATGAAGCGGAGACATGATAACAGCGTTCAAATATGTACAATTGTGCTTCAAAGAATTGGGCAATAATTTGTTCTCCTTGTCCACTTAGGACAGTGCAAGAAATAGTGGTCTTGAAATGAAGCAAGACAGAAATATGAAAGAAAAACCCTGTATTTGTTGACAATGAAAGCTTTGAGTGCCAAGAATATTAGCAGAAAAGTAGGTAAACCAAAGTAATAGATCTTTAATTTTCCAGATCTCAGACTTTGATCAAAGATCCTTGTCCTACTGAAGCTGAGCTGTCAAGACAACAGAGTGAGAATCCCAGCTGTAAAAAATTAAAGTCTATTTCTGATGGGACTTATTGGAGCTTTGGTCATTACAGGCAGCCAGCAAAGCCCTTGCTGAGCTGTAGCCTGGAAACAAAGGCTGTTTTCACACATGTGACACACATAATACAGGTGTGGCACATTATGCTAATTCTGCAGGCAATATTTGCAATGCTCTCAGTATTTCTTGAGCTTGGGTCCCTTGCCTAAAAAAGAGGAACCTAGTGTCTGTCTTTTGAGCCACAAATACCTCGTGTGCCTAAGATGTCCATACAGGACTAGCAGATGTAGCCCCAGATCTAAAGGATACTCATTTTCTTTTGAAATTGCAGCTTAAGGCCAGGTGTGATAGGTAAGCTTTTATAGGAGTAAAAACCAAATTAATTAAGTTCCTAGTGCTAGGATCTTAAAGACTTTTCAGCTGGAAAAAGTCTATAAAAATAGGATTAAAAACATTCAAGATTTGGAAAGCATGCTTTTTAATGACATTGAAGAAGCTGAAACAACTAAAATGGAGTGAGGGCTATGACTGTGAACTCTTTCCAAACATTTTGATGTTTAATAAGGAACAACTTATCAAATATTTTTATACTGAACTCAAGTTCACAGTAGAAAGTTAACGGACATTTTTGGCGTTAAGATGGTACAATTTAAATAAAGATATGATAAATTGTCTTACCTTTTAGAAATTTGATAAATTCAGAATAGCTTATTCAAAAAATACACTGTGCCTAAAACAGAAATTATGAACTGGAAAAGAACTGAATTTTTGGGTCTATGTTATGCACAATGCTAAATGAGTTTATATCAGCAAATCTTAAGTAGGGCCACAGCTGAAATAATTATCCTTGGCTGTTAGTAAAATTTGAAATAATCCTACTGTCCTTTGTACATTTGCTGTAGCTGCAAACATCAACAGCAACAAATAATCTAAAATCACTATGGTGGATGTTGATAATCATTCCTCCTGGCTGTAAAATATATGAACTTGTGAATTAACATCTCTCACATTAATTCAACCTCTTTTCCAATATTTTGCCTACTTATCTATGACAGCACCAACGTCAGGGCAAGGTCAGTTCATATGTATGTATGTGGATGGATTTGACCATCTCTTCTCCTGCAGTCTAAAGTTTTAAGACTCCAGGCCTTCATATGCTTAAGCACAAGGGCCCTGTTGTCAGTAATAGGAGTAGTTTTCAGAGGGCTCACAAGGTTACCCAGGACAAGAACCAGTTTGAGGCTGAGGTGCCACTGTGGAAGAGTTTGTAGATGAGTCAGGGGCTTGAAGGTCTCTTATTGGTTGTGGAGGGTGGGATTGCATCCCACACCATCTGAGATGCCCTGTGACAACCTGCAAGGCTGCCATTCAAATACCCTATAAGCTCCACAAGAAGCTTATATGGCCTTGGCTAGGTCACATATATTGGGTATTTATGAAAAAGCTTGACAATCTTAAGTGCTACTTGTTTGTGCTTAGGCAGCTGAATTTTACGCTTGCATAAGTATAAAAACCCCATACATTCAAATTAATGAAAAATGAAAAGGAAATAAACTGAATTATGAATTTTTAAGCTTCTCATTGTCATCTAAGTTTAGTGGTTTAGTCATTTTTATCGTCCTTGTGAGGCAGAGGATGATTGCTACTCTACAGGAAAAAAGAAAACATGAGCAAAACAATTCCTCAGTGGGAAGTCTCTAGTAAAACAGAAAATTCAGCTTTAGCCTTCCATTCTCTGGCAGTGAAGAAATATTGCATACTTCATCTTTACATAATAGTAAATTTATTACTAATTTAGTCTAAAATGAATGTTTTTGTGGAAAAAAAATCAACTAAATTTACATAGCTAAAAATGTCTTAGACTGTCATATGGAAAATGTATGACAAAGAAATAGGTCTTTCTAGTCCCAGATCTTTCACTCCTTTCAGTTCTTCTAGCTATCTGCCAGGTTTGATTGCAGTATTCTGTATTAAAAATTTGATAGTCAGTCCATGAAAAAAAAAAAAAAAGCAATATTAAGGATATTTTCACATAAAGTTAAAACCACACTAGTGCTGATCTATTCTCATATAGGCAGTGCCTCTCCAGGAATCAGTTTTCTCCTACTGTTATGTCACAAATCTTCATTTATAGTTTAGAAAGAGTACAAGAATAAAGGATAGGACACAAATATAAAAAAAGTTGGTTTTATTCTCTCAGTCTCCTTTTCTTTGGCCATGCTACAAAGATTTAGATAATGCACTTCCTCAGCACGGGTTTTTTGACAACTCTGGAGGACCTCTGCTACATCAGAGCTCTAGGATACCCTGTCCTGGATCGTGAGAGCAGATAATTTTTCAGAATTATACCGTTCAGAACTAGTAAGAACTAAAAACATACACGAGTTACTTTATTAAGAAAAGTCCAGCTGAAATAGTGTACTATACAATGGAATATTTTTAACAAATTGCTGCGAAAATGACAAAATACACAAAAAACCCCAAACCTTCTTGTAAATCACTAAAAGGAAGCTTCTCTGTTATTCCTTATACACTTATTTTTAAAGCAAACAGCAGCTACAGAAATATTTTGTCTTTAATTCCAGTCTGTTTTCATTCATTCTTCTACCCTGGCTTGATGTGCTATGCTTTATAGACTGGAGAAATGAAAGATTGAGATACTGATCCTGGATCTTCAATTGGATTAATTTTTCTTTAAAGCAGGTGCTTTTTTCATGGGTTTCTGGACAAAAAGTGCAAACTCTGTGTTGCACTACAGTGAGGTGGTTGCTGTTCTGTCGCTTGGGCAGGTCCAGCCTACAGCAGCCAGGACTGAGGCTGTGAGCTGGAGACTGTTGTGTCCACAGGGCCCAAGCTGGGGTGAGCCTGGGAGATGGAAGCAAAAGGTTTGCTCTAAATAGAAGCCACAGCACAAAGCAGTGCCCAGGCAATGTGTTCAACCTGAGACTGGGCTCCAGAGCAGCTTCTGATGATACAGATATTGTCTGGAAGACCATGGAGATGAACAGAGATTTTGGCATGTGAGGATCCTCTAGTGTATTTAATTTTTTGGGTGCCATAATATTTGCTGATTTCATTCTTTCCTTAATGCACTATATAGCAGCATTCACCTGCCATGGCTTGCTGTACAATTGACCAAATATTTGTGACAGCCTTCTTCCTCCAACAGCCACTTGCTGATCTGTAGCAGATAGCCACAATAATGTAGAATAACATAGACTAGATGGAACAGAAGAAGATTGTCTTCTTTTAAAAAATATATTTTATAGCCTCAGGAAATTGCTATAAACCATTGCACCTTGGAAAAAGAATAGGGGTTTCTATTTAAAGCTGCCTTTGCAAACAGCCCCTTGACTTGCTGTGTAGCTTTTGCAATCACATGGATGGGGCTGGATGGAACTTATTATTTTTAGTAGAATCAGAGAAGACCTGCAAAGCTGGCAAACTAGGTGGGCTTTCCTGATGGCTTGCTGATCTCAAGGCGTGTGTGGATATCTCATAGCTTACACAGCTGTAACGTTCTTTCACACACTCTGGCTGGACTATCACATATGTTGCCACAAAATGTTAAGACATCAAGACTCAAATGTTCTTTTGTTCCCTTTTTCCTCTCTGTGTATGTTTTACTCAGTAGCTTTATTTATTTTCTTAAAATATTTCCTTTTTGTTTGCATTTCTTGGCAAAGGCCTCCTTGTGCTTTTATAACTGTAATCTTCTTTTGGTCCCTCTGCCAGCTATATTACCCAAGATTAGCCACAAGCGTGCTTCAAGGGCCTGTTTCTCATGGTGTTAGCAGGAAATCAAAAATAGCTTTTCATTTGCCTCAGTCTAATTTATTCAGTCCAGGTATAATGCTAAAGTACCAAAATATTTTATAGTATAGCTTCCCTTTTTTGTCTATCTTCTCTCAATAAATAGAAAAGTTCATTTTAAGTTGAAGAAGTTCTGGAAAAAGCAGACAGCTGTCTTTGGTATGGAATAATTTATATGGATTTCTTTATATGGCAGGGAAATGGCTATTGTCGAGCTGAACAAATTCCCTCAAATGCCATTTCTGAACCAGAACTGCCTTAACAGCTACTGGTGTTTCATTATGAATGTAGCAGGAGAAGCCTGGTTTTGGAGCAGGTAACAGGAATGCTCTCCCTGTTCCAGCTAGGATTGTCCTGTGAGACAACCATAAACTTCCAGGTGCTCCTAGAAATGTTACAATATGTCTTTTGTAGGGAAAGATTAAGTATTCATTTATTAATCAGGTCCAATGAAATAGACAAATGTACTTTTTGTTCAACATTTACATATAGTTATGTTAAACATTTACATATAGTTAGTGCTGTTCATGGGGAGGGAGCAGAAGTTGTCTCTTTTTATGGAAATAAGAATTCCTAAATAGTTAATCTGCACACATTTTGCAAAAAGCTACATTTCTAAGCTTGTGCAATTTTTTAAATTTTGTTTTACTAGCAGGCTGAGAGTTGTTGGCTTGTCAGAAGCCTCCTTCAAAGAGCTAAATACCAGCACCTCCTGAACTAACAATAAGACATGTTTTACTAGTAGTGATGAAACATCTTCTATAAACACTCCCTACCTTACTGACCATCCTTTCCCAGTATTGATTCACCACTGAAATATTTGTGTCACTTGAGTTCAAGTACATGAAACCAAACCTTTCAGTGCTTGGAGTTGTATGAGTGCCACTAAAAGCAGCATGCACTTCAGCAGTTAGTGAATTAAATAAGCAAAAGCATGCTAATGGTCTCTGGGAGACCAGCACTGCTGACCTTAGAGAGAGAATGATAATAAAATGAAGAATACAAACAAGAGATGGAACCATGGGCCTTTTATGGGTCATATCAATAGAGCATGCAGGGATCCAGAGCTACATGTTGTCATTGTCAGACCATCAAAAGAAATGTATTTTCTGTTTCTTTAGGGTTGTGTTATCAGAAACTACTCTGAATAATTTCCCTGGAATATTTGCAGGATCTGATCCATATTGTATTTCTTCTCAATTCAGCAGCTGATAAGAATTGTAAAAAACTTGAACTAATCTCTTAAAGACAGGAAATATTACACAGTTGTGGGAAGCTTTGCTTTTATTTCACAGGAGCCACAATCTGATCAATAAAACATGGAATGCAAATAAATTATATGGAATTAGTTTTATTGACAGGATATTTTAGATTTGACCGGAATTTGACTCTTCTCTTACCTGGAATTATTTAATATAGTGTTTCGTTATAAGGACGAAAGTGACTGGTGAGCAAAATGTGTTCTCTTTAGATAACAGATATTTGAAACTGAAGAATATTACATTCAGGTTACAAGCCAGAAATATTTAATCATGATTTCCCTTTAAAATTCCCCTTACATTTAGCTACAGGAACATAGTTAGAGAATGTATGAAACCCAGAATAATTAAGATGAGAATTCTTTTTTTGTCTTAATGAGCCTACATAAACCAAGGGGCTTCCACATAAATTGCACTTCAGCTTTTTCCTCTTATGTATAATACTATGTGTACTTCATCTCATGGTGGAGAGTAGGAATGTGAACAGCATTTTAGATCCCCAAAATGGAGTGAAGCCAACTATGCACTTTTGGAAGTTTTTTGTTGGTTTGAATAACATGTTTTCTCCTGTGTTGTGAATATATTGAAGGAATGTGTGTAAAACTATTACCCACTTACTCAGGCTTTATAAATCAGAGAAAGACTTGGGCCAAAGCTGGGAAAGAAAAACAGATTACCTCTTTCAAACTATGAAAGTATCCTGGGATGTTTTGTCTTGACATGGGCAGATGTTGGCAGTCAAGATATTTGACCCTGGCACCATTTCACTGAGTGCTTGTTTTCAATCACATGAGAGGAGGAAAAAAATCCTTGATGTTGCTGAATTATGGATTATTTAAAAAGAATTTTATTTAGGGTAGCATAAACAAAAATATGCAATGGTGAACAGGAAAAGTTACTTATTAGGGAACACTAGGAAAAATAAAAAGGAGGGAAGTGAGAAATTTTGTCTCCTCCCTCCCATTCCAGAAAACATTAAAATCATGTGTCTCAACTCTGTGAACATTTATCCAGAAAGACAATTTTACTGTCAAGAAAATTGTCCTGTGAATGATGGTCGACGTAGTCTGTTTGGATCACAGTTCACGATCACCCAGTAGAATGGAATTATAACAGCAGTGAGGTAGTATCATGATATTTCCGTGTTCTTAATCCATGTCAAATGAACATCCAAAGTGGTTTTAGATATTTTTTTCTATTTCTTACTGAGCAATGTAAATTTATCATGTTTATCTAATGGACAAGTGTAGATAAGAAAGGTAAGATCAGGAGAAAGCTTATAATACATTGGTGCTTGGGTTATTCAGCCATATGTTGGCTGAATGAGAAGCAAAGCCTTGGTTATTTGGTATATCATCTGCTTATGCTGACATACTCTAGGAAGAAAAAGAAGAAAAGGAAAATAAAAAGGAGGTATTCCAAAGCTGCTGGTAATTAAATGCAGAAAACTTGCACCTTGACAGACAGACAGTAACATTTCCATTTTCACTTTTAATTTGAATATAAAATATCAATATACTTATGTCAATAAACATATTATATGTTATAATAAATATATTAATAATACTTGAATTTTAATTGGAATATTAAGAGTATAAATTTTAAGCTTTGTTCTGAATATGTATTTGAAATTTAATTTAAATAAATAATTTATTTTAAATATATATGGTAAATTAATCAAATTTTGAAGAAGGCAATAAATTTAGTTTTCTGTAACTGGAAAAGTTAACTATGACTGCTGCTAGCCATTGCCAGTCTTTTTTCCAAGCCAGCTTTGTTCACAATCTTGTCAGTTTATCTCCTCTGTCACCTTCTTTTACACAGATACTTAGTTCAATCTCTTCCTCCCTATTCTACCTTCTTAATTTTCAAGCCTGCAATCTACATTCTTATTGGAGAGCTGCTCACCTTCAAAATGTTACGGACCAAAAATACATGCTTGGCTTTCGTTTCCTGAACATGTAGAATAAAATCAAGGAATACAAAATTCCTGTAGATATCTTTTCTTACAGCCGTGGCCACTGACATGAAACATTCCCTTCTACGTGCATGTTAAGGAAGTGTTGCTCAGAGCTTACTGGAGGTATCTCACAGTGTGTCTTCCCATGTGTATTCCTATATGTTTAATACCTGCTGCTGATTTAATTACTGATATACTGCAGCATCATGCTGCCACAAAGGGAATGGCCCCAGGATTACTTGAAGCTAAAGCCAAAAATGCTGGAGTTTAGATGGAAAACTCACTCCCACCCACAGCAATTTGTATCTTGCCCAGCCTGGAGAGCAGGCAGTTGGAGTGACAGTATTACCACTACACATTCCTTCATTTACACTTGATTTATGACTCAGTCACATCCTAGCACAAACCTCCATGTATGCTCTTTACAACACCTCCTCTATCTAGCTCAGTGTTTTCAGCAGACATTAACCATATCTACATTCCCCTTTTGCACCTGCAATTAATAGGCTAAAGCAATCCCTGTAATGAAAGCAGTGGTGTGGCTGAGAGACACAACAGGCAGGTGTGCCCACAAAATACACAAAAATATTTTACTTTGGTTTACCTTGGTTGCCCACTAGCAACAGCTACACGATGTTTTGGCTCCTTGAGTTTTGAGAAGGAATGTAAAAACACTAGGAAATGAGGGAAATTAAGGTCTCTGCAAGAATAAATCCAAGCGTATGTTGCTAATTGCTCTCTCTTTAAAAGCCACAATTCAACCATCACTCCTACACAGCAAAGATACCATAACACACTTTTCTAAACAGAGTAACAGTAAGAAGAGCTGCTAGAGGAGCTGACTTTTCCTTTAACTACTGTTCTTTAAAAGTGATTCCGTTCAACAATGTACAAGGTCGACAAGTCAATGCAAGACCACCCTGCTTGGGGATTTGCTCTCAACACAGACTTGTGTCAAATCCCTCAGCTGAGAAATGTCAACCAGCACCTTTCATATTTATGGTGACTCATAAACAGGAAACTCAGCCCTGTCCACGACACTGGAGCTTTTTCATATCTTAGATCCTTTTACGAAGGAAAAAGAAAAGGGTAAGGAAAAAAAGAAAGAAAAAAGAAACCTCTCAAAACAAAACAAAGAACTTAGCAGGACATTTAAAGCAGCTGCCTTCTATTTTATGTGCCAAAACAAATATTGCCAAATTAGTAAGGCATATTGAACAAATTATAAGCTAAATGCAAATTTATCGACTGAAATTCAATGGTAGAGTAGCCAAGGAGGTTGCAATGGTATAGTTCATCTTTGTAAGTAGGTGTTTTGGTTGGCCAGTTGCTGTAGAGTGACATGGGAACAGTAATATAAAAGAGAGCATTTCTGTTACACCCAAGATGAACAGTTTGTTTTACAAAGTTCAAGTAAACATTTTCTAACATACATTCACTAGTTTCAGAGTGCCTTTTGCTACCAAGAGGGAGATAAAAACTGGTTTTAAAAGTCTTTTACAAAAATAAAACATTTCAGAAACGGTAATGTCAACATGATAAATTATCTAACAAAATTTTTGGTGGAGTTCCTCATTTCAAAATAATGAGAAGGTCTTGTTTCTCTTCCCTTGTATTCTTATAAGGACACACATGGCTTTTTTGTCTGTGATGTGACTTAACCTTATATCATTAGAAAAAGTATAACAAGAACTCATATATATATATATATATATATAATATATCTCCAGTTTTCAGAGGAATATAACCAGTCTTATATAGTAAATCCAGTGCCTGGGTAGTTCATACACATGGTTTACATGAGAGCTTGTGAACCATTATTGTTAGTGGACTGTTCACTTTTCCGTAAGTAAATTTCAATGTTACAGGGGAAAAAAAAAAAATCACTAGGAAAGCCAAAGCTCAAAATTTTGCTTCAGGTCTGTCTAACCCAGACTTTCTTGACTTTTGAGTTTTGGCATTACTAGTTTGTTGGCCTGACACAAAACATTCGTATTTAAATTAAATGTTTACAGTCTCCCTTTGATAAAATTGATAATACATTGCAGGAAACATACTGTGGTCTAAAAGTCTGATCCACATGTTAAAACCAGATTTTTTTAAGCAAAGAAGCTTGAATGGATCAATAGGGTTCTGGGAGTGATACCATTGATGTGGAACTGTTTGGAATACTAGGCATACCTCTTTGTTGAATAAACCAAACTGAAGCGTTGAGTTTCAGAGATATCAATTTATTTTTCAAAAAAGTGTGTCAGAACATCACAGTGATCAATTAGTGGCTCACAGCTAGTTGGAGCCTCCCTTGGAGAACAATTTCAATATCTGAAATTTTAACACTAAATTCAGGGTGAAATAATACGAAATCTTAGAATGTTTCTGGGAACCGTACTGTATTTTTGTCCTGTTGCAATTTTCCCTTTATAGTTAAGAGTTCCCAGCTAATAATCATATCTCTGCAGTTTAAGCAAGCTATACTGAAATAATCTTCATTATAAAACTAAAAGCAAACTAACAAGATCTCTCCGTGGCCTTTTCCCTTTCCACCAAACAGAAAAAGAAAATATCCAATTGCAGCCCTAAGAGTTTCAGTCGTCTTTTTTTAAATAAGATGGTCAATGCCTGCATTTCCATCCTGTAAGGGCAGCTGCTATTGGCATCTGCAATGCATTGCCTCATTGTAGGCCCCAGCCATGCAGGACTGGGGTGTGGGAGCAGAATGTTTGGGATCAAGAGGCACCTGCTTCTGATAGAAGAGGACTTCGACTTCAGATTTGCTCTCCTGTGTTCCAACACATACTTTAGATGAGCATCTACAGATTAGCAGCAGAAAACGGCTCTGGCAGATTCCAAGGAGAGATCGCTGCTTTGATTATCAGCAAGAACATTTGGCAAAAAATGTGCAACACAATTAAGAAAAAACAAAGTTGTGAAGTTTACTGTTTGAGTCAGCCCAGTTCAAAACAAACAAACAGTCCAGCAAAATGTTTTGGTTTCCTTGGCTATAGCGCCCTTCTGGAAAAGAAAAATCCCCACAAAAATCCCAGTGCAATTTTAAATTCTGACGCACTTTGGGGCTTAGATTTTCCTTGCAGAACACTGAAAACACGTTTTTTTCGCATTAATTTAAGATCAGAGTGGATATTTTATGGAAAGCTGGCTTTCTATGCTCTGGAGAGGCCTGCACATTTCCTGATTTGTCATGAAGCTTTGGTTGGGGTGAAAAACAGTGTATTTCCATATGCTGAAAACTTAGGTGAGTCTTGAAAAAGCTGAGACACAGAAAAGAAAGAAAATAAGAGCTGCTGCAGGAGTTTTCTCATAGCTTAAAATGAGACAAAACCCTACTCCTAGACTGGACCAAGAGGGTGACTTTGCATCACCACTACTTTACATCCCACAGTGACTTTTAGGATATAATCTCTAGCCCACGCTAGCACTGCTCCTGTTAGGGGAGATGTCTTTCTCCCCATCTCAGGAGGATAGTCTTGCAAGACAAAATAGAAAATTATTTTTCTTTCTCATATTTATATGTTTATCTCTTTTAGAATTCATCTGAAGTAAAATGGATCCAGCTTTCTTTCAAATAATGCAAAACATATGGGAACAGAGTTGTGTAAGTCACAAGTTGACAGGAACCAAAGCCCTTTGATGATTGTCTCAGACCCACATGATATGCTCCAATCTGACAGACCTGTTATGTGAGCAAATACTTGTAGTCTGCCAGCCAGCTTTGTAGCAGCTTCGCAACACAGACAGAGTTATTGCACTTGCTCTTCACGCTGATTTGTGTTACAACATATAGGAGGACAGAAATAGCTCCATCTCATCTGGTGCCATAACACTTTTGCTGTGACAGGAGCTCCACTGGTTTCTGAAAAGCTAATGTCTATACAGGACCTACATCAAACCCACTCCACAAATGAACAAGCTCTCAAAACTTTCGAATATCAATGTTCTCTAGTGATGAATTGATTAATATATGGTGCACTGCAATCTGCTGTTGCAGAGGCAACCATTGCTTGGATAAAAATGGAGAAGACATTTCTTTTTTTTGAGATTTTTGCTCATATGTGAATTACAACTTGGAAAGTATAGAAATTAGAAAGTTTAGAAAATTCCTTCACAGTGACAGCCATGGTTTTTGGCTGCTTTCTGCTTTATAGAAGGCAAAACACTTTGTGTAAGAGTTTACTAGTGTGGGGCACCCTCCATATTCACCACTGAATTTGGCTACTGGAGGTGTTCACTTCACCATCACTTAGATGTGCCTCCACAGTGGTTTAACCCAAGCCCCACACAGTGACTCGCTCACTCCCTGATGGTGGAAAAAGGGAGAGAGTTGAAAGGGTAAGAGTGAGAAAACTTGTGGGTTGAGTTTAATAGGGAAAGCAAAAGCTACACACACAAGAAAAGCAAAACAAGGATTCATTCAACACTGGGCAGGCAGGTGTTCAGCCATCCCCAGGAAAGCAGGGCTCCATCATGAATGACAGTGACTTGGAAAGACAAATGCCATCACTTGGAACATCTCCCACATCCTTCTTCTTCCCCCAGCTCTATATGCTGAACTTGATGCCATATGGACTGGGATATCCCATGGGTTGGTTGGGGTCATCTGTCCCAGCTGTGTCCCCTCCCAGCTCCTTGTGTACCCTCACTGGTGGGGTGGGTTGAGGAGCAGAAAAGGCCTTAACTCCGTGTGAGGCCTGCTCAGCAATAATGAATACATCTCTGTGTTATCAGCACTGTTTCCAGTACAATACCAAAACACAGCCCCATACCAATTGCTATGATGGAAATTAACTCTACCCCAGAAAACTGCAGCATAGCCTCACAGAAAGCTCCACCAGGCCATCCTTCTGATGTAAGGGGTATGTCTGTGCCATGTTGCCTGCTGTTCTGGGCCATGCATCTATACATCTGTCTAGTACAGATGCACACACAGGCGTTGGGCAGGAAAAGCTGTATTTAGACAATGCAAAGTGCATCATCCATGGTGTTCAGATACTTGAAGAGCTGAAAGTTTTTTTCTGACAGGGACCATCAACACCTGTGCTTGAACACATGTACCTTCCAGATTCCAGAGAGTGGTTCAGAGAGGCTGAATGCACCCTTCCCTCTAAAAGCTGCAGGACACTTTGTCCTGGACAACAGTGTTTGCTTTCCACAAGCAGCTCAGCATCAGCAGAGCTGCAGGCCATCCTGACCTTATGGCACAGAGCAGATCAATGTGACCTGTGTGCTGCATGTAGGGTAGCTCCCAGGCAGGAAGCACTATGGGTGTGACAAAGCTGGAGCTGGAAGCAGTCAGAAATGTCACAGTACACAAGTAGCTCTAACTATGCAACAGCGTAAGTTCTACACATGCCACAGGCAGAGCAGAGCCAATTACACTTTATCAGTCTCAGACTGCTGTATTGTCCCCTTCACTTTTTGACATTGATCTAGTGGAACCAGTGCATATTAAGACGCATTTTCATACTCGTCTTTTTTTTTTTTTTTTTTTAAGTAAAAGTATTTCTTCCCATCAGTAATATCATATGTTTCTATTTTACTTAATTGTTGCTCTACATAAAAAGACTGGAGATAAAAGTTATTTTCTGCAAAGTCACAGCTGTATTGCCAGATGCATTACTGGCAAAAATAGTTATTGCAACATGATTTGTTTTTTCTTTTTATATTCTTGATGTACAGCTTAGATTTATATTGTCTACATTAATTTATATAAACTGCAATAATGTAATACCAGCTATCTGTATCAGAGTCACTAATTTAATGAAAACATATTTGTGTACTAAGCTTCCTAAAGCCATACGGAAAAATATCCCTCAATGTACTTCCAGCTTTGGGAAGACAATAAAGTATAATCAGAGGCAAAATGTGGCCACTTGGTCTTTTGAAAGAAAAGAAAAAAGGTAGAACAGTACCAATTCCTCCATCCCCCATATTAGCAGGAGCCAATTTTTAACAAAGTGTAATTGTGTTAGGTACAATGTGAAGAATACACTGTATTCTTTAAAATGCTTAAGGATTAGTCTCTTCAGCTACAGGGACAATCTATCTATTGTCTCCAAAGCTCACAGTCTTGTTTTATCTTAGAGGAAGTTTATTCCTAGATAGAGATCTTCATAACATAGAGTTGAGAATAGAGACATTGACAGTTAGTGGATATAGTTTATTGCTTCTTTATAAAAGCACTATTTAGTAGCAGGAGTGAATATTTGAGTCAGCAGAGACATGCATTTGGTCCTCTCAGCTAATCCGTCAGGTTTTGCTTATTTATAGATCTTAGGAGCTTCTTTCTAACATTTGGCCATAGCCAATACTTTGTCTGATTGTTAAGTCTCCACATGCTTTTTGGAAAGGACACAGTTTAAACTTTAACTTTTATAGTTACACAAGACGTTTAAAATGCTTGCATAGTGTGGTTTGTACGCTGAAAGTTGCACAGATCAGAGAAGATAACTGGCACCAAGAAATTCAAGACACATTCACAAACCTGTTCTTGTGCCAATACATCCCTTAAGTTTTCAGAAGTTCCTTTGTGGTACTTCGTTGGCAGTCTCAGTGCTTTCTCTGACTCTAAAAATCTCTCTCAGTTAGAATATCATCAAAACAGTTAAAATTTCTAATTAGACATTGAAACTGTTGTCATTATTTTATTCTTTTCTATGAAACATTATTTACTCTTCTGTTTTTAGAAGAATTACAGTGGTTGGTTGTTATTTTTTTAATTGACTTGCCAAATTGATGTTACCAGAAAAAAAAAAAAAAAATAGAATTACCGAAGTGCCTTTCTTTCCCAGATGACACTCTTCTCTTTCTTTCATGGCCACTGGACAGTGTATCTTGAAATCTTGGGAAAAGAAAAGGTCCTACTTCTGTTGTCTAAGTTAATCAGTGACATTTTAGAAGACAATTGTCTGCCTAGAAATAAATTAATTTCAAAAAAATCAGTGATGTTATCCCTTATTCCTGATTATTTTTTTTTTTTATCAAGGTTGACTAATTTAGTTTATTAAATAAGAATAATTTGGGGAACTTTATGGTTTCAAATCAACATAACTCTTTTAACACCTGACTTCTCAGAGTCTCAGGACAACCTGAAGAATCCCAGCAGTTCACACACAATTTCCTCTAATGCAACATACTGCTCTGAAGTATGTTCTGCAGTCAGAACTGAGTACTGTTACTGTCTGATGAAATTACTTTAATAATGTTAGTTGACAGTTGACAGTTGACAGTTTACTACTAGCAAAGACAAAACTTGTGGAATGAGAAGTGAGAAGAGGGCAAGTTTCTCTGTGTCTCTGCCTCTAAATCAAAGCTTCTCGTCAGCCCTGAGTCTCTGCCACTTTCTCCTTCTCACCCCAAACCCCCAGAGACCTTTCCCGCTCCAAAGCAACGTATCTACCACAGACTCTCCTAGCTCCCCATCAGACATCTCTGCATTGCTTCCAGCCCACTCCCTTGTCCTTTCTGCCCAGGTCCCTGACAGCTGACGCTTCTTGTTGCCATCCACATCCACCCTCCTCCTTTATGCTACACATGCTCTGAAAGCCAAACCTCCAAAGTTCTTCACACTCCAATGGACAACCAGTGGCTGTTTCTGCCATCCACAAGCCCTTACCAACATTTGCTGACAGCTTTGGAAGAACGTACCTAGACATGGGATGGACGCAAGTAAAACTGAGATGGGCCCCATGGGGCAGGGTCTGCCTGGAGTAGGTGAAACCCAATAGCAATTGCCTGTTAGTACTACAGAAGTATAGCAGATAAGTATCCCTTCTTCCTGCAGGCATATTTGAAGTGATGATTTTTTTTCAGTTTCCCATATTTTTTAAAAAATGACACTTCCAGTAAACTGCTGAAAATGTGCATCTGTCTTCAATAAAGAAAGGACTTAATTAGCACATCGTCCCCTCTGTTGAATAAGAAAAAAAGGCAGAGGCAGGAGGAAGAGATTTATTTTGGTGCCACATGAATCATAACTAGCCTAGCATGCAAAGCCTGAAATAATGTTAAAGCTTGAAAGAAATGATGTATAAATGGAAAAGTCATGCCCCGTGTTTAACAGCAAACAGTAGATACAATACACCATGTTCTGGTGCAGAGGAGCAGCTTTCCAGTGGAGTTATTCCAGATTTACACTGCGGTGGCTGAAATGAGAAACTGTCCCACAGAGCATATGTAACTGGAGAAGTAACATGATATTCTTTTTCCTTGGATCATCTTGTTCAAGCTCTGCTTCCTGTTTCAAGCTCTGCTTGAACTGCTACCCACGGCTGGCAGTCAGCAAGCTTGTGTTAATTGCTGTACAAACACATAGTGAAACGTAGGCCCACACCTGAAGAGCTCGAAACACAGGAAGAAATTAGTTTGTTATTGGCAGTATGAAAATAATACTTTTGACTTTTAGGCCAACCATTATCATGTTGTTTGACAGTGTTACGGAAGAGAAGTTGTTTGAAGAGGATCCTGATATGTCCTGATATGTGTGGATGCTTCTTGCACACAAAAGTAGCAAAAATAAAGCCTCAAGCTATTCTTGGTAAAATTGGACTGGCAGATGGTGTAGGTGGGATCATTTGGGACAGAAAAAGAACAGTCTGGGGGTTAAAGCACAATTGTCAGTCTTGCTCCCACATCAGCTGATGTTGGAACGTGGGCCACAGAGGGTGGGTCACCACAGTGGTTACAGGCTTCCAGCCCCTCAGCTGATTGTCATGAAGGTGGAGGTGGCAGGTGATGTTTTGCGGTCGGGGAAAGATGAAGAAATAAAAGAGGAGCAGGACCTGAAAGACAGTAAGTTGAAGTTTTAAAAATGGAAAATTTTGGTCTGAAATAGCCAACAAAATGATGTTTGGAACACTCTTCTGAAAGATTTTTAATTAAAACAAGATAGATTTATATCAATATTACAAAAGGGGAGGGAATGGAAAGAAACTAGAAGATCCAGTTTGTATTGATATCCAACTTGTTTTGATTCTGCCAGATATATATTGGTTATGGGAAAAAAAACTTCCAGAACAGAATGAAATGCAAGTTAGAGTTACCTGAAATATCTGTAAACGAATTCATGACAGAAAAAGATTAATTATAAGCTGAGAACCAGGGTAAATTAGTACATTTAAAGTTATTGGTGTGCTACCAGAAGCGACAAGCTTTAAAATATTCAATATGGGCAAATGCTGCATTCACAAAAAATTCCAGCTCAGTTATAATTGCTGTTTCACAGTAAGTAGATAGTGCCAACTGTTTTCTGTAGAAAATAAGAATAAGACTAAGCATGTTTTGTGGGGATTTCTGTTTTAGATACACCAAATTTAAGCTCACACTGGGTTCTTTTTGGGTGCTCTGAAAAATGTCCTAAGATTTGAGTTCATGCAGATGAAAACAGAGCAAAGTAAGGATGTGTGGGTAAAAAAAGTACAAAGTGGGTAAATAAAAGTACAAAGGCTGAAACTGTGTCTCAGTTTATTTAAACAACCCTCTTCTCCTTGCCATGTGTTCCAAGGATACTGTGAGGTTCTCAGAAGACAGGTTAATCCTCTGCTTCAGTGAAAGTTGAGCAGTAGCACTCATGGTTTTCTTTGTAGCTTGTGGTAAAGCCAGTTTAACTGAGAAGCAATCTGAGTCCAGTGTTCAGTAATGGGGGGAAAAATCAGGGTGTTTATCTAATAAAACCCTAAACACATATTACCTCCTTTCAAATATCCTTCTGCATCTACTGTCAGAGTATGTGCCATTTCACTTCATGAGTGACACTGAATCCATGTCCTGGGAATGTTATCCTTCACAGCTATCCCTGTGCAGCATTCCAGTGCCAAACCCAGCCAAAAGAATTAAACCTATTTGCATTTAATCTAAAAGTTTCAGAAATTATTAGCAGCTATATGTTACCCCCATTTATGCCATTCAGTGACTGCCAACATTTTAGATTACCATTAGTGATTTTATCAGGGTTGCCCATGTTAGATATTTGATATAACTTTTCTTTTTATTAAAAAGCACTTGAAGAAAGAACAGCCTTGACTTGTAGGCATGTCAATGCAATACCCCCCATTAAAAGTGGGTCCTTATTTTCTGGTCTAGAGTAAATGTTGAAAAATGCTATACAATAACATCTGTTATTACACAATAGTTCTCTATTTGGTTCCAAGGAGCTTCCAACCCAGCCTTGCGTAACTTTTTTTTCTTCACATAAAACAATGAGAGCGTATGTTGGCCTGTAAAAGACTGTATGGCCTCAAGTAATAAATACCTCTCAAAGACACCCAGCACAAAACCTCATTGTTAGAGCAATTCTGACAGAGAAGTTGCACTGTGGCTCAGTCCAATAAGGAGTAGCTGTCTTGATGCTGAAAGATTTAAATTGTCTCAGAAAGATTTTAAAAGAATTCACATATCAGGCAAATGAATGAAGATAGACATGGGCAGTTTATGAGGTTTGAGAGTACAGGTGCAGTGCTGGGTGCTCTGTGAAAGCAAGGAGCTGGGGTTGGGATTGCATCCCCACTCTTGCTAAAAAAATCATCCTGTCCTAAGGGGAGTGCTCTTTGCTCAGTTTGCACAGACTAGTTTTGGAGCTTGTGTGCCAGTGTGATCATCTGCTCTTTCCTTGCAAATAGCACATGACACAGAGTTTATTGCCAGAGCAGTTGTAACTGGTTTTTTAACTATTAAAAATGTGATAAGTGGTGGTATGTAAGTGAAAAGAAAATAAAAAGAAGCATTTTTATTTCTTACAGAATTTTCATTTATCACTGGATATTTAAAGAGGAAAACCTCATTTGACTTTCCAGGAACTCACACAGGCTTGAGTATTTTTTTGTGTGTAGAGAGTTGTGACCAGTGTCAGCACACATCGTGTCCAAAAGAGCCTGTTGCTGCTACATTCTCTGTAAAGAATTTGTTACTATTGTTAGTTGCTTAACATCTGAAATTAGATGCCTTCTGGACAATACATAGAAATAATGAGAGCCAGATGGATTCCATCTGGCCAAATATAGATGTTTACATCTAAACTGGCCCTTATAAGCTTTCACTGTATTTGGTGGAAAGAAAAAAGGCACTTCCAGATTTAGATTTATCTCAGGTAAAGTTACATATCTAGAAATAGCCAGCTGAATAGCTGTTCTCATAGTTCCTATTTCTCCCCACCGATTTCACAAACAGATTTCAAAGGGGGTTTAGTGAACCTGCAGACACCAAAGTAGAAAGTTCAAAGCAGGAAGTCCTGCCCCTCTTATCACAAAAATAATGTAATGCTTAAAGCAGTTGCTATGGTCATATCAAAGATGTGTCTATAACTCCTAAATAGACTACAATCAAAAATATAAAATGAAGAAGAAAAGAGATGGGACACATTTATGTACTTAACTGATATATGTTTGGCAGTGTATGAAAAGTCACACATTTAAATAAAGTCGATTATATGATCAGGGTAACAAAAATCAAGCATGAAGCTACATTTTGTCATAGGATTGCTATTCATGCAACCCTGCTGATATTCCAAAAGGTGAAAAAGAGTAAAAATCAGTACAGAAGAAGCCTTGACAGTATCATAGTAAAGGATATGCTTTATAATAGTCTGCCCTCCCAGTTCCTCTGTTAATGATTATTGGTGTAGCTTGCTTTGTATGGGAAAAAACAGTTATCTGTGGTTCTTCCTTCCTCCAGGTGTGAATACTGGCCTCATACAGATTGCTGTTGACCAAGACCATCAATCCTCTGCAAATGATTTTAATGAGAAACCGAAAAAAAGGGAGATGGTTTTGGTCCTTTTATTTTTTTTAAATGGATGACCCCAAAATAATACTATGTAACATTACTCAACTCCAAATTGAGTAATTCCCGTGGTTTGACAAGAGCATCCTAGTCCAGCTTTCAAGGGTGGCATCTTAGCCAAATAAGTGGTAATGCTCCAAAGCAATGCAGGCTTTCACTAAACATTTGGAAGAGTTAGACCATTAGGAAATTTTTGTTATGCTTATTTACCTTTGGAAATGTCAGTGCATTCCTTACTCACCTGTAGGAACACACTTGGCTGAAGTCTGAAGCACATTGCTGCAATTCTTTGCTATTTTATCTTTTGCCTGTAGTGTACATGCTGTGCCACAGCACACACAGAAAAAGTAAATTTACTGTTCTGATTTACTCTGCATCTTCAGCCTTGGCTTCATGGATAAAAAAAGCACTGTGACCCTGATTATGTAGTTCTTAGTGTACCTTATGACATATTAACATAAAATAAACCCCTCTGTGAAAACTGACCTTGTTATCTGAAGTATCATAAGATATATTGAGGTCACTGAAAATAACATACCTCTAACTAGATAATTGACCAGCTGACCCTTTGAAACTCTGCAGGTCATTGTTTCTTTAAGGAAAAGCTCTGGAAGTTAGTGTAAGAAGGGTGGAAGAGCATCAAGATTTCCTGCAAAATGGAAATACAATTGAATTAAGTTTTGTCAAAGAGCAATTTTAAGGGACTTTTCTTATTAAAAGAAAAAAAAAAGCGTGGGCTGTTATTTCCAATTTATTCTTTTGTTCACAAAAGATTGATTTCATATGATTTAAAGAAAGAGACTGTCTTAGAGAGGTCCAGAAGCATTATTGGAAAAGCACACCACAGAAGGAAGGCTCTGCAACAATAAAGGACACCCTGAAGTTCTTTTTGTACCGGAGAATCTCCAATAGATCATTAAAAAATGTTAATGGAGTGATCTTATGAGAAAACATTGTAGAGATTACCTGCCCAGAATTGCCTCAAAAAAGTTCTTAAGTCTTTTACTATGTATTATTTTGGACAGCCAGAAAACCCGGGAGCTGTGGGAGGCTGCAAAGAGGTCCCACAAATGTAAAAAGAAACCCATAGATACCAATCTTGTCTCCTGACAGTTCATCGTTCCAGAGCAGCAACATACAGAGAACAGAGTGAGGGATGGAAAAAGTCACAAACATACAGGATAAAATCAATTCCTTGTATAATTTCAGTGAATTTTTTCTTGATTCCTGCAGCAGAACAACAGACAGGATGAGCTGCTCTCATTTCTTATTTCTAAGCAGTGTAAGGAGATGAAGCATAAAAGACAAAGAGCTTAAACATCATTTAAGAAAAGGACAGAAGGACATTTAAGGACATTTAAGAAAAGAAGGTTTGTTAAGTCTTGCAATTACCTTTGCACACCTGCTTTGAAGATAAGAAAAAGGGTAATCTCAACAGAAAAGTCATGTTCTATAGGATGAAGCACCATATTCTCAATGTTGTGTTCTGAACAACTTGTGCTTACAGCTCTAGAGAAAATAAATGTTTCATTAGTAGCAGGAAGCCACAATTACCACAGCCTCTGCCCACACTGCAATCTGAAGCTGAGTTCAATGCTCTTGACTTTTGGTCCTACCTTGGGCCACCCCACCTGAGCTGCTCCCTGTTTGCTGCATGGCTGCTTGCCAAGTGTTGTGCAGGTCATGTTTCATTGGCACCCATGGAGATCTAACCCACACAGGAAAAGAGCGATCACAGTGTGGATGTAACACTTTCATCCCAACATAACCTAAAGCATTCAAAATTGTTTTAAAGATTCAGTCTAGCTGAAAGGTTCAAAAGCAGATGATGGCCTGATTGCAAACTTCCTGCTTAGCCTCTTCTCCTGGGATTTGGTTCAGGCTCATTTCTCATTTTCATACAAGCTTGACTGTCAGTTTTTTATTTTTATGAAAATGGACTAATAGAGCCAAGAAAACATAATGAAGACATTGCTTACTGTAAATTTAATTTAGAATGCAAAATTGTCTGTTGCAATTAAAAAAAATATTCTTTTCAAAGATAGACTTTGTAGACACAAATTTCAAACCACATTATATTGCTGGAAACATTTTTTTCAATGGAAGTGGTGACACAACTTTAAAAGGCAACATCCTGAATAAAACATTGCAATGAATACTCAAAAATAGCTACTAAGGGAGGAAAAAGACTTGGTTTTCATATTACAATATGTAGCCTTTTGTCCCCTAATCTCAGCCTTATCCAATCTTGAAAGATTTACAATTTTCTAATTCTATAAGGCAAAAGAACATTCTTCTACCCAGCAAGGTCAGTCAAATCCACTCCAGGCAGTGATCAGTGGATTAAAACATGTCACAGAACCCTGTATAATTTTACTACTGTCGGGACATTTCAATTAGAGACCACAGCACTGTGAATGCTGGAATGGACAGCTGGTCTTACCTTCTGGTTGCTGAAGACATAATTAAGTTAAAAACCCTGGGCAATATGTATTTTTGGCATATCCCTGTTTAACAGGGAGTCTGCTCTTATCAGCCTGATAGAGATACATAAATACTGCTATTTACTTATTTATTTTATTGCTATTTATATAGAAAGATAAGTTATGGATATGTAACATATATAGTTGGAGATTTCCAAACTCTGGAATATTATCTCCCCAAAATATTAGTGAAAAGGCCGGAAACAGATACAGAGCCTTGATCCAACTTCATTCAAGTGAAGTGAAGTGAATTTTTCCCGCTGACTTTTACGGGAATAAATCACAGTCCTAGGGTGGGTGGTTCCTTCATCCTGCAGAGTGAACCAAATCATCCCCAGATTGTAACTCACCATGTGCTGTAGTTTTTCTTCACTGCTGCTTTCAAATTTCAGGTTTGGTTGAGCCGTGCAGTGGAAGGAGCGCAACAAAGGATGGGTTCTTCACAGACTGATGCTTTTGTCTTCCCATCTTGGCCCTGGCACAGTTTGGAATGTCCTAAGGTGCTAAAATATAACAATTATGGGCAGAATGAATCAGTATTCAAGGGCAGTACTAGCAGGTGGAAATTACTGAAATGGGGCAGTAGTTATCCATACCCACTCCCTGACCATTTAGCCACCTTTGATGTGTTTGTAACAGCTCTAGACACCCGCAAGCATCTCTTCAGTTGGCCCTTAGAAACACTAGAAAATTACAAGGGACTGGAACTGAGCTGAGTTGTCTGCTTTCTGCCATGGTGCTTGGTTTTTAAGTCATGCACAGTATCTCTGCTCAAGACTAATAATATTTTGAGGGTCTGGTTATCATTGGTGGTCCAAAAGAACAACTAGAGCAAGCACCAGCATCCTTCAGTACTCATAAAAATTTCTTTTCCTTTTGGTGTTTCAGCAAAGGTTAGCAGTTGTCCTTTTCTGGCCAAGCTGGTTAAGGTATACTGAAATCATGGAGCTGTAAAAATTACATAAGCTGAAAGCTGGTTCCAATTTTTATTTCTTGTTTGCTGTAGAGTAACTGCGTAACCTGTACTTGATAATATATTAAAAGAACAAGATCTTTTTTCAGATCCACAAAGGTAGTAAACTTCCATGACACCTTTGAATTCCTGGAACAGTACTGCACCTCTTTCAGCTGCTCACATACCTGATGTTACTTGAAAGATTGTGTCCAAACATCTGCATACAGTTAAGCTCCAAAGAACAAATTTCAATATAAGATTAAACATACTGCATATTTATAAATATTACCTGTCACCAAATTATCCTAATCTTTCCAGGTCTGGAAGACAGTCTAGGTTTACTATAAGGTGGGTATTTGAGATATAAACAGATTCTAGCATCTATAACTCGACATCTTCAAGCAAGGTACACAGATTTCTTTGTACTATTCTTCAGCAGATGTGATGCACTGTCCTTGAAAGTAGCATCTTGTGAAAAAAAGAAAACCAAACACATGGAAAATTACATCATTATTTAGCATTTGGCAGACACCACGCCTGGTTTACTTTTTTGGTCTATATTTCCCCCTCTGTTTTTATTTTTCAGTTTTGACCCCACATTTGAACCCCACACCCACTCCATTCCACCCACTCCATTCCTCAAACCAGCTACCTCATATTGCTGGTTGTTCCTGGCATTTCTTTAGCAGCAACGGGAATTTGACCTCTCTGTATTTCTCACTATTAAGAATGTTTCACCAAAGCTAGTAAATAACGAATGACATGCTGAAAATATTCAAGCAATGTTGTTTTTATTTTACTTTTTTGTCTTTGCCTTGGTGTTTCATAATCATTAGAAAATTGTTGTGAAGTACAGGACATCTAACTATGGAAATACAACACCATTTTGATGAATTATTGTATTAATTTTCAGTGTCTTATGCTTTTTTCCACATTAAAATATGACAAAAGTTTTAATATTGTAAATTAATGTCTCACACTTCTGTGTGTCATTTGAAATTTGGTTTAGTATTTGAAAATATCTTATTCTCATTGCGCCAGCCCTCAGTGTACCATAAGAAAGGATTTGGTAGGCCTAGCTTCCCTGCATCAGGTGATCAGCTTGCCAAATTATGGGGAAAATACCAAAAATATTCTGAGTGTTAGTTTTACCAGTGTTCCAGAGTGCCCAGTACTAATTAAACTTGATATCAGACTGTGCAGAATGTATTATATGCAAAGAATGACATTAAAGTGCTACGTGTTATCTAAAAATAGTATTTATTACATGCTACATTTCTGTGTGATGTTAGAAGCTGAAATGGAACAATTAATGAGATAAACTATTTGAAATAACACTCTGAGGGCCACACTATTAGGCAATATTTGTCACAATGTTTTTTATTAAGAAAATCAAAAAATTTCCTCTCTGCAGTCTCATCCAAAAACTTGAAACTGCAACTTTTCAAAACTTAAATGCAGCTGTAGTTTTCAATATTTTTTAATATAAGAGGTACCAGAGGTGTTGTCATAATTCTTCCTCTACAAGTAACGGTAAAAGTTGTGGTGGTGAGCTTAATCTCTGTCTCTTGTAGAGTCCAAGGGGTGCTGTGTTGGGAAATGTGTCAATTAGGGATGAATCAAAAAAATATGTGCAGGGTTTTTCATCTGCTCCAGGTCCAGAAGTCACAAGTGGGGCCCAGCCAAAGGATTTGTCCTTATTTTTAGTGGAAATGTATGCGAAGAAGAATCCATTTGAATAGCAAAACTTGGAAAATCATGTCATTTTTGCCACTTCAAAAGAAACTCAGATTCACTATATGTTGTCACAGGCAACCTCTGTGTCATTCAGAAATATGACAAATCCTAGGCATTAAGCTGTGTTTGTGTAGTTTACTTACAATTGAAATTCATAATGGCAAAATATTTTTATTATGCATTTATAGAATGTGCAGTGCATGTGTGGAAAACAGCAGTTTTGTAGTGCTGATTAAAATGTGAACACTTCTGAATTAAAATTAGGGTTTTGGTTTGGTTTTCTTGAGAAGCAGCTCTGGTCTCTGCAAGCTTTTTCCCTCTATAATTCAAAACGCAATTCAGAACACAACTATAACAGAAGACAAAATATCCTGCTCTGACTCTAGTCACTGAGAAGGTTGGCATCTATCAGTTTGCCATCAAGACCTCTCTTCAGGGTGTGGAGAGGATTCGCATCTCCCCTGCTGATGCAGCACACCTCTCCTAAGCACATGTGAGGGTGGGGTGAATTACTCCCTCAAAGACACCTCTCTCTGTGAGTTCTGCTTGCAGGATACACAGTGACCTTCAGCTGGCACCTCACCACCAGTCATCTCCTCCACTGACAAACCTAGTGCTCACACCAATTCCTAAGCTGCTGCTTTACTGTTATTGACAGTCTAAAATCCTAATTAGAGCTGTAGCACTGTGCAGTATATTTCAGCAAATTAAAGTAATTAGCAGAATTTCTCCTGGACAGTGTTTTGGAAACCTCTATCAAGTTGGGCTTTTGCTTGGTTTTTTTTGTTGTTGTTTGTTTGTTTGTTGGGTTTTTTTTTTGTTTGGTTGGTTTTGTTGTCGTTGTTGGGTTTTTTTGGGTTGGGTTTTTCCCTCTTTCTCCTGAGTGGCAGAGAGGAAACACAGAAAGATCCCTTACCTTCAAATTTTTAATTTCTCCTTGGAAAATATATAAAAAGTCAGTAGTGCAGTTAATACAGAAGTAATTACACTAAGTTTTGTTATTATTTAAAATCCTCAAAAGGCTAATACTGTTTTCCAAAAAAATTTAAAAAAGAAAAACTTAATGGATTTTGAAGTCTTTTTCTTGTTTTTCACTATCCATCAGCTATTCAATGTCTAGAAGAGGTAAATTTCTACCACAAAAATTGTTTCCAAAATCTATGGTAATTACTATATACCTACAAACATGTGTACAAATTTTACCCTTCAGTTTTCAGTGAAGAAATCTGTTGTCTTGCAAAAAGCTGACAGTATGCTATAGTAACTGAAGAAAGAACTGGTTGTCTAGAGATACAAATGGAAGTTCTTGGTAGGACCATATTTTTTATGAAATAATCATGATTCTCTTCAAATTCTACTTGGTCTTAGTTATCATGAGAATGCCACCAAAATTTTCTGGTGTTATAATGAATCTGATTTGAATTGTATGATAAAACTTTTTTTCTGAAAAACCAATGCCCTAAACCGTTTAAAAATCAATAACTTGTGTCAAACTTGATGTAAAGCCTCATAAACACTGCTGTGTCTTTTGAATCATGTTATATGCTTAAAAGAAGGAAAAGAAAAACCAACAAATATGAAAACTGAATAAACTGAACCTTAAAAGTGGATGTGTGACCATTACAGGACAAGAGACCATATTTTGCCCAGGAATGACCCCCCTGTTTTGATTTCACAAAGTTTGTGTTGCTCAAGTAAAAGTATGCTTGCTTTTTCCAGACATAATAAAGTTATTTTTTACTATATTTATTATTAGATTTATATAGACTCTAGACTCTTTTTTCTAAACAATATTAAGCTCATAATATCCAATAGCTTTTAGTATCAGTGCTTTTAAAAAGAAAATAGATTATTATGTACAAGCTTCTCTCATTTTTAAATTGTGTTTGCTATAACTCTGATGTGCTGTTTGTTGGCCACTTACACAAACTACATTTTAAACTAATTTTTTCCAATTTCCTTTCTTTCATTCACCTGAACCGATAATGAATGGATTTCCAACTTCTTCCCTCTAACCCCAGTAATTTGGATTGCCTTTAGCAAGATATAAAACCCAAAACACACAGAGTGGAAAATTGTCGTTGCCTTTAGTGTTGACAAAATGAATGGAAAGAAGGTTACTTTTTACCATCTCAGACCTCTGTGGAGCTAAATTCTCTTAACTCCTCTTCAGTTTAATAGTTAAGGCAGATTAAAGCAGGAGGAGTTTTTACCTTAGTGGATAATAAGCAAGTGGATGTTGTGAGCAGAGATTTCCCCTTCCTCTCCTGAGTGAGCCCTTAGTTACACATCTGCTTCCCCTTCCTCTAATCTCCAATCCACTTTAAGGGTAGTTGAGGATTTTCATCACAAAGCTGAAAATGTTTATGTCTTGAAATCTTAGCTTTAGCTTCTGAGTTGCCAGTCATCGGGGACTGAAGCTTACGGCTGTTATTTTATTGACCTTAGGAGAAAATTGTGGGATTGTAATGACAACACCAGATTAGTAAGAGGCTGCTAAAATGATGCCTGTTGCAGGTGAAAGCCAATGATGATGACCATAATCTGTGCATCTCTAGCTACCACTATCTTGGTAGCTGATGCAGGATTTCACAGAGATTTTAATCTGGTGTGTTTACTATTTTCACCTTGAAAATTTCTGTGGAGTAAGATCACTTGAAATAACTTTTTAACACTTGGACAACAATCAGATTTTTAAAAACACTTTTGAAACAATTGCATTTAAATGTTTCAAAATGGAAAATATCAGTCTTTTCAGTTTCGCAAGCCTTTTGTTTCATAATTTCAGCTACTATTCGGTCATAATTAAAATAAACTGTTTAGAGATTATCAGAACAATAAAATCTTTCTACAAATTGGGTGGAACAGTCTGAATATTGTTTTCAGTTGTGCTTTTTAACCCTAATTCTCCAAAGGAAAGTTTTGAATATCTCATTTTTGCCTGAAGGATGGCAATGTGGTTTCCTGAGTAGCTGTATCCCTTTTCAAGCTGGTTTCTAAAAGGTGATTAGATTTTAAGATTCAGACTTGGTTTTGGTTATTTAGCTTGGAAGATTTATAGAAGGAAACAATTCTTGCCTGTTGTTTTGTCTGTCAGCAGTTTCTTTTGAGAGCCCTATTTTTGAACAAAAAGTTAATTGTTTCTATAAAACCATATCTTAGTTACTCCTTGGCATCTAGGATTCTTCCTGAATATTAAGAACACAGCATGATTTTGAGTTAAATGCCACTGGCTTTCATTAACTTGAAATCCCCATGTCAGAATGAAGGGACAGAGTAAAGAAACTACTCTGCTCAGTCAGTCAGTGGTTTGCTCAGAATCCTCTAAGACTTCCTCAATATGAGACCCAGGACTGGTTGCTCATTCCATGTTCTTGGGTAAGGATTTTTCCCCTTTTATATACATGGGGAAATTAGTCTGGCTGAAAATAATTTTAGGCAAAGATTTAGTATATTTGTTTGTGTTTTGCCACCTTTCCTTCCTCACCAAGCTGCGCCGCCACAATCCAGCTCTGTCAGCTGTGTGCACCCCAACTGCCTTAGCAACTTCCTCACAGAAGGAATGAATGACAGAAAACAGCCTCAGGTAGCATCAGGCGAGGTTTACAATGGTTAGGCACTGAACAGGCTGCCTAGAGAAGCAATTGAGTCACCATCCCTGGAGGTATTTAAAAGATGTGTAGATGTGTCTCTTAGGCACATGGTTTAGAGGGGTACTTGGCAGAGTTAGGTTTACGGGTGAGTAAATTGTCTCCAGGGTCTTTTTGAACCTAAATGATTCTGTGTTTCTATGTGGTCAGGCAGTTGAACCAGGTGACTGTTGTACATCCCTTCCAACTGAAATTATTCTATTCATTCCATTTGGGTCTGTTCAACTCTTAGCCAATATCCTCAAAACTTCTGACGTTCAATGCAGAGTTGGTTTTCCTTTTCCTCTGCTCCTGGTTTCTGACAAGTATATTCAATCTCTCCTGGTAGATGAAGACCTTGGTCTGAGTTTATACAAGCTTTTCTTACCTCCCATCTGGAATTTAGTAATGTGATATACCTGGGCCCTAAGCCATCTGTCCCAGGAATCTGCAAGTAAATGCAGTAGCATAATCCACCAACACACAGCTTTATAACTATCGCAGAATGTCCTCTTCCTCCACTGGCTTCCATTAAGAAGGAAAAAAAGTGAGTTGAAGGTCTTTCCCCTTTCCTGTAAGATGATTGATGGCTCAGGCTCAGGATAGCTAAGGGCAAAATAGACCACGGTCCAGAGAACCACATTAGTGAGTCCATGCAAGTGCAGAGTAGGACTTCGTGGACTCACCAGTTTGCATCTGGAAGCAGTATAGCTGCATGTACTTGGCACCATGCCCAAGTTAATATACCCTGCCCTTTGTGTGTGAACGTGACTATTCTCCTTCCAGGCCTGATTTGGCAGCTTATCCAGAACCACCCCTTTGGTTCTGGGGTTAACACAGGAGGAGCGAATCTGTCTGCAGCTGGCAATGTGGACAGAGTTTCAAAGAATCTCTCTGGAACCGGGGTGAGAACCTGGGATGAAAAATCCCCTCCCCAGGCACAGCAAGGCTTTCTACCCAGAAGGTAACACTTGTCTGAGCAGAGGAGAAAACATTCCTTTCAAGAGGTTGGTCCAAGTTTCTGGAACTAATTCTCACAGGAAAAGAAATGTTAAAAAATCCCCAACAACTCGTGTTGTCCTGCCTATCACATGCTGTTCATCCAAACCACTTTTCCACTAGATACATACAGCACATTTATCACTCAGCTCTCCCACTCCTCCTCCCCAAAACTGTAACCCAAATGCAATGATATGCATGGAGTATCTCCTCACCCTGCAGAGAGATAAACTGCATATGACAGCTATTAGTTACATGACATCATGCTCTTTAGAAAGGCATTGGGATATGAAGAGAAATAAGATTATCCGTAGGACAGAATGGAATAGAAAGTGTCTATATTTTAGTGTGCTGGTTTAGGACACACTCAGATTGGGTTTGCTAAGTCTCTTTCCTGCCAGATAAACCTGGACACATTAAACTATCAGATAAAAATATTGTAATGTTAGTTCATGCTCTGAGTTATTGGTTAGAGATTATACATCCTTGTGCCTTATACTGTTCTGAGAAGGCTGTGCTAAACAAACAGCAAATAATAACTGCAGAAAAACAGTGATTTTCTGTTGGGAAACATCTTTTTCACAGTTTCAAAATTGCTGATGTATTTCACAGCAGGCTGTTGACAACACAGGAGTAGCAGTCTGGTGTTAAAAATACTTGAGGCTGCCCCTCCTATTTCTTGCTCATTATCTGTCATCTTAGCCAGATCAAGCTTCCCTTGAGGAATATAGAAATGGGAGCTTTGCCTGAGGTGAGGTCTTCAGAGCTATTCCTGTTGATCACATTTTTGGCAGACAGAGAAGAGCTGGGTAAAAGTTCAAGGAGAAGGAAAAGTTTTATTTCAAATTTGGAGCCTGAATAAACTGCACCAGTAGAGAACAAAAATTAATCTAAAAGCAAAAACTAAAGAGATTCCTTTGACTTCACATGCATTCCGGGCTTTGGATAATCTAAACAGAGAATTATACCTCAGCCAGGTGTATTTGAAAGATTTGTGAACTTTGTACAATATTTGATGAAACTGGGCCGAATTTCATCTCTATAATGAAACATGGAAGCAGGTGAGTTCCATGTGTTTTGGAGATCTCATAAATAGTTTGCATTGCTTTAATAGCGACAAATTTAGAAAACTACTTTACCAGATGTACACACACAAAAAAAAGATGTAATATGAGGACCAGATAGAAAGCCTGAACACTGAGCTGACTGTTGTGGATTTCTGATCTTCTGAACTGAAACAGTCGCACAAGGCTGTGCCCAAGCTGAATGCTGACAAATTATAATGGATGGTTTCTGCAGTAAAGAAGTCCAGCTTCAAACAGAAAGAAAGGAAGAAAGGAAGAAAGAAAAACAAGAACAATGTGCAGTTCTGAGTAATTATTTTTGCAGAATTTTAACAACCAGAGCCATAAGAGGTCACAGTGAAAGCAGTTGTAAAACGAGGTTCCCTTCCTGAGAGTGTTTAAATGGCTGAGTCTCAAATGGCCCACAGCAGCTGACTATCTGGGCCATGACTTTGATATTTTAATTAACAGCATTTTGTGTTGCATCCAGGTTTACCTGAAGAGAATTGGTGATTCAAACAAACACAGTAAGAAGTTTCATACTTCACAGACCTTAGAGTTCATAGTTAGTGTTGGTATATCATGCTTATTATGTTTGATAGGTTTTAATGTGTAATATGGGAAGAAGCCAAATCTCCTATTTATTTATTTAAAGAGACAGATGAAAAAAAATATTTCCAGAAGAAATTTTTGATTCATGTCTTTTGAATTTTCACTGCAAATAGAAAACAAACAAAAAACCCCCAAACCCTTACTGAAACAAAACAAAATGAAACAAAAAAACCCCCTTTGGGTAAACAGTGAGCATTTCTATCCAGAAAATCCTGCATGCTTTGGAGACCTGTTTGTATGACTCTAAGTTTCCTGACCAGACAATATCTCATGTGTCAAACCATAAAGCTTTATTGTGATGAGCTGACATAGTAAATTATGGAAATATTTAGGCGTAATTTAAAAAGATGATGACACTTTTCTGAAGTGGTAGTTTTGTATGTCTATAAATATCAGTATCTGTAAGCATAGACATTTCCGGTATAAATAAAATATGGTTTCAGACACTTTGGTTGCAGTTCATTCCAGAAAATTTAAGAAGTTACTATGGTACAAATGGAATCATTCTAATCCCTTTCTATAGTCAACGGGGAGATTGAACATCTCCAGGAGTCAGTCCCAGGAATATATTAACTTCGAAGCGTTATTCTGCTGTCAATGAAGCATAATATTAGATGAGGTAAGTCAGTAAGTCATGATCTTTCAGTATGGTTGCAAAACCAAAATAGCTCTATAGAAGTTTTCCTCCATTAACTCAATATTTAGGTTTTCAGTACTAAAAGCTTTAAAGCTAGACACTGACAGCTATTTTATGCATGAAAAATACACGTATTTTTTTGAAAGTCTGTCATTGGAAGACCAGTAATCAGAATAAAAGATAAATATATTTAATACATTATTTACCTCAAAGAATTTACCAGGAACTGCTCCAGCATTGCTGCCAACTCAGAACAAGAATATAATCAAGGTCAATGTAGGAACTGTACACAAATACTGTGTATTTAAAATACAGGCTTTTGGGAAAATAGAGGCTTTGGGTAGAACAGGCTGTCAGGGTCCCTCTCCCTGCCATGAGTTCCTGGGAGAGGGGCCCTGAGGGGAGGCACGGCGTTTCCCTGCCCCTGCTCAGCCTCATTCCCCATTGGTTGTTTTGTGTTCCCCTGCACGGGCAAGGACCCTCGGGTCCCATGATTGAGCAGTTCCTCGGCAGAGCCCCGGCCATGCGGCTGCAGAAATAAACATCTCTCTGAAACATCTATCAGGAATCAGTCCTTATATATTTCTTTTTCCACAGGCCTCGTTGATTGATACGCATGTTGCAGTATCCCCGCTGTAACAACAGGCTGTTATAATCAAACAGGAGTAAGTCATGACTCATGACTGCCCTTCATGGGCAGCAAAAAATGTCTCTGCCATTTTAAAAATCACTGTTCAATACAGATTTCATCTTTACTTTACATATTGATCATTAGAAATCTGATATTTTTGTGATTCACTTCACATTGAATCCATAGCCCTAAGTCACAACTAAAATATTTGCAGAAAGAATGTGAACAGCCTGTAGGAGCATATTTTGAACAAATAGCAACCTTATGCAAAAAGAGCCAGATTCTTCTACTCTTATTTGCACGGTGACTGTCCGGAAAAAAGCCTACTGAAAAGCTATACAGTTACTCCAGATTTATGCAAACACTACAGAGAATTTTGCCCATTACCATAAATTAACAGCTAAATTATACTTATTTAGAGTGAAAACAGGCCAAGACCTATCTGACTAACTCATATAAAATTTTGTAGTAATCTTAAAAGTAATTCTGCCTGATTAAGGCAGGATTTGATTTTATGTCCGTTCTCTGGAGGGTAGCTTCTCTGAGCTGATCACCTTGCTGCATTAGCAATTTTGAAATTATAGGTATGAGAAAAACCTTCTAATTTTGTGGTAGATCCATTTACGTGGTACCAAAGTTGCTGATGCATTAATATTTTGCAGAATATTAACCGCAAAGGAATTGTGTTCTGGTATCAAAAATAATTTGAAACTACCCCTGATATTTGTTGCTCATTATCAGTATTCATTGCCAGTTCCTCATTCCTCAAAAAAATTTAAATTCTACCTTGGGAAAATAAGGTAGGGAATATGTGCAATGGCTGATGACATCATCTGTAAGTAATGACTATAAATCTTGAGTGAATTTGTAAGTACAAATGTGCAGCTTGAAAGGTGCCAGATTTCACGCCTGCATACTTAGAGCCTGCAAATTCATCTCATGAACTTGAGAACATCATTTTCAGCCAGAATTTGCTCAACTACACCTTGATTAAGCCAGACCTGAAAAAAAATTAAATCTCTACTAGAAAAAGTATAATATTTTATAGAATAATAATTTATATTTTATTTCAGAGTATTTAGTTATGTCAAATGCTTCATTTAAATCTTCATCTAAGCAACAGTTGAATATTTTGGAGACATTTTAGAAATTAGCCTCATGATATAGCAGCAAGAATGTTCCTTGCATGTCAAGTGCTGTATGAGTGAGTGTTAACAAAGCACTAATGCCATTTGGATGGGATAAGACCAGCTAGTGTGTCCAAACCTCTTAAAAGTACATTCTAAACTATTATATTGCCAATTAAGCAGCAAGGTGGAAAATTCCTGTCTTTCAGTTGGCATAGAAAGAGCCTAAGTTGTTTTTTTCCTTATAACTTTAAAAAAAGTAAGAGAAAATTTGAGCTTTACCTCAAAAAGTTTATGTTTCTTACACAATTCTGTGTGTATTTAAAGAGGTGCTTCTTAAATAACTTGAACACTGGGGCAAAACAATGTCACTTGGGAGAAAATTGGCAGAAAACCTGGTCCAAAAGAGGTTGGATGGTTCAAGGAATTGGTAATGAAATCATTAGATTTTACCAGTCTGCTTTGTTCTGATTCTTGTCCAGCTTTGGTCATAGCCACTAAGCATTTCTACTGGAGACAAGCAGCAAAGGCTCAGGTCCACTTCTGAGTCCCTCACTAAGCACGGATGCAGTTTGGATTTAGGGAGAAAGTGGAAGTTTATCTCAGATTAATGCTGTCTGAAATCTCTCAAGTTGCATATATGGAAAGAGTCTCTGACATTAATGTCAGTGTTGATCCCAGTGGACAGGTGCCCATCTTCCCACTGCTGTTCAACAAATAAACTCCAATTTGAATGATTTTTGAAGGCTTAGTTTTCACAAAGTGCTTCAAAGTTCATGCTGGTTCCTGAATTTCTGCTGACCCTTCAGTCCCTGAATTGCTTTTGGGCCAATGACTTTGTATGGAAGGTCTTGTGGACTTGTGACCAGTCCATATTATTGTAGCACTCTGCCCCTGTGCTGTGGCATCACCAAGATGTTTCCATGTTTACATGAGAAATTCCTCCTGTTTGAGATCTTACTTGGGCTGTAAATCTCAATTTAGATTCTCTACTACAACTGAGTCCCCTATTGTTCTGTGGCTCATGTGCATGAGCACATGGACACAGGGATGGCTTCAGTAATATTAAGCTGACAGCAAGGAGCTGAGAAGAGTCCTTGTGTAGAGCTCCACAGAAAGCAGTTTATTACTACAACTTGGGAAGGTTTCTAGAGGCAAAATGACCCTGAACACGTGATAGCTCAGGCTTAAGTACAGGGTTGTGGCTAACACCAGGAGCTAGCTGGGGAATCAGAACTGGGGTACATTATCATAACCCAACGCCATAACCGGTAACTCTTTGGCACCAGAGACTGTCTTTCCAAGAGCCCTCTCTGTCTCTTGTACCACTGGTCAATTGGCCACCACATACAACTAAGTTTTTGCCCAGAGCTCAGATCCAGGAACATGTAACTAGGCTCTGGAAGCCCAGACCTTGCTACACCAAAAGTAATTGAAATTTGAAAAAAAAAAAAATATCCTTGGACAAAGTTATAAATTCACAGTCACATCCTGAACCTGCTAGCATTACAGACTTTTTCTTTCCTGTTCCTTCTTTCTGCCCTTGAAGGGAGGTGGAAGAGTCAGCATTTGTAGTTGTCCTTGTCACCGAGTTGCTGACCCAGCAGAATAGTAGCTCACCAAACAGACCAACATAATGTCTCTATTTTCTCTTAATGATTTCTCTGATCTGACACAACACCAAAGTACTTGTGCCCTCACTAGAGAACAGTCAGTGGACTGCCATTTTTGTACCATAATTTGGTTTTGGGTATTTATGTTAATCTGAAGACACTACCTCAGAATATTCCATGATTCTTTGAAACATTTTAAAGAGCTTATTCTTTTACTGTATGTGCTCAAATAATAGCTCAGATTATACAGAGGCATTTGGAATGAGAAATTTCAGGTTGATGAAATAGAACCGGTCTGTAGAAATCTGAATTAAACTTAATTAATTAGCTCAGTTAGACCATTGATCGGTTCCAATTCCTGCCTGCTCAAACTTATAAATCAAGTATTTCACTATATATATATGTATGTATATATTACATTCATGTTTCATTCCAGTGTGCAATTTGATTTTCTCTAACAAAACTTCTTACAGCTACAGCCACTTCAGCTACAGTCCTGTGCTGATGTATAACATAGAAAGTGCAGTTCTTGGTACAGAACTTTGAAAATCTACACTTGGAACAAGTAGGACAGAGCATATATAGTAGGAGAGCACATGAATAAATTAATTCTGACAATGGAAGTCAGGAACAAACCAAGAAGGCATAAACACATTTATTTTGAAACTTAAATGAATATTTTTCAACAATTATAAATAAAATAATTAGCATCTTATACCACATCTTGTGCAACAAACAGTCAACATCCATGAATACTGGGTTATGGAAATTCATCCTAAAAACCATGCCACATTGTTTTAGTCATTCCATTATATTTTATGCCTTTGTGTTGGCCTTCCTCCCACTGTTAGTAATCTGGATCCAGGGAATAATCTCCAGGGAACCATGAGTTTGTTTGGAGGGAACTGTTTTTTCCTCACATGTGGACTCTGAATGTTAAAACTCCAAACAATCTCTCGCAGGACTTCTGAGTCTGAACTAAGAAAGAACAGCAACAGCTCTTCTCAAGGGAAGAAGGTATTTCAGCTGAATGAACAGCTTGAGGTAAGACGGATCCAGTTCTGCCCAGTTCCAGAAGAACATTATCATGAAAATGAAGAGTCAGAAAGCTGAATTACATCACCTCATCAGAACTATCATTCACTGAATAATTTTCCCAAAGTGTAGAACACTATTTTTAGCTGTTTTCAGAAATATCTGATAGCTGCTGTGTTTCCTATTATCCTTGCTATTGACCTCATAGGCCATCCATAATATTTTCTTTAGGGATACCAGTGAGTCCTGCACAGTGAGGAACCTTCCCCATCCCTTAGTAGACATTATTAAATAAGGATAAACCCATGATCAACAGTTGTACAGCCCAGGAAATGAGACAGAAGTAATCAGGAAAAAATAAATATGAGTGTCGGGCCTTATGACAATTTTCATCCAAATATTTTGGAAATCCCACCAAGGTACCTGAAGAAGAACCTCACAGGGCTCATAGAACTCGACTTATTTGGGTTAATTTTTCCCAGATAATTTTGCAATGACATCCTTTTTTAAAGTGTTGCCAAAAGTACTATTTGTACTTTATTATATATTTCAGCAGACAGTTCATGCACACCTGATTAATTGCCCCTTATATCTGCTGTTTCACATAGTTATTTCCATCAGGACCTAAGCTACAGTTCAATATCTTCTTTGATAAAATACTTTTATTTGCAGGTATGATGGGTTTAAGAAAAATCAAAGCATTTATATTTCTAAAATTGTCACAAAATTAAAATACTATTTTTGCCTGAAAAATTTAATGATAAGAAAAACACTGTTTTTTCTGCACTATATGAATGTCTGTGCATGCATATAGCTATGAGAGAAATTGCTGGCTTGTTTATGTAAGACCCTATTTTCATTGACTCACATTGCAGAAGTACTGAACTAGATCTTTTCTCTACTAATACCATTAAGTGACTCAAATTATAAAATAAAAATGTAATAATTAAAAATATTTTAAATTATGCATTTAGATGTAATTTTATGCACTCACATTTAAGTGTTTCTGCAGGCTAGTGCATTCGGAACATTATGCTGGAAAGAGTTTGCATAGATTTTCCACTACTCACTTGCAGCCACCAGCAGCCTGAACACACAGAATCAAAGAATCATTTTAAGTTGGAAAAGAACATCTCATATTTCAGAAGTCCTTGTTGCATTTGCCACTTATTCCACTGAGAATACATATGTGGTCTACCAAGGTAAGATTATTAAATTGCTACACATTACAACAATTCCAAATAAAAATATTCTAAATACAATTCCAGGGGGAAGAGAGAGTAGTTCCCTCTCTCTTTTAAATGGATTAATATATCCAATTAACCCTTTTCCTCCCTCACATTTAGTTGGAAAGTTCTATAGTGCAGTGTGGTTCTAGCTGGCTGTTGGGCATTGCTGGTTGACAGCAGCATCACAAACTCCCTAGCCTTGAGTTTGGTTTGCATCCTAGTGAGTTATGGATTTAGCCAGCCAAGCCTTGACATCACTGGAGCTACAGCAGGTCAGAGTTGTTTATAATCAGATTCCCTTGAAGGGATTTCAGTCAAGATGGCAGTTTTGGACCATGCTTCTGGGCTCAGCCTCTCTGTGATGCTGAGCTCCTGTAGACTTGAGATGCCCAACCCCTCTGAGACTTGAAGTCTGAGATGCACAAAATCAGCATCAGCAAAGAATTAATTTGTTGAACAAATATATGGGGAGGGATTTTTATAAACATTTTTGGGAGGCACCCAACTTCTGTTGCTTGCTGTGGCATGGCATACATGTCACTATGCCAGCTCACTCATATGACCTATTTGTCAAACGGACATGTCATCTGAGATTTTTGTCAAATGTCAATTTTCCCCATCTAAACTACTTTATACAAAGCAAACTATTTGGAAGAGATCTATTGCTTGTAATGAAATTTTAAATGCAACATGTGCGAGTGACTATCTACAGATACTGGCTTGAGATGGGTAGAGAAAGGACTGATACGTAGATTCAAGCTTATATTTTAACTGCCATGGTTTCACAGCTGGGACCAACTCAGGCAAAGAAGGCAAGTCTTCATGCAGTCTGACCACCCTGGGTGTTCAGGTTACTTGGAAAGAAAGTAGGACAACAAGCTGCCAGGCTGTGAGGAAACCTCTCCATTTAGGGTACTCATAGACAACAAAAGCTCTTCTAAAGGTATCATGAATATATAGAAAAAGGAGATCAACACACTCCCACATTCCTGCCATTAAAGGATGTTCCAATAAAATAGGATGCTGACCCAGAACCATTTCATTTTAACTCTGAAAACTCCAAATTTTCTCTTATTTCCATAACAGAATGACTTAAAGTCTTAAAAAATGCAGTTTCAGTAACAAGAGTCAGATGACTATTACAAAATATGTTTTGAAATTTCAAGTGAAATCTTCCTGATCAGATAAAAAACTTTGTATCTTCCCCCAAGCTCCCTTCAGATTCAATGGAGCAAAATAGATGGTTTAGTACAATTCATCTTAGGCATTTTAGCCACTGACTTTAGGATAAACTGAGTTGCACTTTAGCAGGGTCTATTTCTCCCCACTGACTATAAGAGGCCCAAAGTGATAAGCTCAGATGTGCATGTCTAGACTAGAGATGTTTATAGTTAGGTGATTGAATCCCATTTGTTCAATCTACTACAGTTAGCAAAGTACAAAATTTATTTACCCCACATGTCATTGTTTTAGTGAGACTGGATAAAGCCAAACGTTGTATTATTTTTGATCTATCTGTGTATGGACACTGTTGGAGACAAATGCTTGAAGAGATGGACCCTCGGTCTGGTACTGTGTTCCTCTGGTACTAATCTCAACATTGCAAACATAAAATGTAAAAGGAAAGAAAAAATAACTTTGAAATGCAACAAAGTGACCATCAAAAGAAAGGACTCTAGACTTAGAGCTAGAGAAAAGACAGGCTTACAAGATAAGGAAAAGCTAAACAATTTAGACTGAGCCTCTTATGACCCAGTTCAAATATTTCTGGTGGGTTACACAAAGCTGATCTACTGTGTACTACATAAAGCATGAAGTTTAAAAGGTATGAGGAAAATGCAGTTAAAAGAGCTCATAAATGACCAAAGGTTTGCAAAGCACACTAGAACTATAAAAAAATAGGGTTTAGAAATGTAGTATTTCTAGTTATTATCTACAGTTGCCTGCCATAGCAAAAGGGATTATGCTCTCCTTAATGAGAGGGCATACTAAGTGTTCAACAAATTTAATTTGAACTTGGAATAAGTCCAACACTTAGGTGACTAAATTTTTATTTTGAAAGCTACAAGGAAAGAGGAAACAATGAGAAATAGAATAATTTTATATAATATGCCAAGTAATTTATAGCACATTAAGTGATCATGTAAATGTCACAGATAGTTCACATTGTCATAAAAAGACATAACTTATCCTTTTGTGTCTGAGGTAGGAAGGATGGGAAAATTCATGTTTCATCCAGAAACTGTGCAGACTTTTTCTATTGAAACATTGACCTCCCTTATGCTCCTGGATCTAAGTTGTGAAATTTTGTGTGACTGAGTAAGCCACATTACGTTCTGTACCGAGGCCTGGGAAATACGAAAGGACTGTTGTTTCTGAAAACAGAAAAATGCTGTAAACTTTTTTATTCTGTTCAACAGAACAAACACATTTTTAAACCTCCCTGTAAAATGTTACTGCACAAATATTTTCACAAGTAACCCACATGCCATGTAAATAATTATAAGTCTTTGTCCAGTTTTACATGGTTCACTCTTTCTTTTGAAGGCAGGAGAACATATGAAGCTGTATCTTACAATCCATTTAAGGACTTTAGAGTGAAGAAAATGTCTGTACCCCCATGTGGAATAACATCCATTTAGGAAAAAAAGCAAAGGCAGAGCAGAGCCTGTAGCTTGTCCATTAGCACAAATCTCACTGGCAAAGATCTCTCCTGGAATTAAAAACCCATAACTTAACCTAGATCATCCATCCTTTTTAGGTGTTGTAGTCCATCTCATTTGACTGCCACATTTGGAAAGCAATTTGAAGAAAAACTTCTTCCACTACGACAATATTCTTTTCTCTAATGAGCTGTCTCTGTTTTGTGCCAGTAACAGCTCTGCTTTGTGGTCAGCTAACATACTATTCATAGCTACTATATATCCCTCCTGGGATCCATTTCTATATTCCCAGTTCTTCTACTGACAAAAGAGTTTTAGGTGGACAAGGAACACTAGATACGGCCTTGCTCCTAAAAGAACTTTGACAAATGGTCGATGCATTGCATTTAGGTTTTATGAACAAATACATAATACATATTGAGGAACTCATAAATAAAAAGGAGATAAAAATCCAGTACAGACCTTTTTTAAAAAATACCAAATATTCCTTCACATTATGGATGTCCAAATTTTTTAAGTAATTTTATGGTGAGGGCAGAAATATTTAGTGCACCAGCTGAGTGAAGCAAAGATAAAAAAAAAAAAAAAGGTAGAAATCTGAGTTTATTCCATGTAGACTTACATTTATTTACATAAAGATGTTTTAAAATTTATATTTACAATTATAAATTATAATTAAACAACTATTTAAAAATCATATGCAAGTCACAGCATAATTTAGATACCTAGGGAATCAAAGAAGTGAAATGTCAGCTTAACAATTTCCCATGTCTCTCCCAATCTTTCATAACATGGTCTTAAGGTTCACCCAAGTCCTTGTCAGGCAAACAGCTTCTGCAGCATAAAACTAGAAAGCCATAAATTAAGCTTATTTTATACAAACTCATGCTTTTTAGCCCTATATCTGCTTATTGTTTTGACTGCTATACTTAAAACAGGATAACCTTTGTGAATTTTTTTGCAAGAAATAATATATTAAAGTGAATTTTTCAATGATATCTAGAGCCTGAAAACTGTCAGAGCCACTACTGGCTGTACTGTGAAAAGTCCTCATGCAAGCAACTGTACTTGGTAAAGGTAAATGACATCCTTGAGTTTGGAGAAAATTTAGCATTTATGTTTAATTTGCAAAGAGAATGGAGTCAGCTTTGGCCGAAGTATGGGTTTGGTTTTCTACAAAATAGTCTTGTTATTTGAAACTCAAGTGAACAAATCAGTGAGTGCTGTGGGACAAAGACATTTTGGTATCCAAATATACGTGAATTGGAGTAAAGAAAAGAACCCTGTTCCTTCAGCTTCAGAAACAAACCCCAAAGTAAAGGAGAGGTACCAATGGCTAAGTTGTAGCATGCAGTAAATAAGAGCAAGGCGTTATTTTTATTAAATTAAGGGGCATGGTTTTACTGGCAAGCATTGCAGGCTTCTAATCCTCTCTACAGGCGCAGTTCTTCAGATATTTCTCCAAGTTAGGCAGCATTAACTGTTCGCCTTTCCCCCATTTGGATCTGATAGTTGAGTGTTAATCTGTAACAAATTCCTATATTGTAGAAAGTTGACATGATTATTTCATAAATCATAGAGCTAAAAAAGGCAACAAGATCCACAAACTATCTCTTAGCAATTCAGAAGTAGGTGACCCCTTTTCCCTGTGGACCAGCTGGGTGGCCGCCAGCACACACTGCTGGTCGTGGATCTGCTCTGTCCCCTGAGGTAAGAACAGTGCTGTGGAAAAAGAAAAAAAGTTTTATTCAAGTAAAAAGGAAGCAAGCGCACAAAAGTGCTCTCAGTCTGCACTTGACTGAGAATGGTATTAGAACTCAACATAATAATAATAATTCATTAAAAACAAGGAAGTTAATCTCCTTTCTGTGTCTGAATTAATCAGCCAAAATAGGAAACAAAACTGGCAGGACACTGGATGTTTGTGTGCCACTTCACGGGGCCTCCCTAAACCAACACCAAGAGAAAACGGCTAACAATTTTGCTAATTAAAACAGTAATAACTGTTCCGATTTTGCATATTTAGCAACTGAAGCTGCTAAAGTGGGATCCAGCCTGCAGAACCAAATATGAAGTTAATTAAATATCTAACAAATGTTTGTGAAGCTACAGAAAGAAAAGCATTCAGTTTTTCATTTCCTTTATTATGTCCCCACCCTATGAATCTCCCCTAGGCCCATTTCCTTTTCTTGTTCAATTTGAACAGTGACTTTCCCAAGAAATTGAAGAGCTGGGTTTTCAAAGGAGCTTAAGAGATTTGATCACTCAATAAAAGCTCAATTGCAAAGAGATGTAAACAACTCGTTTAACACATTTTGTCTTAGCTAAATCAGTCACTGTTTAAAGATAGGAAGTAGCTGATAATACAAATAATACATATGAACAATATCTATTAAAATTAAAAAAAAAAAAAAGACAAAATATTTTCCATCACACTGCTCACTTCAGGAGATCTTTCTCTCCCTCTCATACCACAAAAGCCAAAACAGACTGCAGTTTTTGTCCAAGCTTGGCCAGACCTTCAACTGGAGACCAAATCAATATTTCTCTTGCACTTGTCCCAGGGACAGAGAGCAGCCTGTTTTCATTAATGAAGCCACTATTGAGATACCCCTGGGTAATCAAATGGAGGTCTGGTTATAATTACAGGCGAGACGCTGGGATGATTACTAGAATGTAGGAGCAAGGGTAACAGTTGCAATGAAATCACTGCTGTGACAAGGGTTAGGAGTGCAGGTGCTTTCTGAGAGTTTCCACTGGGTTCACACTAACTGGGTTAAAGCTGTCAGGGATATGCCAGCTCCAACCTACACAAACTCTTCACTTGCTTCCGCTATGTAGCTCATAGTTTCTTTTAATATTAGAAGATGGTGCTGTAGAAACATGGAGAATGACCCTTTAATGGATTTATCAAGATTGTTCTTAAGAACAGTGAGGTAGGAAAAAGATACAGCTTTGAAGTATCATGGTACTCTCATCATCTTCTAATCTTCTCTCCTGTGCAACACAGGAATCCAAACAGCCATTATTTTCTGTTCTTTTCATGTGTACTCTTAAACTTATCCTTGTCTCTCTATAGAAGACGAGTTATTTTTCCATGTATACTTTGTGGACATCGTATCTACTATAAAACTTTAAAGTAATCAGTACATGCATAATTTAGGTTAATTTTACCATATTGCTAATTTCAAAAGACTTCTCTTGGTTTTGCACCACTTTTCTCAAACCACATGTCAACTTTTTTTAAGAATAAAACCTGAAGTCAAGTAGTAGCATCACATGAATATCAACAGAGCTGATATGATAAGAAGTTTGTGATTTTCAGACCTGAATTGTAGTGGCTGTAGTGCCACCATAAAATGGTCTGGTTAAATGACTAAATAAAGCATATTATGAGGAGTTCTTTTCTTTACTACAGTCATTTGACAGCCTAAATTATTTCATTTCAGATAACTAATTCAAAGGATTTTTGCAAGCACTGAGTACTGGTATCTGATTTAGTTTTCTGGAGAGTAGTGAGCTTGGTGAATATTTCTAGAAATCACATCTTTCAACCCAGCTTAAACTAGATTAAAATTCAAAGAGGGAGAGAAAAGTAAAATCGATAAAGGAAGACCAAAATTCAGACTTAAAATGGGAGACTGGTTCATCAGTTAAAGGTTTGAAAACAAGGTGTATAACTTTATCCATCTGTGGCCATTCTGTGACAGAGATCACTACACAAACAGCTGCACGAGACAGGAGGATAACGATTCTTAGATAGATGGTTTAACTCTCATCGTACACTGCAAAGTGTCGTGGAGAATTAGTAAGCTCAGAATCTATGGCTTGCAAAAAGCAGCATTTTAAACAGCTGCTTGTTATGGTGGGGTTTCTTTGTTATTCTTTTTTTAGTTTTTTCTTTTTTTTTTTTTTTTTTAATCAGCCAGTTAGTAGGCACAAAGGAGATCTTGCTGGAAAATCCTATTAAGTCTGAAGGTGGTTTATGTGTCTGTTTCAAAGCTGCATATATATATATAGAGAGAGAGAGAGGGGGGCGGGGAGAGAGAGAGAGAGAAAGGGTCAATCATGTCCCCATGTTCTTTCCTTGCTTTAGTATACATCACTTCTTTCCTCAAAAAGTGCTTTATCAGCCAGATCAAAAGCTAAAAAGTGCTGCTCTCTGTACCATGAATCCTTATTCCATTTTTAGATTAGGATGGAAAATCTAGAGGGATTTGTTTTCACTAGTGCCATTTGCATGGTCACTTCAAATGCAGTAGAACCCAGTGAACAAGAAGGGAAAATGCAGGATGATATTTGGTTTGCCATATTTCACTGCTGTTTGAATAAGAATCCTGCTTTTCAGGAGCACAAAGGCAGTGAAGTTTCCCTGAATTGCCTTCCAGGAGTTAATAAACACTTTTGCCAAAATCAGGACCCTTTTGCAGGAGGCCTTGTTGCAGGCATGCAGAAAGAGAGCAAACCCCAAAACCCTAATCCAGAGGAATCACATTCTAAATAGACCAGAAAATGTGTTGGAGACCTCCAAAAAATCATCTCAGTGACAAAACCAGGAATAAAATCTGGGTCTGTTGGCTTCCAGGAACCTCTGTGCTGCTACTAGCATCAAATGAATTGCTTTGGTCTATCTGTTCCCATATGAGTCAGTCAGCTGAAAAAAGTATGAAGGACAGAAAGAAAGAAGTGTAGAAACTGCTCTGGGAGAAATTAACTCTTTGCAGAAAAATATTTCATTTACTATTTAATTGAAGTGAGCAAACTAGAGACTGAGTAGTGGTTCTGCAGCTAAAGAGAGAGGCATAACGTAGAACAGCACTTATTTAAAACAAAAAAATCCCATCAAATTCTTGCTTGCCATAGATCCTGAATGCTCATGAGTTGCCCTTGCCTGAATGAAGCACCAATGGCTTTGAGCAGAGCCTGGTGACGTCTGTCCTTCCATAGGGTTGGCCACATGCCGTCCTGCTGGATGTACATCGTGTTCCGTGGACACACTGACTCTGTGTTCTCAGGGCTCACATCTGACTCAGAGGGAAAGTATTGATAGTGGATATGGCAGCAGATTGCACATGGCATTGAACTTCACACATCAAGCTCGCTGGGAGATATTGCCACCTATTGTTTTCGGTCTTGATTGCATTGCTTTCTTAATAACTAATTGGGCTTGCTGCATTTTCAACAATGTTCCAGATAGAAACTGTATGAGATGAAAACCTGCATTTTGTTATTGCAATTAAATAGATGATTTTCAAGAAGTAACTTGTCTTTATCTATTTTCATGTGTTTTTTAGAAGATGTTGCTGTAATATTCAAATTTTGACCGGAAGTGTGGAGATAAACTTCTGTCAAATTTAGTAGTGTTTTCCCTCCTAAAGTTCTAGACAGCTTTGCATATTTTACCTTTCATATGAAAAGCTTCACAGTTAGTTAGGAAAATGTAGGAAAATGTATGTTTCTGCTTCTTTTAGAAATAACAAGAATCTGTCATGCTAAACTGTTTTGTTTGCTGTAGAGAAAAAAAAAGACCTTTTTAGCCTTTTTAGTAGATATAAGGATTTGTTTTTCTTTTGGGCAGGTTATTGTAATACAGATCCCCAACAACCAAAACTTTTCATGAGTTTATCTTGATTTTGCTGAATTGCTTTTGTCAGAAAGAAGCAGGTAAGATGTTTGACTGCCCGATATATTAGTTTAAAAATATTCCTATATTAAATTAAATCAATTCAAAAAGGAAATTAACTAAGGATTCCCTGGAATTTAAATGACCTTTCATAAATATGAAAGTCTAACAATTGTGTTCTCAAACAAGATCACAACTATTCCTCACAGCACTTTTCTTTCTGTTAATGAAAAATTTAATTATGTGTCTGATTTAACAACCTACTTTCTCTGATCCTTGTTATATGACTAGATGCAGTTATTTACTATATCTATCTTAAAGTGGCTTGAAGGCTCAAATACAGCAATATCAGGGTATGGAAAATCTAAATAAAAATCCTGATGCAACCTGGAAGCTTCTGGTTGAAAAGCAAGGTTACCCACAGGGGAATTCCCTGTCAGTTATTCTGCCAGTGTCCCAGTCTTTATGAGTGGCATCTTGGACTGCACGGTTCCCAAAGAAAGGGATGTGATATCAAGACTGCTTCATCAAGACATGAGGCACAGACTATCAGAGGAAAATGTGGCAGCTGGTGGCACAGGCCATTCCAGCAGAGCAGCCTGTTTTGTGTCACCATGAAGCCAAGCTGTGGCACTGAGAAAGGCTGGGAGTCCCGAGGGTCACCACAGAAAATAAGCTTTTTGAAATGACACAGTTGGAAGAGGTTTTAAAAAAAAATCCCAAACAACAACAACAACAAGAATGTTATGCGTAGAAAGAGACAGAAAAAACAAAACAACTGCCCACTGTGTTCCTGATAAAAATGTTGAGTGCAGTTATTGCCATAGCCAAGCACAACAACAGAGCTTGGACACGTGTGTTCAGGAATATACAGTGCATTGTCAGACATGACTGGACAAATTAATTCTGAGCATTAGACAGAGACCAAATGGTATTTATTATCTCAAAATTCAGTTTCATCTTGATGTTACTCAAAATCCTGTTCAAGCTCATTTATTCTCATTGTTGGCAATGTAGTTCATCCTCTAATAGATTCATTATTTCAACCTGTAGTAATTTTCCTTCAAAGGCAGTTGATCCCGAGCTCTGTTGATTACCAGGTTAAAAAAAACCTGTTATATGATTTTAGAATTACTTACAGATGAATTTTAGAAACTTACATTAAATTAATAAGGAAGTCAAGATTTGTGATCTTTATATAGAAGAGAGATGCTAAACAATGGAATTGTACTGCCTGTGGAAAGCAACTGGAGAAGAAATTTATGTTAAAATAATGCAGGATCACCAACCAAGTTTTTGTAGATGCACAGAGTTAGTGGATGCTTTAGCTCACAGCATCTTCAGATCATGCCTTTCTGGAAAGAGTGCATTAGTTAAATATAAAAAAATTGAAATTGTAATTTAGTTATATAGCAAAGTTAGAATAGCTGGTTTAATTGTTCCTCTGCCATAAACTTTTCAGAACAAAATAGCATCCCATAAAAGGAAGAAAACCTTACAGAAGGTTTTCCTAAGTTTTTGTCATATTCATCTCAGAACACTTTGAAAGCGTAACATAACAGTAGCTGAAATCAGAGACAATAAACTTGTATGACTTCATATCACTTGGGAATGGCATTCAGCCATTTTTCTGCAGCCTTCCATGAAAAATGGCCTAAGGCTTTCTTTTTAAAAGTTGCAAATGGGTGGGTAATTTGGTGACTTTTATAATTGAAAAAAAAATTAAAAAATATATATACATATTTAATTTTCATTTCTAAAATGAAATTTAAACTTCATTACACTTGTCTTTTTATGTTTATAGGAAAGCTATGTGAAAACATGTAATTTACCAGGCTTTACATAGAGAAGCAAATGTGTCTGGTTTTATATATGTTGACATATTGAGAAAATAAAATAAAGTTTGTTTAGTGTAGTGGGTTTATTTCAGGCCATAATTAACTTTTTTCCTTTCCAACAGATAATAGAAAGTCAGGGATAAATTGATCAAACTCCATGGGAAAAGGGAGCACTAATTCTCTCCTACCCAGTAGCAGAGGTTTGCAGAACACAGACATTAGAGAATGGCTGTGTTCTCCAATTAGAGAATTAAAGCTGCCTCAATTCTCTAATTTGTTTCAGGGCATCAGAGGCCATCTTTTACCTCTTCCAGAAAAATGCCTTATCTTATACAACTGCAGGGCACAGGGGTGGGAGGAAGACATGGTATTCTGAAGCTAAGAGTGGGTGGATTTGAACCAAAGTCACCAGCAAGCAGCTGGGTATCTTCATCACTGAGTCAACTTCACTGAGGCTGAAAACACTCACAATGGAGTTAGATCACTGTGTGCATTTAAATGATCTTTAAGAGAGAGTATGAGAGAGTGAAAGTGACTTTTTGGCCCAGCAATTATCCACGTACTCAGAAAATGCTGATCTGTGCTTTGGGACGCTTATTGTGATTGCTATTGTTATCATTATTGTTACTGTTGTTGGTGGTGGTGAGCTATAACTGTCTTATCACCAGGAGGAATTTGTCATCTTGGTGGTACTGATTAGATGTATTACCATGCACCATGTATTAGATTTTATAAAACTCAAAAATTAAAAATCATTAAAATTTCCAGGTTCAGATAATCAAAAAAAGGTATTTTGTGACCCGGCCAGAATATCCTTTCTCTAAGATTTTGGATAAAAATGTGGCACCTTATTCTCCCCTGACAACTTCACTGTTCCATGTATGTGTACTACATGTACATGGTAGAATTTGCAGTTTCCAGTGAATTCATAACAAATCTAAATTTAACTAGAAATCCTTCATTGCTCCAGTCTGAACTATTTCCCACTCTCTTCAGTAACACTTGGCCTTGGCTTATCCTTGGTATAGTCCCTATCAAAACTGACGTCGGATTGTTCAGTCAACTTTCACCATCACTTCACTAATGGTGCCAGTTCTTATCATCATCACAGACGCCTCTGCACCCTCTCCCTCTTCCCCTTATGCTTGGAAAGAAATTCTCATCTATATTTTCAGTCAGGCTAGTGTTGCTTTTTCTATCCTTAAAACCTGCTTCTGGTGAGATATCAGCACTGTGGATATTAATGTGTACCAAGATTATACTCAATGCTGTCTAGGATTTACTACACATAACTATAAAGAAATTAATAAGTAGTAATAGGTCTTATATTGAGAAGGGTAAGACTTCTCTTACAGGAAGATGAATCCCTACTTATCCCTGGAATTGTGTATCATAGCTTAGCTAAAGGAAGGTTTCAGATGAAAACTATCCAGAATTTTTTTTCCAGGGGAGAATAACTTATAGAAATGGCACAAAAATGCCAAAGCATGTGCATTGTCAGAAATACAGTTTAGACAGGTAGGTTAAAACATAGGAATGTGACAATGAATAACCAAAATTATGTCTCTTTTAACACACTTCACTGATTCAGGTGAATATTAAAGACACACTGATTTAGCTTTGATATCTCTGTATGATTTTATTTAGAAAAAATTTGTATGTAAAAATATGTGCAAAAAGTATTTTGAAATGTTGATATACTTTAAGTGGAAGGGAAACACTGAAAAATTAGGTCTTTCTACAGTGCTTACTTTCCAGTTTTTTAAGGTTAGAAGTACCTGGCATGTTTCATAGGCGCTGAACTGGTCTGGGAAGAGGATGTGGAAGCATGGCCAGGAGGCCTTGAGATCCTGTTATAGATAAAACCAAGAGATATTAAAAAGGAGGTTCTTTCAGGTCCAAAGCTGTGCTTGTAAGTCTGGACTAAAAAGTATAATACAAATGGATTAATGAAATGCAGAGGGGTGATACAGCTCCTGTGTCTGGCCTCAACCATTTAGAAACCATGAGCCATGCAACAAACAAAATAATATTTTTTCATTAAAAAAAAAAAAAAAGAAAGAAACCATCTGTTTTCTTAGTCATTAGGTCAGACTGGTATCACATTTTTTACCATTTCTTCACAATCAGATATTTGACCTGTCCTTTCTTCCCTCTCCCTTTTAAATTAAAACACCTTGTCACAAGTCTGGGAGCTGGACCTCAAGAAGGAACACAACAAAGACCAAACAGTCAAGATCTAGACAATCTTTTGGGAAGAATACAGTCACCCCTTCAGCAAGTGAGAAAGATACCTAACAAGATCATCACACACTTGATGTTCTTCAGAGCAGGATTTTCTGCCTCATGCATCTCCAGTTCCCAGATGCTTTGAGGAGATGTCTTTTGCTCTGAAGCAATGAACATTAATAAGGAAGGCCAGCAGGAAAAGCTCAGGTTTTCTTGGGTCTTCTTTACACTTTCTTTTATCACCACTAAGCAATTGGAGAATTGGCGAAAGCTGAGGTTTACTGTGTGGATGGCTCAAATGACCTCTGGTGATGGAAAATGATTAAGATTTAGATTTTCGGTGTCAGATCAAAGAATAAACATCAGTAGCTATGCAAATTCTAAAGTCAGTTTAAAGTAAGTTTTAAATATGTCTTCAATATGGTTTTGTTCTTTAGCAAGTATTTTAAAATATTTATACAGAATGCTTGTATCTGGTCTGTAAAAAAACTGCTAAACATCGTAGATTAGACAGTCTATGGCACAAACATCCCAATCATAGTACAACAGACGAGAATTTTTTACTGCTACTCTTATAATTACCCTAATTTGAGCCAGGATTTTACCAGTTAGTGAAAATAAATGGTTCTTATTTACTCCATTTTAGCATTTCTGACTTTATGAGACCTGAAAATTGACTTGTTTATGAGGCATGTATCCCTTTCCTTCAAACTAGATGAAATTTTTGGTTGTTTTCCAAGTGAGAAAAAAAAAGGCAAGTGTGTTTCTTCTTAGATTTATGGAAACATTGATAAACTTCAGCAGAAAACATAGTATTAGACAGTATGTCCTCAATAGTGTCTTTATCAAAACAATCATCACAGAGAACCCCTCCACTACATGATTTAGAGATATTTTAAATATCTGATTATTCATAAATTTTTATTTCAAGCAACTTTTACAGAAACTTAGTCTACTTCTGTAGAACATTTCCTTTTAAAAGCTACAGGACCATTTCATTAGGAAACTATTCATCTCACAGAGTATAAAATGTCTTCACTTAAAATTGTATTGTAGGGAAACAGACTAAAACTATCTTTTATCTTTTTTGCCTCTTTTCCCTCAAAGCCATAAAGAATTTTGAAGATTCAATTAATTTTACCTTTTAACCATTCTTCATCCTTTTTACATATTATAAACAGGCAAATTCTATCATAATACAAAGCTCTGTTAAAATAAAAGAGGCCACCAGCAAACTGGGCATGAAACAGTCCCACAGGTTGCTCTAGACCTGGCCCAGAAAAGACTTTATTAGAACCAGCCAAGCAAATGTGTTAGCTCGTTTTCTAAGTGCTGGAAAATTTAATTCCAGAACTTGCATGTGGGTGTTGCAGCTGCCCAGCTTGCCTCAGAGTGGCAAGATTTAGAGTTATCAGAGAAATAAACTGAGGGACGTCACTTTCATCCCACACCACACTGAGGTTTCTAGAAGCAGCCAAGATGATAGTTATTTTTAGTCATTAATGATTTAATGCATGTTCATTTCAGCACTTATTGTCATCAGACAGTGATTTCAGTACTTGTTCCTGAAAAGACCATAGTAATGGAACTTACCAGAAGATTAATGCTTCACCTCTGCATAATGCACACAGCTGAAAAGTAGAGGAGGTTTTCTGACACCACCTCTGGTAACCATGCACTGCAGAGTTAACTGCACTGAGAAGTAGAAAAGTTGAGGTCTGGATCCAAACTTTACCAAAGTTCAAGTATGTGGGTTTGATCTAGCCTCTCTAAAATGCAGTCTCTCCCATTAACATTGCATTTTCAACAGCATTTCTCCAAAGCTCAGAGCAGTTTAGGAGCCAGGATTGATTTCTGTCCCATTTTCATTCAGTTGCAGTTTATGGATCATTGCTTTAAACCTTGGTGTACATTTATGATACTATATAAATAATAACACTGACACAATAAACTGCAAAAACATGTTGTTAATAATGATATTGTGAGTCAAAGATAAAATATAAAAACTGGGCTTAAACTACAGTATTCTGATCCAAATTGAGATTCTCCTCTCTTTCAGTGGTTTTCATTGTCCACAGGCACAAAACAAATGGGCAAGTTAACTATCAGCTTGCTGTTTCATCCAAGCATGTGTCATCTTGCAAAATGAAAGAAAAAATACAAAGAGGGGGAAGCGGCTTACAAGATTTAGCAATTGCACATCAGCACGTGCTATTTGAAATTTGTTATTTGTGGTTGAAATTTGAGATTTGTGGCCAAACACTTCAACAGCAATGACCACAGTCAACCAGATATAGACATTATCCCCCCCAAAGCTGTCTGATGTTTGAAATTTGTTTTCAAGATTACATAGAAATTATAAAATATGCAATAAAAGGATAGAAGTGTTCAGATATTGTGTATGTGCAAGTACATTTGTTTAATCAATTCTCAGTAAATTGTTTAATTGCATAGAATCAGTAATTTTTAAAAAATTTGTTATCATAAATTACTGATAAGCTTCAATTTCACATGACAACTTGAATCATATCAAACCCCTCTTTCAATTGATTTTACTTAATGTTAATAAGTAGTTCTTTTTCTGTTTAGTAGGGTTTCAATGCAGTTACCCAGTGCAGAGCTGGCTTCTCCCCCTTTCCCAAGTTACTAAGATGCTCTTGCATGGTGTTTACACGGTTTTGTTTAGCTATTTTTCACTGACATAATTCAGCTGTGACTGAACTACTGATCCCAAGTAGTGTGTGTCTGCATTCAGGGCAGCCTCCTTGGCAAAATCAACTAATTAAACTGAAGCTGACTGCAAGGAGATCCACAACTGAATTATCTGCCTTGTTACTCCAAAATATGGTGTCTTTCTGCTAAACCTAAGGCTCACTGGTAGGTCTTGCAGACAAGGATGGAGTTATAATTCCCAAAGGTAAGTAATGAGTGTGAGCTCTTCCACTCTTCCATATTTCTGTAAGAAAGTAAATGCTTTCCAAGGTGGGTAAATACTCACTTTGAGAAAAAAATGAATCAAAATCACACTCCTTCTGTATATTTTTGCCATGCTATCAAATACAGAATATAACTTCTCTGGATAACATGACCAAAAATTTCTGAAAAATGAGTTTACACACATGTAGAACAGTTGTAATATATTAAATATTGAATAATATAAAATCATTACTTTCCATTTAATTTTATTTGGCATGCTCTGGATGCTATTATGTTCCATATGACACACTGTGCTATATTAACATTTCATATCTATAATCTGATATGCACAGCACTCCCAGTTTTGAGAAATGTGCTGTTCAGAAAGGGGATAATTCAGATGTTATTGCCTACTGGTGGCCATTTTTTCATTGCTGGGGACAACATTGCAAACTATAAGTTCCAACCACTCTTAGTCAAAGACTTTTTGCATTATTCAATTTGGGTTCAATTCCCTCTAAAGAAATGACTGAAATGATGGAAGGACGTTGCTATTTAATACTATGTGGCACTTTGGAAAATTTTTCAGGTGAGAGTCAAATTCCTCCATTCTTGTCCTTGTGTTTCCTACATCCTCTGTCCCTGGGCTTCCTCTAACAACTACAGTTTCTGCTGTTAAGAGAACTGAAGTAGTTCTTCCTAATTAAAAATGTTAGCCGGCAGTTATCAACCTCTCCTTCCTCTGGATGGGCACCCAAACAAAATCCAATGCCTTCCCTCCTCAATTTCTAGGACATCTAGTACTTTTGTATTTTTTCTGAGTAGCCTTTTTCTCTCAAGATTCCCTTGAAGTACTCACTAGGGTCTCTAGAATAGCTCTCAAGACTATGCAAACCTCTCAGCCAGAAGCAGGTCAGATAAGTGTAAATGAAATTTTTAATTGTGTTTTCATTTCCATCCTTCACATTCACACTTTAGCACTCAGGGCATTCTTCGGCATAGGTCCTGATGCACATAAATGAGTATATGGTTAAATTATTCTGTATTGATTTTTATTCTTGCAGTCCCTCTCTGCTTCATTTTTTCCATTATTTTAGTGGCTTGCAATGCTTCATTCTCCATGCCATGTATACTGCTGGATAAATGGTTTTGTATTACTTATTTCTGATCCTGATTACACAGGAAACAGATTAAAAGTGCCACAGCTAGGAAAGAGGTATCATGTCCTCTGGTGTGGCAGGGAGCACACAAAGGAGAGGTTCACTTTAGGATAAGCAACACTTGCCTGAAATAGTCCTTACAGACATAAAGCCCTGTGGCCTATTTATTTTTCACTTATAATATTTTTGTTCCATTTTGTAGCCATGGACTTCAGTTATTTCTCAGCTTAGACTGAAGGAAGGCAAAAGACTTTTGGGCTTTAAGACTGTATTTGATCCCATTTTTATGGATTGAAACTAGAGAATTCTTTCCTCTTCAATTTTTCAGAACATTTAAATTATCCACATTGGAAAGGACCTCCTGAAGTTTCCACTTCAATGTCCTGCTCAGAGCAGGGTTAGATGTGGGGCCAGGTTTCTCAGGACTTTTCCCAGCTGTGTCTAGGAAACCTGTGAGTGGAACCTGCATAGCCCCTCTGGGCAGACTGTTCCAGTGCTGGACCATCGTCATGGTGAAAATGTTTTTTTTTTCATAGCTGGTCAAAATTTACCATATTTCAGTTTATGACCACTGTCTTTCATCCTCCCACCACACACTTCAGTGAGGTGCCTGATCTTTCTGTAGTTATGAGTAGGACATTCCTAGGTCTTCAAAGTAATTTCTTCTCTGAGAGGAGCAGCCTCACTTCCCTCAGCTTTTCTCCAAGTCACGCACTCCAGCCATGACCACGTTGGTAGTTCTCCACTGTACTCTCAAAGTTTTTGGTGTCTTTTAAGCTGGGGGAGTACAAAACTGGATGTAGTATTGCAGATGGGGTCTAATGAGTGCCAAATAAGAGAATAATCACTTCCCTCACCCTTTTGGCTATGCTTCTGCTGGTACAGCCCAGTATGACTGCAAGGCTTCATCACTGCAAGGGTGCATTGAGTTCTGCTAAGAAGCTTTAGGGGTTTACATCCCACCGAGCTGCATACACTGAAATGCTCTAGAGGGGTCTAGCTCTCCCCATTTCTTATATAGGGAGGCTAAAGCGATTAGCCCTTTCTGCCTAAAGCTAGATGATGTGAATTGATCCTATAGGCTTGATAAAACAGGCGTTCTATGAAACCTTCTCAGATATGATTTATAAAGTTTAACAACCACCTGTAAATTGTTGCACACTACAGATTGGTCACTAAAGCAACAATATGCTAGTTAAGGATATAACTTTGAATAAATATAATTTCAGAACAAACTGCCAAGGAAGAGGAAAACCCCAGTTCAAGCTGAAAGAATTGTAAAAGGACACATACAGTAAATATATCTTCACAGTAGAACTAAATTCCTACTAAATAAAAGGTCATAAAAAATATTCTGGTGAAAGAAAAGATGAAGAAGGAAGCAGTGACACTGTCCTTAGGAAAGGAAGTGTCATATATGAAATGGAGTGTTGGCCTTTGCATATTAAGTGTTTCGACTTTTAATTGTTAATTGTTTAATTATTGCTTATTCAAATTACCCATCAACCCAGTTGAGACTTAAGTTCCAAAGTTATTCCCCTGATTAGTTGATTAAAGAGTGTTTTACATAATTCCTCATTAAAAATCCCTTGTTAATAAAGTTTCACAAATTTGTTCCCTTCTTTAGTCCCTAAAAAGTGTAAAAACCCACAATGTCTTAATTCCTGTATGTGTCCAAGTTAATTACCCTGTTTTTAAGAGTTCTCTGAAATACTTATAGCCCAGTTTTAGACCTTTTACCAAGTGTTCTTAACCTTTGTAAGTTTTGAGTGAGTTTTAAGCTTTGCCAAAAAGCAGACCTTCTAACTGACAGAGAGCTATTTTTAGAACCTGGCCCTTGGCCTGCAACTCAGCACCGTGGCAACCTGGAATGTTAATGAGGACTTTTCCCGCCCTTGGAGCCGATGACATTTTTCCCCGAGACAGCAGCGAGCCATTGGCAGCCTGAGATTACCTCACCTCAAGACTCCACCAATCATCCAGGACCATGGGGGCTGGACAGTGGGCGGTCATGGGTGGGACCCAGACTCTATAAAACTGCTGGACACCAGCTCAGAGGTGCCATTTTCACCTCAGGTTAGCTGTTAGTGAAGCTCCACGCTGGGAGCACAGGCCTCTCTACCTCTTTCAAAAGGCAATTTAACCATTCGGACTTTGGGCTGGCTGAAGTCACCTCAGCGTTGTAAGGTCTCTGCCTTAGGACTTTTGAGCCAGTTCAGCCGACAAGGTCTCCAGTCACTGCAGAACTGGTTGGTTTTTTTTTTGGCTTTGTAATTCTTTTGTACTTGCAATTTTTTTTTTTTTTTTTTTTTGCTGATTGTTCTTTTGATAAATTGTTCTTTTAATAAATTGTTCTTAATTATTTCAATTAAGAACCATTCCTCATTCCTCACAGGAAGAATAGTGGGTGCAAAAGGAGCTCAGATATTGGAGCAGATAAAGTTATTTTTAAATTATGCTGGGATGAGGCTTTTTATTCCAATGCTTTTGTAGATGTTTCCAAGTCTGTCACGAAAAACTTAGCGTTTTTCTTTGGTTAAAACCACTATTTTTTGTCCTCAACTTGTCTAAGATGTAAAATTATTTGGGGGTAATTTCAAAGACACAAAGAATAAAACTTTAAGACACCGGTTCTGACAAAATGTATACTTCAGGCAAGCCCATTTTTATGTCCACAGCCCAGGAAGGGCCGGGGAATCTTAGCTTTCACCTTGTGTTCCGTAAATTGTGACAGAACCACGACATTCCAGCGAGAAGGCAGAAGATCCTCCTGGCCAGTGTTGCGTCGTGTTCCTCTTGGAAGAGCAGAAAGTAACAAGGCAATCCACAATTTGAGAAAAATCCTTTCTTGGTATTTGTTCATTCTTCAGAATGTTAAACATTTACTTGGGATTTTATATAGTGTTCCCCTCTCTGCAGGTCCAAACAGAAGTCTGCTGATGTCAGGAACATTCCTATTGTTTTCAACAGACTGAGAACAAATTTTTGTTAATCCTATTATTAGCCTGAAGCTTTAGAGAAATGATTTATTAGTCTACTGAGAAACAGAATATTGCAAGCACCTTTAAATCAGAAACCTAAATGAAATTGGAGAATTTTTTGCTTTTCGTTGATGTGGAGAAGAAAATATTTCAAGTTGGAGTTCTTCTTTTTGAAGTCACTCTCTGATTTTCTTGCAACACACCAGTCTGCCTAAAAATTACCTAAGCACGTTTGATGGCTGGGTTCTGTTATTTTCATAAATGTTTTGAAGAAATGGGATGTAATGTAGCAGTGATATGCTGTCCAATTCAAGCAGATTGTGACAGGAGAAACTCCATATGGATTTTCTCCTTTAGCAACTACTAGAAATGAAGTTCCTATGCAATTCTTTCTCCCAGTTAAAGTTTCAGAACCGTGGTGATGGGAGCTAGCAGCAGTGATGTTACTTCAAATGCTTTCTTAAGAAAAATAGCACAATGTGTGAGACTGAACAGAGAAGGAAGAGCTGGGTTTTCAGCTTTCATGTCTGTATTTGGTTGGCTGGCTTCAATTAACACACTAAACTTTGTAATGCCTTTATGTCTTCATTTTTTAAATGGGAATAATTATGAGTTCATCATATCTGTGAAGATCTCTGAAGATCTGCTAATGAGAGAATGTCTTATCAGTGTAAGGTATTATTACAACACAGCTGATTAATGGAACTATTTCTTCAGGGGAGGGGGTAGCAGAGGAGGAAGAGGGTGAAAATAGAAACCATACTTTGTCAGATTCAAGGAGCTAGCGAAGAATGAGGACAAACTGCTACAACGCTTTGTAGAAAATCAACGATCACAGCTACATCTATCACCATAAATGGCTTGCTTGAATTGCTTGCATTCTCTGTCTGAGCTGCAATATTTCATTCAACTAACCATTCGTTAAACACACATCCTGAAAGCAAATAACTGCAATGTAAATAATTTGTGAAGCATTGTTCCATCTGTTGAAAATGTGCAGTAGTAGTTTCAACCCTTGTCTAAACCAGGCAAGCTACTTTCAGGCAAGTTTGGGAGGTAAATGAACTGTCTGGCTGCTTTTCTTGGCAACATCTCTTATTAGTGGGAGGTGGCAGTAAAGAGAACATGAGGAAGACTGAAAGTGTTTACTTAAAACTTTAGCCAAATGGCTAGGGAGAGTTAAGATAAATCATAACTGTCAATGATGACAACTTTAGACTGCTACTAGTTCACTCCTGTTTATGCAGTTTTAAATGTTGCACTTAGAAATGTTTTGGAGCAGACTGATTTTTTATTGATAGATGCCATAAGTTGTTTAGATGTAAACATTTTCGACTTGGTTCTAACAGTGACATAGAAGATTTGCAGGAAGAAGTCTGTAAAGCTTCACACAACACTTGAGAGATAATATTTTTAAGAGTGTCTCCAAACTATGCATCTGTGACTCATACTTCCCCAAAGAATAAGGTCCATAGATCAATGCAGGCTTATTACACTTTCTCACACAAAAAAAGCCAAAATAAAATGTTACAGCTAATGACCATGTGGGATTATTGAACAGAGTCAGTTTTTTCCTTCTTTTCACAGTCTTGTCTTGAGCACCTTTCCCCCATCCCTTTTTTGTTTTGGTTTCTTTTTTTTTATGGTTTTTGGGAGGGGTTTCTTTGCTGTTTTTTTTTTCATTGGTTGGTGGTTTTTTTGGTTATTTGGCTTGGTCTTTTTTCTGGTGGTTTTTACTGAGTCATGCTGACCAATGCCATAGAATACAGTACTACAGGAAAGATGAGGGTGAATTGATTGGGAGTTTAGATCAATTTATGTTTTGCTTTTAAGTATTACAGCTGCTGCTTCTTTGAATGCACTTAAAGTAAACAGCACATCTAGATGGTCCTTTGTTTATATAGCTCTGTAAAATTTTCTTTGTAGACTGTAATGTTGCAGTTTTAGTTCCAGGAGGAAATATAGCCCAAGAACTAGAGTAGTCTAACCCTGGGCTGAAATCCTTTCTCTGTTTAGAAATGGAAGTATCACTAAAAGATGTGCCCTCCTAGTAACTTTGTTGTGGAAAATATTTTTTTAAACAAAAGGAGTTTAGTACAATGGTACTTCCTCATGGGTTGTTCATGTACCTCTATGTGGATGGAGGTGCTCTGTGGAGTTTAGTACCTTGGATGAGGAACACATGAACAGAAATATGTTGTTTCCCAGTTCTGCATGTTGTGTTGCTTGACATTAAAGTGAGGCACCCATCAGCTCATTGGAGCAATGGGGCTTCAGTGCTGGCTCAGGTGGTGTGGGTGTGACTGCCAGAGTGGCTCCTGGATGGTCAGGCAGGAAAGTTTCCTTAACAGGAATCTAGAGAACTGTCATATTCCTGTTGTAGAGCTGCACTGTGTCTCATGTACTGCACTGAGGATGAATTTCGTTGTTTTTCCTGAGCAGGGCATACTACACATGCAGAGTAGTGAAACCTTTACCATGGGATCTACGCAGAACCCAAGAGATGCGGGAGGGAGAGAAAAGAAGACTCCTGGGTATGATTGATTTCTCCTCAATGATTCCTACAGTAAGTTAGGATGGCTTGTGCACTAGAAGAGCCTATTTCTCAGTAGACCATAAAAAATAGATAGATAAATAGGTACCATTTGAGGTGACTAGACCAGACAAAACATCTTCAGTAAGTGTATCTAAAGATAGGAGTCTTTAAAACATTGTTGTGAATTCAATTATCTCATGCCATTTTTGATACAGCAGATTGCCTAAGACATCTGCAAAGGTCTAGTAAGCATGGCACAAAAACTACAAGTGACTTAGATCCTTTTCTGGGGGATTTTTTTGGAGAACATCCTGAATCATCTCAAATGACACTGAAAACCTACGTCTTGCAACTGAAATGAGCCTTCTAAGCAAAACCAATGTCCTTTATTTAATAAAGGACTCTCTGCTGGCTTCTGAGAGCTAACAGGAGTGTAGCTTCAGGCTCAGTTTGACTTGACGCATTAATGTCACTGATAATACTGACTTAACAAAACAAAATTTATTCTGACCATCATGTGTGCAGCTGGTTTATAATAAGAGGAAATCTGCTGAATCTGAAAGTAGTTTCAATGGTTCCAAAAACCAGAGATGTAACTATTAGTCATTCTTTACCTTAGCTTTGAAGTAAAAAGAAATCCTAAAGAACCTGACAGTTTCGAAGTTAAAACATGAAAAATCCGTAAGTATTTTTAAAATGAGCTATATGAACGGATTTTTAAAACCAGAATTTTTCCACCTATATATATTTGGAAAACTGAATTGTTCCAATATTCTTCAAAACTTGGCTTCATGTTAAGTCACTGAGATTCGCAAAGTAACCAGTTTCAAACATTGTAAAAATAATTTTATCCCAGCAAGAGCTCACTTTATAAATGACGGCAAATCAAAAATCATTAAAAAATTTGGTAATCCATATTGTAATGAAAACTCATTTAACTCACAGCGTAGAGATCCTCTGACAACAAAATAATAGTCTTCAACATTTCAACTATCTTTCAAAGGTTTTATACATTGCTGAGCACATTTTGAAAACTTCTGCTGTAAAAACTTTATTGGTTTCACAATATTCAGTATAAAACTGCGAAGATGAATCTGTACTAACTTTATGGAGCAGCAGTGGAAATCTTTGTGGAACTGTGGAGCATTAAATAGAAATCTGAGGGAAAAAAAGGCGCTAGGATTCATGAAGCACTTGGGGTAGCCTTGCAACAGAGTACTGGAAAGCTTGTTTTATTCAGTTAACATACCACAAATGAAATGAATGGATAATACAGTACAGCTCTGCACAAAGTTGAAAAGGGCATTCTCAAGGAACTGCAGTCCCATCACTATGGTATTTAATACAGACTATAGTAAAGGACACGTTATAAAAGTAAATACATAGTGCTAAACTAACAGAGATAACAAGAATGATTTAGAAAGAAAAGGTCTTGGCTAACTTGATGCTTTAGGAGGCTGCAGACAAAGCTGATAAAACACAGCATAATTTATTTGGATCTTCAGAACATTTTGACAAAGTTCCATACTACTGGTCTCTGTTTAAGCTAAAAGTTGCCAGGATCTAGGGAAGTACATGGGAGTGGATAAAGTGCTGATGGAAAAACAGAAAACAGAGAAGCTATGTTAGATTGTGGAAAACTAGATTTACTGGGGCCCGACAGGGGTCAAAATTTAGGCCTCTACTGTTCATGATCTATAAAAATGATATAGGCTAGTAAAATACGCTGACAGCACAATGTGGAAGGAGCCGTGAACCTACAACATAAAGCTAGAAAAATTCAAAAGTGTTTTTTGCTTAGGTTGCTTGTTTTCATTGCTCAAAAAGCACTAATAATCTCCTTTGTGCTAGCTCGTCAACACAAATGCATTTTAAGAATGCCTAAGCTATAAGGTAAATAAAGACAGGCCGGAGACAAAAAAAAGTCTTTTGGCTCATATGCAAATACTACATTAGCGTGCCTTAAAGTCCTGCATTGCTTGGGGTGATGCCAAATATCAAAGATAGAACCCCAGGTATGACATGAGTGAATTCCCTGGGTTTATGCCCTTGTTCATAAAGAGTTCATGACTCAGTACTGTTAATAAAGGAGTGGCAAACAGAGCTTTGCAGTTACAGATATAACCTCAACGACAAGAAGAAAAATCTAAACTATATTACTGTTTTGTAGGTATTCTTTTCGGGATCCCTTAAAAATGTGAAGACTTGGTGTAACACTATGCTTTATTTCAGTGGTGGACTATTAGCAGTAGTTTTGCAAAAGGTCAGTTCACTGCTGCTACTGGTTGATCCCCATCAGGTAGAGTAGCAGGATTAGATAGACTTACATGGAGTTAACAACACAAATTTCTTTGTCCTCATAGGCACAGAATTATGGTTTGTAAAATGATAATGACAATGCTTTCTCTTTCCAACCCATAAATTGTTTAGATTTTTGTGTCTTTGGGGCATGGATCATCTCTTCTGCATTTTTGTTTATGTTAGGGGAGATCCCTACATTTGTAGCTCCATAAAGTTTGGTTCAGGAATGTGGCTCTTCTAGTTGATAAATGGAAACTCTTTAATGAAAGGACTGGGAAACAGTGCTGGCATTGGTGATTTCTGGCATTGGTGGTTTCTGCATTTTTGTAGGCATAATACTGTCATCTGAAGCTGAGAGTCACCATGTAATAAACAAATTACATTTATTGGTAAAATATTCATAGCAAAATGAGAATCCATGAAGCAAGTAGATTGGAAATAGAAATATATCAGGGACTCTACACAAGTTTTTCTTTCGAATATATTTGAATGAAGAATCTAGATTTTCCCTGTTGCATTTTTTTTTAATTTCTATTTTTTAAAACATTTTCCTAATAATAACAATTGCTGAAAAGAGTTTGCAATACTGGAGTCCTATAGTATGTTTTTCACAAGCTTCCACACTCTGTGTGGCTCCTCAAACTGTCATGTGCTGCAAAGTCCCACAGTTGTGGGAATGGTCCCATTGAATACAACAGTATTTGACATCTAGGAGAGGAACCCAACCCAACCAAAGAGGAATGTATGGCAGTGATTTAACATTTTAACACTGAAGTATTTAAAACTGCAACCAAAATATGCCAGGCGTGGTTTTGATTAAATGTTCTCATTGGAAAAAAGCATTTCCTGACTAATTCTATACCTAATTCTAGTCAGTCTTTGTTGAGATTCATCTGACTATTAATTTTCCTAGGATAAGCATCAGGGAGTAGGATGTTCCATATTCAAATTAAGAAATCTATCTACAACCCAAATTAAATGCAATTTTCTTAGGCTAATGTGCTGAAGCTCAATAAAATAGAATATGATAATATGTAAATAAAAATGTGAAAAAAGCCCTTCATACTATATTTGATAAAATAGTACACAGCTGTACTGCTATTAGACTTACTAGTATGGGTCAGACCCACTGGTTGGACCTGCATAACTTCTGTCCTCATAGTTAAACTCTTGTTTCTGCACACACATTATGGTTTTCCAATGCTCAAGCCAGTATCCCCCTGCAGTTTATCCCTACGGGGTAACTCACTGGACCACAATTTTCCCACGTACTCACAGTCAGTAATCTCTTGGTTAACAAGTCTCAAGACAATGGAAACATCAGCAAGGAAAAGTCTATTATTTTGCTAACAGTGAGTAGAACTCTGTAGAACTGCTTCTGAATAAATGCAATATTAAAATATATACTTAAAGAATGCTCTTCACATGAGAATTATTAATTTCCTCAGCCTAGCTATGATTTTCTCTGAAATACTGTGCTGCAGTGATGTGTATAATATTTTCAAAGGAGAAGCATACATTTTAGATTGTGAAATACCACAACAAAGAGCTATCTAATAATATTTTTACTGGGTATGGAGAACAGAAAAAGATTCAGACTATGATTAGCAGAGCCAAATCCCGATCTAGAGAGAGAATCAAATAAGGTTCTAATTAAATTTAAAAGACTCAATATTATCTTGTAAAAGCTTGTGATGAAGGAGAAACAGCACAAACAGAATAGACAGCAAGCCCATCAGGTGTCATAGATGCCAAATCTTTCAAAGTCTAAATGGCATCCAGAATAATTCTGTTTTTAATAGAAATTTTTGCCCCTCATGTACCTGCCAATATTTTGGGGTAAGGGAGGCACATTCTCCTCTGAGCAGAATGTAGATGAAAGAAGGATGAAAGAAGGTGCATCTGAATTGCATGACCTTGTTTGGATGATATAAAGCAATATTGGTGAAAGAGTTGGCCAGTAGGATCCTTTACATTTATAACACTGGATAATTTCTTGCATCCTTAATTGGTATGATTGTCCAAACCCATACTTCCTAAACCTTTTCTACTACATCCAGGAACCTTAATTTTTTAATTCCACAAATCAATGTAAGGTTTCAGACTCTTGTCTGGGATCTGCTAACCTAATATAGTCTCAGGAAAGCCTGATATTTTTCATTCCATTAAAAGAATAATAAGAAGACTCTTTGGAAAAACTAGAGCAACAAATCAGAATATTGGGCATGAAAAGGCTTATTCATGCCTGAAACTGAGGCTTTACATCTTAGACCTAATACGGGACCTGTGTGCCAAAGGGTTTCTGTGATTTTACAGCTATACCAATTAATCTGTGAAAAGGTAATTTACAAATACTACCTTGTTTATATCCTGTGGTGCATTTTATTAGTATTAATTTGTCCCAATCCATTCAAATTTGGTTGTTATCCTGTCTGTCATTGTTACTCATGTCTAGTAAAGACTTTATACTTGAAAAAGGAATCCAGGTGTGTATGTTCCTCTTATGCCACGTTTCCTCCCCATTACTTTAATGATCGTAATCTTCTTCAAGTTCACTGTGCCACAAAACTGAAGTGAAAGGAATGATGTAGTATATATTAAATAATTTGAATTTTAAGGAACTAGATGGGGCAAAGATACTCAGATTTCACAAGCCTTAAGTTTGAACAAATTTGCTTCATGTTTCATGTTGCAGGATTTGCAATTTTCTTTTGACATATTAAGAATGCAGAAGGAAACCTGTATAACTGTTTAAAGAAGAACAGTAAGAAGGGAATAAACTTGCTCTCAAGAGCAAAGATAGAGTTATACACAAACCCTCTGCCAAATCAAAGCAACTTTTCAAGCCTTCTTCCCAGCAGCTGTGTTTTTTGAGTCCCTCTTTCTCTGCTAAGCAATGTTTTCTTTTCCTTGGCATAAAATAACTCCACATTTTGATGTCATTTCTTTTGTTACACAGGAGAGTTCATTCTACTGGTGGGACCCTTTCCCAAAGGAACAATTCTAGCCACAGTTCTGATGATAAAATGTATCAATTTTAGGTAGATGGAGCAGGCAATCTTGACTTTTTAACTAATATTCACATTTATTGGTTTAGAACAGCTTAGGTGGTAAGTCCCTTCCTCCCACCAGTGAAAATGAAATAATACCCAGTCAAGAAAAACTTGGAAAAAATTTGTCCACCAAGCTGAAAACTTCACTGAGATGCTATAACACTATATTTCCCACCAATTCATATGTGATTCTTTCATCTCAATAATGACAGGCAGAAGAATAGAAGAATTACATGTTTAGTTTGAAAATACCTTCAAATATTTTAAATTGAAATGGTAGTTGAAATCTATGATCATAAAGCAATAATACTGAACAATACTCAGTTACTAATGTCTTAAAAATGTTTTTTTTCCAATTATATCAGCATAAAACTTAAATAATAAGATGGTGGGTTTTGTCCACCACTTGTCTTCTATCTGAGCAGAGAATTTTCTCAAGTGAGATCTGCTTCTGTCTTTATGCATTATGTGGTATTCATAGAGCTCAGATTGGAGTGAATACTTTGGTATACAACTAGATGACAAATGTATGCATAAAGATAACAGTGATACACCATTCCCCTAAAAAAATAAATCTAAATCTTACACCACTGTACTCCCTCCACCCACTAAAAATTGGCATTAAATACCCTTAACTAACCTCCTCTGGTGAATCAATGAACCTGTCTTCAGCCTAAGGAGCCTGTCATAGGTGCTCAAATCTGCAGGTTAAAACTAAAATTAACTAAGAATCCAGTCCTGGGACAGCTGAAATGTTTATTCATCTACAGTAAGGCTGCGGAAAATAGATAAGAAAAGCAGTCCCTGTTCTCCACAAGGAAAGCCCTTCAGCTGTCTGTTGAGACTAGTCTCAGTCTCATGAGTTTGGAGATACTCATATTTGTCTTATAGATAAACAGACACACTGAGGCCAACCTGGTTTTAGACAGCATCTGATGGAGGTGTAAGTTTTTGGTGTTTCTAACTCAAAGATTAAAATAACAGCTTAAAAATGTACTATGCTGTTCACTTTAGGAATCTAACCTGAGTTCAGTAACCAAAATTTATGAGTGCAAATTCAGTGCCTGGTCACAAGCAAAAGTAGGGTACACCCCCAGGAGAATTCACAGTAATAACTTAGATGGATGAAGTTAAGGTAGAGTGAATGTCACCCCTTGAAGCAAAACACAGTCCTTTATGGAGCATTTAAGACATTCAATCCTTCCTAAAGAACAGTAAAGCAGAAATACGAGCTTTTAAAGAAATTTATTTATTTGAGTCTGACAATAGATTTTTCAAATGTTGTATTTCTTAAGCTGTGACACTTGGTACTTGAGACAAGTTGTCTTATGGCATAGCAGAAATCACAATTCTTCCTTTCCTAAGAAAAACACCAACAGCCATAGTGATGCTGGGATTCTTAAGTGATCATCCATTATTTCTGATCAGTTGAGCAAACTGGGTTACAAACTTGCAAGGAATATACTAGAGTGGTATATCTTTAAAATCACTGTCATGCCACAAAATCAACTAATATTCTTATGTGGGCATAGGATCCAATAAGAGTCAGTTCAGAGAAGTTAATAGATTATAGCTGTTAATTGATCTGCTGGTCTTTACTTCCAAAGGGGCAGAAAAATGTATCCTTTAAGACAATATTTACTTAAAAACAAATGCACCTTCTATTAGCAGCATCTGAACAATGTAATTAACAGCATTAAATTTCTTCTGTCAATTGGTTATGTTTAATCAAAGTTTAAAACAAATGTCCTCAGTATATGCTCCTTTGGCAAGTGTATAACAGCTTTATTATCTTACTAACATAGACTAAAAAAAACACGTAATGGCATTGAAGGAAGGCTCAGAGTTGTTGAGATGTCTTAGCTTCTCTTTCCAGCCTAAAACCGAGGCTTTTTTCTTGGGCTTGGCTTTCTAATAGAAGTTGAGAGATAGCTTTTGTTCTTTATGATGTAAATATTTCTGGTGAAGATAAAATACTGTGAATATCTGCAGAAGCACCATGTGTTCACCCTCTTGGAAAATATTCTGGAATCTGTGTGTGAATACTTCACTCTTGTCCAAATGCATTGCAATTTGTGTCTTTATTCTGAATTGGTGTGCATTATTTATCATCCTTTTAACACTCTTAAAACTCCTCACAGTGCTTTGTTTTAATTTTATAAAGGCCCAAACTCATTAATTGCTGATCATGAGACAGTTTTTGTGTGTTTGGGGTATTTTTGAACTTCTGAGATTCGTGTTATAACCATTCAGTCTGTTGACACCTGTGATATAAGCAATGACCCCCACAAAAGAAACAAAAAAGTACAATTTTCCTCCCTGGTAAGCACATATTATCAAATCATTATTAGAAAGGGGTTGTGTTTGTTGAAACTTGAGGCCCAGAACACATTCAGGACCCATTCCAATTTTTTTGCACTGCTCCTGTGATCAGCCTGGACTCATATCCCATGCTACATTGCAGCATGTAATACCAGATATTTGCACTTTTGGAAAGGTCACTGAGCTGTCATACAACTCTGCAACAATAGAAGATACAACAGAAATGGTTGAGCCATGCATAATGTGAGGAACTAGCCATTCTGAAAATAAGCATGAGTTATGGTGAGCCTTGAAGTGCAGAGAGACTTGAGGTTTTCTCTTCACGATGCTGGCTGGGTTACCTCAAAGATTTCTTTGATAGTACTCCAATGTGTGCAGCCAGTGAATTTTGCCTCAAGCTGCCTTTGAAGGCTTCTTCCTACTTGGATCAAGATGTCAAAATGTCTTCAGTTCCTTTGACTCAGCTCCTGATTTAAGCAGTGCTTGGCATATCTCCAGAATGAGATTAACTCCTGCTTCTTTTTTGACTGTATTTTGCACAGAGTTACCAGTACCTGGGCCACTGTCTCTGCTTTTAAAGAACAATGTGCAAATACAGCAAGCAGTGAAAACATCAGGAAGCCAGCTTCACTGACAGCTGGATTTTACTGGATTCCATAGGTACTGAGATCAAATTAAAATACTAGTTTTCATTTTTTTAGCTTCTAATAAAAGTTCACATTATGCCTGCAGTTTAGAGACAATTCCCAATATGAAATTAAGTCAAAGATGTCCTTGTGACCTGTCTTGTCAAGAGAACTCCCCTGTGGCACCCTGCCTAATTGTCTCATACAGCCAGATCTCTCTCTCTCTTCCTGCAGCTGTATCAGGTGAGTGAAGCTACCTGCTGATCCCATCTCGGTCACAAAAGTACTTTGTCTTCTCACAGGATAAGCACAGAATATAACACAAAAGTAGCCTCCTGGTTCAGCAGACTGTCATGAGCCACCATGTCTACAGCTCTATTAAGCCTACCAAGCTCTGTTTTGAAAATAACTGAATTTGGTGTCTCCCTGGACTCTTATTGAAACATAATACATGAAGAGGTGAGGGAAGAATGCCTTAATTAGGCCTGTAGTTGCATATTTTTCCCTCTGGACAAATCCTGTTGGACTCAACAAATGCTCAAATATAGAGGAAAGATTGTAAAACCAGGATTTTTCAAAATGTCAGGGTTACTCACTGAGGGGATCTCGCTTTCTTCCACTGACTGAGCAGTGCACTACAACATCATAGTATGCTACTGTAAATGCTGTTTTCCAGATGAGATACAAAATCAGATTTTTACCAGCTATGGTCATTAACACAGCCTTGACACTGCTGGAAGATAATTCCAGTTTGGACAGTTGCATTCCTTTTGGGTATGGGGTAAATTAAACCAGTCTCAAACTAGGATTATTCTGTGCTGATATGTTTATTTTATGTTTCATGTCACAAATCAAACAAGATAAAATGTAGCCTTAAATAGTGTTTGGAACATGATACCATCCATAAGTCTCTTGGGAAGTTCTTTGCAGAATATTCCTTTAGACAAAGCCTTGCTGGAAACAAAGCTTGCACCGAAATTTATCCTATAGAAAAAGGTTTTGTTATCTCTGTCTTTCCAAAATACCAGGAATTTTTCCAGTCGTGAATACATCTATGAAACAACATCTTTTTCTGGATCATGAAAAGCACATCACTTTAAGAAACTTGGTCTATGTTTTCTCAGTTACTCTGATTCTACTTTGCTTTCCTAAAATATCTCTTATCGTGTGCAGGCAAATTTTGCTTGCACAAAACATCTTGCAGTCCTCCCATAATGCATTTCAGTAGTGAATGAGGGCTCTCTGTGTGTTTAAAGCCAGATTCCCTCAGCTACATTTGGAATTTCCTCCCAAACCACAAAAAGAGAAACAACTAACAAATGACATTTATGGCACAATGTATAACACACACCAGATATATATGACATTTTTTATTTGGACTTTCCTAGCTAAACAGAAGCAAACAAATGTTTTATGAAATTCTCTATGGTTGCTATGGTTATTTCTATCTTAATATCCACAGCCAAAAGGATTATCTTAGGTCAAGACCTTAGTTCAGCAAATGCCCTTATTTAAACAGTAAGGTCATTTAGGAAAAAAATAAAGACTAAAAGACACAATAATATTTAATAATAATTGCTGTATTCTTGGCTGAATTGCTCTGCAGCTGAACATCATGCTTCTGTTCCCAGTTATTATTTTCCTCTAACCTTCCAGAACGATGAGTGTACCAGTTCCAGATACACTCCTTGTGTGGAAATTTGCACTCTAGATTTTCTGGTTTTCAAGAACTTTTGACCCAGGTTCTACCTGGAACTTCATTTCCTTTGTTCTGTGTTTGAACATTTGCAGGCGTATAGGACAACAATTTAAGTACTCAGAAAATACCTTGTACAAGCAGTGCAAAATGGGAACTGAATCCACTATGAAAGGCAGTGAGAAATGGAAAGCCGGAAACAAAGGACATTTAAAAATGCATACAGGCAGGTTTCCATATAATCAAGGTACTTCTGCTGTAATACGTATCATGATTTGGAGCTGACATCAAAATCCCCTTTATGTATTCTACTGCAACAATTACTGCTTGAATGGACATATGGGCTTAAAATCAGTCATCAGTGATTTCAGTAAGAACTAATTCTAAGTTCTGCTAATTAGCTAAACACTAAGTCAAATTTAAACTGCTCAAAACCAAGCAAAAATGGGTTTCTGAAATTTCTATTAGGGTTCTTTTAGTGTTTTGTGCCTGAAAATACTCCAGAAAATCTTTATTTGTATAATAAAAATTAGTCATAATCCAGCTGCCACTTGCACCAAAGGCAATTATTTTAGTTGGAAATGTAAAGGAGTGGACCTGAAACCAAAATCCAGTTAAATAAACTTCTTAATGTAGGGAAATTCCCTTCCTGCCACTTTGATATCAGCCATATGTTTGATGGTTTGTTGTACCTGAAAAAGAAAAATCTCAGGAAAAACAAAGAGAGTGAGTTGGTAACTAGCTGATATACAAGCTCTGAAAGACTACTGGGGAATGGAAAGTGGTTTTTGTTATTTTCTTTTAAAAGAACAAATGAGGAGCAGATAGTGCAAAATTATTTAGTCCTACACAGTGTAATGTCTCAGCGAGTTTGTCTTCATTCTATGTCACTTGAGTGAAGCAGAGACTTTGTGTGAAAGAGTTTCCAAGGCGAGAAGCAGAGGGGCAAGGAGGAGTAACACTTGTGTTCAAACCAAATCCAGTGGCATTCAGGGAAAAGAAAAAACATAGACCACAGTTGTGGCAGTGATTAAGAAAATAATAACCCCCGCCCCAAGTCACGACACATGCTTCCCATATGTTTGCCCTGGGAATTTGCCAGATACGGCAGGATCTGGTGACACTGCTGTAGAGCGATTCAAGGCCTGAAGAAGCCTTCCTGCCCTTGGTACTGTTGGGGTGGGGTAGTGTAGGGCACTGAAATGGGTGTCTGCTTCTTGTTTGATTTCCCACTGAAGGGAGAAGCATTAAATAAAGCTGGCAAAAAGAACTCCCAACAGTACTCTGTCAGGAAGAGTATTTCTGCTAGAGTTGAAAAACTGGTGGAAAAAATGTTCTCTTCTCTGAAATTTGGCCTTAAAAAGATAGAAAAAGGGAGAGTCTGGTTCAGCATGTTCATTCGGCTCTCAAGTGCACTTTTGAAGCAAATCCCCCGTTTGTTCCCACTTACCACACTCCGGTTCACATCACGGAGTGGTCTCTGAGTGAGTGAACTGGATTCCTTTCAGATTAAATTCAACTGGAAGATGTGCTCCAGAAGCACAGCTAATGTACTCCAAACAGTTTTGAATGTTTAAACCATGGGAACAGACTGGAGCTAGTGTGAATCAAAACCCCCAAAAGCGTGTCTAGTACAGATGTCAGGTCCTCAACACCAACAGCTTCTCACTGCAGACCCACTTCTGGGCTGCACGACTGGCTCATGTGGACACAGCCAGAGCCTCCCGCTACAGCTTTCCAGAACAAGCTGTTTTGATTTTAGAGTGAC